>NC_134957.1:10638333-11276666 GCF_965638725.1 Aptenodytes patagonicus | reverse complement strand
CCAAGGTAAGTCAGAGGTTACCTGAAATCTGAAAACTCCCTGCATCCTGCCGAGCAAACTGAACCCTGAACGGAGAGAGTGAAGCGAGGTGTGACAGCACCCATCCTGCACGCAGAAGTCAGTACTGATCTCTCCACTGACTTTGTTGAATGCTGATAGTTTGGGAGAAAACGAGCATGATAGAGATCCCAAATGTGGGGCAGGCCACCCTGCGATGCAGAGCTACAATCTACCTCCTTCCTTCCCTGCTCCCCTCGTGCTTTCAGGGACCCTGCCCTGTGCCAGGTGTCGAATGCACATTCTGGCCCCAGTGGCGGTTCCAGTCAGCTGCCTCCATGGCAGAGTCATCCCAGTTACCCGCTGCCTGCCTACCTGCTCCCCGCAGGAGAGAGGGAAGAGCCCCCCAAAAAGAGTGACAGCAAAAGGGAGATATCCAATGTGTCCAGGGGGCATGGAGAGGACAGCAAAGGTGGTTCCCATCCAGTTCCTCCCAGGGGTGATATCTCAGCAAATACCACTGATGGGCTGACACTAATTTCAAATTCTTCCTGGCAGTTCAGTGTTTTAGAGTATTAATAAGTTGTAAATGTTAATAAAACTACCGTGTTCATTAGAATTGCTCCTTTTTTTCTTTTTTTTTTAAAAAACATTTTTCCAATAGCTCTAGCTGGCAATTTCAGTGAGAGGCAAAGCACTGACTGTGGTCATGGGAATGAACTTGCTTGCTATCAAGGAGAGCTGGTCCCCAGAGAGTATGTGGGCAAGCGCAGGGGAAGCCTGCATCATGGTAGGGTACCTATTTTCCTATTTTCTCCATTGCTTTCAGCTGGAGACTCTTACCCACCCTTCAAATCTGCGTCCAGCCCACTGCTCAAACTGGAGTGTTGCCAATTACACGATGCAAAAGTTGTAGAGTTGAATCTTGTTTTTTAAACTGCTAGGATGGGGGGGCAGGTGCAGGGGAAGATTCACTATTTGCAAGCTCTTCTTCAGACCCTTCCTAAACTGGCATGTCCGAGTTTCCCCTGTAGAACTGCAGAATTATGTCGCAGTCGCAGTCTTGAACCCGTGCCCAATAATTCTCCTCAACCAAAGAGCTCTCCACATTTCAACAGCACCATTGGCTTCAGTGGGTAGGTGTTGGTTAGGGGGATGAATCCAGAGGGCAGCGAGTGAATACACACAAGTGGGAGCAGGACAGAGCTCCCATACAGAAGGACTCAATTTAACACCAAACAAGTCAGCGCTGGTTGCTGTTCGTGTTACTTATACCCCAAACAACAAATGCCTGTCACACCTTCTTTGTATGGCAAGCCCCACTGCAAATCACTGAAATATAGAAAAATCTTTCCACAGAAGGTAATAAGTTTTCCCTCATTGTGCAAGGCCCTTATCCAATAAAGCATGGTGGACACACGCTGAATTTTAAGCATAGAGGCCTCTTAGAGTTGAACATAACAATTCTTTTGTCTAAAGTTAACAGCATATGAGTACTATTTGCTATACCAGCACCTAAATGATTTGAAATGAGATGGCTACTGCAATTTTAGGTTCCTGAAATCTTGATGTTAAAATCTAAAATACTCAAACAAGAACTATGACTTCAGTGCTTAAGCTGAAATAGAAATTTTACAGACAAGGTTTGAACAAATTTCTTGCAGTTAGTTTAAAAGCAGAAGTTTTAAAAGCATTTTTATATGCTGTAGGCAGGCACAATCAGCTTGCTGAAGGTGTGTGACTTCATAGTAGAAAGAAACTGAAAATTACATGCAATAAAATTTTCTGTCTGTGGTCAGAGTGGCAGAATAAACTGTCTAATTTCCTATGAGAGCTGCATTCAAGAATAACTAACCATCCCCAGTTGACTGTTTGTTGTCCTTTAGCACAACCTGAAGTGTATTTATAGCTGTCGTCCTGTTGTACCTCTAGAGCATTAAACATTTTGAGCCAGATTCTAATGTACGGGGTTGCACTGAATAGGCCTGCAATCACCTCCTTGGAGTAAGTTCCTACAGTGTAAGATACTCAGAATCTAACTCTCACCTATCCAGGTACTAACAATCTGCTGCCAAATCATACTCTAACATGTTTAAGTCATACAGAAGGGAAAGGCTAATAAGATAAAGATTCCTAGTTAATACAATTAGAAAAGGCATCCCAAAGGATTTTATTACTGAAGCAATTGCAGTGTATAGTTAGCTCCGTATATGATTACGTATATAAATACTGGGAACCCCCCTTCAATCAGTGGAGGCCAGTCTCAGCTCTCAGCACATACCATCTTTTATAGGCTGGTGTTACTGGCATTTCCTTGTCACAGTGTTTAATTTTACTTGTCAGGCAATTCTCTCAGCCAGCTAAAACACTGAACAAGGAAGAGAATCTATTTTAAATTTGCAAAGCTTGCATCTCAGTTGCAAGCTGCACCTCACCCATGTATCTGTAATCTTCTGGTGCAATCGTTTCCATTGCAACACCCGACAAGTGCGTATCAAGCTACTGCAAGAAACCCCCATGCGGCTGTCTTCCTCCCATTCTGAAAACTCAATGCCTCCTTGATCTTTTCAGCAATTGTATAATGTCTCCAGGGAGCATTTTCATCTGTTGCAAAACTCATGATCTAATTCAGCTGCTTGCCAGGGAAAGCCTCCTTGAAGAAATTACCTCCTCTGACTTTCAAGAGAAGGTGTATGTTCCAGATGAATAAAATTAAGTCTCTGCAGAGACATTTTCACTGTCACACCAAACAGAAGTAGCAGGTAATCAGGTCACCCACCTCGCTACTGGCGATTTTCCCCCACCTTCCTCTTGCCCGCTCCCCCAGACGGTGACCATGTGGTCCTGCCGAGGCTTCTCCTGAGGGGTGCCGCGGGTTAGAGGACAGCCAAAGCATTTTAGGTAGTGCAACAAAAAGCAGGACTTCAGGAACTGAATTTTTTGGTAAGGATTCAAAATGGTAAATGCTAATAAGGGCTGGAAGAGTCAAGCTTTTAACTTTGTGAGCCTGTAGGTATTATTGAAAACAAGCCCCTCTGGTATCAGTAATGCAGAAACAAGCTACAGAAAGAACATAAGAAATGTTTACGTAACAGCTGGAGTGCTGTTATCAACACTGTGACGGGTTTTGTCTTGCTGTCAGTAACAGGTGTTTCTGGCTAATAACCTACATTTACTTTTTAAAGCACCTTCCATGGGCAAGTGAGGTCAGTCATTAAGATGTGAATACGGCTGGGGTGATGCACAGTATTAGTATAAACATTGTCACGCTTTTGGTTTTAACATAATTAATGTTTTTTTTCAATTTTAACTGTCCTCTTGAGGTCTGCAGCACTAAATAAAAGCACGAAAAAGGAAAGAGAGAAGTTGTTCGCTTAGTTCTTTTTCATGGGAGGCACAGTGCTGGGAGGAGTAGGAGGGAAGGAGGCCCTTGCTTGGAGAGGGGGTGGTGTGGCAGGAGGCTGGAGGACGTGGGGAGTGCTTGGGTGGGTTCTCAGCAGAAGGGGAGAGACCCGCAAATCTGAGTTTCAGAGTAATTCTGGCTGCTCCCCTGACTCCGCCCAGGGGCTCTGTCGTGCCTGTGGCCAACCCTGTACAGCACAAGGTGCTACGAACCGCTGGGAAATGCACAGGTGATTCAGATAAAGGATGCTTAAAAGCTCAGAATGAAAGCAGACGTTTAATCCCTTCCGTCTGTGTCTTTATGCACAAGCAGCTCCGGCAGTGGAGGAAGCTGCACGTGTGTTTCCATCCATGGCACTGGAAGCAAACGCTGCCCTTTCTCGGAGAAGCAAAGGGACAACGTGTCGCTGGAAGTCCTGCCCGTCCCTCTGGCAGTGCCAGAGCCAGGCGGTGCCTTCTCCCTCTGATCGGGAAGGACCAGTCAGTAAGCGATGGTACACACACACAAAAATGTTTTGTAGATTCACATTTTGTTCTTGCAGGATCTGCTCTCACTCCTTTCACCAACCGATCCCTAACAAGAAGAGCCATCTGCTGCTGGAAAACAGAGAGGCACCAGCGTACAGGCAGAAAGCGTAACCCGATGGCTGACAAGAGGTAGCAGCATCCTTAGGAAAGATAAAATGACGAGCTAAAAAAATCACTAAAAGGCTAGAGGGGCTTGGGAAGCAAAAATGGAAGCTTATTAGGTCAAACGTTAACTAAAATCCCTCATATTGCTTTTCACTGCATCTGAGTGATAAATAAATATTTTAATATTCTTTATGATAAAATAAAACATAAATTATTTGGTCTTGTATGAGGGTCATTAGAAGGCAAATATTAGACAGTTTTATTGGTAAACAGGCTTGTATAAGTACCAAAACGGAAGCTATAGGAATACAATATAGCTACCACGGAGCTGGTTTTAAAGTCCCGAAGATTTTTATGTCAAATTTTCATGTATTCTATGTGGGCAAACTTTCTGTTACTCTGACATCAGTAATAAGTAATTGGTTATGTGAAATCCTTTTTTAGTTTTAGCACTGTAAGGGGTATACTGCCTTGTAGCCAAAGAAATTCTAATTATATGCTTGGTCCCAACGGAGTAAGTTTAACAAATCCAGCTGTATGGTAACCATAAAGGTTTTTAACATGAAGTAAATGCAGTAACAGTTTGCTTCCATTTTCTTGGGTATCTTTACGATGTGCCTAACTTCAAGGCAAGAAGAATATGTTCTTTTTAAATATTTTTAATGGAGAAACTGCTTGTAAGATACGTATAGCTGAAACAATAAAATACATGCAAACTGATTTTTTAAATCAAGAGAATAGAGAAAAATATCTTTAAGGTTTTATAAATGGGTCCCTTTATTAAATGCCTTTTTTGTGTTGCAATTCATGCAAGTGTACATAGTGCACTGCACTAGTGCTCTTCCCACCCCAAACATCCAAACAAACATGTAAACCTACATCTTGTTTTACAGCTAAGCACATGGTTACCTCATTCAGTTGCTTTTTATTTTCTATTCAATACGCATACAACTCGCTGGTTATCTAAATAACTTGTATTCTGCTGTACAGGTCGGGCTAGTAGGTGGTTAATCAATATCAAGAGTTTTCATTCTCTATTTAGATAAGAGAAACAAACCACAAACATTGAGCTGTATCTTGTTCAGCATTATTTTTTTCAGATTTTTCTTAACATTACATTAAAAAACAGCGAATGAAGTATTTCTTAATTATAGCGTGATTACTCCTTTTATTTGTGTGCTGTATCAAGCTGCATTTGAAATCAGTTAAAACATACATGCAGAATTTTAAGATAATTTTTTCAGTTAAAGAAAATGCCATTAAATTCTGAGCATGTAAAAACTTTATTATTTAAATGTAAAAAAGTATTAGATAAATAAAGCGCTATGCACGTGTAATGCATCGCCTCGACTGCACATGGTCCCTGTCAAGCAGTAGATCTCATCCATTCACATCCCGTTTTGACCGTAGGATAGAAACAGAAGGGTTTTCCTGCCTTTCCCAGCTTTGAGTGCATGAGTTACTGAACTGGACTACTTGAACAAACTAAAATGAAAAATGTCCTCTGACCCTTAATAAGACACTTGGAAATGGTGGTTTAACTTTTCAGTAAACTTTAGGTTTAGGTGCTCAAGCAGTGACTCCCACCAGGCAGATGACAAAATTTTCTTTATGATCCTGGGAGCAAATGCAGAGAATAATACGGTGTTTTCATGTTTAATTTGACGTATTTCATAAACGATATTAAGTTTAGACATGAATCTAGGGTCTCAACTTTTAAAAAAATGTAATCAATACTCGTTCAGTTTATGTCAGTAAACCACTCGTAAAATAAAGGAAAAGTTGATGGTTCTCTTAAAATTATTTTATGCACTTGATGTATTTTATTTTCGAAACATCCCCTTTATTCTTATCTCTTCACTCCCCCGCCCCACGATACAAATTCACATCTCTCTGTAATGCCAGGTATTATCATGTTGATACGCTACTCGCATATGTAGAATAACAAAACAGGCTAATAGCTGTGCCTCCTTCCGACCAAACAGAAGAGAAAACTGAGGCAGCAGATCTTCACAGCGCCGGGAACCAAGGGAAGAGCCTTGCAGAAGCAGCTGGGGCCGGCGGAGACCTTCAGCAGCGCTGCCAGCAGCGGGGCTGTGCTGGACCCTGCAGGCACACGGCTTCTCGCTGCCTGTTCACCTAGCAGGGATGGAAGAGGCTGCCAGCTCCCCGGGCCGCTGGGAGTAACCCGGTTTAGCAATACCTTCCTCCTACTGCATCGCCTCCCCTTCCCTTCCCCTTCTTCTCTCAGCACAAAGCCGTGGTAACCTGAAGGAACATATGCTACCAAATATTCAGATAAGCCCATTGTGCTGGCTTTTTCTTTGAGTCATTATTTTATAACAAAAGCCACATGTGCCTCAGTTAGAATGAAACTGGTTTGTGAAAAAAATCTGTTTTCACTCATGGCTAATTTTCCATCTAAACGATGCATTACCCAGTTAGAAAAATAAGTGACTGCGGGGAGACGGCAGAGAGGGGCAGGGCCCCGTGCTGGCAGCCCCCGAGGAGCCGCGGGCAAAGCTCGGCCCCACGCGGGGCTGGTGCCACCGACCAGGCAACGCTCGGCTTCACTCTGTCAAGACAGCCGATACGTCTGTATGTCTCTCCAAACATATTTATCTGATTTAAACTGCAGTACTTTTAGATTGGATGTCCACCCCGATTACTGATTTTAATGTTATTTTATGTAACAGAAAACAATGTATTATAAATCTTACATGCAGATTTAATGAATAAAACCAAATACCACTGGAACGTTAGAAAAGAACGCTTCAGTATTTGTGAGACGGTAAAGCGAAACTAAATACTTTCAGCCTGCCTTAATGTTTTAGCAATAAAATACAATCAAATGCATGAATACCTTAGCCTCAACCACTGACAGGCGCGCATAAGGTCCAAGCAAACAATCCATAACACGTTCTTCAACGTCGTTCTAAAGAGAAGCACAGACTCATTTAAGAGAAAGGCACTTTTCTGAAACGTGTGTAGGCTCATACTGCTGTTCATTTTTCACTAATTTGATAATCAAAACCCCAGCTTAGCTTGCATAAAGAAAAAAAATGCATTTGCGTAGGTTTTGCCTGGTCTTTCCATAAACGATGCCTACTTTACTGTGTTAAAACATAGCTCTCAGAATTTAAGATGTAAGCGGAGATTGTGGTTGACTTCTAAACCATAGAAAGTGATTTTATGGAAAGGACTTAACTCTGCTTTAATGAAACTAGTAAAAGAACTTTCAAAGACTAAAAGTTACATTTTTATATTTGTAAGATAGTAACTGCAAGTAAAACACATTAGCAGTAGAGATTTTGCTTCGTCAACCAAGTATAAAGATTACAATACATGAAGCCTTTAAAAAATAGCATGCGCAGCCATACACATACCCACCCAGAAAATCCATTAACATTTAATAATTTTTAAAAGAAACATGCGAATACCAGGAAAACAAAACACTCGCAAGATGCCTTTTCAGCAAAGAAATAAATAAAAAAGAAAAGAAAAAAGACCAGCTTCTTCAAATTTATGTGAAGATCCAATCACAAAACTGCTTCTAAAATAACACGTCTTAGCCACATAGGCAATCAGTCAAAACTAAAGTGTCGGCTCTGTAAACTGAGAAGAACATAAGCCATTTTGCAGTCTGTCTTTATGCACGTCTGTTGTGATTAACATCTCACAAACCCTGGCAGCAAACTTCAGATGGTGGGAAAATCCGTGCACCCGAAGGTGTTGCAAAGATAGGAGAGGCCAGGAGAACACCGAGAGCAGCAGGACCAATACCAACCCAAGAGACAGAGAGCCAGGAGACACATGCAAAGGCCCAAATATATTCGATCCCAGACAGAAAAGGCTGTTTGAACATAAAAAGTCTAACTTGTACTGAGGTCTTCGCAGCTCATGATGTTTTCAGGATGTACGAACTG
This sequence comes from Aptenodytes patagonicus, assembly GCF_965638725.1. Lineage (NCBI taxonomy): Eukaryota > Metazoa > Chordata > Aves > Sphenisciformes > Spheniscidae > Aptenodytes > Aptenodytes patagonicus. The sequence continues at coordinate 11,268,708 of NC_134957.1, read as the reverse complement.
GGGACATTTTTTCCTTGGTGGGGATGGTGGTGTCAAACCAAGTTCTTATGCGGCTTGTCAGAATCGCATGTGTGAATAACCCACTTTTTGTTTAAAATACAAAGCCATCTGTTTCTTAAGGGATATTACACCACATCTCTGATCCTCAGCTTTTTTCAATACATTTCTTGATGCTAATCATGTGAATCCTCCCCTTGATGTTTTCCAGAGTCCATATATTTTCCTCCAGAGGCTTGACAACTGTTGGAGGCTGAAAGAGCAAAGACACTGGAATCCGCATCCACTTGGCAGGTATCTGCACGGATTTGTGGCAACAGCTAATTTTCCAGGACAGGGTGGTTTTTTTTTGCATCATTTACAGGGGATACCATAATAAGGTTCAGTTGTGAATCCTGGGTTTGTGCCTCTAGCTTTTTGCCATCGTTTCTCAAGTGCAGAGCAGCTTTGCAGTAAAGCTAGGCCATCATTATTACTGCGTAGCTGGTAGGCAGAGTGAGTTCGTACACTCATCTGTCTCCAAGAAAAAAAAAAAAAAAGGTTGTTTGTACTAATGGTACTAATCTTTCAGAAAATCCAATTAAGGCTTTATACCAGCTTTTTGAAAAGCAGTGCACACAACCTTACTTCTGCAGGAGACACTTCTCTCGCAAGCCTACCCCATGAAAAGGCACCTCCACACGTGGGTACGTGAAGAACAATTTGTAACGTGGTTAACGCTTGGCGACACAAATGCCCTCCTTCTCTCTACGTGTTTCTTTGCATCCCTCCGAAACCCCTCTCTCATCCTCTCTCGCCGTATTCCCCTTCCTCATAGCTGGAGCTGCAGCTCTTTGTTACTGCAGGGCTGGGCAGTGCCCGAGTCACCGGGCTGGGGCTTCTGGGCCACACGCAGAGCGGGAGCCCGCACGGAACTTCAGCCAAGCCCGTCTCCAGCGGTGCAGGTGAGATTGCTGAGACCTACGAGTGTTTAAGTAGGCACTCTGCACATATTCTACCACATCTCCCTCTATTTTTACCTTTTCAGGTTTTAGCTTTTTAGGGGCTATATTACTTGTCATTAAAAACCAACTTGGTGTTTCATCCGTACTGAAAGCCTACAAGTTTTCTCCGTAAATGGTCTTCCTCACCAACAGCCAGGAAGAGCTGGGCACAGCCCCGGGCCCAGCACCACCCAGGTACCGCCAGCCCCTGCCCGCTGCCTTCTTGCCCCACCGGTACCAGCTAACGGCGAGGTGCCGTGGGGCGGGCAGCGATGCCGTCCTCACCTTGCACACCAGCCCTGTGCCTTCCCCAGCTACTTTGCTGACGGGAGGTAGGGTTCTCTGGCCACTCAGGCAGTATGGAGGACACTGCCAGATTTTGCTTGGCTCTACTTAGTTTTTAATTTTTATCTTCTAAGGCTTGTAAAAATGCTTTTAAAAGTCTGGACATGATTCTTCATTTTCCCAAGTAGCTCCACTTCTTCATTTTCAACAAATTACTACTTTTTCCCTTTGTCTCCAAAGGCATTGAAATTAATGGGCTTATTTTAGCCTATCTCAAATGAGTGTGATTCCATTACCAGGTTGCCTGGGAATGGTGCCTACTAGAAGTTGCTTTAGGACTGTTATTACAGGACCAGTAAGGGGAGCTCAAGTCTTGTTTATGGTAGGTCCTACACTAATTGTCTGCTAGCTAGGTCTTTTTCAACCTTGTGCATGACCACAGTGGTCATAGTGGTACGTATGCACAAGTTGCACCGACCTGCTGTTTCTTGCTGGTGGTGAGTGGGGATTACGACAAGATGTGGAGCAGAGGAAGGAACTCTCCCCGTTGGTGAGGCGAGGGCGCCTGGTTCCCTCGGGTAGGAAGTGAACGCTGTGCGGGTGCTGAGTTGGGCAGACCCCCTTCGCCAGGCCCAGCTGGAGGAAGCTGTTGAGCACCGACCACGTCAGCGCACAACGAAAAGGAGCGGTTTTTCTGCCGAATTCCGCCCCTCCGTGCGCACTCCGCGAGCTGCCAGCCGGGGAGCGGGGAGGGCGAGCAGAGCCGCGGAGGGAAAGGAGCCATCCCGGGCCGGGGGCCGGGCGCCCGGCGGGGCTGCACGACCCCGCTCCCTCGGCAGCCGGGGCCGCCCGCCCCGCCGCCGCCAGCCGGCAGGAGGGGAACGGGGGCCGCCGCAGCCGCGCCCCCGCTCCGCCCCGCCCGGCCGGGGCGGGGGGAGGCGGGCCGGGCGCTCGCCCAGAGGCCGCGGTGGCGGGCGCTGTTCCCCGGCGGGCTGGGCCGGGCAGCCCCGTCCCGTCCCGTCCCGCTCCGCCCGCGGGGGCCGGCGCCGGTGAAGCGCCGAGCCCAGAAATTGCGGCGAAAGCCGGCGGCGGCGCTGCGGCTCCGCGGGCCGCGCTGCTCCGGGGCCGCCCCGCTCGCCGCCCCCGCCGCCCAGCCCGGCCGCCGCCGCCGGAGGGGGAGCCGAGGCGAGGGCAGGGCGGGCGCCGCGTCCCTCCGCGGCGGGTTACCGGATTAACCATTGCGGAGCCCCCGGACCGCGCCGGCGGCGCGGAGCGGTCTCCCCCGCCGCACCTCCCTCCTTCCCCCGCCGCACCTCCCTCCTTCCCCCGCCGCACCTCCTTCCCCCGCAGCCTGCCTCCCGCTCTCCCCGCGCCGCCGCTCACACGGACCGCAGGCAGCTGCCCGCGGCAGCCGCACCTGCCCGCTCCCCCGGCTCCAACTTTTCCCGCCTGTTGCACGCACCGAGCATCCCGCCCGCCGCCCCCCGCCGCCGCTCCGGCGGGGATGGGCGCCGCGGGGCAGCGCGGCTACTAGCCTGCACGGCGGGCGGCCGGCCGGGGGGCGCCTGCCGGGGCTCTCCGCCCCCGCCTCGCCCGCCGTCGCCGTTTTCGCTGCCCCGCGCTCGGCGGGCATGGAGGTGCAGCTGGGGGTCGGCCGCGTCTACCCGCGGGCGGGGGGCAGGACCTTCCGCGGGGCTTTTCAGACCTTCTTCCAGAGCGTCTGCGAGGCTTTTCAGGCGCCGCGGGAGGAGCCGGGCACCAGCCAGCAGCCGCCGGCGTGCCCGCCCTGCCCGCCGAGCCCCCGGCCGCCGCCGGGCTCGCCCACCTTCCTGCCGGCGCAGGAGCCCCGCGGCGCCGGGAAGGCGCTGCCGGCGGGCGGCCCCGCCATGGGCTCGCCCTTCCCCTGCGCCGGCGAGCTGAGGGAGCTGCTGTGCGAGGCGGGCGCGCTGCCGCTGCTGCCGCCGCCCGAGGCCGAGCCGGCGCCCAAGGAGGACCCGCTGGGCGACAGCGCCAAGCAGCTCTGCAGGGCCGTGTCCGCCTCCATGGGCCTGGCCCTGGAGGCGCTGGAGGCGTCGGGCGAGCCGGTGCCCCGCGAGGACTGCATGTTCGCGCTGCCCGCCGGGCCGCCCCGCGCCCCGCGCCCGCCCGGGGGGGGCCCGCCGGAGCCGCCGCCCGTCCCGGCCGCCTTCGCGGGCGCCGAGACCGCGCTGGCCGTCGACGCGCCCGCCGGGCCGGGGCTCTACCGCGCCTCTCCGGGGCCCGCGGTGCGGCCGCCCCCCGGCTTCAGCCTGGCGCCGCCGCCCGCCCGCATCAAGCTGGAGAGCCCGCCGGGGCCGGCGGCGGGCGGCGGCTGGGGCGCCCCGTGCCGCTACGACGCCGAGACGGCCCCGCCGGGCCCCGCGCCCCCCTGGCCCGCCTTCTTCGCCGAGGAGGGGCAGCTCTACGGGCCCTGCGCCGAGCCGCCCGCCGGGCCCTTCGGCTGCGGGCGCGGGCCGGCCGCCGAGACCGCCGACTTCCCCTCCGACGCCTGGTACCCGGCGGGCCGGGCGCCCTTCGCCGCCCCCGCCGCCTGCATCAAGAGCGAGCTGGGACCCTGGGCCGAGGGCTACGCCGGCGCCTACGGCGACGTCCGGTGAGTACCCGCGTCCCGCCGGCACCGGAATCCTGCACCCCGCACCCCGCCGGGACCCCGCACCCCGCCGGGACCCCGCACCCCGCCGGGACCTCGCACCCCGCCGGCACCCCGCCGGCATCCCGCCGGCACCGGCACCCCGCGCCCCCCGGGCCGCCCCGCCGCCTCCCGCGGCTGCCCCGGCAAACGCCGCGCGTCCAGCCCGCCTCTGTCCTGGCCGCCCCCGGCTTGATTCACCGCTCCGCGGTCGGAGCCTTCCCTTTTGCCGACATGCTGTCGCTTGTGACTTACTAGGCAAGACTGTGCCATAAATACTGCGCTAAACTCCCGGTATTCTCCGCCGTCCCCTTAAGGTTGATTGCGTTTATCTCATTTCGTTACGGGTCTGTTATCCCCCTTCTCTCGGCTGCTGTAAGCGTGCGGGAATCGGGACACTGCGCTTCAAGCGCAGACCCATCCTGAGATCGAGTTAAAATTCTCCCTGCACCTTGCTCTGCCGTGAGGTAGACGAATGGGGAATGAGTTGGTGCAGAACAAGCTGAAACTGCTGACTGTATAGGCAGGGAAATACTGCACGTGCTTTGAAGCTCTGTTTGACGTACAGATGGAAGATGTGTTTTAAAGTAGAGATAGAAGAGTATTTAGGAATACAGCAGAGGAGGAAAGGTTTATGTGTTTGAGAAGAAGGATTCGATCAGAGGTAATATTTCCTGGTGGATTAACCTCAAAAAGGGAGATTAACGGTCTCTGTAAAACAGGTATACACAATCTAAACCAGTGGGCATACTGCATCATTGCCTTTCATCATGGCAAAATGCATTACTGCGTGAGAGAACCACTGCAGCTGATAGAAACGGGAGCGAGAATGTGACTGCAAAAGGATTTTTCTGCTGGCTCGGAGGTAGCCGCAGCCACAAGTGGTCGGTACGGCCTCAGCCGGGGTTTGCATCGTTGGAGTTTCACATCCACATGCTCACCCTGTGGCACTCCGTGTGGTGGGAGCACAGATTAAAATGAACAGTAAGATTTTCCCTTTAAATTAGCACAGGGCAAATGCATCACACTCCTGCTTCTGGGCTTGTTTTGCTGCTTTAAAATGCTCACAGCTTTATTTGGGCCGTGTAGGAATTATCATCCACACAGCGATTTACTTGGGGATTTTATGAAGAGGTTGAGGGCTTGGCAAAAAAACTGGGATAAAAGTAAGGAAAGGTCAGAATGAGTCCAGCTGTGAGTGTCGTACTGGTGGCAGGAGTTGTGTGTACCCTGTGTATGTTCCTCTGGAGTCTCGATAAATCTCAGCTGGAGTCAGTGCAGAGTGAGCAGGGATGAATAAAGTTGGAAAAGTTTAACTGTCCAAACGCTGTTGATGGATGATGCAGGTTTTTGATAGCAGAAGGCTCAGCCTTGTGATGGTTTATTTGCCTGCGAAGCCCGTGCAATAGAACCCCTCACAGATAGGGAATATCGTGGTAAGGAAAACAGGTTTGGGCTTACGTGGTGGTCAGCAGGCAGTCGTGTGGGCTGGACCTGGGCAGCAGGTGAATTTTGCCTGAGTCTTGCCTTAAGAGATAAATGACGTCTCCCTTGCTCCCGCGGGAAATGCTGTATCCTCCTCTTCCTTGCGGCTCCGTTCAGCGTGCTGCATCCGTGTCCCCGCTTCCCCTGGCACAGCAGCTCCGAGGGGACCTGGGCTCCCGCTGGCAGACTTCTGCAGGAATCAGTGGAGTTGGAGCTAGCACAGAGAGTTTTTAAAATACTATTATCTTGTCCTTTGAACGCCATTGCTCGTACAGCATTACCTGGCTGCTGCGAGTGAGCGACGGACTGACAGTATTTATACCCCTCTCTGTGCTCGGATGTAATTTTAAAATGCCGTAAAGAAAGTGGAACGCTCCTTTGTGGTCTGGCTAAAGCCGTACGGATTAATTGCTGCCAGGTTTATATTTCGTCCTAGCAAAGTGTTCATTAACTTTACAGTGTGCTGCCTATCGATTGCTGTGGCTTTTAATTTTCTCCTGGATATGCAACGGTGCCAGTTCAGTGAGCAGCCTCTGCTGGCTGATGGCAGCAGATCGTGTACCAGCTTCCCAGGCAGCAGCACTTGTACGGAAAGAGGGTCATTGGAGCTAAAACACTTTATAGTAAAGTTCCCTCACCGAAGGATGGTCTGCTTTGGACCTGTACTCCCTGGCTAGCTCCTAGTGCCAGGTTTAAGTTCCTGCCCTACGTGGCATTGCACAGAAAGCTTTACCCTCTTAGCCTCGGACAGTGTAGTCTCAGCATTTTCTTTGGGAGCGGTGGAGGGCACTTCTGTGGGCTCACTGCAGCTTTACCACCCTAAAGAGATCTGCGATTCAGATCCCTGCACCGTTGCAGTGCTGGCAGTGGCAGCTGCAGACACAGCCCAATCTTCTTTGAAGAAGAATAATGAGCATTTTAAGGTGTGTTGCTCCTACTTCTTTCCCTTTTTGAACAGTCCTGCTTTGTGCTAGCAGGACCACATCTCTTCCCACCAAGGTGAACCTCTCTTCAAAACCCCAGCTCTGTCCTGGTGCAGTCTCGGTCAGGTATAGATCTGTATTTTTGAAGAGACACACCACACACACCCCCATCTTCATATATGTCATTAAAGCATGAACAGTTTCTTAATATTTTGGGGGAGTTGTTTACATTTTCCCTTCATGTAAAGTACTCTCAATTTGGGTTTGGGGTTCTGAGTAGAAGAGTTTATCTCTAAAGCCGTGAGAGAGGGGACTGGATTGCTTGAGGGATCGTTAATGGAAAATCGGGTGCTGGCATCTACCTCGACAGGATACAGCACGCACAGGTCATAAAACAAATGCTGTCAACTGCCGGGGATTGCCTCAGAAGCCAGCAGATCTGACGGGAGCGAATTAAGGTGTCCCCTTGGCAGGAGCCGTCCTCACCATTTCGTGGCGTGGTCGGTGGTCTCCAGGCGCAGGGTGCACTGGGGTGCGGGGTGGGACGGGTGCTCGGAGCAGTGCCGGTGCAGATCCGTAACTGCTGCCTGCCCCTTTGCTTGTGCAGAGGGGGGGATTTGTCTGAGTTTAGAGGCACTGAAACATTACAGAGGAAACAAAGTAGGCATTAACACAATTCGATTTAATTTAAAGCTTTTGATATGGTGTACCTGATTGTGCCAGTAATGCTTACATATAATTAGCAAATTAATCCAAGCTTTTGTTACACTGTGGACTTGTAGCTGTTTATTTTTGTGCTCTGGTTATTGCATAATTGTTACCAGCAGTCTTTGAGGTGACTAAATAACCTGTTTTAAGAGTGAGAGGCAGCACTGATAGAATAAATCCAAGGTTGCGGTGTCAAAATGACTTATAAGACCAAACACAGCATTGGGTAAGTGGTGTAGGCCTATTTGGTTTAAGCTAAAATGGAATCGAAGAAGGAGCTATTACTGAAGCAATGGAAACAAAGGTGATAAATGAATTTAGGGGGTAGTTGGCTCAGAAAAATCTAGCTGTCCATGTAGTTTCAGACATTTTTTAAGTGGCATTCGCTATTACTACTGTTACCTGTTTGGTATGCCTGTGTTTGCTGGTTACGCCTACCTGCAGATTCCTTTCTTTGGTTCAGTTGTAATCAGCTTGGGCCAGTGCCATGTGTTTATGCATCACCTGGCATAATGGCTATATAATCTTTTTGTGGCCAGCTATGTAATTGTGATACCACTTACAGATAATACCTGTAATAATTTCTACCTACTGAAGGAGGAGATAAGATTCTGATAAAAAGATCAAGGCAGGTTATTACACTAACAGATGAGACAAGGCAGGAGGCCGTTCTCTGGGCTGCCCTCGCTCCCAGCCCGCACCCAGCAGCCGTTTGCCCTGCGCTCGCCTGGGCACTGCTCTGGCATCCCCTTCCCCAGGAGAGGTCTGGGGGACCCTCAGCTCTTCACTGGCGGGACTCAAAAGCCCTTGGGAAGGGGATGACCCTCAGGTCTGCTGTTGTCAGTATGACCTTTCTGCTCAGGCGAATGGCGATATTATGTAAATATTTCTTTTGAAGACAAGCCGTGCATGGAAGAATGCTCTTTCTGAAGCCTGTCCTTCTGGCCAGCTTTGTAATACATACTCATGGTCTGCAGCTGCTGGTACGGATCCATGGACAGTGAACCTCGGGTGGCTGGGAACGTCATTGACGTGCTAAAGCTTTTCGATGGTTCCTGATAAAAGCAGGAGAGAAAGCATAAAAAAAAATTCTTCCTCATCACCTTTTAATTCTTGTTTTTTCTTCCTTAAACTTACACATCAGGCACTCCTGTTACCAGTGCTCTCGGCTGGAATCGGGTCCTTCTCCCGGGCCTCAGCTGAGGTTTTGCTCTTTTCAGGAGACTTCAGGCATCGTGTTCTGATGTTTCTGCGTAGGTAGGAGTCATTGTGTGGCAAATGAATGCTGTCTTCAGAGCACTGCATCTTCACCAGGAAATGCCCATTTCTCGTCTCTTTTATTTAGTAGGTGATAGGGTTGATCTCTTGTCAGATGTTGTTTGAAAAACTACAGATTCCATATTTTTCCTGATCACTTCCAGATTTTGAGCAAGTCGTGGGTGAACAGTGAGTTCAGTGGTGTACACTTAAATCATGGTCATCTGTGTTTTCATGTCGTGCCAGGCCAGCTTGCGTCGCTGTTATTCACCAGGCGTGACTATTCCTCAAATTAGCAGTAAATGCTTCAGGTCACAACAGAGATCCCAGCAAATTTACAGTAGGAGAAACCCTTTGTAGGACATGCCTGGAAAGTATCCTGAATTTGTGTAGGTGCTTGCCAAGCTGTCTTCAGTCACTGCTAACCGTCGGGCTTTTCACACTCAAAGGGGGAGCCTGGGGTGGATGAGGGGACCCCAGACCCTGCGGCACTTGGCTGACGGGCTCCCTGGCTTCAGCAGCTGCTGGATCAGGCCGCTGGTTTGAAGCCTGTAGATCCGCAGGGTTTATAACTGTGTGCTAAGGTCTTCTGCAGCCAAGTTTTGTCCCTGGTTGCCAAACTAGCGTTCCGCTTTTCTGTGCAGAATCAGATCCACATGGAGCACGGCTGAGTCATGGGTGGCTTCTGGAGCACGGAGCAGGGCGGCTGCCTGCCTTTGCCAGCAGTGCTGCCTTTCAAACTGCCTAAACACAGAGGGGGATGAAGCAGAAGACCCATGCAAAGCTCGGGAGGGATCGGAGCTGAGCTTTCCCCAGGATACGGCGTTAATTAAAAGCTGCTTTCATAGGTTCCCTACTGACAGGCACAAGAAGGCTGTTGCAAGCACAGCACAGAACTGTCCTGCACCAGTGCTGTGTCTGGTTAAGAGAACTTGAGACTCATTTAAATGTGAATTGGCACGCTACCAGGCTATGACAAGACACTCCTCTGTCCTGGCTTGAGTTAAGGTTGTGAAACAAGTGGTACACTGGGGCAGGGTAACTGGAATAGCCGGGATGTTCAAGTTCTGCTCAAGCCTTATTCTTGCAGGATAACAGCAGGTGCAGAGAACACCTTGTGACCAGGGAGAGCGGCAGAGATGGGCACTGCCGGCTTCCCCCACGGCTGGTGTGGCTGCTGGGTCACCCAGTGCTGGGGCACAGCGGTTGCAGTTCCTTTTCCTTGCTCTGGAGAGTTGCTGTCTGAAGGATTGTGGCACGCAAGCCAAAGCTCATTCATTTTCTTCCATGCTTAGCTGGTTGACTTGCTTTCAATTCATTTTGAGGATGCTGATTTACTTAGTCTTTCCCATGAGTTAGTTTTCATTTAAATTGATAAACGAGATTGTCCTTTTTCACAGCTAGTTACCTAGACTCAGCCCTCAGTGGTGTGAAGGCAGCAAGTGGCCCTTTCTAAAGATGGGCTGTTTGACTTAGCGCTGGGTGCACATTGGAATCCGCATCGGCAGCCTGGGTCCTGGTGGTGTAACACATGGAAAGACTGGCTGATTTTCTTTGAAGATGCCCAGAACCGCCCAGAAAACTCTCCAGACTGGAAGGATCATGTTCCTTGTGTAACACACTAGCTGAGCCCATGGGCATTAAAAAAGTGTTGTTACTCTCAGTCCTCACCCAGGTTTGTACTTGCCAGTGCAGCAGCCCAAGTGCAGTGCCGGAGGTGGTGAACAGCTCTGCCCAAGGGGCTGGCACGGCCCTCTCCTGTGCCATTAAATTGGGATTTATGTCCGTGGCAATGAATGAAGGAAAAATAACCGTTTCCAGTGTTCTTTATTTTCCAACTTGCTCCTTCCGCTCAATTGATTTTGGTTCTGGAGTTTTCCTAGTGTTTCCATAGCATATACCAAGTATCATAAAACGGTCTCCCTCTTTCCCCCCCCCCCCTCTGTCTGTCCCTCCCTGTCTTCCCTCTCTTGCTGACTCTCCCGCTCTCCAGCTCTCCCTCTCTCTCTCCCCACCGGGAAGGGGAGATGCATCACCTTGTTAAGGGACGGGCTATGGAGGGCATACACGCGCAGTGTGTTTGTGTGGGACCTGTCCATCTGCTCTTACAACACAAAACATCTATTTGCTTTTTCACCCATTCCTTATAAGACTGTTCAAGGGCAGACATTCCCCCATCCCCCTCTGTGCTTTCCCATCCTCTTCTCCCCATGTCTTGAATTTCTGAGCTCTTACACCCTCTGGAAACTGGTTCTGAAGTCTCATGCTTGATATCAACAGTGATTACTTCCCCTCCCCACCCCGGTTTCTCTTAAGTGCTGGTTGCAGTGAAAGGATACAAGACACTTGGCATAGAAAACAGTGGCTGAGAATTCAGAAAATTTCACCAAAGAAATGGTGCATAAAAAGCTGTAAGAGTATAGGTGGGTTTGAGTTATACAGGCATTTTGTGTACTCTGTCCTGTATTACCGAGGACTTCTGGGCAGGAAGCAGTAAAGGTTTTGCCCGTGACAGCTATTCTCCTACTTGTACAGATTTTACATTTTTTCTGCTGTTTGCAGTATTCACTGGTATTTATTTGTTACGCAGATGCTAGCTGTGCTCTGCATTACTTCTTGCAGCCAATCTATAGTATAACCCATTGGTTTTCCTGTTCTGAGAACTTCATTCCAGCTAAAGAGAACTAGTTAAAAATCAGTAGTGATTTGGTGCTTTTTCTGAGGTCAAAAGGGCAATATATTTTGATATACTGATTGTGAGTGAGAGTTAAAGCATGTGTTGTAGCTCGTGTAGGAACCTGTGGCTTTGCATATTGCCATATCTGAAAGAAAACCACGGCGGTGCACAGCTGTGCCTTTCCACCCACGTTTCCTTCTCGGGAGGCTGCAGGGACGGTCATCAGCCCCCAGGGCAGGATCACCACCTCAGGGACGGTCATCAGCCCCCGGGGCAGGATCACCACCTCAGGGACGGGCATCAGCCCCCGGGGCAGGATCACCACCCTGGGGACGGGCATCAGCCCCCGGGGCAGGATCACCACCTCGGGGACGGTCATCAGCCCCCAGGGCAGGATCACCACCTCAGGGACGGTCATCAGCCCCCGGGGCAGGATCACCACCTCAGGGACGGGCATCAGCCCCCGGGGCAGGATCACCACCCTGGGGACGGGCATCAGCCCCCGGGGCAGGATCACCACCTCAGGGACGGGCATCAGCCCCCGGGGCAGGATCACCACCCTGGGGACGGGCATCAGCCCCCGGGGCAGGATCACCACCTCGGGGACGGTCATCAGCCCCCGGGGCAGGATCACCACCTCGGGGACAGGCATCAGCCCCCGGGGCAGGATCACCACCTCAGGGACGGTCATCAGCCCCCGGGGCAGGATCACCACCCTGGGGACGGGCATCAGCCCCCGGGGCAGGATCACCACCTCCCTCGGGACGCGCCTCCCCTGGGGCTGCTGCCGCACGCCGAGCGGGAGGACGGTGCTGCTGCCGGCAGGTGCCTGGCAGTGCGGCCGCACTCGGTGACGATCTGTCATCACGCCGCTGAAGCCCTTGTGGGCATCGCGGCGTAGAAGGTATTGGCACGGGGCAGGGCCCGTGCCATGCCGAGGAGCCTGGGAGCCTCCGGCGGGTTTGTGGGTGCTCGTGTCAGGAGCGCGCTGCCGCTGCCGCCGGCGTGTCCCTGCGGCACGGAGCAGGCAATTCCTGCAAGTCCCTGCCTCCGGACCCCAGTCCCGGCAAGAATTAAAGCGGAAACACTGTAGCGAGGCAGTGAATGCTGAATGCCGTTCGCCGCCCGGGCAGCCCCTCCGGACGATGCGCAACTCCCCTCGCCTCCGCTCCGAGGACCCTCCAAGGCCACGCTTTGCTCCAGGCAGGAGACAACAGTTCACACTGTGTGCATGCCAGGGTGGCACCTTTGCATTGCGTGCTCTTAGGCAAATGAAAGATAAAAGGCATTGGAGAGCAAATTTCAGATGGTCAGTTCAAGGCAAAAGCACAGTGAAAACCGGAGCTGATCAGAAGTCAGAGTCTGTGCGTGGTGGGAAGGGACCCCTTTCACAAGCACACTCCTGCACTGGGAGGAAAACTGGAAATGCTGCCATTTCCTGCAGGAAGAAATTCCAAAATTTCCTAAAGTATTGGAAATTTTTTTAGTCATATGGGAACATTTCTTTTTTGTATGATGAAAGCAGTTTCATTTCACAGAGTTAAAAATAATTTGTAACAGAGAGCAGTAGTTCAGTTCTTTGTATTTTTCTGTGATTCATATTAATTACATTTTTGTCTTAGCACTGAGCTTTATTCATATTTGATAAATTGCTGATTTTAAAATGGCGGTCCTAATTTGCCATTTCTGTATTGGCAATTGTTATTCTAACTGGCTTTCAGTCTGTACTTGGCATTCTCGCTGGTGGCTGTCCACTGGGCTGCCTCAGTAGGCTGTTTAGTTTGAAATGGATACTTTCCGCTTGTGATTGTAGGCTAAAATTACAAAGTTAAATATAAAAGAAAGAAATTGTATTATTTTATCATCCCGTGGAACATTTTAAATTTATCAAATGAGCATTTATTGAAAGAAAACTATTCTGTGGGAGACTTTCTACTACTTCTAGTGAAAACCATTTGTTTCTCTGAAGCTACTCTGGTGGATCCCAAAGATCTGTGCAGTGGTTGTGTGACTGACAGTTAAACATTGGAAATATATAGAAAAACTGAAGTTCCCCCTTGCACAGCCGTTCAGCACGAGGCCTGGGAGCATCGTGCCCATGAGATCATTGCAGCCCCTGGGGCTGCGGCGTTGGCTGGGACCGCGTCCCCGCTGCGTGGTGCTCGGCACACCTGCCCGCGGCCCCGGCAGCTGCCAGGCTGCACCTTCCCCTGGGGCAGCGGGCAGGGAGCGCCCACCCCGGCCAGGGTGGGTTGAGAGAGCAGATGCTCCTCTGCAACTGCACCGGGCGAGCGTGGTGCAGCTCAGCTGGTGCGCAGTAGCTCGCGAGTGTAATCTGTGAACACGCTGCGTTGCAGTTGTTTATAGAGGTCCCGAGCAGCCTCTGCCCCTCGTCACGCAGTTCCTCAGCCCCCTCCTTTGCCGTTACAGCTCACAGAATTCTTGACATAATAGCCCAATAAGCCTTTCACCTCCACATACACGTGAGTTTTTGAGGGAGGATTTTAGTGTTCGGCATATTGCAAGATGATCTACATACATTGAGAGGTACCAGCTATGCCCGTTTTGCTCTATTCCCCCTGCATTCCCCTGTTGCATTTTCAGGGTGTTAGCAGTCTTGAACGCATTTGCAAGTGGAAGAAAAACCAGCATGGCATCATAAGCCAGAAGACAATGCTAAGCAAGAAGCATCAGGTGAACCTGGCTGCCTGAAGGGCTTATGAGACGTGGTCTTTTCCTCCTCTTGTTCAGTTTATTTCAATATTTTTTGCAACTTAAAGTAAACTTTCTTTTTTTGGAGAACGTTTTCTGCCAAAAGGGACATCTGCACTAGAAACCGATGCAAAGCGAACACTGCAAAGTCATCTCGGACAGACCAACTGACTTGTGTCAGCTGGGAAGAGGCTGCTTTTTGACGCCACATCAAATTGGTGATGTGATGCAGAGGGCATGGGCACCTTCCTTTGTTATTATCACTAGGGAAGATGTGAGCATTTGCCAGAAGTGATCTCCTCTCTCCTTGGATGAACCCATTTCTACACCATATTAATAAGAATGCCACAACGGCAAAGTTTTCTGCATGGGTACCGGATCCTTTCCAGCTCTTTCTTTTCCTCAAGAGAGCCAGGAGACAGCGTGCACAAGAGGCAGATGTCCTGTCTCCCTTTTTAGTGGAACATTGATGCCCAGCAAACAATTAAGAGACAGATACAGGCATGTCAACTTGTCGTGGTTTAAGCCCAGCCAGCAACTAAGCCCCACACAGCTGCTCGCTCACCCCCCTGGTGGGATGGGGGAGAGAATTGGAAGAGTAAAAGCGAGAAAACTCATGGTTTGAGGTAAAGACAGTTTAATAGGTAAAGCAAAAGCTGCGCACGCAAGCAAAGCAAAACAAGGAATTTGTTCACTCCTTCCCATGGGCAGGCAGGTGTTCAGCCATCTCCAGGAAAGCAGGGCTCCGTCATGCGTAATGGTGACTTGGGAAGACAAACGCCATCACCCCAAACGTCCCCCCCTTCCTTGTTCTTCCCCCAGCTTTACACGCTGAGCATGACATCATATGGTGTGGAACATCCCTTTGGTCGGTTGGGGTCAGCTGTCCCGGCTGTGTCCCCTCCCAACTTCTCGTGCCCCCCCAGCCTGCTCGCTGGTGGGGTGGGGTGAGAGGCAGAAGAGGCCTTGACTCTGTGTCAGCACTGCTCAGCAGTAACTAAAACATCCCTGTGTTATCAGCACTGTTTCCAGCACAAATCCAAAACACAGCCCCACACTAGCTACTATGAAGAAAATTAACTCTACCCCAGCCAAAACCAGCACACATGTCTTAATACCTGGCCAGTGCAGGCACGCCATCCTGTCTCTGCCAGCTGTCTTCCTCTTGTTTTCACGGTTGCTGGATTGCAAACCAAATTGTGGTATTGCAACTTCTCGTTGCTACCAGGTGTCAAGAGGTGGCTCCAGAGTGGACCTCACAGGCTTCTGCCCAGACCTGCCTGCAGCAGGGCACAGCTGTGGCAGTAGAAGACATCTGGCAGAAGACATCTGGCAGTGTCTTTTGCGAGCCTCTGCTTCAGCTGGATCTTCTTCTCCTCCCGCACAGGCTGGCGCAGATGCCAGCAGGGAATACCTGGAATATCCTCTCTGGCCACTACAAATCTTCTGCATGGGAAACCTGCGCAGCAGCATGGCCTTAGAGGGACTGGTAACCTGCTCAGAGTCCTTCCTTATAGCCCAGGCTTCACGGTCCAGCAGGCAATGAGTGTGGGGAGCCTATGGGACCACTGTCTGGATCTCATTAGTGTTCTTTGAAGAAGTCTTGAGGACAGCAGTGGATGCGTTACCTTCCAGTACGCTGGTAGGACGCGGTCAGTGCCGAGGGATCACACCGCCGGCTGTTAGGATGCTGCCACACCGACACGGTGATCCAGCATTCACCCGGGCGTCCCTGCCCAGCCCTGCTACAGCTCTCCTCAGGTTGGAGCACTACCAGTTCTGGGTCCCGCTTCCTTTCCCTCTCATCCTCGGCTGCCAAGGGCGGACCAGGCAGCCCAAAGGGTTGGTCCCTCAGTCCGTACCAGGCCTGGCACGCTGCTCAGTGGGGGCTGGTTGTTGGATGCAGGATGCTGTGCTTGTGCTGCACTGTATGGAGCACCGTGTTGCACGTGTATGTACCATCACTGCTTCTCTTCTGCAGCCCAGGGGAGCCCTGATGGCTGTGGCGTCCCGCAGCGCGCTCCCTGGGCAAGGGAGCTGGGCACAGGCCCCTGGGGTGTAGGCAGTGCAGGAGGTACCGCCATGCATCAAGTATCATCACACGTACGGGTCCTTGCAGAAGCTTGTTTTGCTCTGCATAAGAGCTTTAAATTAATCAGTACAAAGTGTAACTTAGGATTTGACTTTGAATATGAACAGTAGGAGGATACAAGGAACTTCTATCTGATATACAAAAGCACATTTGTTTTCTTGTAGGTCCCTTGTAGTTCAGGTCTTTTGCAGAGAGAGTGATGGTGGGTCATATGACAGAAAGCTGAATAAAAATGCTGATTTATTTGGGGGAGTGAGAAGCAAATCTTAAATTTTGTATACATCCTTAGGAGTGAGAACAATACACTTCCAGTGGCCCCATCACTCGCAGTTTTGAGTTTGCACCTAAGTGAGTAGGGTGGCAGGAGCCTCAGCTTGGATGTCCAGAGGCCTCAGTTTCACAGGCTGCAGCTGCAAAGTGGCGAACCTTCCTTTGGAAAGAGTTTTGGGACCCAGGGGTAGGAAATCAGGTCTGATTGTTAACAGTATTTGCTTGAAAAAGCTAATGCCTATAAAAGAAGTTGTCTTGTGAACTTCAGATTTGTGCTATGCAGCAGAAAGCATAAATTTTGCTTAGAGAAAAAAGAGCCTGTGGAAGAAGTTGATGTGTCTCTGCAGGGCTGACAGTGCTGCTGTCAGCAGCAGTGTCCTGCTGACGGAGTGCTTTGCTGATGAGCGAGGCAGGGAGCCTCATCTGTTACTGCGCTCATGTGCTAACAGCAAAGGATCCCCATGATTTCCTGCGGTCCCGGTGGAAATCCCAAGAGCAGAGGCTGGGGCTGTGGGAGGCATTCATCCTCTGCTTGCAGGTCACGCAGAGGGAGTTAAATCTGGACCTTGAGGAAGCTGGCAGCCGGGCAAGCTGCAGTCTGGTTGGGCAGGTGAGCTGCGCTCTTGACCGGGTGAAAACATCTGTCTTTTGGGAGGGAAGTGTTTCAAGGCTTGGGATTTGCAGAATACGGGGCAGTATTGACGCAGGGGAAGTGAAAACAATGTAGAGATGATGGTCATTTTCCATCATTCAACAGTTCTTGTCATTTTGAGATGCCAGTTGTGACAACAGGGCCGTAAGAAGTCAGTGCTGGCAGTTACGGTGGGAAAAGGCGGCGAGATGAACCTCAGCTCAGCTGTGATGGGTGGCGGTGGGGCTGCTGGGCTGGGGGTGCCGTGCTCCACCAGCCCCGGCTGCCTTGGCACGGCTCAGCGAGCGTCGTGCCACAGCTTTGGGGCAGCAGCCTTCAGGTAGTCCACGGGTCCCTGGGGACCTCTGGACTGCTTTGGGGGTCTGGGGAGGGTAATTGGCAATTATCTGTAGGTTTGGGTATGCTATACAGGGGGACCCAAAGGGAAACAGAAGATGGTCAATGGCTATTTTATCCTTTTATCTTCCTTTGGCCGGGGTGGGGGTGTAGTGCTCTGTCAGTCGGTGTCACTGCCCTGCACAGTGTGCCGGCGTCGCCGGAGGCTTTCCCAGCTGTCTCTGTGGGGTGGCTGGACGCAGTAATCTGTTCTCCTATCAAGATATGGAGCCAATTACTCTTCAGCCGAGGAGAGCAGAGTTTGTTTAGATCAGTGAGTCTGTCATAGCACTCGGGAGACTGATGTAGTTTGAAAAAAGCCTGATGGCTGTATGCAGCCCAGCTGGCCCTGTGCGGCCGTGGTGGGCGGTTGGGCACAGCTGTCCCTGAGCCGGCCGCGCCGCTGCATCCCAGTGCCTCCTGGTGAGGAATGAAGCAGTCCCTCCTTAGCAAGCGAGAGGTGAGGAATATCTTCACCGCAGGGAATCAAAGGAGTATGCCCGCATGGGGATAGATAGTTTGATGGCCGCATCTGCGTGAATGAGCATTCCTGGCTTTTGAGTTGGAGTGACCTCGTCCAGCCCTGACCTGGCGTTTGAGGCCGAATGCCGTGGAGAAGCCAGGCTCTGTTTTCCTGTGGTGGAAGAAAGCAGTTTGGTCGCTTTGGGATTTTAACTCAGACGGGCTGGTGGCCCTGGTATCGATAGTCACTGCACACTGCGTGGACCAGAACTGGCTTTATTTTTTAACAATAATAGTGGTATGAGTAAGCTCATTAAAATAAAAAGGAACTGGCCCAGTTGTCATGGCAAAGACTTGTGATGGAGGTTCTTCATCCATATTCCCTTTCACTGTATCCACTGCTGACTCTGTCTTCTCCGCTGATATGCCTGTGCTGGCTGTGCTACTCATCCACATCCAACTACAGCTTAATCCTTCTACCAGCTCTGGATGTGGGGCAAAGTGAAGGAGGAGCCGCCCCCGGGAGAGCCCCGTAGCCCTGCGTCGCTCGGGTGGTGAGATGCCTTACTCACCCGGGCGAGGTGCCTGCAACAGGCAGTGTTGGCAGTTGTTGCAACGTGTGTGGGTCTTTTATTCTGCTTTAAAAATAATGATTACAACCCTGATTCTTCTCATGAGTATTTTTAAGTGAAGTTCAATGTATCCTGTAACAGTAATAAAAATACTACCAGTAATAGTACTTTGTGCTTTTATGGCACTTTTCTTCTGAAGCACTTATGAGCAGCAACTCATTTAGCCTCCAGGCAACCATGCAAAATATTATTATTTTATTATTATTCCTTTTCTGTAGAAGGAGGGAGGTGAGGTTTGTCAGGAGCCAGTGGCTTTGGCAGCAGTCTCTCAGTGTATGAACGGTCGTGGGCCCTGGCAGCCGTCGGAGCTGGGCTCCAGGGGGACCGGGTTGGATTTTGTGAGAGTCCTGCAGAAGTGTACTTGTGCACTGGACTTTATGCCCTGTGTCGTGGTTTAAGCCCAGCCAGCAACTAAGCCCCACACAGCTGCTCACTCACTCCCCCCCGGTGGGATGGGGGAGAGAATCAGAAGGGTAAAAGTGAGAAAAATCGTGGGTTGAGGTAAAGACAGTTTAATAGGTCAAGCAAAAGTCGCACACGTAAGCAAAGCAAAACAAGGAATTCGTTCACTCCTTCCCATCGGCAGGCAGGTGTTCAGCCATCTCAGGACAGCAGGGCTCCATCACGTGTAACGGTGGCTTGGGAAGACAAACGCCATCACCCCAAACGTCCCCCCCTTCCTTGTTCTTCCCCCAGCTTTACACGCTGAGCATGACATCATATGGTGTGGAACATCCCTTTGGTCGGTTGGGGTCAGCTGTCCCGGCTGTGTCCCCTCCCAACTTCTCATGCCCCCCCAGCCTGCTCGCTGGTGGGGTGAGAGGCAGAAAAGGCCTTGACTCTGTGTCAGCACTGCTCAGCAGTAACTAAAACATCCCTGTGTTATCAACGCTGTTTCCAGCACAAATCCAAAATGTAGCCCCACACTAGCTACTATGAAGAAAATTAACTCTACCCCAGCCAAAACCAGCACACCCTGTCAATAGTCCCATTTACTTTAGCAGACCCGAGTGCTGTCCTTGGGGATGTCTGGCCCCGTCCAGCTCCCGGGCGCCGGGACACTGTTTGCAGGAGGGGGGTTACAGGAGTGCAGCATCTCACCTCAGGGGACCCGGGTGGGAGCCTCTGCGCTCCCCGGGTGCCTTCGCGGGCAGAGGGAGACAGGACAGGCAGGGAGGGCAGGCTCGGCTCGGGTTGCTCTCTTGCCTCTGCTTTTTTCCTGTTTAATGCAATCTGAGCAGAAGCCAGAAAGAGCAAGGTCACCCGCGCTCCTCTGTGGTTTGAAACTTCCCAGCCCCCCCTCTGGGGAGGCCTTTTTAAATAGTGAGAACAAACAAAGTCAAATGCTGACACGTCCTCAGAAGCAGTAAGAATGATTTGTTGGGACACAGACCACAGATTAAGTGATTTTGCAGTAGTAGCAGTCATCTTAAAAATATAGCCCAGCTCTACAGGTATTTATAGCTGCTGCCCTTTCCATGGGCAGCGGGTAGCCCTCCCACTGGGGTGGGAATTGGATGCTGCCTGGCTCCAGGCATCTCGGGTATCCACGCAGGGTGAATTACACCCCAAGCTCTCTGCAGGTCTCCCGGTGACTTTTCTGTGCAATCAAAAAGCAGAATGGAGCATACCGTAATAAATAAGTAACAATCCCCAGTGAAAAGCGGTGGATAAGCCTGTGTTTTTGCTGGAGGGGCTGGTTGGGTGCCTCCATCATGCTGCCCAGGGCGTGGGGCTGCCAAGGGGCTGTGTGGTGCCATGGACAACGCTGAGCTCCTTGAGATTGCACAGAAGGTGGCTGCGGCTTCCAAAACAGCTCTGGGAGCAAAAGATAGGCCTTAAATAAGGCTTAGAAAGTCAGTGCAGAAATGCCAATATTGGGACACCAGTAGTGTTTGTATGGGGCATCCTCTGCTGCGAGAGTGAGGGAGCGCTGCAGGCAGCTGTCCTGTGAGTTAGCCGGGGAGAGCAGCCAGGCACGTTTTACTGTGTGTAACCATAGTGGACTTTGGCGGCTCTGCACCATGGAGGGCTGGACTGCCTCCAGGACACACTCGCTGTGCGCCTGGGCTGGCAGAGCCCTGGTCGTGCTGTGCAGAGTGCAGAGAGCCCCTTCAGCGCGCCGTGCAGTGTCCCGGCCGCTGCTCGCGCGCTGTGCATGGCCATAGTTGTAGTGATTTATCTTTAACTCGTTTAATGTCTGTAGCCAGGTGTCTTTGACAGGCAGTGCTGGGAGGGGTGTCCCTGGATGCTGACCGCCTGATCCGGGGTGCCAGCACCACCTGTGAGGCTCGGGGTTAAGCTCTTGCCGGAGCCTGGGGGGTCTGATGTGCTGGCGACTCGCCTGAGGATGGGTGGGTGCACGCTGGGTGGGTGCAGGCTGGTGGGTCCCCTCTTCCTCTGCACTGATGTGCTCCTGCAGGGACTAGAAACTGGGGCTGGCTGCAGCCGGTGGCTTTGGGAAGAGCCCCGGAGTAAATGCCACGTTACAACAGCATCTTCACCCATGCCGCCAGACCACTGTCCCGCTGGGTGTTCCTGGAATTGCTGTCATCAGGAGCAATCCCCAGAAATGCCAGAGGGGAGGCTGCAGATTTCCTAAAATGCATTTTGTAGAGTCACTGGGACGTGTTTAGTTCCCGGGACGAGGTGGGAAAACCCTGGGCTTTGCTCTCTCTCCCCCTTGTTCTCACTGGTCAGGGAAGGCCTTAGAGGGCTGCTTCTTGTTGTCTTTCCCAAGATGATACTTCTTTTTCTGGTGGTTTCTCACCAACCCTTCAGCAGTTTGACTGGTGTTACATATTTTAGCTGCATTAGCTTCTTTGCTGGTTAGAAATGGCAGAAAAAATGCTTTGACCTTGGCCCGTGTGCTGAGAACAGAGTCCAGGCGCAAGTTTTTGTATCAGTAATTTCCTAGCGAAGGCTCGTGCCTCCTCCCCCTCCCCGCCTATCTGGAGCGGGCAGCAGCAGCGTCCGCACATTTTCTGACGTGCCGTTGGGGAGGGTTTGCACGGGCTATCTCGGCAGCTCCTGTTTCCTCTTGTGAAAGGGAGAAAAGGAGAAAAGTAATTTGTGTGCAGATCAGGTTAATTGCTTTCATTTGGGTGGCAATTAGGTGCATTAACTGGAAAATGAAATACCGCATGCAAATATTGCCCAGATGATCTACATTTTTTCCTGGATCATGTATGTGTGTGTGCATTTGTGGGCATGCGTCTCCTTCTACCTGTGGACACAACGCATGGTTTTTGTATGCGTATTCTCTTCCTGTATAAATAACTTCTCCATCCCTTGCCATCCCTTGCTCCGTCTGCAGACACCGTGGAGGAGATGTGGAGAAACACGGGTGCTTTGCACCATACTGTCCGTGGGAAGGAGTGCCAGTCACGGGGCCCCCCACCCCAGCTGGATGGGGCTCTGCGAGCCTCTGCACGGGGACGTCGCAGGGGTTGGCATGAAATCAGCACCTCTTCTTGTCACTGCTCAGGCACAAAGTTGAGAACTGAACCTCGAGGTCACCCTCGTCCCTTCTCCCACTGTCTGGAAGTGCCGGCTCTGTTCAGCAGGGCAGGTCTGGGTGGCCTGTGTTCAGCTCGGGTCCGAAGCCTGGAGCTGTGGATCCTGCGGGGACCGTGTCCCCTCCTTGGCTGGCTGCGGGCTTTGTCCCTGTGCATGCTTGTATGCTTCAGAACGCGTGAGGTCATCCCAATTAGCTCAGCCTGTTCACATGGATTTAGTTTTCTGGCTTTCAGTTATTTGCTTTGTTTTTATGCGTCCCCCATGGTCGGAGAGGAAAGTCTTTCCCTGATAATATGGTCTTCCACTTGCAAAGAAATCCGTTACTTCCTGATCTGCTCCCAAGTCCCCAGGAACATCTTTAAATGGTTAGAAAAAAGCTAGCAGCACAGGGATTTTTTTCCCTTTCGTGTTTACGGCACAGCCTGTGCCAAATGCCAGGTCCATGGTTCCTGGCCGTGTCGGAGGGTGGCTTTGAAGGGGGAGCAGTGCCGGGGCGCCTGTGGGATGGCGCATCCTCCCTGCATAGCTGTGCTGAGGGTGGGATGGGGCTGGGCTGAGGGCGGCAGCTAAGAGGGGCCTGGGGGGCAGCGGTTTTCCCTTTATTCAACTCATCCTCCGTTTTGCCACATTGATGCTTAGACACTTGAATTATGGCCTGAGTTGGAACCGTTGCCCAAGTCCCCGCAGGGGTAAGGTGGCAGCCTGAGGTTAGCAGGGCGGCGGGCTGGTCCCTCTGTGCGCCTGTTTCCGTTTAACAGAGGGGGCTCCGTGTGTCCTGCGGGGATCCCCTGGGATCAGCGGTGATCTATTTGCTGCCGGCTGTGTGGGCGGCAGGGCAGAGCCGTGCCCTCGTGGCCAGAGGAGAGGATGGGGCTCTGCCCCTGTGCACCGTCCGGCTTTCCAAGAGTTGGGGTCAAGGTGGGTGCTTGGCCGCTTTGGCAACTTTGTCCTGAGATGACTATCTTGCTGCTTGCTTAAAAGAGAATTAAGTGAGCACTCTCAAGGCTAGGAGGCCTAAAATTAGACGTGGCATCTGTGTTTTGGTTTGCAGGTGGGCTTAAAAGAGAATGATTCCTGGCTGCTTTCATTCTTCGCCTGCTTGGCAGAGTGTAGCAGAGGTGGAGCAGACAGGGTGGTGGCCTCGTAAACGATTGCAAAAGTGCCTTGGCTCTCTCAGGACATCGCTGCCCAGCAGGGTTGGCGCATCTGCAGGTTTCAGTGTCTGTCTGTGGTTACAGGGGTACCTCCCACACACACGGATCCTCTGGGGTCAGCCAATTGCTGCTGCTGCAGGGTTTTGCCCTCTACATTTCCCAAGGAATGCTGTCAGCCCCCAAAACAACAGGTCCGGCTGTCCGTGACTTGTCACTAAAAGAACGTACCGGCATCAAGGCAACGTTTCCCACAGCCGTGCTGGGTTGGGATGCCCTGGGCTCACCATGAGTGTGCCGCTGGGGTTCGTAGCAGCACAGCTCGCTGCTCATCCCCGCCAGCCCGGCCTCGCAGAGATGCCGTGGTCGTGCCACAGCCGGCAGGTGTGGGCAGCTGTGAGCCGCGGGCACGCACGGCCTTAGGGCAGCCACCGGGGAAGGCAAGGCCACGGAGCAGGAGGACCTGGCTGGATGTTAGCCGGTTGCTGTGGGATGCTGAGGAATTTGCCTCTGCGTTGCCTCTGTTGCTGATATCAGGGCTAAGAGTGCCAAGAAGACCATAGATATGTGAAACCTTCGTTATCATTTGCATGTTTACTCTTCATGAGATGACTCAAAGCATGATCTGCTTTGATGGCATGGGAGATGATATTGTTGCGTAAGTTGTGAAGTCTCCTCTAGGAAACAAATGGTTTGCCAGCAGAGCGGAAGAGAAACTTTGCAGATATAGCTTATACCCGTTTCCAGACATAATAAGGAAAAGCATTTTTATGCCCCTGCAGCTGTGTCTCTGCAAAGGTTTGGTCTTGGTATAAACATGCGTAAAAATAAACCAATTCTGCCAGTGAGTTCTGGCACCAGCCCGAAAAACCCACCGCAGGCTCTCGGCAGCCGCCTGCCCCTTCTGCGAGGGGGGATGCTGCGGGGCCGAGGGCGGGAAGTGGGGGCCGCTCCCTGAGCTGGATGTCGCTGTTTCTTCCCCTCTTCCCCATCTGTCCCCAGGGCCGCCGTGCTTTGCCGGGATGAGGAGGAGGCGGGAGGGACTGGAGCAGCGCCCCTCTGAAAGGCAGCGATGCCGCCTTTTGCTTTGCTGCCCGCGCTAGCATGTCTCGCACACATGGTGTGCCTCCCCAGTCGAGTGCCTCTGATATAAGCGGTATTTGTGGTCTTCTCATTTTTCCATGCTGGATTCCTCCGTTGTCTGCCATCTGCCTGTTTTCAACTCATGCTTCATCCAATAGAGAAATAAAAATGCAGAATTTGCGGCACCGGTTTCCTTAGCAATAATTCCACTGCCAGATGAAGCGGGGAAAATATTATATGTTTTAAATATCCGAGTCTGGAAGTGAATCCTGACATCCCTCAGCAATCCGTCTGGGAGCCTTCCTGTTATGGAAGTTGTACTGGTGGTCTGAGGTCCGAGTGTGGCAGGGAGGGCTCCGGTCTGCAGCCCCCGTTTGCACCAACTTGTTCTTTGGTGGAATAACCGGGGAGTGGGATTGTCAGACAGGTTTCCCCGAGTTCCCGCAGGAACAGAGGCAGATGCCGTCTCCAGCTGCAGAGCTGACAGGGCAGTTCATCGTCCGTAAGTAAGAGGAACGCCGTTAAGCACATGTTGCAAGCGGGGCAAGGTGTGGAGCCGTGTTCCCACTTTCTCATCACAGAATAACGTGGAAGCCTGTGTCTGCTAGAGTCTGTGAAACTCACGGGAGGTCGGTAAAATACAGTGGTGGGTGGTTCACGGGTTTTGCTGGTGTCTTGGAGGAGGTCAGGCTCCCAGCAGAAGGCAGCACCTCAGCACCAGGAATTCACTGCGTTGCTAAACCATCTCCAGAAAGTAGAGAAAATCCAGTTTATGCAGCCGGTTCAGTTCAAAGGCTAGTCATTCAAAATGGAGATCTACTCAGAGCTGAAAAAGCCAGAAAATGTGGGAGGTTTTCTTCTAACCTGTGTAGAGAATGAGGCATGGGACGGTGGTGGTATCCAACGGGTACTAAATCTTGGAGATCCCTTAGAAAAGGGCCAGTCAGCAGAGTTTGCAGCTCACAAATAAGCCTGGCTTGGCTTTAGTAGTTAATTGATTGGAAATACAGTCTGTTTTGATAAATTTAGTTCTGACTTACCAGAAGAGCAATTTAAAATGTTCACATTTCCATTGAATTTATGGATCCATTTGAATGCAACTTGACACATACCGCAAATAAAATATTAACACAGCATCTAATAAATAAGAACTGTGTCGTACACCATTTTCTAAGTTATAGAATGGAAAATCAAAAGTCATGACAAACTGTATAATTGCTTAAAAAAAAAAAAAGCGTATTTGCTAAACAGGAGAAGGCTCTTGCTCACGAAAAGAACTGTCACATCCTCTGCAGAGGCATCAACATGGCCCTATTTAAAATGAACACATTCTGCACATTGCAAAGAGAAAATGTGAAGGTAGGGAACATTACTGAATGCATTCTTTAGGGGAAGTCACTGCAAAAGACAGACGTAGAAAAGGTGAAAATGGATTGTCTACGTAGAGGTATCCTTGTTGCCAGATTAAATTCTGATTACATTTGAAGTTCTATGTGATGTTGATTTAAATCAGTCCACCTTGGTTTTCTTTCTGCAGTACCTTACCAGGTTCGGTGGAGTTAGCTGAAGGTCCTGGGGGGACCACGAGGGAAACCCTGTTCCAGCAAGCATCCTCCTCCAGGGCGTGGGCGAAGGCGAGCCCCTCTGGTCCCTGCCCAGGGACGGCTGGGGGGGTCAGCCTGGCTCTTGGAAAGAGGCAGCGCGACTCGGGGTGGTGCCCGGTGGGGGGCTCAGGGGGGTTAAGATGCTCGGGTTGCTCGAGGGTTGGCTGCCCGATTCTGCTGCCCGCGGGCTGGAGGTGACGGCGAGCGCTCTGCCAACGCTGCCCAGAGGGACGCAGGCCCTGAGGTTTCCCGTTCTGTATTAGAAAGCCAAGGCTGGTGAATGAGGCTCGCAGTGCTCGTCCTGCTGCCAGGCTGTGGAGGAGATGTCCGTGGGTTGGAGAGGGGCTCTCTCCTTGTCCGAGCGCCGAGGTGAGTGGGGGGTCTGAATATGGCATTGGCATCAGTCCCCCCGTCCTGCCAGCGCCGTGCGTACCGTATCTTCTCTCCCTCCAGCAGCTGTTGTTTTCAGTTTGAGACATGGCAGTACTTTGTTCATTGGCCAAGTGATTTGTGGAGATACCTCAGGGACCAAGTGGCTGGTTTACATGAGGTGCTCTGGCTGCACCCCGTCACTGGACACAGGTCTGTTTGTGCTGGCCGACCACCCGGCGTCTGCAAGCCTCCCCTTATCCCTATATCCTGCCAGTGAAAAGTCTCGGAGCAGGTATTGTTCTACAAAGGCTTTGTGAGCAGGAGCAGGGACTACTTGTCTAATTTATAAACGCAGTGCTGGCATTAAGATCCGTGTACTACAAAAAGAAAAGGAACATTAATCTGCACGTGAAGGGCATGTGGAGAGAGTAGCTTTGGTCTTCTGCCCCACGTTGTTCTCTGTGGTTGCGTGAGCCCAGCAAGCCGTGGGTGAGGATGGGGATTCCTGCTGGCAGAACCCCTCCTGCCCTGGGAGCACTGCACTGGTGCCGTTCGAGGTGCGAGGAGCCGTGCTGCTGGTGTGGCCGGCTGTGGGTCCGGCCGCCTCCAGTCCCCCTTCCCAGCCCCAGCACACGTGGGCTGCCGAGGGGTGGCCCTGGGCAGGGGGGTCGGAGCTGGCTCAGGCAGGGAGACATTTTGTTACCTCTGGAGATACGCGCTTCAGATCTGGCTGTTGTGAAAAGCCTCTAAGGAACTCCCATCATCTCTTCCTAAGTGTTTAATAAATGTCTTCCTATAAAAACAGACTGTTAGTACGTGGTACTACAAGCCTGCGGTACCCTGCCAAGTGCAATGACAGCCAGGATGCTTTCTAGGGGACGGTAAGCCAGTACTCCCTATCTGGCATGATGGCAGTGGGAGCATGAAATATATGGATCAAGACTATCTCATTATCTGTGATTTTCTTTATAGTCACATTTTCTTTTTGTCAGCAGAGGAGATGGATTTGAGAATGGAAGATTATGGTGTGGGTTAAACTAACTTAAAAAATATTAGTCAGGACAGACTGTTTCCTTGGGAAATAAGTAGGGCTCTCTGTGCACCAAGGACACCAAGGTCTTGTCCTTGGAGGCTCCAGGTGACTCCGCAGTCACCTGGACGATGTGGTGTGCAGCGCTGATGGCCTCGGGGGTGCTTGTCAGGGCTGAAGCCCGCTTGCATTACTCCTGTTTTGCTTTTTGTCCCCTTCATGCTTCATAATCAGGTGAGGTCCCATCTTAAGTAACCTTGCAATACGTTTACGCCGTCTCTTTTCGTAGATACCTTCTCTGTCTGGGGAAATCAAGTGTTTCATCTTCTATGAGCTGATTTATTTAAGCTGCTCCCTGAGCTCACTGGCTGGAGGTCAGGTTTGGAGGCAGAAGTTTTGGTCTCAGTACTGTATCCAAAATGCAGGCAGCTGCCTACTGCAGAGGCCACCTGTGTGGTACGGAGGCTGCAGAGTGACTTTGCCCAGGCTTTGCATTTCAGGTATAGCATACCTGCCTCCTTTCACCTTTTTAGCCTCATTTTCTGCTTCTTTCTTAGGCGTGACTGGAAGGTGAGAGCCCATGATGATCATTAAAATCAGGAGACTCCCCAGAGGTTTGGGTTATGACATGGCCTCTGCCGTCCATCCCCGCAATAGGTGCGCAGTGGCTCGGTTGGTCGGGGTGGCCGTTTGGGGCTGTCCCCTGGGTGTCGGTGCAAAGGCCGCCCCACGGGGCAGCCGGCAGCCGGTTTCTGTGCAGCTGCAGGCTGAAGCAGCCTTCTCGTGCAGCAAAGGAAAGCAAAAGGAAAAAGAGCCGTGGGGCTGGCCTGGGCCAGGGCGGGTAGGGGTGGGGCTTCAGCAGCGGCTGGGACCCAATGCATGAAAAATAAAGTGTCAAAATAAGTAAACAGAGCATTTGAGAAGAAAAAAGATAATTTAATCTGGGAGATTTGAGAATGGATTTGTGCAGCTGTGCTTGCTGAAGTTATTTGTGCCCCCTGGGCTGGGAGGCAGCCTCTGGGCTGCTGCCTGCTGCCGTTCTCGGCTGGAGAGCCCCACGCCGCTGCTTCTGGCGGCTGTTGCTGGGAGGACCTTCTCCTGAGGGCGTGCTACTTCTGCCTGCCCTCACTGCCAGGGGTGTTTGGAAAACCCGTTGTCATCTGCTAATGTTTATTTAAATCCAATGAAGATCAAGTTCCCGTATGTGTTTGCCACGGACTGCCCCTGTTGTTCACACTATGCACCGTGCTCTGCTCTCTCGGAGGTGCTATCTTGCCTCTCCGCCTCCAGCAGTTATACGTGAAAACAAGGCATGGTCAGTTTAGAAACATATTCAAGGCTATTTAGAAAGAAGGAAATAAATGCAGTGTACAAGGCTGCATGTTTATAGATTAAATCGCTCAAAGCATTTTAACAGATGGGATGCTTTAAAGTTTCCGTGCAGGCCTTGTTATCTGAATCAGCGCGGCTTAGTGACTGTGCATTGAAGATTCAGTTCAGCTCTGGCTGAAGCCAGTGGCAGTGAACGGGATTGTGCAAGAGGACGTGAGACTCGTGCCTGAAGTGAACAGTTGTGCTCTTAGGTAAACGTGGGTCTTGCACCTCGATGTGAGTCACAGACCTTTGTCCAGGCAGGAGCCATGCAACTCCATTGATGGGAAGCCAGTTATATTTTTAATACTGCATTTGAAAATGTCATGCACAGATGATGCCATTTTAAAGGCAACATTTACTACTGAAAACATCACAGTATCTCAGAAATGACAGTACTTGAAATGACCGGTCAGGGTTCTGTCATCCAAGTTTGTGTGCAAGTGCTTATTCAGTTCATGGCTCAGCATCTTCTTGAGCATTATGGCCAGGCTGATTTTTAGATATAGCGTTGTAAAGGTGCAAAACCACCAGTCACTTTCCCCAAAGGGCAAGGTGTGTGACCAAAAGTGCTCTGCTCCGGGGATTCCCAGCTGATGGCTGGTCGGGCCGGGATGAGCTGGGGTGCATGGCAGCCGCCGTGGGTGGGCAGGCAAATCCCGCTTAGGGATTATCCGAAGGCCAGTCCAGCTGAATCCCTGTGTTTGCAAATCCACCGCACTGTGCTTTAGCAGACATGTTTCTGGACAAGGCAGCTAAATCCCGGAGCGGGTTCCAAGCCCGCTGGTGCAAACACTGACACTGAGCAGTTCAAGCAGTGAGCTCATGCTGTGAGGAGGTTGTGCCAGCCGTCAGGGCACAGCCGTGTCGAGAACAACGCTGCAATGTTTCACTTCAGTCTGGTGGATTGTGCTGCTGCAACTGTTAGAGTAATTTTAAGATGGAAAATATAGTCAAATTTAAAAGTGAAGGGGGTGGAAATTGTGTTTGTTCAGTTATGTCAGAGTAGTGGAAAACAGAGGGAGTGTGAGGAATATGCATCGTGTTATATTAGCATGGTGAATTGCTTAACAAATTACTCTTATTCGAGCAGGTAGGCATGGACTGCAGAAGGCATGCAGATAAAGCAGCAAACATACTTTTTTGTGGTCTGTCTTAGGAGTCGGAAGTTCTGGGCAGTGGGGGCGGGGGGGCAGTTGTGCCTTGGCTCCTTTTGGGTAGCGTGTGCCGTCTGTTGCTGAGATGGAAACTTTCTTTGTGGGTTATGAGAAGTGGTTGATTTTTCTCTTATCCATGATTGCCCTTGGTTTTCTGTGTGTGTTGTGAAATCTGGGCTGTTTGGTGAAATTAACTATTGACAAAAAAGTGCTTGCATTGCAAAATTGTAGTTCCTACTCTACAAAAATATTTGCATGTGGCAGGAGCTCAACAGACTCTATTCGTTTCCTTAAAGAACCCTTCTGAAACGACAGTAAAATTCTCCCTATAGCCATAAGAGAGATACTGAGGTTGTTTTTTCTCCCCCCTGAAAACCACCGTGCTCCTTTGTGAGCAGCCCTGACCTTGGCCTTCAAGCCGTGCGCCAGGGCTGGAATCTCTGCCCGACGTCACTGCTGCACCAGTTGTGTCTGCCCGCGCCGCGCTATCTCCCTGCTTTGGGTTTCTGAGGCAGTGTGACACTTGCCATATATTGTGCAAACTACGGTCATGTATTCTGCAGCCCTCCGCAACGCACTCGGTGCTTGTTTTTGTCAGACCTCAGTATTCCTGTGGCTCTGTGGGATGGTGGGTGCAATCAGCAGGTACCGACAGAGTAAAAACTTCCGCTCGGAGGAAAGCTTTGAGCGGTGCATCGTGAGCCTGCTGCTGAGCCACCCCTCCTGTCCCTTGTGCAGGGGCGGAGGAGCTGCGAACGCTGCTGGTCGCTGGGACCCCTGTGCAAGTGGGTGTCTGGGGCTCTGCCCAGAAAGCTGCCAGTTCACACACCCCTGCAGCCTCCGTAAGCCATCTTTTTGGCTCATTGCAGTGTTATTACTGACATATTTTGAGAACGCCCTTAAAAGGTCTCTTAGAAACTGGAAAACAGATCATTAAAGGTAGCATTATCACAGCTCACTCCGAGTTGCCCATGTTTTCAGTTATGTTTTTCTTACAATTTTCCTCTAAAAATAAAAAAGAAAAGGCAAATTGGCATCTTTTTAAAATCAAGGGCGTTCCTGGGCAAATCCTCCCGCTCTGTGGACAGTGGCTGCCGGTAGTAAAGGTGCAGGAGTGGGTTGGAAATTGCCTTGGTGCAGGAGTGGGCTGGAAATCGCCTTGGTGCTGCGGGGCTCAGCCTGCAGCCGAGCCGCTCCGCAGCTGCCAAAACATCAATCTCCTGACGCGAAGGGGCGCTGGGGCTGAATGCTCCCCTCTGCAAACCCTGAAGGTAGGAGCGTTACACCTGGGATGAGCCTGTCTCACAGCCAGGATTAACCTTTAGTGTCTGCCAGCTCCCTCTGATTTCCATCAGTAAACGGGCAGCGGGGGGTGAGATTGGCCGAGCACACAGGGGTTTGCAGGGAGAGCCCGAGCGCCTCTGGGACGCTCTGCTGAGCACCCTTTGTGGGTGGGTGCACATATATAGGTACACTAAATACACACCTGCATGAAGGTATATTTGTACTTGCACAACTCTTCTCATGGAGAAACAGCTATTTAAAAAGCTGTTTAAAAAGCCACTCAAGCCTTAATTGCTAACCCAGTTTTCAGCTTTAAGTAATTAAGCCTCAAAAATACTCCAAGGTCTTCTGGGGGTCCTGCTTCTGTCATCACAACAGCTGCTACTGTGAGAGTCACTTTTGCTCATTTCCTATCTGAAATACACAGTGCAAAGAATAGGGAAAGCACAGTATGGAAGGCCTTATGGAAAAAGATAAATTAGCCCTTTTCAGATTTCTGGTTGCATAGAGAGGAGAAAAAAGGTAACGGGTCATTAGAGGAAGGGTCTGGTACTGCTGGAATCTAAAAAACTGCTGGACAAATAAGGCATTTTTGGCAAAGTTCTTATATCTGCTGCTGGTTATTTCTTAGTAGTGTCTGCTCTACAGTAGCACCTCAAACTGAGTGCCAAGGCTGTGCAGTATAGGGTGCTTGTGCAGACGTGGCACGGGGGAAGCGGGGGGTGCCCTGGGCCCCTGCTGGGGATGGGACAGTGGGATTGTGCCGGGAGGATGGGCGGATGCTGGGGAGGGCGATGCAGGGCCATGTTTGTGGCATCAGGACTTAACTATGGCAGATACGTTGCAGCCGACTGTATCTCCTCCTTTAATCAGTAATTCAAGAAAAGCCTTGGAAATTGAGATTGTCAGGGAAGGATAGTTGAGCAGCATCTACGGATGAGTCACTGATTCTGATTGCTGCTGCTAAAAAGATGTGAAAATGCTCAAAATGTTTCTTGCCTTAAGAACAGAGGATAAAATTGCTGCTCCAGTTATTAACCTACAATTTTGGTAGGATCTGCATAGCTCTCATATGAGGAATAGAAGATAGCAGCATTCTTGAAGGACACAACTGACAGCAAGATCAGAGGAGAGAGGTGAGCCTGGGTTTTGATCTCACCAATAATTGTCCCATTTCATGCTTTACTCTCAAGGTGTGAGGGGCTTAGAAAAGACAGCCGTACTTCAGCAAAGAGCCCTGACCTGTGTGAAAGGCAAGCCGCACCGGTACTCTGGTAACAGAGTTAGTCTTTGGTTAAAATTAAGCATCCTGGCTAGTTGTTCACATAACAACAGCAACAGTCCCTTAAGTCCTGTCTGCATCAGAAAGATTTTTCAGCCTATGGCAAGATTTAAACCAGTCAAATATTGGTTCCTCATCTGTTCTTGAGGAAACACTTTTTCTCACTTAAAACCTCTCTCTCCTCAGTTTAATTTATGTCTCTTGGGAAGCGGAACAAAAGGGAATGGATAGTCTGGACTAAAGAAGCTACTCCTATTACCAGAATTAAAATATCTGAGCAAAAGATGATAACCAGGCAGCTGCCCCTACGTGAGTCCATCGTTGTCCTTGCCACAGTTCTCCTTAAGAGTGATTGTTTTTTAAGCTCTTCCACTATAAGTAGCTTTAATCCCGATGACCTTGGGACTGCTGCTTGTGCGAGTGCAGGTTGCAGGTTCTCCCTGCATTTTAGGAGTAGTGAAACGAGACGGGGGAGAGGAGGCGGGAGAGGGGTGGGAAAGGGATGGGAGAGGGGTGGGAGAGGTGGGGGAGAGGTGGGGGACTGCGTGGGGCCGCCTGCTCCGGTGCCTGCTGCAGCCTCAGCCCGACAAGTGCAAGGCAGCAGTGCCGTGCATTACAACTTACCACAGAGATGGAAACCCCAGTGGAAAAGCTGGTGATTAGCACAGACAACACGCATATCTTCCCTTAATTAAACCTCGGCGCTGCCAGCTGCTCTTTCGGTGTGTGAGATGTCCCCTTGCTTGTGTTGTACCCAGGTGGGCAGAGCTGCCTGCGGACCTGCGGGACGCAGAGAGGCACTGGCCATGGGCGGCAGTTTGGGGCAGAGGGACTGAGAAACAGGACAGTGTTCCCTTGCCCTGGGGTCTGTGTTGGTGTTTGACCCCTTTTTCTAAAAGTTGCAAGACTTTTCAGAAGATTCACCGTATGGGTGCTGGCTGCCGTCTCTCCCAGGGCTATTTTCTGTTTCAGTGGGTTTTGGGTGTATTCACACTGTGAGCCCAAATGGGGCTTTTCTGAGTATAAAGATTTTTCCCAAGAAGTCCTGGCACTGTCACATTCGCTCTTAATATAATTTGATTTCTAAGAGCTCGCCTGCAAGCATTCAAACAATACCAGAAACCAAAAGCAGATCTGATTTTGACCAAAAAGTTGCAGTGACCTACTGACTGTTAGAAACTAATTGCCTCATCCGGTGTTTTGACAAAAAGCCAGTTTTAGCAAATAACTTAAAGTGCTATTGCTCCCCATACTGCCTGGACATGTGTTGACTTGTGATTCTGATAAGCATCTCTCCTGCTGCCATGCCTTCTGAAAAAGCAGCTTCTCCATAGATCTGATCAAATAAGTGTGTGGCAATGTGTGTCAGGAGGGAGGCGGCAGGACGGGTACCAGCCAAGAGGAAAGGGTTTGGGCATGCGGATGGAGGGAAGGGTGAGGAATACGCGGTCGGAGAGGAGGGCTGGCTCTCGGAGCATGTCGGTGCTGTGGTTAATGTGGCTGGTTGGCACTATGTCAGCCTGGCGCGCGCGGGCAGCGCGGTGCAGCGCGGCACTTGTGGGCGAAGTCCTCCCACGAGGTCCCAACTCGCGGAGACCCAGTCCCACATTTGCAGCACCATGTAAGCTGCGGGCTGTGCTGGCCAGGGAGCGGTAGGAGGGGTGGAGGTGCAGAGCTCTGCTTACTGAGCACTCCGGCACCGTCACAGTCCTCTCTCTCACTGTGCTCGGCACCTGCTTGGGTTGAGCCCGGGCTGCAGGAGGCTCCTCGTGCTTCCCCAGCAGACCTTGGAAGAGGTTATGTCAAAACTGGGGGTTGGGGAAAGCAGCAACAGGCAAAGATGGCCCCAGGTCTTCGTGGGAGTCCGTGCTCTGCCCCTGCTAAAAGCTGGTTTCCGTCCCCATCCTTGTTTCCAGCTACCCAGAGTGAAAACCCAAAATGGGTCTTTCAGACTCCTGAGCTGGCGAGTGGAAAATATGAAGCTCCATAATCCACACTGACCTGCTTCCAGCATTTAATCATAATTATTATATGGCAAACTCTGCAACCTTTATTTTTAGCTCTGAGGTTTGTTTTTGCCATTTGGTGGTTGGCAGCGCCGTGCTCTGCCCATGGGGCCGTCCCAGGGCAGGGACCTCGGTGGCACTATCCCAATGTACCTCATGTGACTGGGAGACGCAGAGGCAGTGCCTTTAGTCATGGGATGGGTATAAACAGGAGTCTACTGGGACACATTCACAGCAAATGTTTTATGTTTTCACTAGAGGCTTCTGGCTGGATTTAGTAGTCATGTGGATGAGCAAGGCATCCTGGAAGAAGGTTCAGTCCAGCCGTCGCTGGGTATTGAAAGAGGGAATAGGTAGAAAACAAGCAAGACAAAAAAGCAAGAAGAAAAGAATAGCTTAAGGGAGTTTGATAGCTTAGGAAAAATTAATTTGTTTAAATTAAGAATCAAAAGGATAAATTCATCTGTAATGAAGGGACAACAATGACCTTAATGGAGTGGGATCATGTAGCTTAATGAGCATGCAGAGTCCTTTTTTGATGTACAAGCCTCGCTATTGAAGGGTCTGGAGAATAAGTCTTATGAGGAGCGGCTGAGGGAACTGGGACTGTTTAGTCTGGAGAAGAGGAGGCTGAGGGGAGACCTTATCACGCTCTACAACCACCTGAAAGGAGGTTGTAGCGAGGGGGGTGTCGGTCTCTTCTCCCAAGGAACAAACGATAGGACGAGAGGAAACGGCCTCAAGTTGCGCCAGGGGAGGTTTAGATTGGACATGAGGAAAAATTTCTTTACTGAAAGAGTGGTTAAACATTGGAACAGGCTGCCCAGGGAAGTGGTTGAGTCCCCATCCCTGGAGGTATTTAAAAGACGTGTAGATGAGGTGCTTAGGGACATGGTTTAGTGGGCATGGTGGTGTTGGGTTGACGGTTGGACTCGATGATCTTAGAGGTCTTTTCCAACCTTAGTGATTCTATGATTCTATTGAAGCCAAAATTACATGAACACTGCAACAGCCAGTGCCAGTTGTCTTCTCTTTCTAGGCTGTGCTGTCACCGTGCCTGTACTTTGTCACACATTGTCACATATTGTACCTAGGGGCAATGTCAGGAAGAGCACCCCAGCATGGTCTTCTGCATGGTCAGAGCGAGGTTTGGCTTAGTCATTGCTTGCCTCCTTTCTGATCAGTGCTTGCCTTGTCCCATCACTGAAATTTTGAGTTTTGCCATGAACGTTCTCCCAAGCGCCATCCGCTGTGCTCACCCATAGCTCATCCTAACCTCATTTGCTGACCTTTTCCCTTGTTCTCTTTCTGTTTTACACTGCAGGTTGGAGACTGGTCGTGAACATGTCTTGCCCATTGACTATTACTTTCCACCTCAAAAGACTTGCCTGATCTGTGGAGATGAAGCATCTGGGTGCCACTATGGAGCCCTCACTTGTGGTAGCTGTAAAGTCTTCTTCAAACGGGCGGCTGAAGGTAATGCATACAGAGAGAGGAGGGAAAATCACTCCCACCTCCAAGTGTTGGCTTTCTCTACCAAAGTAGCCTGAGAGTCAAATGCTACTGACAAAAGTTCCCTCATCAGCAGTCAAGTCATTAACATATAAGTGCTGGAGGCATTTGCAGCATCATGATGTTTTCCTCCTGTTGAAAGAGGTTAAGCAGCCTTGCTTTGGGGAGCCTGCCAAGCCAAGGGGACTGAGGCAAAAAGAGTGGTGGGGACAAAATGTGGTGGGTTTCCAAGGTCTCTTAAATTACTAAAGGAGAAAATTCAAGGATAAATTGACTTCTTTGTCCTGTGTTTGTCATTCCACATTACAGATTGCCCTCAAAAAGTAGCCAAACCAGTTTGCCAAAACACAATCCTTTTCAACGCCTGATTATCTTAGTGACCTAGTGAGACCCCTAGCAGTCAGCTCCTGCTTCTCCTCTTGACTCTCAAGGGTGCTTTAAGTTCCCATCAGCCCTCCTGCGATCTCAGACCCACAACTCCAAATTTAGGGGATGCTTTTCCTCTCTTGCATCCCTTTCAGAGGGTCACTTCTCTCAATACCTGCAAAGCAGCAGAACTGTCTGTCCATCAAGAGCCGTGCTCTGACCTTGGTGTCCATGATCCTTCACCCCAACCTTTGAGAAAGCAACCTCTCCTTCATGTCCAGCTCTGTAGTGCCAGGCTCTCCAGAGATAAGTGTGAGCCCAGATGTTTCCTCTCAACAGCAAGGTCTTTGCACCATCTTTCCTTGGTGATTAGCATGTAGAAGGACCTAGCCCAGCTGTTTCCTTGGGCTGTGGGTCAGCAACATCTGGTTTCTAACTGCAATTAAGAGTCGTGATTCCTTGGCAGCAGAGTGAGAGACTCCATTGTGATAGCCTAACTGTCCGGTAATGTAATGTGCCTGTAAATCACACAACAGACTTGTTTGCTGGAGTGATGAACCAATACAAATCATCAATCTTCCATCTTCTTATTTGATGCACAGGCACACTGTTGGCCATTGGTGTTACAGGCCATGGCATCTCCCAGGGATGGGAGCGCCTTACGTCACTCCTCTGTCGAGCGGAGGTCCCAAACTGATGGTTGCTCACCTGCCGTTGTCAGAGCACTGCTTCTAGATTAATTCTAGCATTATCCTGCACGTTTTCAGAGTCGCATTTTTCCTCATTCATCATGCATGCCAGGACTGAACTTGCCAGCACTAGTTCAGGGAAGAATCGGGGCTGTGCCACAGAGGACAACAGCATCCTGTTGCCATAATAGGACAGTCAAATAATACTAATAGATAATAAGTTTGGCATATTTTTCCCAAGTAAATAATTTACAGATATGTGTCTCTGCTATACACCAATTCTGTATAAGGCCAAATGGATTGGCTTGTGCAGCCAGAGTAAATAACAGATGCTTGTTTAAGTCAGCAAGTTATCGTTGATTTATAGTAAGTGGAGTTTTGGCTCTCTCTGTCAGATAAGCTGCTGCTGAAATACCCCGTGTCAGCTGGTGAGTCCCGGAGCAGTGCTCCTCCTCTTACACCAGGGTGGGCCCCGTCCTGCATGGCGTGCGGATGTGAGATGCCTGCTGGGGGAGAGGAGGCAGCCTGGGCTGCTTGCACTGCTCCCAATCATATGCTGTGGTGTTGTTCCCTCTCCTGATTGTGATATGTCATTAATTTAAATGGTATTTATGCCTCTTCTTAGTTTTTAAGCCTCGAGGTATCGCAGAGGGTTAGAAGTGTTCGGTTGCGTTAGGATCGGGCAGCAGCAGCCCTTTGCTTTTCCCCTGGACGAGACCGTGGAGTGAAATGCCTCTGCAGTGAGGAGTGGCAGCGGGGGGGGGGACCTGCCTGGCTGTGAGGTTTCATCTTATGTTACGCTGAGGTACGTGGATAGAGTCTTTACTTTGGGGAAGAGACAATAAATCAGACTCCTTTATAAATACTGAATGCAGGGTAGTGGTAGGTGATGATTTCTATCCTAACTCTTGGTGATTTTCCAGCCAGACCTTTCCGTCTTAAAGTTGAGAAGCGATATTGAAAGCTGATATTTCAGTGTGTTCTCATGTTTTAAAGTCCATAAAATGCTTCTCTGAAAACCTTAGGTCACCTTTGGAGACTTTTTACAACAGCAGATCAGAAAGCTTCCCCGATGAGAAAAGAAACCTTTTCTTCTGCCTCTGTTACCTTCCTGTTACTGGTCTAAACCAGCAGCCTCCGACGGGTAGGAGAAGCGATGGACTGGGAACTGAAGAGCAGCACAAACAGATCACCTCGGAGGGAATGGAGAATAGCTAGACACGTAGTTTTTATTTTATCATATTCTTTGCCTAATATAATACTGAACTTACTTGGCAGTAATTCAGGGATATTGAAGAAGGTTTTATAGACATACACTGCCTTCTAAGGGATCAGAAAGGGAAAAGATTTAAAAAAAAAAAGTTATGACATTGATTCCTCTTCCCTTTTGAAACACACTGAGGGATTCGTGTGGTTTCCAGTAGAGCAGATCACTCCTGCTTTGATAAAATGTTTGACAGATTTGAGGTTTTTTGCAAGCTCAAGTCCAACCAGTTCTTCCAGAAAGATGCTGGAAGAGTTAACAGAAAAGATATGAATATTTTCCTGATCTCTTTCTGTCAGCTCTCTTGATGTATAGACTCTCTCAAGATGTTGAGGTTATATGCAGATTCTTCAGCTCTGATGTGGACTTCCTCACTTGCAAGATGGCCAGCCTCATTTTTGTAATCAAACCTGGCATTTGTCTCTCCCTTTCTGTCACCCTGCTCTGGTGTCCAAGTGCTGAGGGGTCCAGAGGGTTGGGGCTCGCTGCCCCAGCGAGAAGTGCTCCTGCTCCTCTGCTGCCAGACACACTCGCAGCCTGCAAAGGAGAACTCCTCCTCCTTCTAATTCCTCTTTCTCCTACAATAACAAAGATTTGGTAAACAAAAAGTGCATCCACCGCAGCACAGATTTTGTTTTTTCTTGACACAAGTAGACAGGGCATCACTTCGCATGGTTAGGATGGCTTGGATGAGTTAAAGACAGTAGGGTTTGGTCCTCATGATACCACACTTGTCCCTGAAACAGAAAAATGTTTTGAACACAACACACTTCCAAACCAATTGGCAGTCCAGGGGTTCCTGTTGTCCCATCCCATCCAGGAAGGGACTAATTTTTGTGTCCCCTGCATCCATCCCTAAAAAATGGTAGACTTTCCTCATCCCTCCAAGATTGCATGAGATCTGATGGCCACCTTGGCCAGTTCAGAGCTGCCTCTGTGCAGTGTTCCTGGCAGCGCAGGACTGGGATGCCTTAGGCTGTATTCCTGATGGGACTGCCTTTAAATAGCAGAGAGCTAAATGAAAAAAATAACACAGTATTTGGCAAATTTCCTAGAGGGCTAACAGCCAGACTGCTGTGCAGTCTGTTCTGATTCCCTTTCAGTCACTCTCAGTCACTCTCCATGTGGATTATTGTTCTACATTCTGACCTGCTGAGGATTAGCCTTGCACCAGAGAAATGCCTCGGGGCCAACTCGACAGTTTCTTGCCAGTTTTCAAGAAGACAACAAGTTAAAGTGGACCATTTTCAAAGACGACCACCACGTTTTAAAATGCTTTCTTCTCCTTCTCGTGGCTGACCTGACAGCATGCAAAAGAGTCAGGTCTGCAAAAGACTTCCGTGGTGCTGCAGCACCATGATGCTCCTGCTTCAGTGGTGGGTTTCTCACTACCCTTTGGGTATTATTGGCCTTAAAAATCCGTGGGAAGAGCGGAAGGTGGAATAACCAGACCTTTGAAAGCTCAGGCCCTCCTGGCACAGCCTGCTGCCTGTCTCCCGCGCTGCCTGCCAGGTGGGATTGCTTTTCTCTCCCCTTGGCGCCCGCAGACCAGCTCCCCCCAGCCCTGCGCAGCAGTGCCTCTCTGTGGGTGACCCGGTACTTCAGCACCCGCTTCGCTGGGTGTCCTGAGGGGTGGCAGCTCTCTGCGCTGTGCCGCTAACTGGCAGCTGCTTGCTGCTTCAGCCTGCGCTCGAGCTAGCTATCAGTCGGTGAACAGTCAGACATGACATTGGTTGGAGTCTGAAGCAGACAATTTGTCTTCAAACAGGCTCCAGAGTTAAAACATTACGGTTTTGTCTTGTTGCCAGAGAGCTGAGCATTTAAAACATTTTTGCTTGCTGGATTTAAGCATCTTTAAAATAAAGCCTTTTCAGTTTGCACAGTCCTATAGTTGTTTACTTTTAAAGCTCATCATTTAGCCTTGGTTTGCTCCAGGCTTCTTGCTAGATTGTCTCCTGTACGGAGCTGTTACCTGCCCATGCTGTTAGTTCGCCAACATCTGTAACTTCCATGCTTGCATTTCTCTGGCTAGCCAATGTTTTCACTTGCAGACCATCGTTTCTGGTTCCCTGGAGAGCGTCCCCCTTGCTCTTCCCACAGAGCCAGCCTGCCGTCCCAGCCACCGCAGGCTGCTGAGGTCGCTGCCCCGAGAAGGAAGAACTGGAGCTGGTGCTGAAGCCTGAAGCCTGCACTGTGTCACTGGGGCTGGATGCTTTCCTTTTGTTTTCTTTAGTCTTCTGGTAAATACAGGTGACTATTAAGAAAACAACTTTGCAAAGATAGTTTATTAATAGTGGCTTAGTGTTGGTTCCTGAGAGCTTTATAGCTGTGCCCTCTGATTATTTCTAATGGGGGCATAAAGTGGGAACTTCAGAGCCGTCCCAGCACCAAACCCGGAGGCTCAGCTCTTGCCATAGCCCAGCTGGTGACAGCGATGGGGACCAGAGATTTACAGAAGAGCACTAGAGACCCTGTGGTTACATGAGACCCTGGGGGATTTGCTTTCTCAGAAAGCTTGGCTTTATCCCCGAACTGTTAGAACTTGGTTTATGCCCTGAAATACAAGGACGTATCTCTCTTCCAAAAGGCATTTAATGGGTTTTCACATTCACAACCATAAATCTTACTCCAGACGTTTGTATAGATTACTTTGCTTTCTGGAAGAGAAAGCTACTCTGGGCACAACAGCTCATGTGGCAACAGGCGTTTAGTTAAATAACTTCTCTGGATTGAGCAACTAATCTTTCTCCATAAATCTTTATTTTTAGTCGAGACTGGAGAACTGCTCTTCCCCTCTGCTCCTGATGTTCATTGCAGTCCCAGGTAATGAGCAGGAGGACTCGGTGGTGGCAGAAGCATCTTTCTGCCTGGTGTGAGGTGGCACAGGAGGGAGCCCGAGCCACCGGGGGTGTCGCCAGCGAAGGGGGCAGTGGTACAGCAGCGTATTCGTGGTGTGCAGTGAAGGGGGGAGCGACAGCAGCCTGCAGGAGCCTCAGTTGCACAGACTGACCTCTTGGGATTCCTGTGCTGGTCTGACATAGCACAGGGGAACTGAGTACCTTTGTAACTTCACTTCTCACCTACATGCATGTCAAACAGTACCTGGATCAGCAGGGAAGAGGAGGGGTCTTCTCTAGGCATACATCTGCGGTGTCATTAACTGGGTAATTATATCTGAGGCTGACGCCTTGGCAACGTCCCCATTGTAAAGAGTCTGGGTGATTGGCTTTGCAAAGAGCAGGACCACTGGGTAAAATAGGAGAGTATGTTTAAAGTTTAGACCTGTACATACAGGTTTGCAAAGCAAGAGACTCTGCTTTGGAGTAATGTGAGAAAGCATCTCTATTGTTTGCAGGAAAGAAAAAGAGAAAAAAAATTCCAGTGTTAAACTCAATGAAAGCAAAAACAGTGCATAAAGAACAGCTGATTGCAAATGTCTCAGCTTGTTCTTAAATGAAGAGGGTAAATTATCCTGAAATTGAAACCAATTCTCTGTATACGAGAAGTTACTTAAGAGAGGTGGAACCCATCTGTATTCCAGCCACCCTTCCTTGTTCTCTGGGCATTTACAGCCAGTGGCACCTTCTCCTCCATACGCCCATGCTGTGCTCCGGTTACACAGCCGTTCGTGTCCCTGTCAAGTAGTGCACGGTCCCAGCTTGGAGAGGAGGGACGGCGTACGCCGGTGCGAATGGAGCAGAGGAGCGGCTACTGCTGGCGTATCCACCAGAGGTGCTTGGTCCGGCGGTGTGTCGTTCCATGCCGGAGGCGATGAGCGTCCCAGCCGTCACGGTTCTCTGCGGTCGATGGGACGAATGCAGGCGGTTCAGGACGTTGGCAGCCCCCCAGCCCCCCAGGCTTCGCTGGGGCAGTGACACGGTGTGGTCCCTCTCCCAGGTCATGGATTCGTTTCACAGACCGTATCCACAGCTGGGGATAGCAGTGATGAGAGTGCTGGGTTTCTCCAGGTATTAAAAGGAGAATCTCTACATCCCTAGGAATTAGGACAAGATGGGCAAGCGGCTTATTCTCATGCTGAGCAGAAGCAGACTCATGAATAGCCATTGCACGACCATTTGTTTCCCTTTTTGTTAATGGCTAACAGCTTAAAATAAACAGTGCCAGACTATGCATGTACAGTTAACAGAAAATCGGTTTCTGCCCCAAAGAGTTTATTTTGTGAACCAGGAAGCAGGCCCTTGCCATTTCAGCGAAATCACTGTACCATGACCGTGGGCTGAGTTGTTGACTGCAACTTAAAAGCTTTCGTTCATCCGAGCCCATCGGCAGGGAGGTAAAGTTGTTGTAGAGACTCTTCTAATGTGCCCATTTTGTGCACAGTGATCCAGGAGGGCTGCAGGTGCAGAGGCACCTGCCTGGTCTTGGCTGGTAGGAGATCGCTCCCTCTCCGTGTCCCTTCCCAGCAGCGCCAGAGGTGGCGGATGCTGCTGAGGAGCTAATGGGAAATAGCACGGCTGCCTCGTCGAGCAAGGCTTGAACCTGCTTCCCAAATCTCATCCGCCCCCTGCTCCCCTCCCGTGGGTGCCCATGGGTGCCTGGGGGGACAGGGCAGGGTGGGGGATGAGCCCACATGTCGGGATGCTGCCCGGAGCTTGGGGGAGAGGAGGGGGCTGGGGCATGGTGGATGTTCCTCCTCTTGGCAAGAGAATTTAGATAGAGCTGTGCCTGACCCTGAAGTGTCCTTGGGGGGCTGAGGCAGTGACTGTGCCGCCTTCCCTTACTAAAGCCATTCACAGGAGAGGCTTGACCTTTTTGAATATTTTGCGCTATTATCGTTGCAAAAATGCTGTAGTTTAGACTAGGGAGGTGAGATAGGGAAGGAGCAGGAGCCGATGGGCGAGGGGAGAGCAGGAGGGTTGTGCGGATGCTTCCGGGGCAGCACCGCTCGCGGCAGCCCGACAGCCTCGGCCAGAGACCGAGTCGGCCCCGTGGGCTGGGCTGGAGCCTCCCCGGTAGGCCCAACCCCAGCCATTTTATACTTGCGATAGTTTTGATGGGCATCCCAGGGTCAGACGTTGTCATGAGACAGAAATCTTGCAGTGCAGCTGGAGGGGAAGGAGAGCAAAATCACCTTACAGCTCTCCATGCCCATGCCTGGGAAAGCAGGGCATCCATTCTTGTTTGATGTATGCACGTAAAGAGGTCAAGTGGAGAGAGTGTGGCCTCGGCACTTGTTTCCCATAGCACAAAAATAACTCCAAGTAACCCAGTTTCAGCTGAAGTTGTTTATTACTCATCCTCCTCAATGAACTGTTAAAAGGGAGGACGGTGCTTGTGTTCTCT
The DNA here is from genome assembly GCF_965638725.1 of Aptenodytes patagonicus. NCBI lineage: Eukaryota > Metazoa > Chordata > Aves > Sphenisciformes > Spheniscidae > Aptenodytes > Aptenodytes patagonicus. Next base: position 11,225,536 of record NC_134957.1, on the reverse strand, counting down.
GGGATTTGGTGTAATCACTGCTTCTGAGGCTTGTCTAAGTGTCTTTAACACTGGTAATGAGCAAAGGGAGGGGGATGAAAAGAGAAGTGCTGATGAGAACGGTGTTAAAGGGGTTTAGCAAGATGTCGCGTGCTGCAGGCAATGCACTCTTGGCCCATTACGTCTCCAGTCTTAACAGCTAAGGCACTGGGAGTGGTGTAATGATCAGCTTTTAATGGGGACGATTCTAAGAAGTTCAGAGTCTGGTATTTTTGCAGGTCTTTAGCATAGTCCCATGCGCAGGCAGTGTGAGAAGGAGTTGATTATAACCAAGCCTTGTAACGACTTTTCTGCCACCCTGTGATGAGAGGCTGCAGGTGGGATTTTGCAGCTGGCTGCCGGTGGTGCCAGCGGAGCTGCAGCGGTGTGCTGCTGGCAGCCAGCGCCGGGGAGGAGCGGTGGGACCTTCGGTGCGCTCCTCCCTCCCAAGGGCAGAAAACAAAGCTGCTCTCTGGAGCAGGGACGGCGATGGGGAAGCAACAGGCTGAGCCAGTGACGTCTGTGATACTGGGCTGCTAAAAATGTGCTGCTTTTTCTGATTCTGGTATCTTCAGAAGTTGTGGACGTGTGTGTGGGAGATAGGGAGCTGTTAAATCAGTGCACCAAAATCAGTGCATCTCTTGCCAAAACTGGTACATTAAGCGGTTAGAATCAACCTCATCCTTGTAATGGATCTCTGATGACTCCAAAGGGCTATTCATGTAAGAATATAGAAAGCAAACACTTGCAGGATGATAAATGAAGGTTAAGCCGGATATAGAGTGATTTCCCATGTAGGCTACTTATGCAGAGTCTGAGGTGCACAGCTCTATGATTTGCTGAGACTGGAACGGTATGAAGAACATCAGATAAATCCTGATCCAGTAAATGTGTTTAGACTTGACAAGAAAACAAACGATGAGTCAGGAAGGAAAGTTCATTCTTGGCATGTCTAGCAAATGAGGCATTAAAAAAAAAAAGAGCTGAAATCTGGAGCTCTAAGGGCTGCTCTCTGAACAAGTGGAAAGGTGAGTCTAAGATACCGGTTAGTCTGACAATAAGTAACTTCTGAAATTTCTGCAAGCCCCCCTAAACCTACTGCTGCGCAGGGTCTCCCTTACAGGGAATCGCTGGTCCCAGTTTCCTCCTGGCTGGCTGTGAGTGCAGCCCAGGGGACGGGGCGGCTGGTGACAGCCTGGCATGAGACCCATGGCGGCAGAGCCTGTGGGGTGGCAGCTCCCCCCCAGCCCCGATGTCTGTAACCTGCAGACAGCAAACCCAATTAGTATTAATGGGTGGCACAAAAAATAATTCAGCCCCAAAAAGCACTGTAAAGAGAGTCGTGGTTGTAGAGGAAAGGCCACTGTCTGGAGACTATATTCAGCAAACTGTAGGTAAGTGCTGTGGCAGGGGGATCACACTGTGTTTTGAAGGCATTCTGAGAGAAAAACAGCTTGTTACAGCAAAAAGCCAAGCAATAGATGTATGACATTTAAAAAATGAGAACCAAACTATCCATATTTCATTACTTTTTATTTGCTATCTATTGACTATATCTCTGCTGTGCTGCACAGTGCAGAGTGATTTTTCTCCTTGGAGATCTTGGTCTAAAAGCCTCTGACGTGTGTGGGTAAAGAGGAGCAGTGCCACCTGGCAGCGGGGAGGGTGAGCAGAGAGGGGGTGCTGAAGTATGGCGAAACAGCAGTGACCGGCCAGCTCTCATAAAAAGCGAGTATATCTGGCAATGAACCACTCCCGTAGCAGCAGAGGAAGAACTGTGCTGTTTTTCCAAAAGATACCAACTTCCAACATAAATTTTCTGCTGGGGGGTGAACTGGGAAGCCAGCACCGATATGGTCTTGTCTTCTCCTCTCCTCTCCTCTCCTCTCCTCTCCTCTCCTCTCCTCTCCTCTCCTCTCCTCCTCCTCTCCTCTCCTCTCCTCTCCTCTCCTCTCCTCTCCTCTCCTCTCCTCTCCTCTCCTCTCCTCTCCTCTCCTCTCCTCTCCTCTCCTCTCCTCTCCTCTCCTCTCCTCTCCTCTCCTCTCCTCTCCTCTCCTCCTCTCCTCTCCTCTCCTCTCCTCTCCTCTCCTCTCCTCTCCTCTCCTCTCCTCTCCTCTCCTCTCCTCTCCTCTCCTCTCCTCTCCTCCAGCGATGCCGGTGACCCTGGTGATACTGAGAAAGCGTGAGCCCATTTCTCCGTGTAAACCTGGTCTGATCGGTACCCACCACCCATCTGCCGTTTCCTCTGATGTTTGCAGGTAAACAGAAGTACCTCTGCGCCAGCCGGAATGACTGCACCATCGACAAGTTCAGAAGGAAAAACTGCCCATCCTGCCGCCTGCGGAAGTGCTACGAAGCTGGGATGACTCTCGGAGGTACTGTCTGAATAATATCCCCTGGGTCCTTGCGACGGGCTGGGGCAGCCAGGCTAATCCTGCAGATAATGAATGTACTTGGCATATTAATAGTCAGTAAATGTCTGAAAAAATGAGGCTGATGGAGCATAATGAGCTTCGGGAAACATTTGCAGGTTTCTAATACCACAACTGTGAATATCATTAAACTTTTGTTTGAGTTTCAGGAAACATTCTTTTCCTTAATTTAAAACCTTGTTAATCTGAAAAGATGTAAACATCTGGGTTAGCTGGATTCTCACTCACACCAAAGCCTCTTTGAACAGAGCACTTCCATTTTAAGATGATTTTTCCCGGGCAGAAAGTGGCATTTTTCTTTATAAAATTACAGCCCCGATATTTTTCTTCGCTGAATGGAAGTTGCTCCTGTATCACTGGTAAAGATCCTTGTTACAGTTTGTCTCTGTTCCAAAACCTGTAGCTCTGCCAAAACCTGATAGAGTGCCTGTATCCAAAATCTGACGTTTTCTGCTCAAAATCTAGAAGCTACAATGTAGATCACTGGGTGGCTCATCTTTGAGTTCATTTGATGTGAGACTGAAGAAGAAAATGCCCTGAAAAACAGGGCTGATGGACCTGACCCACGATGAAAAGGCCTCTGACAGCCAAGCGGAGGGGAGTCCACGGGTGATACAGAAAGGAAAGCCACTGGCAGCGCAGGGAAGTGGGGGAGCCCTGGCTAGTTACATGTGCCAACATTTTAGTTTAAATACTTTCACCATTGCTGGGGTGGGCAGTGCCTCCCGGAGCTGCTGGACTGCTGGAATGTTGTCTTGAAGAACTTGCTACCGAAATGGTTCTGGTTTATTGCTCATCGAGGAGCAGTGGTTTTAATTTTATTTCTCCCCAGAACAGTTCTTACAGCTCAGGTACCAACAAACACGTTCAGTCGGCAGGGCAGGAGCCAGCCTGCTCCCCTCTGCTTTCGCAGCAGCAGGTAGTAGATCTGAGCGCGGTGGGGACACGGCTCTTGGACGGGGGTGATGCAGAGACGTGCAGCTCGCTCTTTTCCTCCTGGTAGCAAGCAGAAAAAACAAACGTCCCAAAAGGTAATGCAGTCCTAAAACCTTGTGACATCAACCCCGTGCGTTAGCTCTGACCACTCTTCACTTAACACTCCCCCTCCGTCGCAGGCAAGCTGTTGGCAAACGGCAGGGTGCTGCTGCTGCTGCGGCACTTTGGGAGCAATGTGTATGGGCACGTGCAAAGGCACACCGCAATTTCGGAGCACCAGGGAGGTGCTCGATCCACCTGATGCGACCAAGCAGGCAGTTTGCGTGCTGAAGTTACCAGGCGGCTATCTCCATCTCTGCTTCACCGGTTCTGGCCCCAGCCCCGGTCATCCAGCCCAGCTGGGGGGGAGCGAGGGCAGAGGAGCCTGTCCCGGCGCCGTGCCTGCCCGCACGCCTTCTTGCAGGAGTTCCTGATGACAGTCATTTTCGTGGCCGCTGGTGGCCATTCATAGCAGGGAGACTCCTCTGGCACCCTTCCCTTGTCTGCCTGGGAGGGTCAGGACCGGGATGCTGCCACCGCCCTGCCCATGGGATTGCTGGGCTCCTGAGCTGGGGGACAGGGGTGAGGAGCCAAACCCAGCTCCCTGGTCCACAGCCAGCAGAAGGGCTTCGTAATGCCATCCAAAACAAGCATGCTCTTACTGTTAAGTGCTTTTTTTCTGGTGATATTTCCTTAAGTAAGAGAAGACATACATCAGTGTAACCTTCTTCTGCAGGACACACTGACAAAATTAATGCTAATACTGATAGCCCCCCCCCCCTTTTTTTTTTCTTAAGCTCTTTGGGTCACCCTGACCTGTTCTGCCTGGTCTGTTTTACATTTGTTTTGAATGTCGGTTTAAAGGCAATTGTTAGAAACATGCATGCTATGAGTTTGTCCACAGTTATTTCTCCCACAGTAGAGAGGCAGAGCATTTGAAAATGCTTCCAAGCTCCAAACAGTTGTTTTTAACTGCCTGTTAATTACCAATCACTTGTAGGGTATAATAGAGCCGCCTGTGACCAGCAGACCTGCAGCTCTCAGTGTATTTAATGGGAGGAGGAGGTGACACACTGAATACCTTATTTAGGACTCTCTGCTTTGGCACAGAATGGCAATATGTCGAAGCACTTCATTATTGATTGAGATCACTCTGACCTGCAAGCTGAAATCCATTAAACAGAATCTTCTCTCCTGATCAACACTGTAAAGCCCAAGAGAAGGAAAAGCAAAAGAAAAAAGAAAAGTGATAACGCCGGTTTTGTGTACTCGGTTTGGGTGGTGCACTGTCCTGCGTCTCCCACAGCACCAATTCCTACTGCGAGCGCTGGTGCCTGCACGGCTGCATGGATCCTGCCAGCCCCCCTGCATGAGAAGTGTGTCGCTGCACGCACGGCTGCACGGATCCTGCCAGCCCCCGTGCACACACGGGCGTCCGGACCCCTCCGTCCTGCTCCAGTCTGCAGCCCGCACGTCACTCGGCCAGCGCAACTCCTGCTGAACTGCGGAGCTCCCGATTTGAGGCGCTTCCTGTTCGTTTGCTGCCAGTGCATTTTAATCTTGGCGTGCGAGGCCCTGAAGGCTGTTCCCATTGTGAGAACCAAGCGCCTCTGCCCTCGGCCGGAGCTGGCAGCCCGCCTGCCCTGCGGGACGTTTCCTCTGCACCTTCAGCCTCGCGACTGCGCCCCGTGTCGGTCCTGTCTTGGGGCAAAACCTCCCAAACACGTAAAATTCATTTCACTGATGGTAGGGCTAGAAAACTACTGTAATAACTGCTGATAGCCTGTAAAAGCCCAAGGCATGAGTCATACCTGTATTTAGTCCTAATTCAGGTCCAGTTACTGTGGTTAAAGTAGAGCTCATGTCTTATAAAAACATTTGATATCAATGTAAGCATTTCCAGCAGTGGAGAATCTAACACATTTTTTGCCACGCAGTTGCAGTAGTTAATTGCGTTCGGTGTTGTGATAGACGTACCTTATTTTTCATCTTGCCTGTCCTTGATTTCCAGCAACTGGATCTTTATTACGTCTTTGCTTGCTAGATTGAAAAAACTACTTCTACTGAATTTCTGTCCCTGCTGTGAGTATTTGTTGGCTGTGACTTAATAACCCTTTAGCCTTCTGCATAGCCACCTAGGTAAAATTGTTTACTTCCTTTCTCCAAGGTGCATTGCCTAGTCTTTACTGTTCTTACAGCTTCTGCAAGTTTGCAAACACCTCCCTCGTACGGTGAACGTCTAATCACAGTTTCCCAGTGTCAGCAGCATCAGTGCTTAAAGGCGGTGGTAAGAGGCTCTCCAGGCCAGCGTTTTCCTCCTTCACGTGGCATGGGATCCTGCTAGTCCCGTGTCCACTGAACCATCCTGCCAGCTCGGGCCTCTGTGTTTGTCTGTCAGCTTTGGTGCGAGTTCAGGCTGCCGAGGATGGAGCTCGACATTCATTGCATAGGGCTCACTTTTTCAGTTGCTCGATATATCTACTTACAGTGAAATTTAGTTTGCTTTAATAGACTGAACTTATCTGCAGACCTTAATCAATCTGTTCAGTTATCAGTCCTTAATGTTCGTTACTGTTTTCCCATCTTTGCATTGTCATACAGATTTTAGTAGACTTTAGTAGCAACGGTTCATTTTCTTTTTGGAATGAAAGTAGGCATTTGCTAGCAAAGGGTCATGAACAGCCATCATAAGAAACAAACCTGTCTGATGTTGTTTCAACATTTATAATTACTTTTGAGATGTATCACCTGAGGGATTTAAAATCATTCAGTGGTACCGTGTGATTTTATATCTTTTGAGTTTTTTAGTTCATGTGGGCCGGACTGACTCAGATCTCTTAAACGTGTCTGCTATACCAGTACTATTATAATTATCAACTAAAATTATCGTGCCAGAAAAGATAGATAGCTTGACAGGATCTGGTTTTGACAAGCCGCACGCTGATGTTACTAAAAAATTTAAAGAACACGATATAAGTCAAGTCCTGTTTCAGCTTCTCTGTCATTTTGCCTGCAGCTGAAATCAGTGTGCGGTGCCTGGGGCTGGCAGGATTTCTCCGTCATTGCTAGTGCAAAAGCCGTTTTATTCTAGGTCCCCAGAACTTCCCCGAGTCTCAGCACTCGTCAAAAATCCGTGCTGGAGCCGGAGTGCTCCTTCACCAGCTTCAGAAACGCCTGGCGGGAGGGTGGGCGGGTTAAGTCACTTAAAATGTGTGTCGCTTCTATAATCGCTCTATTGTGTGCTCCTTAGGGATTCTTGCACGGTGAATATTTTATCGTGATACCGTATAATTATGTCCTCTAAGCTTTTTTTCGAATACGTACGATATTTTCTCAGTTAACCCCAGGCCGGACTGCAGATGCGCTGTGGGTGTGACGCAGGGGCGGTGCTGTGCCCGCAGCTGCTTTTCGAGGCTTCCTGAGCGTTGTTGTCCCGACTAACAGCCGAGCCCGTAAACTGCCTGTTTTCAGTCACACGTGCTGGGGTTCGTCCCACCTTGGTTTGGGGAAGTACGGTGTAGACTTCTGCCTAGCTTAGCTCATCCCAGAACAGAAGTACAACGGATGTCTTCAATTTCTGTTTTTTTATTTGTTCCCAGTAGCTGCTGAGTAGGAGCTACCACCAAAAAGGGCTTTTGCACAGGTGACTGAATATAAGCTACTCTTTACCTCTGAAGCTTTTCTCCATCTAGTAACATCAGTATTTCAGTGATCTGTGGAACAACTGCTCCTGGAAAGCACAGACGTAGGGCTCCTCTGATAAGAGCAGTTACCATCCACCTTCACTGCTCTCCAACACGGAGGGGTTTGGTTTACGGCTGCAGTCTCAGAGCCAGCATAGTTGGTTGCTTGCTCTCTTCTCACTTCACTCAATATCTTTTAGTACTAGATAATTCAATTTTAAGAAAAGAAATTTAACATTCAAACCAAACTATGTGTGTATTTTGTATGGTGTGGGTTGGGCTCCAGTTACGCACACGACCCGATGGGCACTGATTATTCATCTTTGGAAGATACAGTTTGTTTTCTATTTCTTCTTTTAAGCCTGGGAGCTTTTCTTTCCTAGCAGCATTCCTGTCTCTAAAGGTCCAGTGCCAAGCACGACCATGAGACATGGTTTCTGCCTCAGGTGGAGTCAGCCCTGGTGCCTCCTTCCCGAATTAACGCAAGGTTGTTTGGAAACATGGGATCAGCGTTCTGCGCTCCTCTCCTTCCGTGCTGCTTGTCGAGAACAAAACCCGAGTGCAGCTTCCAGGGAGAGCGGTGCCTTACCTGTCCCGGGGGATCGGCTCTCCGGAGGTTAGAGAGGAGAGCATCGGGAGCCTGCCGGACCCTGGTGCTGCCTGTGCTGCCTGCGACTTCTGGAGGGGTGGGAGAGGGGAGGCTCGATGCTCTGGCTGGCCTGCCACCCGAGCAGACGATGGCTGAAGCATGTCACGCTGCACTGCAGCCCTGTTTTCCTGTTGCTCTCTTATTTTTATTACTCTTTTCTCCTCCTTTTTTACAGAGCAGCCGGTCTTAATTGCTCTTACAGTAGATCATCGAAAGTACATTACTTAAAGATCAATGTTTTGAATTGATTTACAAAGCTGCACTTTAACTCGACATTTTTATGTTTCGCTGCTTGTTTTTCTGATTACAGCTGAAAGGAAATTTGAGATAAGTATAATGTAATGAAGGAGCCAAAACCCCAAGGACAATTGGTTTGATGTTACATTCTTTGCTTGAATTAAGCCATCGGCTTTTTTTCTCTAATTAATTAGGGTTTTTGGAGTCGGTAAGGGGTGAAAGCTGTTCCTATCTGCAGTAGGCTGCTAACCCATGTTGTGCTGAGCACTGTCATGTAGATAATAAATTAGGTGAACACTGACACTCCAAGAATTCTGAAGTCACGCATCTGAAGCTCCTGGTGTATCTTGCTAGCAGACTGGCATCTCTAATTAACAGCCGGGTGCACAGGAGAGACACTTCATCACGGTGACATGGGCACAGTCGTTGGCTGCCTGCAGTCCCAACCCCACAAGCCCACTCTGCTGACGTTCCTCTTCAAGCTGGCCGGCAGACCAAGGCCACCCCTGCTCGAGTCTTCTCCTCGTTGGTGGGCTAGCTGGGGAGACTCCAGGGAAACAGCCATGGGACCACCTGCTAGCTTTTGAAATGTATTTTCCATAATATATTTGTAGAGCAGTGACCCAGCTGGGAGAGCTTGGCTGTAGGGCAGCAGGGGTTGCAGGAGCCCCGGGCAGGGAGAAGGCTTTTCTGTCAGTTGCAGCCCGCTTCCACTCTGGCCTGGGATGGAACAGTCCCACTTGAGCATCTGAGTGCAATGGCTTTTTTCCCTGGAACACGTCCATTTACTGAGTTTATTTGCTTGTGTTGCTTCCCTTTTTAATTGCACGTGAGTAGTAGTTTGAATCGAGTCACCTCTTCCCTCTTTTCCCCAGTTCTTCCTCTCCGTTTCTAAGTGGGAGTTAATGTGAGGCAGGTCACGGCTGAGGATGTAAATCATGCTTGTTCTTTTCCATATAGGATTAACGAGCAAATGGATTTCCTTGTGCAGTGTGTGCTCCCTTTTGTCCTTAGGTGAGGTCTGCGATGCCGGGGCACTCTTTGGGTGGCGTGCACTGAAGGAGTAGCTGCTGCTGGCCGTCAGTTTCCCTTTCCTCGTAAATACAAGTGATGGAGCTGGAGGCCAAGAAACCTCAAGGGGTTTTTTTATTTTTAAGCATCACACTAAAATGTGTCATTTCCACAGCCCGCAAGCTGAAGAAGCTGGGTAACCTGAAGACACCAGATGACGCGGAGACAGCCAGCTCATGCAGCCCCACAGAGGAGCAAGCTCCCAAGATGGTGATGACGCGCATTGATGGGTATGAATGCCAGCCCATCTTCCTCAACGTCCTGGAGGCCATTGAGCCTGGCGTGGTGTGTGCCGGCCATGACAACAGCCAGCCGGACTCCTTCTCCAACCTGCTGACCAGCCTGAATGAGCTCGGGGAGAGGCAGCTGGTCTACGTGGTCAAATGGGCAAAGGCCTTGCCAGGTGAGGAAGAAAACTAACAAATCCCGTCCCTTCCCTGGCACGTTCCTAAAGCCCCCTGCTTGCATCACCTGGAGTGGGTTTCGAAGGAGGTGGTCTGCAGCCCATGTCCCACCATCACACAGTTCCTTGGGGGAGCGTCTTCACAAGGTGCCTGGCTGTGTAATATCTCCATAAAGCAGGCTGCGGCAGCAGCAGGTTTGTCTCCTTTGGGTGGCTGGTTAATGGGAGAGGTGACTAAGGGGTGACAAAGTATGTAGAAACTTGGGCTTTTGGGTCTGTCCCCACTGATAACCCCCGGCACCGAGTATTGTGTAGGCATGCGTCTGCTTCCCTGCGTGGGAAGGGCTGTTGCTGGTCAGGGGTTCAGGGTCTTGCTCTCTTCCCGCTCTCCGTGCAGGGGTTTTGCTCCACTTCCAGGGCTGTGTCCGCCAGACCTGCAGAAGTCTTCTCTAAACAAGTAATAGCCCCATCCCGTAACCTGCATGAAGTGGTGAAAAGGGTAAATTCCCCAGGTGAATCAGAAGTGTGCCACTTCATGATGTGAAAGTGAGATGGGGGAGACTGGGCTGAAAGTAGCTGAGGCTTGAGAGATGGGAGAAATCCTTCCTCGCCATTTTTGTATTTCACAAGACAATTAATTGTAAAATAGCAAAAGAGAGATACAAAATCCCAAGGGGCTTCTTCCTGGCAGTCAGGTTGCTCTTGTGTGACAGGCTGCTGGAATATATTTATGATGCATTCAGAGTCGTGATACGGGAGTGCATTAGGGTCGGGAAGTTTCCAAATGGTGATAGTTATCAGGTGCTGTAAATTAAAACATCCTGGTGATATATGTGTTTCGCTGAATACACTCCTTGGTTCTGAGCATTGCGTGTTACCAGTCTAACACGCTGCCCGTTGCATGTTGTAATCCTGCCAGCGGAATGAGTGAAATTACAGAAGACTGAGATCACTCTGGGTGCAGTGGGATCTGGTTCACCTTCCAGCATCCCTGAGACTGGGGCGTGGGGACGATACCAAGCTGCCTTCCTCACCCTGGCCCTGTTCCTCAGGAAATGCCACAGAAGACAGGGATCCTGCTCTTCATGTGTGGGGTGATATGACCAAAGGAGGAAACTGAGGCAAAATAAGTTTGCCACTACGTGCCAAAACCTGGTGATGAACTGCAGTCAGACGTTTGACTGCAGTCAGACGTCAGAAATTCAGCAGTCCCCCTGGAAGTAGCTTGACCGGTGGTCCAGGAGGGGTGTTAGTCTGAATATGATTAAGTGAAGAATAGCCCATTCTATTTCTTGTATTCTTGAGTCAGAAAAGGTTCACCTAGCTTGTGAAACCAGGGACAAATCATGCTTTCTCTTCCGGCTTATCTACATCATACATCAAGATTTCTTCAGAAAAGTACACGGAGACACCACCAAACCGGACTGGCAATCCGGGGGCTGAGGTTGTAAAACTGCGGTAGTGCTAATGGAAAGGGAGAGTGCATTGAAAAACATTTTTCATCGTAACCACCCCCTTATCAAAGGCTTTTACTCTCCTGTACTGCACCTGCAGTGGTGCATGGCCGCGCGGCAGTGCCAGCTGCTGCACCGCTGCCTCCCGGGGCCAGCTCCCGCGCCTGCTCTGCCAGCGACGGCATCTGGACAAAATTAATTCTAATCTTCTTATGTCTGAGCAGTCACCGCTCTCTGGGCAGTTACAGTATAACCGCAACCCCTTCCGCAGGTCAGGGGATCCCTTACGGAGCCCAGCGCTCCTGCGTGGGCGCGCTGTGGTGGGGTGCTGCCTGGCTGCCCTCCCCATCCCACCGGCCGCGGAGCTGGCGCTGGCCTGACCGTTAGCATCACTGTTCTGCAGCGAGAGGCAAAGCCGGTTTGTTTTCCCCAGCTTTCTCTCAGCAGTTCCCTGACATGTGCCAGCGCCAGGGTTCAACAGTAATAACCACAAATTCGCCACTTAGTCATTCTCCTGATATTTTCCAGGGAAGGAATAAACAACAGTTCAGCTGCCGCTGCGAGGTGGATCTCATCCACTGCTGGGTTCTGCCTGCTCTGGCGCTGGTGCTCCCCCGGGAGCCGGGCGAGGACCAGGCGCACAGCGCCGGGCCGGCTGCAGGAGCGGGCGGCTGTGCCCAGGCGCTGCCCTTCCCTGCGCACACTGCGGCCGCCTCACTTTTTGGGTAAACTTGCAGAATCCTACTCCGTAGCCAGAGGTAGTTTGCTATCTATAATTTATTTAAGTGATATTTTGGTTAATAAAGCCAGAAGTGTTTTCAGTTCCCGGGTCTGCAGGTTGGCTAGGCAGCCTGATGCTCGGTGGGCTCAGGAGAGGGGCGATGCGGGCAAATGCATGCAGGGAGAGAAGTGATGGAAACAAAACCCAAGCAATTTAAAACAGCGGGATGTAGTTGTTTTTATCAAAACAGAAAGATCTTCACACAGTCTGTTGGGAGACCGGAGGCTGCTTAATGAACACCGTTGCTGGCGAGGTGCGATGGGAGCAGACCAGAGGGCTTGACCGGCCGCTGCAGTGCCACGGCACAGCCTGCCTTGGCCGTGAGGAGGAACAGTGCCCGAGGCCGACAGCCAAAGCAGCGCATCTCAGCGGCTGTTTCTGGTGCTGAGCAGGCAAACCTCGCTCTGTTCCCTGCCCCGCAAGGCAGCCCAGCAGCAGGCGTCAGCTGGCTGCTGCAAGTGCTGCGTGGTCCTCAGTGGGTCCGCAGTAAGGGTGGAATGTTATCCCCTCTTCCCCTTTCCCCATTAACGAAGCACATCTGGCACAAGCGATGGCTTAACTAAGCATAAGCAGCCCCGCGTGTCAGTTAAGATATATATCAATGTAAAGGGGCAAAGGTGTTACTTTCCAATGACTGCTGCTGGTGGGAGGAGGGGGAACTTGCACCTGTGATAGAGGTAGCCTCAGCCTGATAATACTGGCAATAGATTAGTATTGGTTAATAGGTGATTATTAACCTTGCATCCTGCATTGAACATCACCTGTATACCAAGAGTGATTAATATGCAGCAAGGTGTTCCTGCACTTCTTCCAGCGAGGTTTCAGTGATATCCTAGAAACAAGACTGCATCAGGTAGGAGCATTTCTGAATCTTGCTTGCCTGCAGTAGCAATATCAGCCTCTGTCTAGTGGAGAAAATGTAACGTATGGCCCTTTGGACCCTATGCAATTGAAATTCTGTATAGGAGAACGTAGAATCAAACTGTGATTTCCCTGGAAAGGAAAAATTAAATAACCACAGCTTGCCAAGAAAGCTGCTGAAACACAGGATTAAAAAAGCTGATTAAATCCATAAAATCTGTCCACTTCAAGGTAAGTGGAAGGAGTATGTATTTTCCCTTTTCCATATACATAAATTCAGTAAAGGTGTTACAGTTAATTTAGATCAGCACTCAAACACGTTAGTTTAAAGATCATTTTAACTGGCAGCAAATGAAAAGTCTTCAGTTCATTCCCGAAGCTGTTAAGAAATCAGTCTACAAAAAATAACTGGACTGTGAGCGTATGGGGAAGGGCTGCTTCGCAGCAGAGCAGCGGAAGGGCACGGGCAGGCTGCGGCTCTGCTGCCAGTGAGGCAGATGAACACCCTTTGCGTTTTTAGCAACCCTGCACATGTGATGAGGTGAAATACTCCACCGGCTATCATGGGAGATGGACCTATTTATTAGAGCTATTGCAAAAAGAGTCTCTGTGTACTTGCCATTAGTTAGAGCTTTATGGGTGTGCCAGGCCATTGCTTGCTCGCTTGCTTTTCTGTTTCAGATATACTGCCTACCACATATCTAACTCGCCCTTTAAGTATACAATTAATTGTGCATCTTTTTCCATTCTCTGGGCAGTAAAATTTCCAGATACAAAATGAGTATTTGTCTATATTAGAAATGTTATTTATGGTAACATCTGAGGTGTTCAGCTACTGATCTCTTAGGAAGATATCATTCTGGCACAGCAGCGCATCAAGAGAGAATGTAAAGAATTTATTTCCAAACTATGCTGCTTTACGATTATTCACACGAAAAAGGTTATGCATTGATCTTTTTCAAGTCATCAGTAAATTTAATTTTACTTTTGCTATGATTTCTTTCTGTAGAAGGTATCTTCATTTGGGTCTCTTCAAAATATGCCAATACTAAAAAATTAACAATATATTGTGGCATTAAGTTTGTATTTATTTTCTTTTACAGTGATTTTGGCCATACACCATCTAAGATGCCTGGAGGGGGGGTGGTTTCCAAGAAATGATAGGTATCTGGTTTCTGAAAATCAGTTTTGTTTCAAGGCATTTCAGCTCAGAATGGCAGCAGTGATTCCTTTTAGAAAAGTCAGCCACTGTGTTTCTAGAACTTGTTTTTGTGGACAAGCAGAAAGCAAACTTTAAGTCCTGTAACAACAAAACTGTTGTGTTCAAATACCTTTCCTTAAACACTGATAAAGCTTCCGCAAATATTTTTTTTTTAGTGAACATAATTACAAAGTAATGAACAAGTGCACCAAAATCCTTCTCATAGCAAAGATTAGGAGCAACAAACACTTTCCCCAGATAGGTTGAAAAGCTGATACTTGGCGGTTAAGGGAAAGCCAGTCCCAGATGAGAGCTGCCGCCTGCAGAGGCGGCTTTGGCGCTGGTTTGCACGGGCACAGGCAGCGCTTGCAGCATCACGACGGGGCGAGCGGGATGAGGAGGTTCTGCCGTAGATGTTGGTGTTTCCAATGGCTTCGTCCTGTTGATGCTGAACCCAGCAAAAGGGGGATGGGTCATTTGTGTGAATTAGGGTTAAATTTCACAGAGTTCGCTGTTCACAGGTATGTTTTCTGCCTCCAACTCACAGAGTACAGGTTTCCTCTTTGGTGGTAGGATTTATGGGCCTGGCTCCCAGAATATAGGCAGAAGGGAAACCAAACGTGAGAGACCTCCGATTTGCCCCCACCTCATCCTCTCCGTCATGCCTTGGCTTGCCGTTCATTTCTGGCCCTATAGCACCTCTTGGGCCCAACTTCTCATAGGCAAGTTCTTGCATCTCTTTTGAAGACAGAGGATCTGCCGTCATAAATATGTTCGTATTCGCAGGATTTTCTTGTCTGTGTGGTTAAGAGCATCTTTCCCGGGGAACTCCTTCGCCCGAGCACGCTGGGGTGTGTGTCCTCGCCGTCCTGTCGGGAGGGCTGCGCTGAGCCTTCTTCAGAGCTTCCTTCAAACTACGGAGGGAGTTCTGACTGTCAGTCTTCAGTTTGATCTGCTCTTCCGCGTTCGCTCTGTTTTTTAATAGAACGTTGTCTGCTAATTCCCTCAGAGGACAAGATGCATTCTTCCTTCAGTGAGGAATTTAAAAAGGGGAAAAACCCCAACCTTGGGGATTTGGAGGGGGGGTGAGTGTGTAGCAGACCTACGAAATGTTCATCGTCATCACTCGGTGCCAGTGTGGGAGCGTTCCCTGCACCATCTCGCTGCCTACTCACCGCAAAGTCTCAACTGCAGGGACCAGCAGCATGGCTCCTCTTCAAGTAATTCAAGTTTTTCCAATCTTTTCAGAAAGTCTAGGCAAGGAAAAAGAGCAGTGGCAAGTATGGAGCAGGAGGAAATTCAAGGAAGCAGTCACTGTGAATGGCTTAGGTTTTACTAGGCAGTGAATTCATCTCTGAGCAAATTTACTGGATAAATAGAAAGATTTTTTTTATAGCATGCAGTACTGTAATTAGATATGAAAATCTAACTTAGACATGTCCTAGAGATGACTATGACTGATTTTATGAAGTCCTTGAGTTGCCCAGATGCCTTGTCTGTACTCGTGTGCTGTTAAGGAGTTTCACTCTGGCTGCCAGGACGTTCATGTTCAGCTGGTAGCTGAGAGCCCTCCGGGTGGAAGTCACCTGTTCAGGTTTGGTAGGACACTACTTGCACGCAAGCTTCAGTTTTTTAATCCGGTGACATGAAAGCTGAAAGGAAAGTGTTCAAACGTAAAGCAAGTTAAGCCAGCAATAAAGCATGACTTGTGCTCATTTGCAGTTGGCAGCTTCCCAAGCAAAAGACAGATGCTTGGGAATGCTCAATGGATTATAATTATACACTGGTGGTGTTAGAATTGCTTTAATATTTGATTGAAATAACATACGATTTTCTTGAAACCAGATTACATTTGACTACTTACAAGTATCTGGAAAAAAGTACAGTGTTGGAGGTGATGTTTGTGCGTGTTGTAAACATGCCTGGGATTTGACTGTGAACCACCATCTGGGAACAGTAATTTGAATTTAATTGATATTTTTCTTTAGCTTGCGATTCGGCAGAGGTTTTCATATTCATTTTCGTAGTCGTTAGATAAATGCATTGTGTATTTGACAGAGAAACCGAAGCAGTCTGTTAACCGTGTGATGAGGCCTCGGGGTTACTTGCTGGCTCTGAGCATTATACATTGAAATCCATTTACTTAAATTTTGTGAAGTCCTAATGGGTTGAAAATAATGGAAGTTTTTCCGCTTATTTCCTTGAGTGCCAGAATTGCACCAAAGGAGGTAATTGATTAATGAGGGCTTGTTTCTGCCTCAGTGCCTGGAGAATGTGATATGGTTAATTGTATTGCTGCTGGGGCTCCTGCTCCCCTTCAGCTGATTTATTTCTGTTAGCAGAGCAAAGCAAACAAATCCTCATCGGCTGTTTGTTTCACTTACTTTTGACATACTGTCTCACATGGTAATTGTGAACGTTTTGGAGCGGAGGCTTTGGGGGTTACGCCATGACTGCAGAGCACATGGCACAGTAAGAGTCAGTTGGTCTGGGGGTGTAATTAGTGCCAGAAATGAGGGCTATGGCAGGGCGAGCCTGGTGCTGGGGGAGCTGGACCTGCTCAGCACCTGTATCTGGACATATTATCCTGCGGGACTTTGGGAAGTCACTAAATCCCATCCTGCTATATCTTTTTTGTCCAGTCTGTTGCAGAATGAGGCTTGTTCACCTCACTGGGTCTTGCAAAGCCTTCAGATACAATTTGTGAAGTTCTCTGAGACTCTTAGGGGGAAGATGTCATTTATTACGACTTGCCGCTGCCTTCCTTTAAAACACTTTGCTGCTTGTGTTTTTCTTTATCCCCTCCTTGTGCCTGGGGATCCCCTTTCTTCCCTTCCAGTTGCGGTTTTGTGCTTTGGCTGTTTCTGATTGCCCATCGGGGTGTGAGCACCTTGCTGCTGACACTGCGGTTGTGTCACCCGGCTGTCCGTGTGTGTCCTGGGACGAGCTGGGGTTAGGCTGTGGACCACCTTGTCCTAAGAGTAGCACTGCAGGAGAGCTGGAGTCTGCACAAAAACAGTCCTGGTAACTGCAGGAAGCCAATATTAATTTGTAACATCCCTCTCTCATGTTTTAATAGGATTTCGCAACCTGCATGTGGATGACCAGATGTCAATAATCCAGTACTCTTGGATGGGCCTTATGGTTTTTGCTATGGGTTGGAGATCTTTCACCAATGTCAATTCCAGGATGCTTTACTTCGCTCCAGATTTGGTCTTCAATGAGTAAGTGCGAAAAAACAACCACCTAATATTTTGCTTTGTCTGGGTCAGACTAGGTGAGAAATGAGAACAAGACAAGGAATTTGCTTTCCCGTCCACTTATGAAATGTACAGCTTGAGTAATCGTGCTTTCAGAGCTGATCAACAGAGCATAGGAGGGCCCTGCTTTTCCCCTCTAATTGCTCTGCAGTGATCTCCAGGAGCAATAAGGAGAGTTGCAGTGTCTCTCCTGGTCCTTCTTCCCTTCCCCTCAACCTTGCCTTGGGTTCGACTTCCATCAGGGCAGCAGCGAGTGCTGGTGCTGGGTGTGAAGGGCCGGTCCATACAGACCTGCCTTTTTTCTAAGGGATTCGAGTTCCTGTTTTCAGCTTGGTTGGTCAGCTGGAGTGAGCAGAAACAGAAACAGACGTATATTGTAAGTTCCTGATGGGTTCTCTCTGATGTACCATCAGCTTGGAGTTGGGGAGGGTTTGTTGACAGTAAGGTATAAGGGCTCAAAAACAGTAACTAAGCACAGCAGTAAGCAAAACCACACCTCTCTGAGAGCTCCGAGCTCAGCTTCGCATCCCTTGCGGATGGCCACATTTGGTGAATCGTTGCAGTCGTTTTTCAGGAAGGCAGAGGGTCAAACCAACCCCATAGATCCCAGGTAGTCATCTGTTTCCAGATGAAGAGGATTACACAGGGGCATTTTGGAAAACGTTCCTCTCCTGCGTGCAGGCCTGTTGCTGCCAGCATCCCCCGAGGCAGAGCTCAGGTTCTTGGCAGCGGGGATGTGCCAGGCGAGGCTGGGATTGCTGGGTCGGGCAGAGTGTGTCCTCCCCCACACATCACACAGGCAACGCTTTGATCTCCTTGCCACGCGTTGCGCATCTTGCCCTGCCAGGTACCGGATGCACAAATCCAGAATGTACAGCCAATGTGTCAGGATGCGGCACCTCTCTCAGGAGTTCGGGTGGCTTCAGATCACACCCCAGGAGTTTCTCTGTATGAAGGCTCTACTGTTCTTCAGTATTAGTAAGTACTCACATCCTTTCCTCAACAGATCTCCGGTTGCTACACGCTGTATCGCCCCAGAGGTACCTGGTGCTTTCCCTGTGCGCGTGCATGTACTCGTACTTCCCGAGGGGTGGCTGTGGATGTTCTCCTCTCTGCTTCAGTTTGAGCTGCTCAGAGACAACAAGCTGCCAAGCATAAGGGTGCCACCACCCAGCCCCCCTGCAGCTAGCCCATCCCATCTCTGCACATTGCAGCATTCTCCCGTGCAGCTCCTGCAAGAGGTTGCTCCTCAGCCTAACTGCTGTCATCATGGGGACCTCTGAGAGCCAGCTGCTGAGCACGAAAATAGCACAAACAAACTAATAGTTTGCTACATTGCCTCTCTTTTATAATGAGTGCTGAACAAGGGTCCTGGGGTTAGCAGTAGTCCAACAAGCTGATCAGAGCGAGGGCCATAGCGGAAGCAGGGCTGGTGGGCAGATCTGTCTTGTTAGGTCTGCACTGACCACTTCTTCAGCCTTCCTCTTGCTCTTTTATTCTCTCCACTCACTGGGCAACTCTCACTGTTTCCTTCTCATGTTCCATCCAGTTCCAGTGGATGGCCTGAAGAATCAGAAGCTCTTTGATGAACTTCGAATGAATTACATTAAGGAACTTGACCGTATCATCGCTTGCAAGAGGAAGAACCCTACCTCCTGCTCTCGGCGATTTTACCAGCTCACCAAGGTCCTGGACTCGGTGCATCCTGTAAGAGAGGACAGTGAAATGTCTATCTATACACATAAGACATGGTATAAGAAAGAAACTTTTTACAGTGAGAACGATCATTCACTGGAACAACCTCCCCAGGGTCGTGGTAGTCCCATCACTGGAGGTTTTAAAGATGCAATTGGACAGGGCGCTAGATGGCCTCATCCAGGCTCCCTTTCCCAAGGAAGGTTGGACCAGGTGATCTTTCGAGGTCCCTTCCAGCCTGGGCTGTTCGATGATTCTGTGATTCTTTGTGGTTTATTTTTTTAACTCTTGGCACACCTTTGCAGGGACAGTATTGCAGTATGCTCCCAGCTTAAGCGACAGAGAAAAGGCAGCCACTAACTACTGAGGGAGTGAAAGTCATCTGTGTCTGTCATCCCCTGCAATAACCACTCTTGTGCTTGGGTTTATGAGCTTCCTTTTTTAGCAATGAAAAGCTCTTCGTAGACGATACTTTTCCATCGTCAGCCTAGCAGAACAGCTCAAAATCTCAGCACCCCCACTGAATCTTTTCTGATTACAGCAGTGAAAACAAATTCTCTATTTGTGACTTAAAGTTGTACTGGTGAATGTGAGCTAGACCTTTCCTCTTTCCTGGGGCTCAGCTCCATGCCCATACAGTTATATGTCTACAAGCGAAAAGTAATTTTTAATAAGTGAAGTCAGCAGCATCTGCGCACAGTAAGACAAGTTTCTGTAGGAGTAAGAAAGTGCCATTTTTATACATCCCCGTTTTTGTGGGACTCAGTAATGTCTGAGTGTGAAGGGCCATGGCAAAATACGCGACATGCTCCCAGGCTGGCTAGTTCCCTCGCTCATCCCCGGGATGCATACCTGCCAGCTGATAACTGCTAGCAGGGCGGTGATGGCCAGTGAGCAAAGCAGGTCCCTCTGCAGCAAGGTCCAGCCCTGACCTGCTGTGCCTGCTAATGTCTGCTCGGCAGCTTCTCAGAGAATTTGCTGACCAGGGACTTCTCGCTTAACAAACTTTCTTCCTTTCCCAGATTGCCAAGGATCTGCATCAGTTTACATTTGACCTTTTAATTAAGGCACATATGGTGAGCGTGGATTACCCTGAAATGATGGCCGAGATCATCTCTGTGCAGGTTCCCAAGATCCTGTCTGGAAAAGTCAAGCCCATCTACTTCCACGCACAGTGATCTTCCGGAGGGACCTCCCAATTCTGCCACCCCCATTTCAGCCATCTCCTGCCTGTTACTTCTGCACTACTGTACTGCAGTGCCTTGTGGAATCCCCTCTACAGAGGTGGTGTGCCAAGAAGATGGACAGTAACAAACGACTACCTGCTGGGATTCCTGAGATTTCTATTTTTCCTGAGGTACCTCTGAACTGAACTACCTGCCACGGCTTCTGCCTGGATTTGGCTGGCTCGCTGTGCTGGGACAGGGGACTGTGGCATGGTGGCAGCGGCACCATGTCTACACTCTCTCGTTTGTGTGTTTTCCACAGTGACTTTTAGTCACCCAGGGCCATGGGAGATAGGGAGAAATGCCAGCAGTTGTTGGGTTTGGGTTTTTTTTAAAAACAGAACAAGACAAGAAGCAGGTTGAACCTATAAGTTTGGGTGTGGGTTACTTTACTGGCCTCCTTCGGGACTTTTTATTTGCATTATGGTGCTGGGAAGCAGGTGAGTTAAAATATTGCAGTAGAGAAACAGAAGAGCTGGGGAGATGAGATGAATTTGCAGCCTGATGAATTTACAGGACCTGCTTGCTGGGTCAGAAAGCTGCCGTGCAGCCGTTGTGGGGTCTGCTCCAGACAGCACGCCGCTGCCATCTGCGGCCCCGCAGCCCTGCCTGCGCAGCAGCGCGGATGAGCATTAATATTAGTTGATGGAGCATTACGGGGTTGTCAGCAAAAGGGCTGGAGAGGAAGATGACCTTCGGAAATCCCCAAAGATGGCGGATAGCTACTCTTTTCCACCTGGGATGTTTTTCCTACGGCCAGTAAAGCTGGATCTCGGTCTGCCCCGCAGACACCCAGGCACTCAGCAGTCACATTCCCATCCTCGACAGCTGCTGCTCCTCCAACACAGCCGTACCCACCTCCACAAGTGCCTGACGTCCTCAGACCTCACACTCTCCCCTCCTCCCACGGGCACCCGAAGCCCCCTGCCCAGCCCCTCACCAGCTCTGCTCCCGCTGGGTCTCCGCAGACCCTGGGTTTCCAGCTATGCTACTTATTTTCCATTTGTCCCAACTATTCTTGGGGACAGCAGACGAGCATCCCAGGAGCAAAGCAGCGGGGCCGGGATCTGCGGGACCTGCGAGGCCACGGGACCCCTGCTGTTACTCCTGTCCTTTGGGAGGCGGCTGTGGTAACTGGCTGGTGCTGCCATGGCGCTTCAGGGGGTTGTAAGGAAACGCCAAAGAGACCTTCGGCCCTTCCGAGCGGCGCGCTCGGCTCCTGCTAATTGCAGTGGTTGATTGCAGCACAGGGGGATACTGCCCCATGCGCGCCATCCTACGCGCAGCATCCACGCGCGGTGTCCCACGCGCACCGCCTGTCCCCGGCAGCTCCACCTGGCATGGTGGTGGCACAGCCTGCGCCCAGGCTGACGCAGCACGGGCTGCAGCTCCGCCGTGAGGACGGATAAACGCGCCCTGGCTAACGGGGGTACTCGGTCCACAACCAGCAAACAGCAAAGGCTGATTGGTCTGCAGCTGCCGGTGACTCCCAGCAGTCAGGAACACCTGGGAAAAGCAGGTTGTTTTTTCAGGCATAAGTGTTGGCTTGACCCCGTTTCATACCCCAAGTTCAGAAGGAAATGCAGGCCTACCCGACACCCGTATTCAGATTTGTTTATTTAGCGGGCTCTGCTTCCCATCAAGTGGCCAAGCCTGCGTTCCCCACAGTATTTCAGTCCCCCCCTTCCCGCACAACCGTGAGCCCACCAAAACCGCCTGGTCAGACCTGGCCGGGGTGTCGGTGAGTGCGGCACGTACAGGCTTTTGCCAGGGCAATACTTCTCATCAGGGGCTGCGGCGCAGTCTGGCTTTACTGACACAGACATCTACAAGGGGTCCTCATGCCAGCGCAGGCAAGCAGCAAGTCCGTGCCTTGCCGCACGCGGTTCGCTGGCGGGCGGTGGTTTCGCCGCTGTGGCACGGAACGGAGCTTGTGGCGGAGCTGTGCCCACCCAGAGCACTGGTGTGGTCCTCCGGCACAGAGACGCCACAAGCACGAAGCAGACGCTGGAGTCTGGAGAGGTGAACCTGGTCAGACAAGTGCTTCACATCGCGCTGTGTTCCCCCTGCATAATACCAGCTACTTGTGTTTGTCAGATGTCTTTGAAAGTGAAGGGAATGAGGTTTAGGCCAATTGATTGCTGCGCACGTGTTGTGCAGAAAACAGTGCTAATGCTTCTGCTGCTTGGGCCGTTCACGAGCTGAGCATCACCGTCAGCTCTTCAGGCAAATGCCCTCATGGTATTTTGGGTTCTTTGCAAACTCTCAGCAAGAACAAACGCTTAATTTTCCTGATACTTTTCAATCATGCTATGGGATTTTCATTAAGGGAAGGGGTAGGGAAAAAACCCCAAACTATCGAAGGGGAGGATCTCTCTTTACAGTTATTTGTAATGGGCTTTCCTCCCCTGCTAGATATGGCTCTGATCGTGCTCTTCTTCCTGAAATACCTTCATGTAGGTGGGAACAGAAACCATAGATAACCTTCCTGAGTGCCAGCCAACAGGACGGTGTCTCAATAGCTTTTCCTGTTTTAGAGGGCTGCAAGCATTTTAAACGTTGATATGATCTACTAATATGTGCAAATGAACCAGTAAAAAAAATCCTGCTGGTGCATTCCTCTCTTCCTGAACATTTTCTGGCTATTAGCAGAAGAATACAATGAATAACTGGGTTGGTAATGCCCTGCTCTCTGTCATCAACAGGAGGATGTTTATGAGCAATCTGAATAGCTCCTTTGGAGAGCTTTGTATTTTGCACAAGGTCATGTCAGTAAAGTTTTCATTAGTTAATGAGAGTGGGGGTATCCTGCTGGGTACTTTTCTGCTGGGAGATTGGGAAGAAATCAAACTTAATAGGGATTTGCATACACTGATTTGCTGGTGGAAGCATAGTGCAAATGAAAAATGGTTTAGAAGGGGATACTGCCTATGTACCATCTGCCAGATGCATGCAACTCACGTGTACGCTGCCTCTCCAACCGCGTATGCTTTAAGCAGGGAGCAGGAGCTCACGTGGAGTACCCCCCAGCCGACGGGGCAGGGGAGCAGACCGGCTGCCTTTGTCAAGTACCCCAGAGCCCCTCTGCACTCGAGTGGGGCATTGGGGTTATGTTCTTGCATCTCTTCAGCATCAAAGTAAACTTCTGCAACTTTTTATTCAAAGGTTGACTTTTTATGATGTTATTAGAGGGATGGCTGAAGGATGTGGGAACCAGGATCACTAGCACCTGTGTGCGTTTTTTGCTGGGGAGAGTAAACACTATTTCCTTGTTTATTTTCACGGGCTGCTGCAGGAACTGGGGAAAAAAGAGGCTTAAGAAATACCAAAGTCCAGATCCTGCCGTATATCTTCGTACTTTGTGTTTTCTTCTGCGTTTTCTTGTCTACTTTTGCTTTAATAAAGGAAAGAGAATTTCACCATCTTCACAGTCATGTAGAAGGTGTCCCTGAGGCTTCCCTCGGGATGGCTGCGCCCCTGGAGAGGGGACCCCCTTGGCATCGCTGACGCGCACAGCCGGGGAGCAGACCACGTCCAAGTCCCCCTTCGGTTTCACTGGCTCTGCTCTGGTTTATCTAGGATGTGTGGGCTTTTGCGCTGGCTTAACCTGGGTCACGGCTCAGACCATCAGCTCCCGCCGAAGGCAGCAGATGGAAGACAAGGAGCACACACGTTGGCGTCGGCTCAGGAGCAGCATTTTTGCACGCAAGAGTACAATTCCATGAGAGAAAGGGTGTGAGATGAGGTTGCCTTTAGTTAGCATAGGAGGAACTCTTCCTCAACCCTTTGTAATGCCAGCAGTGAGCCAGATGACGCGGTGCAGTGGCATGCCCAGGCAGGCAGCATTCTGGGCCAGCGACTGGAGACCTTTGCCCACCTTCGCCCAGCAGGCTCCTGCCAGCACCGTCTGCAGTCAGCAGGGCGCTTCGCTTAGCAAGAGTAAGAGCTAGGGTAGCGGCTCTCCGCTTGGGGACACTGTGTGAATGTTTCTGGAGAGCCTGGCAGCATCTGAACACTGTTCCCACAGAAGTCAAAAGGCCCTTTGTGCTTGGCTTCAGGAAAAATGGAGTTAAGCCAGAGCAAAGAGCATCGCACACTGTGCACAGCAAGGCAAATACCAGTGAGTCAGCCCTGCGGAGGGAAGGCAGGACACTCGCCGCCTTTACCACCATGTGCTGGTTTCACACTTGTCGCTCTGGCCTGTGCGGTGCTGGTGGGGGTCATTGCCATGGTCCGTGGGGATGCCGAGGCGGTACCCAAGGTGTCACCTGCCTCCCAGGCAGAGGGGCCGGCAGCGCCACTTGGAAGAGCTGGCCTCCCTTGCAGAGTCACCTGCCAACACAGGCTGTCTCTGCAGCTCCCTGCCACGTGCGGCTGTTGCTCCACTTACTGATCTCTCTCCCTAGATGTTTCAATAACATATTTTAAACATACATATATATATATATATTAAAAAAGGCATGCCCCATTTTATATTGCTGAAGATATCTATTTAATGTAATGCTCTAAGAGAGTTTCTTTTCTGATTGCACACTATTGCAACTAAATACTCTTCAGGAGATGAATCAGTATGTGCCAATATTAATGGAAACTTTTAATTTAATAATTTTTTCTGGTTAGGTACCACCCAGTTTTCAAAGGTCCAGCCTTTCATGGCATGAATGGAGCATACACTGGCATAGTCTGGTGCCAGTATCTGCTTCTCCAGCTTTCTTGTAGATGATTCTGGTTAGACAGGGATAGCATTTGCACTTGGGGGACAACGGAGTGTCCTTTATTTCTGCCCTCCTTGACTGCACAAAGTGTCCTTGCACTTTAGGGCAGAATCCTGGAATTACAGAGTCGTAGCTGTTTTCTAACTGTTTCAGAGTAGACTTCTAGAGGCACAGAAATCCTTTCTTGTACCGTAACGACTGGCCGAGTCGTGCTCTGCACCGTCGCGTCCTGGTGCCCGCTATCAAATGTCAGAGCACCTGGAAACTGGCAGCTGTGCGAGATGCCCGTGTGGTGGGGGGACCGGCAGCGGTTACCAGCGCCGCAGGGCTGGGACCGTGTGTGCTGCCTCGGGGCAGCGGGGATGGAAACCCGCTGCCGGCTCTGGGCACGGCCGGGCAGCCCAGCTGCAGACAGGGTGCTCCAGCCTGTTCGTGGGGGGGACGGCGTGGGTCTGGAGGAGAAAGGCGCGGGCTGCAGCCTTCCCGCGCCCACCTGCGCTTGCTCACCTGCTCCCAGGTAGCACAGAGGGACTTTTGCTCATTCCCTTTTAAAATGGCAGGGGAACCTGCACTTGTGATTCGAAAAGTAAATATCTGCACCGCACATAAAACCACAGCAAATTTATAATAAGCTGCTCTCTGTGCCGGGTATTTTGTGTTCTGTGGCAATTTAATGCTGTTTTTATTTGTTAATATGTCTCTGTAATAAAGAGAGTTCTCTATATTGATATATTTTATTTTCTTTGTAATAAGCCAAAAAGCTCATTGCTGGTGCCTTTTTGCCTGGGGAGGACTCCCAGCCCACAGCTATATTCTTGCAAGTAACAAAGCATAATGTCTCTGCAATTGCTCGTTTCACCGTAGCTGAGTAAAGTCATGAAGCAAACACGGCAGGATTACCAAAAGGAAAAGAACAAGTAGCCTACAGAATGGGGAGAAGGACTGTCAGGTACGATAATGTGGTTATTTCCCTAGGCCTGGTTCCAAGGCGAGTGGTTCCAAGGTGAGGGCTGAGCTTTCAGCTTCCTACGTGTGACACGGAAAAAGCCTTTGCCCTGTCTCGGTGGGACTTTGCTGCTGCTTTGCAAACCTTTATCCTCTGCAAGACGTGCAATGTGGTTGAAGCGTGCACACGTCGTTTTGTTATGGTTGCAATTGCATTACGGTTGCAACACTAGTCTTTTTCAGTCACCCTTCAGAAATGGCAGTGTTTTGCCTAAATGAATAGCATCTGAGGCCAAACGCTGCTTCTAGAGAAGGACATATTAGTTGGATTGTTGCCACTGCTCTTTTTTTTTTTTTTAATTGGAACTGTGATC
The DNA here is from genome assembly GCF_965638725.1 of Aptenodytes patagonicus. NCBI lineage: Eukaryota > Metazoa > Chordata > Aves > Sphenisciformes > Spheniscidae > Aptenodytes > Aptenodytes patagonicus. The sequence goes on along the minus strand of NC_134957.1, from coordinate 11,199,556 downwards.
TGGCCCCGAATACATTGAATAAGGAAAACAGAGACCCACAATGCTACGGTGTCATCGAGACTGGCGAGCAGTGGCACCCGCTGCCTCGGCCAGCGAGATGCGGTGGAGGATGCCCAGGAGACGACCGTGGCTCGGAAGTCACCGTACGGGACTGAAGGACATTTATTTTCATAACCAAAAAGAGGAGCCTGTCTGGCATCCAGGATAAAGACAAAACCAATTACACGATGCTAGGGGAAATGAAGATACTCACTTTTTGACAGTTTTAGTCCATGCTTGGGTCCCATGCAAGCACTCAGCCTGTGCTGTGCCACAGGGCAGACCTTCACGCTTGGTGTTCAGCTCTTTTTGTAATCGTAAAACCTGTTGTTGTTCTAAGTACAATAAAGGCAGAATCTCGTTTGTTGGAACACTGCGTGTATTTGGCTTTTGTTTCAGTTATGTGCGTGAAAAATGTTATCCGGTGTGACGAATATCAGCTATTGAAGATGCCAGGAATAAGTGGGTCATTTTTCAGTGGACGAGGCTGTATGTCGGGTTATTCACAGGCTATTTTTCACAGATTTGGCTATTAATCACGTCTGAACTGTTAATTCATTTACACGTCAATTGACTAATCATTTCATATATGCCTCTTGGTCTTTTAAATTGAATTTCATTTGATTAATGTATTTCTCAAAGCAAGAAGCTAATAAAGGCCAGTGTCCTCCTCCTTTTGTTGTTGTTTTCAGTATCTTTATGAGCAGTTGTAAATCCACTCTGCTGGAACTTCGTTATGAAATTGACCTCCGCTCTCCAAGTGATAAAAAAGACTGCTTATCAGCCCGCTTTTTTAATTCAAAGCACAGATGTGAATACTGCACAGGGTCAAGATTTTGTTCACTGTGAGTCAAACCAAAGAGCTTGGGAAAAAAATAATACCTCATCATAGTCCATAAATAGCTGGCAATGTCTAGTGTATAATTGCACAGCAGCAGGACACGTACCAATACCGCGCAAGCTGAAAGTACAAGGTACTTAGCAGTGCAAAAAACCTTGCCCATGTGAGTACTGTCATGTTTAGTCATCTGCAGAGAATCTGGTCCCATCCCTCTACTTGAGTCACAGTTAAAAATGAATGTGTTCTTTTCAAAATTCACCCTTAATCGACATTGAAAAATCCACCGCTGTTCACGGGCTGCAGTGCCATCTCAGATACCTGTCAGGTATCTTTTCGATCCAGTGTCCCCCTCCCAAACTTTTACTTGGCCACCAACGTCCCCCGGGACATTCAGGAGCCGCCTGTCCAATACGTGATGGGGTGACGGACCCCGTCCTTCCCGTGGCTACGCATCCCCTGGTCTTACGCTGGCCTCCGTCCTCTTGATGGGCTCCAGCCTTGTGTGGCTTGCACAACATTTCCCTGTGTGAGAACAGTAAGGAAATTAGTCCGAGTGTCTGCAGAGGATTGGGGCTGGCCAAAAGGGCAAATTCGCTTCAGCTGAAACTAGTTTTGCTCTGTCACGCTCCAGCCATTTCTGCTGCACATTGTGCATCCCTCCACCACGATGTTCACTGTGACCTACAAATTGCATCGAAATTGCTGATACCCCTGACCATTTCTAACAGCGCACGAGCCGTGCAGTCTGGCAGAGCTGGTGACTGCCGCCTTGCCGGCGCGGTGCCGGCACTCGTGCTGAGCTGCCTGCCTGGAGTGCTGCAGAGCAGCCCTTGGAGAAGCCTCAGCTCTCCAGCTGACCGGCACCGAGCTTTCCAAAGAAAGTCCAGTTACCATGAGGAAGAAGGAGGTAATTATGGTGTGCAAGTCCAGGACGGGTTCAGCCAACATCTTCCTTCTTACCTCTTTACTCAGATGCTTGCCAAAAGCCCAGCATGCCTGGGTAAGACACAACCAGTAAATGTCTGGCAAGGACAGTTTCCGATACTAATAACTGTAGAATTGGTCAACTCTCTGCCTTGGCTCTGAATTCAGAGCACAAGGTCTCCAGATAAAGCTGCCAGTGTCACTTTGGTCTGTCTTTCGGGAAGCCCTTGTGATTGCGCTCAGACACACACATACAAACAAGGGCTCCAGGGCTCATTTGCCTCTTAGCCAGGTCACAGAGCTGCCTGTGCCATGCCGCACCGATCACTGCCCCATCGGCTCTGACGGTCGTTCATCATCCCCCAGCCAGAGGAAGAAGACCAGGCATGGGAGACATGGTGGTTGCAGGCATGGAAGGGCTCTAGGGTGGGCGAGCAAAGAGCCTGGTGAACCAGGCCTGACGCTTATGTTGGCAAGGGGTGTCTTGAGGCGACGTGTTTCTACACAGAGAGAAACAGAGGTAGAAGAGACACACCTGTGAAATCTCATGAAGGTGATCATGCAAAAAAAAGACCTTTTTTTTCCCCTCTTCGCTGCTTCTGGCATTGCCCCGTTCCCAGCACCTCAGTTGGGAGGCTGCAAGCTCTCTGCCGCTGGTGCTGGCAGGGCTACCCCATCCCTGCCCCACAGTGTCACCTCTAGCTGAGGCCAGGACACTGTGCCAGCCGAGCAGGGGCTGGGGACCACGAGCAGGGCACTGTCAGGCTCTCCCGGCTGTCCTCAGGGCAGCGGCTGGTGCTCATGCGTCTCCATCTCTGCTGTGACCGCAGGAGAGCAAAGTCCAAGCTGCCAAGCCCGCTGTGCGGGCAGAGCCAGGCCTCGGGCAGCCCAAAGGGACGGGGGATGCGCAGGTCCCTCCAGGCAAAGCCGTGCTCCCCTGACCCGGGCGAGAGCCGCCCCAGCTCTCCATCCCAGCGGAGACGGGGGGCTCAGGGGGCTCAGTGCAGCCCAGCCTCCAGAGGGAAGGGAGAAACGCTCGGGCCAAGTGTTCTGTCCTTGGCAATGGTCTTGCTCTGGAGCAGAAACCCACTTAATAACCACAATAACCGTTCAATTTAGAAAAAGCAACACTTTTCAGCAGGGAGGAGGACTTGCTGGGAGGTCTAAAAGGGCTGCAGAGCCTCACTTCACGCTGCCAGGTACATTTTTCTGTAGGTCTCTGCAGCCCCCTGGCCCTAACCCTCCTGGCCCAGTTAGCAAATAGCCCCTGTTCCAGGGCAGGCTGCCGGGTGCCCTTTCTGGACCTTTGTGGTAACAAATGCAGCGGGACCTTTTCTGAAAGACTCCGTCAGCCGAGCGAGCGGGACTGCTTGGGGACACGGCAGCTCCTCCGATGAAGCAGCGGGGAGCAGCAGGCTGTACTTGGCAGGGGGCCCATCTGCTGCAGGATGGGCTCTAACAGCAGAAACCAAGTGAGGAATCAATCTTGCCTTTTTTGTGTTTTTTTTTTTTAACTGAAAACATCTCATGTCAAGCAGCCCTAAAATGGTTCTGTGCTTTAAAGCAGTTTGCTTGCCTTTGTCCTTAGAACAGCCAGTGGGAAATTTTTAAAACAGAAAAACTGTTCCATTTCCTCAAAACGATAATGAGTTGCTTTAAACCCACATTTCGACAGTGGTTTACCTCCCCAGGGCCCCTGGGAGCGCTGCGCACACTGACACAGCTGCACTGGCAACCATTTCCCTGTATGCCTTCCAGTTGTATCAGGGTTTGGGCTGCACTGACCCTCTAAGGCTCCACCAGAATGAGCCAGTGGAGGGCAACGCTCTGCACGCTGGATTATTTCAGCAGCACAGCCCAAACCCATTCCAACTGCAGGGACCCCCAGCGCAGGTTTGGCCAGCGTCCCTCGTGGGACACCCACCTGCTGTTGAAGCCCCATGTCGGCGGGGGCTTCCCCGCTCGTCCTCCAGCTGCGGTCACAGTCTCCTGTCCCCAGTGGCCCGGGCAGCTCCTCCGTCCCCCTTGCCAAGCCGGGCTCAGCTCTGCGGCTGGACGAGTGCAGGGCGAGCAACGCGGGTGCTGAGCCGTGCCAGCAGGCAAGGCTGCTGCCTGCGCACGCCGCCCGGGCCGCGCACACATCGTGCCTCTGCATCACACTAAGGGTTCAGAATCCGGCCATCGAACTGTCCTGTGACTGATGATATCTTACAGCACTTATTCATCCCAGTCAAAGAACAGAAATAGGACCAGCAACCACCAGGACACTGGCTTTCCGTGGGTCTAAAACAGCCTATGGACTATTTAAACAAAGCAATTGCAGACAATGGCCCGAGACTGCTGTTTATACAAATGCCGTGGTAAAGGACTCCCAGCTGTGAGAAGCTGAGTGGGATGGTGTGCCTGAGGCCACAGGGCCTGGTAATAAGCAAATTAATTCTTTATTATGAAAGTCCTTTAAACTTAGTTTAGTGTCTCCAATCTGTGTAGCATACAAGTTTTTGCGGCTCCCTCTGGGACAGACTAATTAAAACTCGAGACTTCACCTGGAGCCACAGAGAGAGCTTGGCTGCTGCTATCCCACTGACCCCCCCTCCGGTACCTGGGCTGTGTTCAGTGCTGCTGCAGAGCCCCCCGGGGCAGCCCCGGGAGCGCCCGAGGCCCCAGCGAAGGTGGCGATGGGCTCTTGCAGCTCGCTGCTCTTCTCTTGCCCAGCTCAGCAGTTTGCTCAGCCCAGCCTGAATCCCTGTGGGAGCACAACGAAGTGCTTCAAGGTCCAGGTTTTAACAAGAGAGCAGCTTACAGCCGGCACGGGAGTGGGAGTGCAACAATATGCTGTCCATGCCAAGCCTCTGGTACGAGGCTTTTGGGGTGGTTGGGGGTTTTTTTACCACGTGTGAACACACCAGCTTCACACAGAAATCATCTACTGTCAGGAAAAGCGTGGAGATAAATAACGAGGCTGCCAGCATGCACTGCCAGCATGCACTGCTGAGCTGGGGCAAAGTCGTCCGGTTCACCCATGTAGCCGTCTCTCTGATGAGGAGACGCGAGACCTGGCCAGTCCAGCTGCAGCAGCCCCCAGGCTGGCTGTTCTGGGGGGGACACCCAGGCTCCGGCCCCCGGCCCCCCTTTTGTACCTGCCCTTTCTGCGGGGCAGCTCCTGACCGCCCCTGCAGCTCACCCCATCCCTGCCCGGGGAGCAGCAGGGAAGGCGGCAGGGGCTGCTTGCACGTGACGTTACCCCTCAGGAGATCCCGTCTGTAGCACAAGTACGCGATGTACCGGGCGAGGAGCATCTGGTGCGGAGAAGGCGTTGCTTCTTCACCGGAGGGATGCTAGAGCCGCCAGAAACTTGGTTGTTTGATGACAGGGGTTGCCTGTTTCTCGCTACTGTTGAAGTTCGTTTTTGGCACACTTGGCACCTCCTGCGTTCCTCCTGACTTGAGCAAACAGTGCTGTGCACAGCTGGGAGAGGTGCCGGGAGCTCTGCAGCAGCAGCCGCAGCGGGGTCACGCCGACTCCTGTGCTCTTGAAATGAGGAATGCCAGCCAGCTCTGGGGTTTGCTCCTTACCCAAAATTGCTGCCGCCTCCCACCACCGCCAGTGGGTAGATGCCAAGGACGGGGTGAGCAGGGCCCTGCGTGCCCCGCATCCCGTCCCCGCCAGAGCAGAGCGACCACAGGGGCACGGCGCGGCGGCACGGTGCTGGGATGAGCCCTCAGGGCCGAGGCACCAGGGAGGGACCAGGGTGTGCAGGACGTGGAGCAAAGGATGCCAGAGTCGCGAGGGGACAGAGGTCCTGGGGGGGCAACGTGCTGGGGGGGTGAAGTGGTGTATTTCTCTAAGCCTCCATGGGAATGGCAACGTTTTATGTATGATTTCAAGAATCTTCAGAACTTCTGCCTTTTAGGAGCTCTCACAGACTCTGATAGAGGCTGTGAAAGCACTTCTTCCATACGCTTCTGAAAATATAAGGAAAATAAACAACATCGCAGCTTTTACTGGTTCAAAGCATCTCCTGATTTTTTAAGCCAATTGCTGGATTTTTTTTAGTGGCCCGACTCTTGATTTATGGATGTATAGGCCGAGTAATGCTCCTGACAGTTGCCAAGAAAACGTCCGGTGTAGAAAGCTGGTCCTAAATCAGAGCATTCAGCTGGTTAATTGTGCAGCGAGCTGGGCCAGAGAGAATTATGGAGCTTAAAACTAAGACTCTGATCTTGCAAGAACTGCGTGGGTGGATTCCTGTGCCTTTATGGGTCTCTGTGCAGCACATAAATTTAAGATGTCAGTGCTCCACTAAGTACATTTCAATTCTAAATTTATCATATAGATGTGTCTACTGAAGTGTGCCTTTAACCTCTCCAAATTCTTCCTCTGGGAAGTCCTCACTGAGGCCCAGTCTCAAGCTTTGAAACTTCTTGTTTTGATATCTTTTCTCTGTATAAAAACCTACAAGGTTTTACTTATTCTAGAAAATATTTTTCTTGCTCAGATGAAATCAAAACATTTTCCTTAAGAAAGCAAACCATGCACCTGTGGGTTGGGACACCAGAATTGTTGGGATAGTGCCTCGGTGCTTGTTCCATCTATAATCATTTACTACAAGGGTTAATAGAAAAAGAAAACAGTTTCTTTCCCTGAAACACGGTTGTTTTGAAGGCCTCCATCCCTGGAAAAATTACAGCCCCAAAAGGAAACTTCAGAGAAACAAGGAGCCAGGAAAAAAGGAAAAAAAACCCAAACCCCTCAAGCTGCTGCTTCAGCTTGTGCTGCCTGGGCACCGAGACCCTGTGTCCATCCCAGGCAGGGGACACTCCCAGGCACAGGAGCGGGGTGGGACGTGCCCCTCGGCAGGTGCCCGGCGGGGGACGCCACGCGTGGGGCTGCGCCTGCTGCCAGCCCCCCCAAGGGGTGGCCGCCGCTCCGCAATGCTGCTGTTTGTTTGTTTTTTCCAGCTTTAACAAGGATCTTTTGTTAGCTCTGGGTTTGAAGCATTTTATGCTTAACCAACAAGCCTGGAGCCCGAGTGGCTGCGGATGAATTATGCCAGGAGATTTTCTGCTGGCCCCACGGTACCCGCAGTGGCAGCTGCGGCTGCGACGGACCCTTTGGGCGCAGGTCGGTACCGCAGCCGCAGCGAGACCTGGAAAAGAGACTCATCTGGTGATGGGAGGGCAGATGGGGGCCGCTCCCAAGCTCACCCACCCGCGCACGCTTTATCCGGCTTTTCCCTGCATCCCGCACCGCTCCCAGCACACGACCCCGGCCCTGCTCTTCATCTCCTGCTCCTGGCTGCAGCAGCACCCTGCAACTGCAGTCCTGGTAAGCAGATCCCATCTCACTATCACCATTTCCCGCCCAAAATTATTGCTGACAAACCTTCACCCTGTCCTTCAGTACCCTGAAGGTACTGCAATAACAGCCCCAAATGATCCCAGCATAAAAATCAGGAGGAGGTTTCTAATCATGAAAGAAATGAGATTTTGCAGTCTGTATTCTTGCTCGGGGGGGTTAATCAAAACCTAGCTGTGGTTAAGATGGGATTTGGTTAGTTTATAAAAGGACACACACGTGGTCATGCCCTTGCCTGTGCCGGTGGCAGACAGGACCCATGGGGCCATGGAGCATCTCCAGGTGATGTCCCAGGGCCAGCCGGAGCTGCCTGCCGGGTCCTGCCCTCCCCAGCCCCTCTCCTCCCCCCCCGTGCCAGGGGGTGCACCCCACAGCCGAGCCGATGGCCCCTGGCTTGAGCACCCACCTACATGCTGAGCCCTCCTAATTACGGATTTGAACCGAGCCCTCGCGAGGGAGCGATGTCGCCGTCTGAGCCCTGTGAACACTCACGTTATAATGAGCTGCACATCAGGCTGGAGGAGCTGAGGAAGAGTTCTCTGCCAGGCTCCCTGGCCTGTCGTGCTCTGTAGTAATTTGATCGGGACTGTGGGCTCTCGCCAGCTTACGTTATTAGTCTTTCCGGCTGAAGAGATGGGGAAAAACAAAAAAGGAGCAAAGGAAGCATTTCACGTTACGTGCAGTGAGCCTTATGCATGAACCGTGCGATTCAGCTAGTGCTCCCCCACCGCTAACAGCAGAGCACAGCTATGAAGAAATCAGCTTTTCACTCGGTGCTCCCTGTCAGAAGAATGATTTTCTTCTTCGGTAAAAGAAGAAAGGCCAAGACTGTCAAATGCACAGAGCTCCAATAAATCCTGCTGTGGGGAAGGTGCTTGGGGGACTCCTTTTCCATTCCTGCCCTTGTCAGTGGACAGTGCAGGGGCTTAAAGGGCACCGGCGATTCCCAGGGCTGGAAGAAAGATGCAGTGGTTTAGGGGGATGGAGGGGCCGGGCACCCCATGTCCAGCTGCCCCTCGGGGGAGCCGTGGAGCGCTGCGTGCCACTGCTGGGGACCGCTCCTGCTGCTGTAAGCGGGGTCTCAGGCCCCACGCCGCAGTGCTGAACGGGGAACGGAAAGGCAGGACCGTGCTCGGCAGGGACGGTGCCCAGCTGGGCGCTTGCTCTGGGGCCCGGAGCCAGCGCATGGCACAGACCTGCTCCGAGCCTGCAAAGCCGGAGCTGGGGACAACGGGGGAGATGGTCTCTCAGGGAGACCTCCTGGACAACCAGGACACAAATACTCTGATGATAACGGTCGGCTGTGAAGCCATGGGGCGTGCCTGCAAAGCTCAGCACCCTTGAACTAGGGCTGGGATGGTACAAAATAATTACAGAAAGGATACTCAGAAGAATACAGCAATTAGCGGCCTGAAAAAGGGTGTAGGTGAGAACACTCCCCGTCATTCAGCTGAAGACCCTCACAGACACTAGAGCCGAATTCATTCATCTTAAACTGCTGGAGCGGTTCCAGTCTCGCACGCCATTCCTGGTCTTCTTTCCACCACTAAAATATTACCTAATGGGTCTCCTCAAAAGGCTGATGCACTCTACCCAAAAAGTAGCTACGCATCAGGGGTGGCTGCAGATTTATTCATGGTAAGCTTATGCAATCCTGCGTGCATTTATTTCAAAGGCTGCCCGGAGTCAGTGCCAGTGTCCTAGCAATAAAGGCACAAAAATCAAGGGTGCAGGAGCGTTAGAGGAAGCTCAGGCAGGGCAGCAGCCTGAGACAGGGGTCTCAGGAAACCAGCCCCTGGCCAGGTGACCCCCCCGCTGCCCGCTGACATTCCCACAGCCACTTGGCAGTGCCCCCAGCCCTTTTATTTGGGCAGGGTGAAGCAGCAGAAAGGAAGCAGCACGCTGAATAAAATTCAAAGACAGAGTTTGGAGGAAGGAAAGCTCCAAAGGCTGCTGCTGTTTCCTGGCAGGGACAAGGGGCTGGGGGGGGCACAGTGCCCCCTCCCCGCGGCTGGCTGGTGCTCAGCACCCGCATGCAGAGCTGAGCAATGTGGGGACCCGGCAAAGAGCCGCCCAGGGTTACGCCCAGAGCCCTGCGTGTGCTGCTGTGAGCGATGGCCAAAGGGACTGAAGGGATTCAGCTACAGGGGGCGAGCTCCTTGGTCGTGCATGTGCCTGAGGACAAACACCAGCGAGCGGCGCGAGCCAGAGCACCTCAGCTTCCCGCGGGCTGCATCCGTGAGATTGCTTCCTTGGTGCTCGAGGGGCTCTTCCGCCCCTGCGCATCCCTTTCAACGCTGACTCTTCTCGCGACGCTGGGACTAGAGATCAAGAAGCTCCTGCTTGCTGCTCTTTTCCAGCCCTGTTGTTAGGTAAAAAAAAAAAAAAAAAAAAAAAATCCCTCGACAAAGAACTGAGTGGTGTATTTAGGAAATCTTGTGGAAAGAGGCCGCATTCTCCTCTTCGGAGAGCGAAGCAAAGGGTGCAGGCTGCCCAGCTGCGGGGCAGAGGGCGGCTTGCCCACCCCACGCTTCCCCCAGTAACACCTTCCGTCTCCTGGCGCCTCGCCTGCTGCTCCTGCGCGCTGCTGCAAGCTCCTGCGTGGTCGTCTCGGTTGGGCACTTCTCCATAAATTCTGGCTTAAAAGCAAGTTGCAGGACTTAAGAGAGAAAGCTGTTTTCTCCTGTGATAGGTCTTTTTGTTAAATAAAAGCAAGAAGTCTGAAAACAAAATGCTAGTGCACATCATCACAACGTCAGAGTTGAGAGGGATGGGAAAATAGATGTGAGGAGGGGAAAAAGATGCTGGAGAGATGGAAAGAAGCTGGTGCTGTATCTGCAGTCATCATAAATAAGTAGAAAGGTGCTTATGCTGACAGAGACAGCTGAACAAGAACCAGTGAGCTGAAGTTATAAATGAGAAAACATTTAAAGAACACATACTGTCAAACATGCCTCTCTAACAGGCAGAACAACCCACCCCTGTGCAAACCCACTGCCCCGAGCCATGCTCGCACGCCCTGGCCACGCGCAGGGAGGGTCGGCCGCATCCCCGGGGTGCTGGGATGGGTCCTGCGCTGCCTGCGGGACCCGAGCAGTGGGATCTGCACAGCAGAGGATGGCTGCAGCGCATGCAACACTGGGACATTGTTTAAAGAAGAAAAAAAGCACACTTGGACTCTTTTTTTTTTTTTTTTACTTCATGGAAACTTTATAAACACTTGAAGTAATCTACGCTTTTACATGACAAAACGGCTCCGACGGCTGATGTCCGGGGGCCCTGCTGCGCTGTATGGGACGAATCCCGCGCTCCCAGCTGCGTCACTCCTGTGGCACTGGCAGCAGGGATTGTGCCCCACAGCCCTTCACCAGCACAAGCGAACACCCTACTGCCGCTCCACCGCTGGTCCCCAGCGTTCAGCTGTATGCACGGAGGAGGGAAAACCAGCACTGACACACATGTGACAAATGACTTTAAAAGGACACAATGAAATAAGTTTCTAATAAGCTGCTTCCCTCCATTGTTTACAATGTCAGACTTAAAACCAAACTCCCTCGGATTTCTTTCTTCCCACGGACCCCAGCTCTGTCCTGCAGGCTCTGTGCCGGGCAGCGAGCACGAGGCTGACCGTACACGAGCAGCGTGGGGGATGCAACAGCCAGCGTTTCCAACGGGACGGGTACGGTGGGCACCAGCGCTGCACAGCGTCCACGTGCAGCGTGGGGGGGTGCCACCACCAGAGCCACCCGGTCCACGGTGGTGTCCACGGAAGCCTGGGCGCTTCCCAAACCGACAGCCTCGAGGGGCCCTCAATGCACAGCCCTGAGAGGGGAAGGCATTTTGGGAAACGTTGGCCTTCTGTGGAGGAACCACTGGCACAGCCACCCCAGGAGGTGACGAAGCCAGTCATCCCCAAAGAGCAGGCTCGGGCGCCAGTGCCTGCCCGCAGCAGGAGAGACCAGGGGCTGAGTGGGTGCCGCAGGCAGGTGGCTCCACTGCCTGGCTGCTGGAGAGGCTTCCCCAGCCGTCACAGCCATTCTGGGCTGGTCAGAGCGCCTCTCTCCTGCCTTCAGACTCGCTGGCTCACAGTCTTACCTGCTCTCCGAGATACCTGATCAGAAAAACATGATGCGCTGTTTCGGTGCTGCTCACACCTCCCGGCCACTCGCGAGAGGGTGCAGCAGAAAGGGCTCACCATAGCTTTGAAAAGCCCTGAGATGCCGGTGTGTGTAATACAGTCTAGGCTTTGATACCACTGTTCTGTTTGGTTTTTTTTTAAAGCCACTTTTATGTGCCGCTGTTCAAAGCAGGAGTGCAGGAGCGAGCAGCTGGGGCACCGCCAAAGCCCGAGGGAGCAGAAGCACCATTGACACAACACGTGTGTGTCCAGTGAACGCCAGAATTACATTCAGCAATAAAGCAGGCAGGCGCTAGATGCACACACAAGGCAAGCATCAGGAGACAGCATGGGAAGGACCGCGGCAGCGTCCCACCGGCAAACCTGTGCCAGGCAGGACACAAAGCGCGCTCGAGAGGATGGAGCAGCTGGGAAGCAGCTAACGGGGATGTTTGGCCACCGGTTTGGGAATGCTCCCAGCACCCAAGGAAAATCATTCAAAACAGGGAAGCTGCCTTTGGGCTGGTGAGAGGAAGCAGGGAAGCCACTCATTGCCTATTTACAGGTAAATGCTACAGCTCAGGAACTGAGCCCTGGTGTCAGCTGGAACCACAAATAAGCCTCTACTGTTAACAGGGGTACTAGGGGTGGTCCTGGCTAGGAGAAACCTTTCCAGACCAAAGGGCATCATCTACACGGCCGCTGCTGAGGAAAAGAGACTGGACATCTCTTGGATTGGAAATTAATGTTACAAGCAAACAAGAAACTGTGTGCCTTTTAGAAAAATGGTGGGCTTTGACCCATATTCAGCGAGTTTCAGTTCCTCGCTGCCTCTGTGCTGGCCCACCAGAATAACCCCGGGGACAGAGACTTCTCAGTGGGCTCGTGGGAAGTGGATCTGGTGGGAGAGTGGCTCCTGCGGGAGGAGGAGGAGGAGGAGGAGGACCGCCTGCTGCCTCCTTCTCCCAGCCATGCTCTCGGAGGCTGCTAACCCGACCGGCACTGCCTGGAAAGCCGACAACGCAGGCAGGGGATACAGCCCCGCTCAGGCAAAGCCCCCGGCACAGCTGCGTCTGCTGGCGTGGTTTCCCAGGACAGGGGCACATTGATGCCGGGGAGGAGATGAAGAGATGTCCCGCAGAGCCAATTCCTGTCCTGCCTTAGCACAAGCAGCGTTTCCAGTAACATACACTGCTCTCCTACACACTGACAAACACACTATAGCTTACTGAGTGAGGAAAACATAACATAAAGGAAGGAGCTTCTCATGGCAAGGCGTCCAACCCAAACTCCGGTCGCTCTGCCCTTGCCTCCAAGCACGGGGAGTCAGCCCCTTGCATTTCGACTCCAACGTCTCCCAAGGTCACCCTTGCCAAGGTGCATTTCCCAAAAAGTGAGCAGGTAAACAGCCACTGCCATCCTCCGCTGTCCCTTCCACAGCCCGTCGGCTGGATGGCTCTGCCCAGCGCTGCCGGTGCTCGCCCAGCCCTGCAAACGCTGCGGGTCACCTGCAAGGGCACACACGAGTACCCTTCACAGCCTGCGCAGAGAGGAGTGGCGGAAGGACTGGGAACAGTTCAACACAAATGTCTGGGTAGGGTCTTCTCTCCGTCGTTGTCTCCCTCTCTTCTAATTTCTTGAGCCACTTACGACAGCATGCTCCGAAATTATCGTCCGGTAAGATAGCTGCTCTCCAGGGGCACTGGAACTGGAAAAGTCTTAGCTGTGACACGTCCGTTTCACAAGCACAGAAAACCTCCTGGGTCTAGCTGGGCTGAGGTGGTTACACAGTCTGGAAGAAGAAAACAAGCATGCTCTATGCAGCAGTGTAAATTCATCAGCGACGGCAAAACCACAACCAGAGCAAGCCCAGATCTCGGCACTGCTCACGTAGCACTCACGTTTACCCTGAGTGCTGCAGCGAGGAGGCTCAGGAAGGGAAGAGCCGGCTGATTTACTCCACCCTGCCATATTACCCCCCCCAACGAAGAGCACGGGCCACCTCCAGTCATTGTCTTTCCTTCTGCAAGGGTCTCCTACAGGAAGGACATTTCTCCTGATCTTTCTTTTGAGATTCCCATCACCTCCACTGGACTCTTACCACCCCATAAATGCTGAATTTGTGTTACAAGTGTGCTTTTGGTTTATTATTTGATTTATTGTCATAAACACATACCTTTAGCCTCAGCTCTCATCACCTGGGATCCGGCCTTGTGGTGATGAAGAACTGTATATAAGGAAGTAGAAGAATACAGAAAAAAAAAAAATTAATGCAATAAGCAAGCTCAGACTCAGTTCCACAAACCTAAATAGAGGGCTGGGTAACAGTCAGGTCAGGGATATATTTTTCAATATAACAAGTGAACTCACTGTCAACACCAGCAGACAACATTTATCACTCACATGCAAACCTTGCACTTTTGGCAGAGGTTGGTGATCTTTAAAAGCAGGAAGCTGAAGCTTATTTGAGCAGATATTATTACAAATGAAATCTGCTGCCACAAACCACAATGCTTGCAATTCAAAGCCCTGCCATTCCAGCCTAGCCCGAAGGCTTCGATGCCCAAGCTATCACTCTATCACACCGTACCTCTCTGTGGTGGAGCTATACCTGCACATACATTGTGTGTAGGACCATCCACTCTCTCGTCTCGCATCTCTGCTCAGCTGCTGCGATCTAACCAGCCCTCCTCATCTCTCCCATGATCTTATCTCTGCTCTTCGCAAAGGCTGAGAAGTACAACGTGCACTACGCTGACTTAGATCCACACACATGATAGAAGGAATCCATAGATATGCTTATTACTTAGCAGATTTACATTTAACTTATCAAGTCTGTATCTGGATTCACATTTTACACTTTGTGCTCTTTGTTTAGTTTCAGCATTTTAGCTGAGACCCATCATCTGCCCACGAGTACGAGCCAAGGTCGGGGATGGAGCTTCCCGAGCTGACTCGCTCTGCCTCGGAGGGAGCACCCTATGCAGCAGGGCTGCTTTTATATACATGCCAGCTTCACAGTGCCAGGCTTACTTGCTTGTTCTTCGGGAAGCTGTCTCAAAGAACTTTGTCCTAGAGGCCACCCTGCAAAGAGAACAAGAGAGGTCACTCTAGTCATCCGGTAAGGCAATTTGCTAATTAGATCCCATCTGTGCCAGGGAAAAGAACAGTAGCATGAGCAGACACTGAAGACGATCACCTTTGAACAATGTCTTTTCTGCCAAGGCAGCAGCCGCACTCCTCATGCTGCCAGCTCCATTCTGCTCTGCCTTCACACCGCCCTGGCCAGGCAGCCCTCGATCGCTTTTGGCTAGACTGCTTATTTCCATGCTCTTGCTTATAATCCTATGTGCTGGTTTATAAACCTGCATCCATCACTTTTTATGGCCTCTCCTTTAGTTTTTACGTGCTTCATATTTAGCTTCCAACTGTCCTCATAGAAAGAAAAGTTCTACCAAGTGATTCAGGAGAGCAAAGGCAAGGCCTGTTCCTGCCCTGCAGGTGCGGAGCTGAACCTCACGCACCTTTGCTGGACTAAGGAGTGAACGTGCAGGACTTGGATCAGCTGCACAGTGTGGCTTTATCGGGGGCTCTCCGCAGAGAGCAGGGGCCAGCGCAGAGCGAACTCGGGAGCTGCTCCCACAGCAGGCGCTTCCCCCAGGACCGCTCCTGGAGATCGTCACTCGCGGGCTGCGTGGCTTCCACGGTACAGAGGCACTTCAGTGTTTTTGCACCTCGTGTCACTACGGGCAGGGTGAGGCCCCAGGGGTGGCCCCCGCATACCCCAGGGCTGCGGCGTGGTGGCAGAGTGCCAGA
This sequence comes from Aptenodytes patagonicus, assembly GCF_965638725.1. NCBI lineage: Eukaryota > Metazoa > Chordata > Aves > Sphenisciformes > Spheniscidae > Aptenodytes > Aptenodytes patagonicus. Next base: position 11,184,461 of record NC_134957.1, on the reverse strand, counting down.
TGAGGGGCATTAGCACAGACTTGGGGTGCTGCCCTGCTAGGATGGCAGGGGAACGAAACGCGCATCTTTGCTGGATGCGCAGCAGCGAGCTCCGCGGCAGCACCCAGGTTACAGCCTCCCCACCAACCGGTCCTGGATGCTGGGCTGAGATCCCAGTGTATTTAGTCACAGTTTTTTCTGTTTTTAATTCCCATTGAAGCCAGCAGGGCTTCTGTTTCTTTAAAATCTGAAAGAAATCTGATGATGAAGCTGAACACCATCCGATTCCCTTAAGAGAGATCCAAGCTGGATCTTGTCCTTCCCCAGGAAGCGTCTCAGTTGAGAGGCTTGCTCAGAGCCAGGCAGGGAGGGGCTCTCCAGCTTCACTGACACGAGAAACAGCACAGAAGGTGACGGGACAAAGCTCAGCCCCAGGGCTGTACTTGAGAAGGTTCAGAGCTTTGTTTTTCCTGCGTGTGTTTGCTTTTGCTATGGCCACGCTCCCCTACCAGGCCGTGCCCTCTGCACAGCTTTCCAACGTGATGTTCAAACCCGCGCTTGCACCGGTGTTGAAGGGGATGTCCATGGGCTCCAGCCATTGTACGCCACTGGCGCTGGAAACCAACATGGTATTTCTCCTCCTTCTCTTCCAAAATTCCCGGTAGGTGACACCAGCTCCTACTCCTGCCGCCGGGGCTGACCTTGTCCCCCTGCATGCTCCCCAAGCCCCGGGGTGCCGGCAGCTCCCTCGGGCCGAGCTGCCCGCCCCAGGTACCGCGTGCCCGCTGAGGGCTGCTGACTTACACAGATGAAGTCATCTCTTCTGCTGTTCCTGCTATCAGATCCGGCCTCTGCTCCAGCCTCGGAGGGACAGGAGTCCTGCATGGTGGGTCTGGAGGTCTCACGGGGGGACGCGTTATCACAGGCTTATCGCCATGGGATCGTGGCTTAGGGACACCATCGTACTCGCCTGCAAGGTTGAGGATTACAAACACTGAGTACGAAGCTTTGGTGGAGGGCTAGATGTTTATGAAGAGGCATTAAAAAAGTTAGTGGGCTTAGTTCTGTCTGTCTGTCTGCCCCAACATCCTCTCTTTGACAGCGGCCAATAGCCAGAATTTAGGCAAAGAGTCCCAGGAAAAGGCAGTTCCCATTCTGCCTGCCCCAGCACAGCCTTCCTGGCACTAGAAAGAGGGGCTGAAGCTGGACCCTGTGATGACAAATTTGATATAGTTGCTGATTGCAAAGATGATATTGCTTGGGAACGACAAGTTTTCTTAAACAAAACCTGTGCAGTGCTGCTCTTCAAAAGTGAGAGGAATAGCACAAATCGGCGATCCCTGCAGTTCGGGGCCATTGCTTCTCCGAGCTTTTATCTTGAGCAGTGGCACTACCTGTCCTCTCCCCTGGCTTTCTGCTCTGCTCACAGGAGTTCCTGCCTCGGCTGCTTTTCTTCCTCAAGATCCAGCCAACCTCATTATTCAAGGAATAAAGGAACAAGTGTCAGACTTTACCCGACACCCCTGGTGACCCCACACCTTCCCTCCAGCGCCCAGACCTGCAGGGCGCATTTCTGTAAGACAGCAATCTTGCGATCTTCTCGTCTGGCCATTTATATGGCTCGAAACCATCTTAAGGGCTGGGTTCCTGCCCTTCCGATTTAGACATTTCCACTGCTAGAGAGTCCTGTTCCTGATTAGAAATAAGTCAAAGATGTTTTTCTATTTGGTAAGATAATTAATTGCTGCAACTACTTAACCAAGGCTTTGTCAACCCCTTAGTTACTGAACCTTATTATATCCTGGTGTGCTAGCTCAAACACCAGTCCTTAACCAACTCTCTTCCATACTTGCACTTGTAAATTCTGATCCTAAATTTTCCCCTTGGTAAGCTGTATAACTTGAATTTCTCAGTAAAAGGCCTGTTTTCTAATCCTTCAACCCATACTTCTTTGTTTCTGCAGTTTTTCAAAATTATCTCCAAACTGTGCACATTAAAAGCTCAATACAGCGTTCTAGCACTGATATGCAAGTATCAACACAGATGTAATGTAACTTTATTACTACTTCAGTGTTCTTCTATATATACGTTCAAGGATCAACACAGCCAGTTTTATTACGCTGTGGCTCCAGGACATGCTGTCAGCACGCTATGTGTGATAATGCAAAACCTTAAAACTTGGAAGCACTAAATGCAGTTGATGTATAAGCCAACTTTAAAAGCTATCTTACTCTTCCAAAAGCAGATTTCCAGCTACCATTTATGCGACAAATTTAAGTTAAGCCAGTAGTGTCAGTCAGATGAATTTGATGTTTGTGCTACCCAGCCGGGCCTTTCTTCTTTCTCTCCATTGCGCATGGGAGTCATTTGTCAAGAATGCAGCCTGGGTTTTTATTTTCTAACTACAGGACTGTGAAGCTGTCAGGGTATGACAGCATCTGAAAAGCACTGGAAAGTGCACAAGAAAAGCTGGCAAATTGCAGAAAGCAATACATCTTTTATTACGACCATCGTCCCGAGTATTTTATAAAACTCAGCACCAAATACCTGCTGTTACAGCAATGCGTACTGTCCTGCAAAAGGCTCCCTGGCGATGCAGGGGAGAATGTCTACAGACATGCAGATACACAGACACCTACCTGCCTTCCTCCACTGAAACGGACAATACCAGCTCAGATCTGGCCCCAAACAAATTATTTCTACCTGTAATAAATTTCTGTATAAAGCTTATTAGACTACAAATAATAATCATTATTTATATTTAACACCAACAGATGAACTGTTGAAATAAATGTTCCCAGTAAAGCCTCAGTAAGCCAGAAGCTGCATCACAGGGGGCCTGACAGATAAAACCATCAGAAACTAAAATGTGAAAGTGACTCTTGCCGTTTTCCTTGTCTCTGCTGAGGAGAGCACTGACAATCCAGAGTGCTTACGGCTGGTTACACCGGGTACAAATTGCTTTGGGCTTAATGGTCTTTATATCATTACTCAAGCCTGAATTTTATGAGTCCGCTGAGCTAGGTTGAGCTTAGCACAAGCAGAGGCTCAGCTACTGCATGGAAAGCCTGCTTCATCTGACGCTGGTGGCATCTGCCTGGCTCAGCAGAGGAGGGGCAGCACCAGCACTGGGTTCTGCAGGCTGCTCCGAAACCCCGCAGCAGCCACACCCCCAGTAAGCAACAAACCAAAAGTACCCACTGTCTGAAATAAAACAGGACAACTCAGGAGGCCAAGGCCTGACCAAACCCTTGGGCTGCAGGCCCGTGCCCACATCTCAAGCTCTTCTGGTCTCCCAACCCCTCTTGCTGAGCTACATCAAGAGGACTCAAGGCAAGAAGCCCACCACCCGCTCCGGCCGTCCTGGCGCTCGATGCGCAGCGGGGAGGGCTGGCTCAGCGCATAGAGCTTTCCTCGGGAGAGCGGCACTCCTTCTGCCTCGCTTCGGTGGGACCCCGGCGCGAGCCACGGCCCCGGGCGCACGCTCACCCTCTCTGCCATAGATCCCCGGCCGGGGAGCCGGTCTCCTGGCCTGAAGAGTGGAAGTCTTCAGGGCAGGGCTGGCCACCACCCCGTTGGCAGCCTTGCCGGCAGGCTTCACTCCTCCGTCCTGCAGCCTGGCCACCAGCTTCCCCACCTCCGCCTCGGCGCGCAGGTCGGGCCGGCCCTCGGTGGGGGAACGCCCTGGCTCGTCCCCCCCTGGCCGGGGCGCGGGCAGGCGGCTGCGGTGCAGCGGCTTGGGGGCCTCCGCGCCGCCGCTGCTGCTGCCGTTGGGGGTCTGGCCGTGCCGGTTTTCTGCGGAGCCAAGGGGACAGATAGCCATCGGGTTAGGAAGCAGCGCGGAAGCGTCGCAGTCTCTGCCCCACGGGAGTGCAGAGCTCTCCCCCAGAGCTGCACAGCTCCTGCAGCTCCGCGGGACAAGCACACTCACGGCGGGGAGCCTGGAGGAGACGCCTGCTTTGGCAGTGATGGTTCCTCACTCTGAGCAAAACGCAAACAGCAAGTGGCTCACGCAAATGCTGAGGAATAAAGAAAACTGAAACAATGCTGAATATAACAGAATATACTACGGGTTTCTTTTAAATTTCCAGTACTTTTGCTCATGAGAAGTTGTGTACCATGCTTTTATGTCCCTCCAAAAATCATGCATCTCATTGCTCTTGCTGTCCTAGAGACCCACGCACAGGATGCAGAAGCGCTGCTATGAAACTGATTGTACCCTGCAGCCTTGGTGCAGACAAATGCTAATGCTTCTGCTCCCAGTTTGGAGAAACATTAAATGCAAGGCCATCTCTAATTACATGAGCAGTCTTGTGATTTTAAAGAGCAATTTGAATCAATCATGTTTTGCCAGTGCCAAAAAGTACACTTGTAGTATTAAGCCTAAAACATCATCAAAGCTCTGAAAACCGTAACAGAGTAAAAGACTTTTCATCTCTTTGGTGATGATGTGATCTAGGGCACAGATTGCAACGACAATTAGAGGAAATCGGGTGCAGAGAAAAACATGATTTTAAATTGACATGCCCTTCGACATGATAATAAGGGCCTTATCATTTCCTTACAATCATATGAACTTAACAGCAGAGTTGTACTTGGTCTAGAAAATACTATCACTGGGTCCTGAAAAAGTGCTTCAGTGTTCTTGCTCTGGATGTAAAATCGCCAGCAGCTAAGCCAGCCCCGCAGACCCTCTCGGGACTGATGCACTCTGGCAGGACAAGACTCCAGCAGCACCCAGCCAACCCCCAGCCCGGGCACACTCGCTCCCACCCCACCAACTCTGCTCCTCATTTGCATTTGCAAAGTTGCATTTGCATCACTTTGCATTTTTGCCTCTGAAGCTACAAAACCTCTCCACTGGGCTTCTCATAGGCAAAATCCAGTCTTAGTTTAGCTAACAGAGAACGCTGCAAGTAAGAGAAAAGAAAAAAAATCCCAGTGGAGTCTGAGTTGTGAGATGATGCAACCTATGTGTGAGTATTTTTTTGCTTTCCTTTCTCACTGAACAACAGACCTCACTGTCTGCCGTGTTCATGGCCTGGGACGTACAGTCCTGCTATCGTTATCTCCATTGCTGCTGGAAAGGTGTTAAAAGAAACAGGAGGGGTGAGATGCAGGTAAGGCATCAGTGACCAGCTGGACTGACCTCCACTTTCTTCCACAGAAGCACCGAAGAAGACAGGTCTTTCCCTCAGAGGACGTTTGGAAATGGTGATGGGTTTGTGCCGCCGGGCAGCCACCCTGGGAGGAGGCACCGGGGGTGCGGTGGTGTCTTCTGGGGGGCCGGAGTAGATCTGTAAAGGCAGACACGTTTAGATGACCCAGCCTGATGTGAAGGGGCTGCTGCCTCACCTCCAGCCAAAGGTCCACCCGCCCAGCACAGAGGTGGATGGTGTCCACCACCGACACCTTCCCCATGGCCCTGCCCAGCCTCCAGCAGCACATGGTACAGAAACACCCCCGCGCCAGGCGCCGCGCCGGCGTGTCGGGCAGCCCTCCGAGGACAGCATGCCACAGCCGTGCTCGAAGCCGTCAGGTCCCTCAGCTCTGGGAAGGAGTTTGGCGGTTGAGCCACGCCAGGAGCAAAGACCCAGCTCCCGCACGGCAAGCGGCCACCCGCTGCCTTTGCCAAGGGCTGCCCTGCTCCTCTCTGCCTTCCAGCATGCACAGAAGCCGTCTGTGGCCTGAGTCACCTCTGACTGACCCAGGAGGGCTGGAAAAGCCAGGGCTGCTCCAAAGCATCCCAACCAGCCGCAGCCCATGAGAGCCTGGCGGGGCCCTCACCGCCCTTTGCTCCAGCCCTGCGACACCAGCTCCTCCAGCCTCCCCGGCGAGGGACAGACAGCGCGCAGCAGCTGCTCTGAAGGGTCGGCAGCACCCGGGAAAGCCCTGGCTGCCAGTGCTAGAGAGGGGCTGGAGCAGGGCTGATGCTTTAGTTATGGCTCTACAGATGTGTCCTGCCACGGGCTTTCCTACCGACAGGCTGCCTGCTCTGCACCTTGCACACCCACTGCAGCAACTGCAGCGCTAAACTAATTAACACAGCAAAATCACAAATACAGACACAATGTGTAGAAGCAAACTATCCTGGAGCAGATGAAGGAAGCTTTGAAGCTGACAGGTGCTGAAAAACATCAAGATTTCCACACCAGCGAGGTGATACAATCTACAGAAAGCACCCAAACAAACCACTGCATTGTTTTAGATTTAACGCTAAAAAACCCTTCAGCTCTTGGCTTACAATGAAGTGTGTGGCACTATGAAATTATCTTGGATGAAATGCTGGCATAAAAACAATGCTGCTAAAGAGTTTTATCTCCTTTTCTCACTGGTCATATGGCACCTACTTGGTTGGGTTTAGTTTAGAGGTTCTTATTTATGTCAGTGCTTTTTTTAAGAGCTGAAAAAGAATTAAGCCTCTGGTCAGTCTCTTTGAAGATCTGAAACAACACATTAAGGACCAAAACCAACTGCTCTTGTGTTTTTCCCATGGATATTAATTGAATTTACATCAGGCTTTAAAGAGTGAGTTACTATGGACGGGGTGGCACGGGCTGCCGAGACCCGAGGCTGTGCTGCCCGTCCTGGGAGAACGTGGAGCTGGTCCCTTCCCGGCTGTCAGCAGGAGACGCCTCAAGCCCAGAGGACGAGAGCTCACACCAGACCCAATCGACGAGCAGGGTCACCGCTCCCTCGTTTCACGCTTTGTTATGGAAGAACAATTTTATCGTGTCACCCAGAAAAATTTTTAAATGAAGAAATTAACATTCTGATTTTGATTAAGTACGCCATTTTTGTAATTTAAACCAAAAGCATGTTCTTTCTTCTCCCAGCCAAAGAGCAGTTCTGGGAAATCAAGACAGAGGATGAGAGAGAAGAAACATGCCCCCACTTTAACCTTCTTGATCCCAAAGACCAGGTAGCGTGTACCACGGTGAGGGGGGGCACCGGCCACCTCTGCAGCCGGGCTCCCCATACCTCTCTTGCCTGGCCAGTGCAGGGGCAAGGTCGGACCTGAGCTGCGCCTCGCCTAGTCTGCCCAGGCTTTCACGCGGTATAAATACAGTGTGCTGGTACGCGGGCTTCGCTCCTGACTTAGTCTGCCCTACTTTGCATGAAGGGAGAAGGAACGACACACTCTGCAGCCGCCCGTGCAGCTCCTCTTGGGGCATTTAGGGCAAAGACCCAGACGAGCTCCAAACCCCGATCTCATCATTTCAGCTGCTTTTCCTTCCGGATTCGGTGACACGGGGTGGCTGCTGATGCTTAATGCCAGCAGGGGCTCTGCCCTTTGTGGGGGCAGTACATTTTCCCCACTCCAGAATACAAGGTCCGGTGCATTCCCCCTGCCTGGATTCAGAGGAATTTGGTGTGACATTAACAGCCCATGATTTAAAAGCTGCAGCTCGTGTATTATTAAAATAGCAAAGGTTTACCTGCAGCAAGGCAATTTTTTGGAAGCAACTTCATTCCTATATATTGACAAGTGTCCAATATTGTTTTTTAAAGAAAAAAAAAGTGTTAAGTTCCCCATGGATGCTTATACAAGTACCACAGAATGCTGTTTTCACAAGATGCTTTTCAACATCTGAAAACCATGCTAAAACCCACCACAAACTACTGTTTTTAAGATGTGGGTGCAGCCTCTGCTTTGCTTCTGCCTTCTAAATGAAAATCCAAGTTAAAGAACTTGAAGATACAAAGATATTGACAGACCCTCATATTTAGAAGGTTTGTACAGTGAAGAAGGTGCTTCCAGAGTGATCAACTTATTTAATTTAACCGTGGCACTGAAATATAAGCTGTGAAAACAGTAAATATCCACAAAGACTTCATGAATAGTTACTTTGTCCTTAGAGTCTTCATATTGCACTACATAAACCATATCCCTCTATTCTTCCAGACTCATTTACAGTGTTTGCTCATGTGTGAGCTGAAGACACTTTCAGCACTGACACTGAACTTACAAGCTCAATCTAATAAATGTTACTTACTTAACCTTATTGCTGAAGAAATTAAAAGCAAGCAGAGAGATGTCTGGCTTAATTAAAGATTTAATTCCAGCTCTTAGAGGTGGCAGTGTAAATCGTGTGTTGACTCAGCCTGCACTGCAGGCTGTACAAGAGGGGAGGACAGAGGCTCAGTTCTGGAGCAAGTTGTGCAAGGACCCCAGCACCCAAACGATTCCCTGTTTTGCTGTGGGAACTTATTTAAAGCATTTGCAGAGTCCTACAAAGAAACTGGCTTGTGACTTTCATGAGCTTCTTGCGTGGATACTCAAAAGTCTCTCTGAGCTCTTTCATCCCGTTTCTCTGGTTTCAATCCTCAGCACCACAACCGACTCCCATGCCACCCATCTGGTCCCTGTTTGGTTGCTCCGACTCCACATCCACTGTTGCAAGGACCCTGCTCTTTCAGCTTCGTCCTCCTCTTCCTTTCCCGAAAAGGGAGCTTCACTTCTGCACGTGTGCTGCCCTGTCTGCTGGGAGCGCTACTCCATCCTCCTCACAGCAGACAACATCCTTTAAGGGATGGCTTCAAACTTTCCCTACCTCTAAGACGTAAGAGATTGTTTGGACACTGTAATGTAAAGTATTATGAAAAGCTGAAGGACCAAACTCACTCCTTCGAACCTAGTGCTATTATCAGGAAAGCAATCTGGTCCCATACGCTGATCTGAATGCAAACACTGCTCAAGTTTCTAAATATTAACATACAGCTCTATCATCCTCCAGCCACCCTGAAAACCCTAAGTCATTGTATCAGATATCACAAGGAGAAAGCGCTAATACAGAAGACAGTGGAATATTCTGCTTTCCATCAGGAGACAAAACGCCACACGACAAAAAGCTGTTGTCTACATGCAAATCTTCAGCACCCACCACAGCAGACTAATCCAGACTGTGCATTTAGGCAATGCTCTCAGACAAAAATACCCAGCAAAGATCCCATGAAAGGCAAATGCTGCTGGAGCCCTCGCCAGGGTGCACTGCCCTATGCAGAGCACTGCCCCAACACAACAGGCACCGTCCGCTTGCTGAAGTCTTCTCTGACTGCTCAACCCCAGGCAGCAGCTCCCCTCCCCAGACTTGCCCACACCATCCCTACAGCTGGATCTGAACAGATCGTATGCACAGCTGAATTATTTTCATCAACCTTTCAATACTTGTCTGCTTTGGGTTTTTTTCCCCCCTGTATTAATAGCTGTATAGCGTCTCATCTTGGACTGTGCCTGCTGAAACCAGTTATGCTCTGGTCTAGCTCCTGTCTTCAGCAAAGGAAAGCGTAAAGTCCTGTAATGTCCGGGCATAGAATAGGTTTTTTTCATTAAAGATTCCTCTTTCTTAAAAAGAAAAGCAAAAAACCCTAGACTCAGGGTTTCCTTCAGAACTAGCTAAAGGCAACAGTGAGGAGCATATCTGCTACACTTTTTGTTTCCTTCTGAAGCATTTCAGAACAGTATATTCTAAAAAAAAACCCCAGCCCCTAAGGAGACTCCAGAAAAAGGAGCCAGAGCTCTACATCGTTGCCACAGCAACAGTTTGCACGAACACGATGGAGCAGCCAGGAGCTGCGCAGAGGCGCTCCCGGGGCTGCCACCTGTACCTTCCCAAAGTGCTCGATGAGGATCTCAACTACTATGTTTTGGAACTTGATGTTCATCATCGCTGCCACGGTGTCCTCCTGTGCTCGCATGAGGGTAGGTCCAAATATCACCCCCATGTTAGACGGTGACATCAGATTCTCTCGGCTGTGCTCACATATGCTGCGGAGAGGAGGGAAAGAAGGAGTAGGTTTTGGTTTGGTTTGTTTTTTTTTTTCAAACAGATCTTATTCCAAGCAATAAAAAAAGAATACAGTAAGAATCGTTCATTCAATTTTCTTCATTTTGTTTCAGCAGGATTTGTTTCCCAGCGCTACCAGAGATAAAACATGTCCCTAGCTACGACATGCACTTTTGGCTCGGACAACTGTTTGGGAGAGCAACATGCTGACAGTATTTTTATTTGATCCCACTCCTAGCTCATCTTTGAACTCTGTAATCAAAAGTCGTCTGTGCAACACACACACAAAAGGAATAATTTAAATCAGAATATCCTATTTATCCAGAAGTGACTTTTGGCTTTAGTTTTTCCTCTCTCTGAAGGAGGACTGAACGAAGGAGGCACACTTTGGAGTTTTTCAGTAAATCTCTACACAGCACCTTCCTTCTGAAAGAACCACCGTTTTCACAGAACAGAGCCCTCTCTGTCCAGCAGCCTTCAAGTTTTGGAGGAACACGCAAGCCTGCGGAGCAGCACCGGTTGTTGACTGAAGTAATAACCACCTAGGTGGGCACTACCGGTTTCCAGAAGTGGACCAGAGGAGAGAGACTCTGATGCTGACACATAATGAATTCTGGGTTTGCCCTGTAGCTCTGGTGTTAAAGAGGTTTCTGTCAGCACGAAGGGCAGAGGGAACAGAATGTAAGTGTAAACACTTTAAGGAATAAACACAGTGACCACAAGTACAGCATTAGCTTCATCGGACCGCACGCCAGACACTCGCAGCTCTGCCACTTACACAGAAAGGTTTCTAAAACCCACACAAACATGTGCGTGAAAGGCTGGAACCGCATGGCAGGCAGGATCCCCCAGCCAGCCCTCCTCGCCCCAAAGAGGGGGCATGGCACCGAGGGGCCAAGCACTCGCCTTCCAGTGCCAGGGCGTGACAACCCCAGGTCAGCCCTGCTTATTTCTGAAACAGTCCGGTTTTGGAAACAACTTCTCCAGAGGTCCAAAGCAAGCCCTGTCATACAAAAGCCATTGCTTCTGCAAGCCCTGGTCCTTCCTGACCTGCACACAGATTGCTCCCTTGCTTTTGAACTTCAGCATGGCTTGTCACAAGCCTCTCTCCCCGCTGCGCCCCTGTTCGTCCCTGGGGTGGAGAGGGCAGAGCTTCCACGCTGAGCCTTTGCATTCAGTGTGACATGGAGGCCCGAAAATAGCCATTTCCCAATGCATTGCTGGTGCCATTATCATCAAGTAACAGACTTTTTCAGTGGCTCACTGGCAGAAGCACGTGGAAGCAGTGCTGCTCAGTGCCACCAAGCATCCAACACGCCTGTATGAGAACAGAGACTGACACGTTTAAGCCTTCGTGCTGCTCCAAGGGCTCAGGACATTGAATCCATAGAGCTGGAGATAAAACCAAAGCATGCTTCATGTTTAGCCCATGGGCACAGGTCCTACAGCCGTTCCCAAACACCGGAACTAACGTTCTTGTTAACTGGAGTGAGAGGTGACAATTTATAGCTCTGCTGTCAGAGGGTATTTTCATTTTAAAATTATTTCCTGCTTGGTGCTTCTCAGAAAGGGGATGAAAGTGGCAATTAGAAAGAGAAGCATCACTTAATGCAGTGGGTAACAAGGATAATCATACCATTTGTGCAATCCAAATGTAAATTCCGAGGGGGACTGTGGCGGATACAATTTTCAAACCTGCCACAAAAAAAGGCTTGTTCTGCTGATTCCATTATTCCCCTCACTTTGGCTTTAGAGAAAAACATCTGCTTACTTGACGAGGTGTTGTATGAGGAGCTCTAACATCTCTCTGTTCTTGTCAGGTAGTTTATAGACCAGCGCGTGAATGGCTCCTAGCCTGTAATCCAGGTTCTCAGATTCTGGAAAGAAGTAACACAAAGAAAAGTTTGTGCCCACCACTTTCAAAGTAAATACATAAGAGAAAGATAAAGCCAAAGAAAATCTGTGGGAGCTGTTCCTTCTGCAACGTAGGGCTGGCTGGCCCAACCCGGTGATGGGAAGCAGAAGTAAAGTCAGATTACATAGCAACAGGGCAATCATTGTGAGAAACAAAATGAAGTGGAAAGAGGGAGAAATGAAGCTTGAAAGGGAGCTCAGGGTCACACTCTGCCTCTCAGCATGGCCAAGGAAACAGGCTCGGCATGGCTGGGTACTCCCCTTTGCACCCTCGCCCCGCACACCAGCACACCTGGGGAACACACGGCCTCTCTGCTGGGTATCTTATCAGCCCAGATAGCTGTAACACTGAACAACGCGGTAAAACATCCTGCAGGGAAAAAAATTGAGTCCCTGACCCAAAGAGGTCACCCTTAGAAGCATAAATAATCAAGAAACAATAAAATACTCGGTGTGAAAAGAATAGTGTGGGATCTTGGTAGCTGGGAAGCTTAATGGTGCAAGTTTCTGGGGGAGGGTAGGGAAGGGATTATGGTTTTGCACATACCCAGCCATCATTGGTTTAACCAGTTCTGAAACTAATAAATCTTGGGCTTGAGCACAATCAGTAGGTGGTGGAAAATTTTCCTTTCCAAGAAAGAACAAGTGTTATTAATTCTCCAGAGGTCCAAACTGAGGAGAGGCAGGCGCTCTCCCACCCTCCCCGTTGACTTCAAGGAGGCATGAGGGTGTGCAGGATGCTTTAACCCAAAGTGTTTCTGAGTGTGCCATGAATTTCCAAATGCCAGTACCCTCATGCTGAGGGAGATGACCAACTCCCTGTATCCCTCTAGTCTCCATCTCAGCATGCTGGCTCTCAACACGCTCTGAGGATGAAGCCAGTTCGAAATTATTACGGCTTATTTGAAATGGCCGTAACAACAGGACAGCCGAGGACTGGCCGGTTTAGCACAGTTGATGCCCTATCAGTATACCCATGTTACTTGCTAATCTCCACTAATACTGGCTGTGTCTCAGTCCCAAGAGCTGCAGCAGAAAAATGTCTTTCATGTACTGGAAGACGCTTTGGATTCAACATTCCAGGACAGATTTCATGACCTAAAGGGAGCACCTATCTATCTGCGTGGCAACAGCACACCCCATTCCCTCACAGGTTTTAAAATAAATATATTAATACTATTGAGAAACAATTCTTCTGGGACACTTGTGCTGATTTCAGGTTAGTTGACATCCCCTGGCTCTCCAGACCCTCCGAGAGCATGAAAACCTGTTAGAGGGAAGAGCACTACAACAGCAAAGGAAAGAAGGGAAGAAATACCACCACCTCCCTTGCACAATTAAGCACTCAGAAGAGAGAGTCACTCCTCTTTCTACAGGGGGAAGCAGCCAGACACCCCACTGTCGGGCTGGCAGAGCTCTGTCAAGTGATTTTGATGTACACTGGTTGGGGAGAGCAGGGCTAGGGACTGTCGGGCAGGGCAGCTGCGGGACTTACTGGCAGCCAGGACCAACTCTTTGTGGAGCTTGTACGTCATGACGGGTTCAGACAGGTTCCTGCAACAACCGGAAAGAAAACTCAGCTCTGGCAGGGCAGCGCGACCCACTCGTGATGGATCTCCAAGGAACAACGGGCAAACCTGCTTCTTGCCCTCCAGCACCACCGGTTCCCGGTGGCATCTCCCCCCCAGCCAGTATTAAACAGTTTTCCCCATAGGATGTGAGGTTTCCACAACAGACATATTTCTAAAAAAAAAAAAAAAAAAAAAAAAAAAAAAAAAAATCCATTCCTCTTCCCAAAGCCTTCGTCACTTCTTTGCCCTTTCCAACAGCCAGATGTTAACATCTGGCAGTTCACTCTGCTTTTCACCTGGATCAGCCCCAAGCTCCTTTGCCCACTCAGGGCAGGTGTGACCTGCAGTGCTACCTGAGATAAAACTTCAGTGAGCTGGTAATCGTTTTGATGTCCCAATCGCCGCTTTGGAGATCCACGTCCCCTGGACATTTTGGATCTAGAGGAAGAACAAAATGTCTTTAAAATAAGGTCCATTTTGAGGTTGTTAATAAATAGCACGCTCCCAGGGAGTGTATGCTCTCGAGACAAATGAAGCTACAGCAGCACATGAAGAAAGCTGCTGATTCTCACGGCTGGGAAAAGCGAAACAACAGTACCAGTGTCAGTATTTTGGAAAGGCTGAGGAGCAGTGCTAACTAGGGACAAAGGAAGAAGCAGAAGGTAACATTTCAGCAGTGGTGAAAAGTTAGTGAGGGCATATCCTCTATAGTTTGCTTTTTCCCAGCACAGCCAAGACTGGCAGAAACGACACATTTCAACAGGTCCAAGACAAGCTTTCTGATACCCAGAGTAATCTAAGTGTCCAGCTCCAATCCCTCCTTCGCAGCTACTCCCCTGAAGGCTGTTCTAGAAACATTCCCTCTCACTGCACGGAGAGGAGGGAGCTCAGAGGAGGAGGCACAGCAGCGTGGAAGTACACTTTGCTCCTGCCTATCCTCACTGAACAACCACATAATTTCTGTGGTACGATGAAGTAAAGGACATGGTTGGAGGATGGGAGGCAGCTGGACTAAAGAAATAAACTGCATGATTTATTTTAAAAAAGAAATAGGACTAGAGACAAAAAAAGAACAAGGAAAAAACCCCCCTATCTCCTTACTGAAGTTCAGCATGAAATCCTTCTGCAGCAGTTATTTCTGTGTTGTTGGACTTTTCATCGTGAGTTCGTACACAGTAGGGTGGCAAGTGGTCAACCAGACCAACGCATATAAATAAAACAAAAAACCGCTCACTGGTGGCGTTCAGAGGAGAAAACCACAGAGCTACTCACAGGGAGGGTGAGAATCAAGAAGCAATAAAAACTTAGGCTAAGTAATTAGTCATCAGGCAAGCGTAACCGGATAGCTGTCTGAAGTCGTGGCTCCATGGGAATCGGGTACAGCTATGTGTCAGCACAAACCAGCCGTTTTAATAAACAACAACAATAGTAAAAGCAATAGTAACAATAGTAAAAAACAATAGTAAAAGCCTTTGAATACTACATTAATATCAGATATCTGCACAGGGAACTGGTGCAGGCCTGAGGCACACAGGTATCAATGTAAACATACTTTCTGCCCTGTGCTCCAGCCCCTCGGGCAGGGATGGTGGGAACAGCTCAGCCTTCGGGCATGTGGGAGACCGACCCTCGGGGCTCACTTAAGGGGCTCGCAGCATGCCCCGGCCCACACGTACCACGGGGCAGGGGCACGATGGCCTCAGCCAGGTCCCAGCCCGGGAGCACCTGTCCTGGCACAGAGCAACACTGCTGAGCCCCACAACCTGCTGCAGGGAGTTTAACCGTTTCTCACACGAAGACTGCCCACCAATTTACACGCTTGTATGAAATACAAGATTCAGTGCACAGAAAGGCTTACAGCAGAAATGCATGCATTGACTTATTAACGTATACATTGCATACAGTGAGGTATCCCAGTCCTTCTGGGTGAAAACCTTAAACCAGGGTAACGGCCTCCCTGCGGAGGCCACCTTCCCGGTATAGCTTTCCGCGATACCCCACTGAGGAAAAGTGTCCCCCTGAGCTCATCTGCGGGGGCTAGTTTAGGAGGTAGCCGTGCTGGACCCATGGGACAAGGCACCTCCCCATGAACAGCATTGGCCGGGCGAGTTCCCTGGCAGCAGTGCTGCAGGAGGGGCTGCCCGAACACTGAGGCCCTCAGGATCCCGCACGCTAATTAATGAGCGCTAACCTGCAGGTCTGGTTCTCATTTGCCCTGCCTAAATAAGAATGGGGACCCAGGCTGTTACCAAGGGAAAGGAGTCGTGATGGCTGGGTGAGCAATGATTCTTGCTGTTGCCTGACTGTCGGGTGATGCTGGCAAACCCGTGCCACGTGCGCCCAACCGCGCGAGCAGCCCCGCTGTCCACAGCCCCTCCGCTGCTGCCGCGGTTTGACCGGGAGCTGCCGCAGCCCCGCTCCGCACGCTGGGAGCTGCCGGCCATGCAGGCAGTGGAGGAGAGGGCTCGGGCTCATCTCTCTTTGACTCATGTCCCGAACCCTGGGCCTGTGTCAGGAACGCGTCCCCAGCACGTGACTCCAAAATGCCTGAATATTTTTAGCACACGATGGGAGAAGGCTTGTCCCCACTGCTCCAGGGTCACTGCCTCCCTTTATCTCACTGCTGCTCACTTAACTTAAAACGCAGGTTGCACCACCAACAAATAAATGCAGTTTAAAGGGAGAGGCACTAGAGCAGGCTGCAAAAAAAAGCCCAGAAAAGAAGGGGAAGATGTGCCTCAGAGGGGCCACAGGGACCAAAAACCATGCTGGACATTTCTCACTGTGAAACCAGATCCTCTCTGTCCCTCTTAAACAATACAAAACCAGGACAATCTAGCTGCACGGAATAATTAATTCTTACCAAAAAAGGCATTCAGCAACTTCTGCACCTGAATATTGCTGCCAACAGTCCGGTAGACGCCCTCCGTAGTTATCCCTAAGCAGGAGAAAGCCAAAGAGCATTAGCCAAAGGTCTTCCCCAGCTGGTGGGAAGTCCAAAAGCCCCATCTAGTGGAACTCCTCTCCCAGCTGTCGGGGTGCTGACTCAGCAGGAAAGCTTCTGCCCCAGGAACCACCCGGGGCCCTGTCCCTCCGCACCCCGGGCTGCCCCGCAGCAAGGGGCTGCTGCTGCCCGCGCCCGGCTCTGCTGGCAGAGGGCAGGGGGCTGCGGGCAGGAGCTCGGCTCGCCCACGGCGGGCACGGCCACCGGCACAGCCAACGCGTGGAATATGCGCTCGAGCTGGCAAGCCCTACTGCCTAAATACTCCATTTCTGGAGAGTGCTGCTTTAACACGAATTTGTTCAAATTGTCACAGAAGGCAAACGCATTTAAGCAGATTCTTTGAAAATATTAGCCAATGTTAGGAAAGACAGAACTGCTGCATTTGCCCGGCTCTGTGAGGAGGGTCTCATTACCCTGCTCCTCCCCACTTCAGCGGGGCTTGGCTGGCCACATCCCCCAAAGGTTCTGGAAATGAGACCACTGCCACCTTTCCCTGCAGCAGCCTGGGGATCCAGCTGCTCTGGAGTGATTTATCTTTGTCCTATAGCCCATGCCGGTGATGTACACTGGTACAAGCTGGGCGCTTCATGAAAGACCAGAGGGTGAGTTAGCATCCACCAGCCTGCTTCTGTCCTACTGCTTTTAACAAAACGGGTCTGAATAACCCAGTACCCCAGTTAACCCCTGCCTGTGCCCCCAGTACAGAGCTGTTCTCCTTCTGCCTAACAATGAGTTTTCTCAGAGCCAACCGATGAATGAAAACAGCATGAAGGTGGAAATTCAATCCTAACCGGAATTGGGTGTAACAACATTCCAGACCGTGCAGGATTTCTGCTCTTCTGACATGCGTTCTTCAGTCAATGACATGAGACTTTGACTTTTAACTAACAGCGCTACGCCGCAGAAAATGCAATACAGTTCCAGGCCGCGGGCAGCAACGCGTGCCAGGACGGCGGCACCTCCTGATGCCACGGCGGGCACCTTACCTTTCGTTTCCACTGCGTTGATGCACTTCCGTACAAACTTGAAGCCGACCTCATTCAACTCCACTGTTTCAAACAAGGGAAGCAGTGTTAGCTGCCTGAGCACCAGCACGCGGCTCCCCGTGGAAAACTACTGGGAAGGCCCCATACCCAGACCCTGCTCGGCACACAGAGCTGCAGTGCCCCAGCGCAGAGCCAGGTTCACACGTGCATCTGCATCGTGTACGTCCCTCCATGAAAACACGGGCATGCTTTAAATCCTGACAAGGAATTATTAGTCCCATATGTTCTCCACTTTTCCTCAAGTCTATTTTGAGTTACAGCATTGCTCCCTACCCCCTTTCTGTCTTTAATAATAAAAGCGTAAATCAGAGTCCCGCCACATGTGAATTTGTGTCTGATAAGGAGTTGATTAATCATTTCCAGAGCACTGCAAAATCTGCAGTTAAAGCTCTTCCACATCATGGGATCGTGTAATTTCTGCTTATCTACTTGACTAGATTAAAAAGCAAAACCAATACAGCTTGATATGCTGAGTAAAGCAGAACACAGTTTTTTGTTCCAGCCAATTAACCACAGACTGTCTCTGTGCCTGTTTTGCAGGCATCATGAAGCAGGTAGAAAGTCAGGATTTTTTTCTATACACATATTTCATCTTCTGTAATCACATTACTACTTCTGCTAATTTTTCTGGGATATATGGAAGGATTGTCCAAGTTATAATGTGAAATATCTTTCTGTTCAGTGCAAACATTTATATTGAATTTCTCCTAAATGACCATGCTGTTGTAGGTTTGGTTTTGTTGGTTTTTTTTTTTTTTTTTTTGGGGGGGGGGGGTAAGTTGTAGGGTTTTTTAGAGGGGTGGTTTGTTGGTTTTTTTTTTTTTTAACATAGAACAACATTCTACTTGAAAAAACAGCCACAGGACACATCTGGACCAACTCCAGCCACAGCACAGGCCATGTTGGTGAATCCTATGAAATTGCTGTGTTTTCAGCAAGTCATTTACAACGATTCTCTCTTCTCTGAGCAACAGCGACAAAAAGCTCAGACATACCTTAGCTCTAACGTAGGAATGAGTAAAGACACTATTAAGCACAGATCCACTCGGTACTCGGTACCGAGTGGTATAATACGACTTGAAGTCTTTCTAGCTCTAATCTATTAGAGCGTATTTACTTTTGTGAGACACTGTGAACATTACACGCGTTCTTTCCAGGCGTGTAATGCAAACACAGTCAAACAACAGGTTTCATGCTTATGCCTCTGATAATGCTACCTCCATGCTCATTAAAGTCAGCTAATTAAAATGCTGATAAAAGTAAGCTCTAAGATACAGAAGGCAAGTTTTCACCTAGCTAATGAAGTCCCAGAGTTTTCCAGGGCAGCCCGCTCAGCCACTGCAGTAACGGGCTGTAAACGGGGAAAGGCAAGAGGGGCGGCAGCCTGCACCGGGGCTGCAGGGGTGGTGGGCAGGGTACGCTCCGCTTGTGAAAGGGGAGACACGGGACAAGGCGGTGGGATGGGAGCTCCAGGGAACTAAATGCCACCTCTATTTTCCTATCATAATCTTTGCTAAGGGAAATGTCCTCAAAATGTCTCACTGATCTTTTTTCCCCTCTGTTATTTTGGGGTTTAAAGGTGCAAATTGAACTCCGCATCCCGCTAGTTCTTGCTAAATAAAAACTGCACATTGCAATCGGTAACTTTTACCGTTTGCAACTCATTCTTATCTGGCCTCAGTATCAGGCACTGTGATGAAAAGGAAAGAAGTTACACTGCCGCCACGGAGGGAATACACAGCCTATTCAGCAGAAATCGAGGACGAGTGTGTCTGCAAGGAAATACACTGCCTGACCTCCGGACAGCTTCGACAGGTCAGAGAACAGCAACAGAAATGACTCACTTTCTTCCTGTTTCGTGATGGGACTGTGGTAGATCTGAAAAAGGGGAGGGAATGGAGGAGGAAGAAACAAAAACATAGCGCAATGTGATTCGGTATTTATTTTTGAAAGAAAATGCAGCACCCCCTAAATCACCCAAAGCCAATCACAAACAGTAAGACAATGTCCCAAAGAAATGTCATTTTATAATTAAGCAAGACACCATTATCTACACAATAAATGAGTTTTTGCTGACTTCCTACATTTCACTGGAGCACCTGTTTCTAGGAAAGAGGTCTCCCAAAAACTGAACAGGAAACTTTTGTTTGTCCTTTAGGTGCCCTGTAGAAACGGCAGCTGGACAGTCTGGCACACAGCGGTTGTGGGTTTTTTGTTTGTTTGCTTGTTTTTAAAAATTCAAGTGTCAAGACATTCCTTCATCCCATACAAAAATAAATTTTGTATTTTTTTATTAATAATAAAGAGCAGGTGCCATTCTTGATAGAAAATCAAAAATCCTTTATACATAATAACGTTATGCAAACAAACTGAGCCCCAGACATCCCCTAAGTAACTGGCTGCCCAGCACAAGCACACTGACCCTCCACACTATCCCACATCCTTTCCTCTTTAAACGAGTAGCAGAAAAGTGCTGCGGAGGGTGCCCATGTCCCATCTCCCTGCTCCCACATCCCACCTCTGCATCAGCAGCCACACAGCCCTGAGCAGGTCAGCAAGCGCACTCACTGCCAACCCTCTTCACCGAGCCCACCGAGGGAAAGGCAGCTCTCCAAAGGCAAGGGGAGCTGCCAGAAATGGGTTTTCCCGCACTGCACATCACGCTGTCTGTGCTTTGTTCAGTCTGAAGGAAGGAAACACCAGCAGGCACAGAAAGGCGGGTGAACACTGGTGCAGGGTGGCTGTTCCCATGGGCCAGACTTTCCAAACGCTGCTCACAGCAGGGACAGACAAAAAAAATCACCTCCCGCAGGTTGGAGAGCGAATTGTGAGCAACAGAAATATCGAGTGTTCCAGAGCCAGTAAGGCCACAGTCCTTAGGCAGTCTTGCACAACTAGGGAACGCACCAGAGCTTTAAAGGGGGAAAACCAAAATCCCCGTTGCAAGCCATACCGCGAGCAGAACAGTACAAAACCCCATTTCGGCTGTGCAGTGGCTGAACTGATGCCTGAATTACGGGTAAGCAACAGCAGTGAAGTGACAGCTGTAAAAAGGAGCCTGCCAGTGGCTGTGTCACTGCTCTTCCCCAGGACTCACCGGCAGAGGACACTGCTAGGCAGCATATTCACGGCTGGGCAGCAGCTCCCTGAACACTTACCGGCTCCTTCCCGTCCATGGCTTCCATCCACAGCCTTCGATTGGCTTCCGAGAGTGCTTGCAGCGTGATGGTCCCAGACCTGCGCAGAGTTCATCCAGGGACAGGCAGGAAAATGAAGCAAAAGTTGTTTTTAATAAACAGCAGAATGCAATTTCATCCAGGTTTATCTGTTTGGAGGCCATTTGAATACTAAGCATCTTACCTTTCATTGGTTTCAATGTCAAAACAAAACCTTTTGTCTATAGAGTCAGTCTTTCTCCTTACACAGGATTTCAGTGTCAGGTCTAAGGTGCCCTAGGAGAGAAAATTAAAGCCAAGATTAGAGGAAAGAAATACGGGAGAAGATTTCAGGTTCCTCAGCACCCTTAGGCTGCAGCCCAGCATGGCACTGCCCGTAGAGCACCAGGCTCCCAGTGGGTGCCCTGCCAATCCGATGGCATTGGTACCAGCACAGAGGTACCAATGGAGCACAGATGGTCCTTCCCACCATCAACAAAGACAGAGATCAAAGGCTTTGTGAGCCAGGCTTCCTCTCCTCAGCCACAAAATGTTCTAGACTTCACGGCACTACCCCGCAAACAAGTGCTAAATATCTCAGCAACAAGCAATATGCCTCCACAGAGCAGGAACACTGCTATAAACAAACCTCACGAGGCCAGGACCATGCTTGTCTGTTATCTGACACAGCTGGGTCCTAATTTTTATCAGGGCTGATCAGTGCTACCAATTATCCATAGCATTCATGGTCCAAACAGCTTTACACAAAATACCTTGTAGAAAAAGAATGTTAACCAACCAAATCTAGAGCAGATGTACTCTGATGAAAGGCCGGCCCTGCGGAACTGAGCTCTGGCCCTTTGCGTTCGTGCCCCTTATTAAAGGGGCATTAACTGACTCTACAGCAGAGTCAATTTTTAACGTGATTGTGAGATCTCCACGACTTTGCAGGAACTCTGAAGAGACACCCGGGAGATCTTACAACCAGCCAGACCCTAGGGCTGAGTCTGCAAACCTGGAACATGTTCATCACCCCGACTGTCACCACCGCTGCGTCTGCAAGACCTCTGGCAGATGTGGATCAAGCAGATCCAGGACAGCCCAGGGCAATGACACCCTCCTCCAAGATTACGTCCGGCTTACGCGCTGTGATGATAATCTCCCGGCTGTGTTTTGTGTGCGTGCTGGTCGTTTGGGGCTTTTAAGAGCACTCCTTGTAATTGTGGCATTTGAAGCTGTGTGGCCAGCTGTGACCCGAAGGTGCACATTACCAGAGTGCAAGAGTTTGGGAAGGGGACTAATTTACATTTTCACAAGCCCCTACCTGCATTAATTGGCCTTACTAGACAAGTTTACGGCAGAGATGACAATAGATCTCCCCGGTCAATGTTTTGGACATTTCTTTGCCAACGTCTCTGCCAAGGGCTTCCAAAAAGTACATTTTACTTTATTGCTGCAGCATGCAGAGGGCTGCCAAAGAACGGACCATGAGATCACGAACTGGAGAACAGCATGCCTGACCGGGAAGTCCCCGGGGGACGTCGCTCCATGGCAGAGGAGGGTGGGTGGACTCAGCTGGACGCACTTGCTGTACTCTGAGCCACCGTCCGTCATCCACGCCTGCATCCTACCCCTCCTCTGTCACACCGAGGAACTGTAGGGAACTCCCAGACACATCACTCACTGGTAAAAACCAAAGCATTTTGTGAAAGAAGCAGTTCCCCAAATTGTTGCCTTATCGCACAGTTTAGAGCTGCAACTGCTGTCCTCTCCTCCTCTCCTAACCAGTTCTGAGAACAGAAATCAAAATCACAAACCAGTGACTGTGTGAACATGCAAAGGCAGAGAAATACTGCTTTTAGAAGCACTCATCTAATAACTTGAGTAATTCAAGTACTTGCAATCACTGCCAGAGGCCTACGTGCAAACCAGGCTGCAGGTTCACCGCCCATTTGCATGGATAAATATAAAAATTAGCTTGTCTAGAAAGGCAGAAATTTCACACTAGACCAAACTTCCAAGTCACCATTGCCTGAATAAAGCTCACATTACATGAACCCGCATCTCTGCTGCCACACCCTGCAGGGCTTCGGGTCATTTCGGAGAGAGGGAGGTGAAACTTCTCTTCACAGAGGTGCTTCCTTCAGGTCACACCAAACCACCCGCCTGTGCAGCCAGGCAGGGAGGGGACACGAAGCCCACCCCTCTGCTCTGTGGTCAGGAGCCCTTCCACAGCCGCAGCGTTGGGACCAGCTCACTGTCAGCACGTCTTGAGGACTGGCGCTGCCAGACAACTGCTTCCGACAGCGGGGCTGGCCTCTACCACCCCGGACGTGGCACTTGTACGTCTATTTGCTTACGGAAAGAGATGATGTGGGCGGACTGAAGGTGAGACCTGATGGCTGGTTCAATGTTTGCAGACATCCCTCCAAGAAACCAACTCACTTGCTTAGCTCCAGGCTTCTGGTCCATGGGCGTCATCCGTAAGGTTTTTGCCTCTTTTTCATACTGGCAATAATATTTCACCCAGGAGATGCCCAGCGCCCCTGCAGAAACACACGGGAAGCTGGAGTCAGAGACAGCGCCTTAGTTGGATGCAGCTGGCAAGGCACAGCCAGCATTTCCCGCACGTCCGTGCTTCTCTGGGGACAGACACCGCCGGCCCTGGGGGACACCTCCCTCGCCAGCATCTCCACTGGCAAGGGCCAGGAGGAGCAGGAGGGGAGGAGAAGAGCGCAGGGCGGCAGCCGCTTCCAGCGCCCTCCCAAAACGCTGCTGGTGAAAGGGCGTTTCTGGGACTCTGGTCGCAAGCCAAGCTGGTTTGGCCAAGTCCAGCCAAGACCTACACTGGCAGGATCCTACGTGTCTTGAATGCTTGTTTCACACAGACACGACTATTTTTTCCTGTTGATGAAAACCTGGCAGTAAAGACAACAGCATCTTTAAAACACTCTAAAGTTCCTATTTATATCACACTAGATTTATTGTCACTTTTCTTTGTTGTCTTACCTGAACCCCTTTATATGAAATACTTCAACTGCTATTTTTTCTGTAATTTTTTTTTAAGTTGCAGCATCAAGAGGAACAACTCACTTCATACTCGATTTATAGGGGAAACATAAATAATGGCAGCAAACAGTCATTGGCATGCAGGAACATGCAACGTTTGTGGTCTAAAATCTCTGTCTATGTTTTTTCTTTTAAAAGCAGGATAAACATACATACAAATATATGTATAAATACGTTTGTATATATAATCCAAAAATTAACTGCTCACAAAGTTGTCTGTAGACTCAGAGGCCACAGCTCTGCATACAGGCTTTTGTCCCCTGAGTGTTCATGCTTGCATGGCCGTATAAAGCTACAGTGAGCATTTGTAAAAGACTGAATTTAGTTTGATTTGATTCCGCACAGAATCACAACAAGTTTTGCTCTCAGCAGCTTAACTCTCATTGCTGGTTAACACTTCAGCTGTACTCAGATGCCCTCAGAGACACTGTGAGAGGGAAGCTGGGCAGGACACCAGATTCATTCTGATAAAACACAGCCAAGGTGCAATCTGCCAGAGCTCCAGTCTCTCCAGCGCTACAAGAGAGTAATAAATCTCATCTAATTTGAGTGCAGGGCAATTAGCTCCTTGCTTACACGGCTCATGTAACCCAGAGAAAGCTCTCTGCCACCACTGAGAAAGCTGGCAGCTACAGCTGCTGGTGATTCCCCGGGCACCCCGTGCATTGGCAGGCGGTGACACCCCATGCAGCACAGCCCACAGCAACACCGCGGCTAAAGCTGGTGCACGGGAGCCGAGCACAGCCCACGCAGTGGGGCTATGAGCCGGGCAGCCCGGGCTTACATGTTTTTAACGCATTCAGGTGCATATAAAAGCCATTACATTTCTCCTGAGTGTACAGATAGCCCTCAATGGTCGGCTGCCCAGGTAGCTTGCAGGTTAGGGGGGCTTCCTTCATCCTCTTCTTCAGGTCTTCCAGCTCCTCCCGCGTGCTGGAAAAATGATTCCTTGTCTGTTAAGAGAAAACAAAAAGAAGCACATTTGAACGTGAGCAAAGAGCAAGCTTCATGTATCCCTGGTCAAATTTTAGGTGCTCTGGCAGAAATGAATCGTTCCCAATGTACAAAATGCAGAAGCCACTCCACAAATTCACAGCTATGAGAACACTGGACTCTTAAAAGATGATCTAAGAGACAAGGTTTAACATACCGTGCATGGAAATGGCGTCGAGGAGTCATAACTGGGAGGACACTTGTCCTTTCAATAAAAGAAACTTAGCACATTCTAAGGCTAGGTGGAGCAGAAGGAAGCAGGCGTATTCTCCTACAAACACGGGTGTTGATTCCTCAAAAGATCACGCTACGCTGCTTGGCATGAAATGATTTTTAAAGAGTCAGGTCAACACAGGGTACATAATCAAGGCATTTTTAAGGAACACCTCTTAGACCAATTAATGAGCCAGCAGCAAACTCAGCTTGGCACAGATTTATGGCTGTTGTTACAAGGGAATGAGGGTGAGCCATGAAAGACTGAGGATAAAAGAAACAGGACACAGATATTTTACCCCATGAGCATACTTAGCCAGTGGAGGAGCTTATCAAAGCACGTAGTAAGCCAATACTATTAAGATCAAGATTGGAGGCCTTTTTAGAAGACGTATACAATTTCGACCTCATGAAATTAGAAGAAATTCCCAGGCTTGTTTATGCACAAGGTTAAATGATACAATTGCAATAGCCCCTTCTAGACAGAGAAAAACACTATAATAGCACCTGCGGACTCTCTTGTGCAGGAGAGGAGAAAATACAAGTGAACTGAGAAGGAAATAACTTTATCTGCACCTCCCACAATGCAAACATGGACAGTCTGTTTTGCATGGAAAAGCCTTGCCACCAGAGGCGTTTAAATACAAATGAGAATAGAAGTCACATGCAAAAAATACTTCAGCTGGGCAGGAACTCACATTCTGCAGGCTGAGCTGAAGCTGCTGTTTATAAGGGAGGAAATCCTGCGTGAGCTCAACTGTCAGGTTGTTGTAAGTAAAGAGACTGTGGAGAAAAGCCAGCACCTGCAAAGGAGGGAAAGGACACAGATTAAACTTCTCTTCTATATTTCTGATCAGAGGAAAGATAGACAGGAAACAGAGTTTCAGAAATTACATATACAATTTTTTTTTTCCTTACAATTTTGGAGTGATGCAAGTTTTAGTATGACTTATCCACCACAATGTCCCTAAAGCTCAGCTCTACCACCCACACATCTGTCTTAATAAAACACACCCGAAATGAAAGACCCTGCTGGGAGAACACGAGCAGATCTGCAGATTGCTTGTCCACAAGACCTACACGATCCCACGCTCAACCATGCCCGGTGCCAGGGCAGAGACACCCACCCAGGGCAGGGTCCTTGTACACAGCCACGAGCTGGTACCACTGCAGCCCATGCCATGACAGGTAAGCGGACCAGATAACAACTCTCTCCCTCTGAAGACAGCTAATGCTAACCAAACACAAGGTGTCCAAGATAATTCATGACAAGATCTCTAGCTACCTACAGCGTCCAGCCTGTTGCTCAGGATCGACTTACAGACATGAGAAACAAGTTTGTGGCTTCACGGTGCTCCAGCAAACACCACTAAGGCTATTAAGCTGCAGCAATCCAAGTGTACAAGGTTAACTCCCGCTCCATCACAAGACTCCCCAGGACCGAACCCAACCTTGTAACTCATCCCTTCCTGCAACTGTCAGCAAGTCAGCATATCTGAGCATCAAACAACAAGGCCTGAAAGAAAATGAAGCTCCTACCGGTTCAACGATACTGAATTTCTTGCTTTCTTGTACTTCCTGGATCTGGTACACATACTCGAGGGAGGACTCAAAGAAATTGTGTCTCTCTTTGTCAACCTGAAGGTCAGCCTGGAAGAAAGAGGGAGAGGTGAAAAAAGAAAATACATCACATCTAGCTTGACAATATTTGACTAGCATTTGCCTGTCAGCCCACAAATAGTTTTGTCCTCACTTCAGAAAAAGTCTGCCAAAGGTGCCCAGCCCAGGTTTTGAACACTTTGCACAGAACCAGAAGACTGGAACATTGGCCATTCTTCTCAGGTCTGCCCTTTTCTGGCTTCCTTTCATTTATGGATCCAGAACCTCACTCCCCTCTGCAAGGGCAAGGCTTTCCCAAAGCGTATTTGTTATTTTAGCATAAGCTCCTTCTCCACCCACAGCTCTGCACCAGTGAGGACAAGGCCACTGTCATGATCCTCTCACCTGACTCCTGCTGTGACCCGAAACCAGCAATTCCAGAGCTGCAGCACCAGGTAGCACAATGTGGCATGCCACGTTACCACAGCTTACACAAATTTTGCCTTGCAAAAATGCTTGTAGTTTGATCTGACAACTGTTTTGACAGATCTGATTTGATCTGGCTACTCTGATGTGGGCTGGAGCACCTGGGGCTTTCCCTCCTTGTTGCAACATGTTTGGTGGCAGCATCAGTTCGAAGGAGCACCATCCCTCCTCTGCCTGCTGCTCACTGCCACCGTGGGCCTGCTGCCACAACTACCCCTGCAAACACCAGGAGCTAGGCAGGAAACTAGGCTGGCAAAAATAATAATAACCAGTTATTTTTCAGCCAGATCAGTTCCCCGAGCCAGTTCAAAGGGTGGCCAATCCCCAGCTGTGCCAGTATAACTGGTCACTGCCTTATACTATAAGGGTGAGAACAAGCGATGACAATGCATAAAGCCACTGTTGCTGCTTGACACTTTACAGTGAACTACCACCTCGATATCCCTGGTTTCATCCATGTGAATAGGCCTTAGGTAGATTTAATTGCTCATCAGTTTCAACTGGTTACTGAAAGGGATGATTTCCCCCCCCCTTTTTTAAGATCTAGAGCAGCTGGTGGTGTTGATTCTGGACCCAACTGAAGAAAACTCCATACACACCTCCTGTAACTGGGATTCCTTCTTTTTGGAAGACAAATGCAAATGGCGATCCAGCATAGAATAAAACTTCTCACCATCCTTCTCAAACTTTTTCTTTCTTTCCTGTAGATGCAAGAGTTGAAGCAGAACCAGTTATTGGCATTTTCCAGATAAGAACATGCAACAACGCCAAGACCTTTTCTGCAATTCAGTATTCCTACGGAAAATTTCTGGTCGACCCACCAGAACAGGAGGCCACTTTCCATTTGCTCTGCTTTCAGTCAGTTGCTTACACTGGATTCAGTTATGCCTCAAGACCAAGCTCTGGCAATACTTGGTGGCAAAGGCACTTGAAGTATTTTGTCACGTCAGCATTGTAGCAAAAGCCCCACCGACAAGGTATCATTCCCCTCTCAATCTCTTCAACGTCAGGTAAACTCGAGACATACTAATACATCAAAAACCTATTCACCACTTGCTAACGTGCTGTTCACATAGTTCAGAAACAACTGGGCAAATACTTTCATGTCAAAGACATGTCCGTGATAAGAAAAGATTTGTTAGGAGTTTGGCAGTTTTCTGTTTTGAAGCTTTTATCGTGTGTTTCTGAAAAGCATCAGAACAGAAGCAGAAGACAAGAAGGGTGATAAGTGGGAGGGAAGTCATTGTCTCTTTATTAGCAGTGGTGGAAACAGAGATCACAAACCTCGCAGTCAAAGCTTACCCAAGTTTTACTGCGTAGTGCCCAGCCCGAATACGGCCCAGGTGAACGCTGCCTCAAACAGCTGTTTTACAATGCACAATGTGAAGACTTCACCTCTTGGAGGTTCCCTGCAGATGGTCTGGTTCTTATTGACCTACTGTCCATCTCAAACATGCCTACCACAGGCATGCAAACATGAAGTGTGGACTGATTTCTTGAGAAAAAAAGACTTTGTGAAGGAACCACTATAACAAAAAGAGTTGTTTGCACTGACAAACCTGAAAGGGTAAATGTCTAGAATGAGAGCAAAAGGAGACATTTGACAATGAAACCCAGAGAGAACACAGGGAGGAGCTGAGCTGAGGACCAGGCCGTTTGCTTGTGCCTTACAATGACACTGAAACCACAGAGCACTGTGGCAATCAAGAAACAACCATGAGTAGAAGCCAGGTTGACAAATACCCACATCAGATGGTAACTGAGCCATCAGTGATTGCTGAGAGGCAGTTAAATTGCTAAAGTAAGGAAATTCCAGCCTGGCAGCAGCTGCAATGCCAGCTCCAAGTAGCTGAGGACTAGTGTATACATACTACAGGGCATGTATAGGATGTCCAAATACTCTGTCTAGCTTTTGAAAGCTCAAGAAAGTGGAAAGCAGAGTTAGGAAGTCCCAGCCTCCTGCAGAATTAATGGTATCTTTCAACAATTATCTCCCAAAAGCCCTGAAATCCTGTTCTCTTGCCCCCATTCAGAAATTCATGAATAAGCAAACACACACCAATGCCACCACGAAACAGAGCAGATGGACTCCGCCAGACTGGTGGATATTAGTTATTCTCCTCATGAATTCAGCAGTGACCACAAAGTTTGAAGCTGTGTTTCATAAATAAAATCCTTTCTCTTTCTTTAGTTGTTTCTCCTGCTATGAAGTTTTGCTTCCCCGTTTCACTTGCACGGACTATCCAGTCTGTCTAATGGGATGTCCTACACAGCAGGACGCCTGGGGGCTCCCCAAACTGGTACTTTGGCTCAGCACAGTTAGCCCCTGCCTAACTGTCTGTCGTCTTCTCAGACCCTTGCTCATGGCGGCTACTGCTGTATTCCCTCTGGAAGCAGAAGAGTTATCTTCTGGTGGGCACACACAGGGAGATACTCGTAGGTTGTTTACTGGAGCACATGAAGCTTGCAGAGCTCCCCATGTTACCCATCATGGGTAGCATCTCTCAGAGAAGGACAAAGGCACTCATATTCCTGGCAATAGCCATTTTGGCCTTTGCTGGAGGAGCAGCTTGCCATCAGCACCCAGGCTTGTGGGCACTGGTTCCTTAGAGGCACCTCAGACAAAGGGCGGACAACTGTTACTGCCGGCTGCCTTCCTACGAAAAGGATTTCTCACCCCACAAGAGCGTCCTGTTTCTCTAATACTTGCACGTTGCTGTTGTGAAAGCACAATTACTATGGAAAAATGCAGTAACGCTTGCAGAGGCACCGACTTGAATATCCCTGCTTATATTTAACTGTATGGAGTAGGGCAGGCTTAGACCAGCAAACCTTTTAACCCCAGTAATTACACCTACGGCCCTACAGAGACCCTGTAATCACAAGACCCCTGAAGAGAAGTATATCTTCTGGTATCATCCTCTGCAATATCAGGGATACTGTAACTCCGCGTTAGCAAATTCATGCCTCAGAATAAAAGAGATCCAGCCATCAAATCCAGAGGAGCAGAGACTCCTCCGAGAGTAAAACCTAATTTAAGCAGCACTGCAGCTGCAGAACCGATGCCAGGAAGGACTGTCAAAACAAAAACACCACCCTCGTGACTAACAACACCCCTGATAAGTAAATCCAAACCCAGAGAAGCAAAAGCATTGGCGAAGCAGCAATTACCATGTCTGTAAGGTCACACTTCTGGATTGTCTGTCTATGCCATTAGATGCCATGTCTAACGCAGCCAGGAACCTAGGCTTGTTTTCATTTCTGTAACGAGGAGTCACCAAACCCCAAGGCCACAGAAGTGTAGTACAACACAGCTGCATCGAGAGCACCGGCGGCCGATGCAGCGCTGCGGGTCTGCAGCTCACACCTCTCCTGCTGCCGTCTTCTTGCATCTCAGAGAGGATGGCTACGCCGGCAGCAGGTCCCAAAGTCCCCCGGTGATGGAAAGCTAGCTCCGAACTCAACCAACAAGAGCTCAGCTGCCCCCATGGAGGTGGCACGTGGAGGTGGTCTCTCAACACAGCAAGGGATGGTGCCAGCCCCGCTCCTTAGGGGACCCGCAGGCGAGCAGCTGAAGGCGCAGCAGGAGAGGGGCTGAAGCATGCTCCCGTGCTCGAGGCGCTGCTCCAGGCGTACTGTCCTGCCTCTCGATGCCGGCGAGCAGCACAAGTAGGGTGACTCAGCCGTCCCCACCCTGGTGGAGTGGCTACGAGGGACGGCAGCCACGCTCCAGCCCAGAGCAGGGACCAACCTCTCCTGCCCTCCGCCATCTGCCCTCCGGCTGGGCGGCTGCTCGGCTGCCCCAGGAGCTGCGGGAAAGCGTGGGGCAAGGGAGCAGGGAGCAGCTGCCCACCAGAGCCTGGTGCTGCCATGGCCAGGCATGACAGAGCCCGCAGGCAGGGGTGCGGTGCCGGGCAGGGCAGGGGGACGCACCTCTGGATGCAGCAGCCTGGGAGCGCATGGCTCCTGGCGAGATAAGCATCTCATCCCCAGGAGAGGCAACGTCACTGTGGGTGGCTGTGGTGCCCATGCTGATGGCCACAGGACCACGAGCCCATGGGGAGACCACAAGCTGTGGGTGGCCATGGTGCCCGTGCTGACGGCCGCAGAACCACAAGCCTGCGGCCACAGGGAGACCATGAGCTGGAACCTGCGCAGCAGCTCTGCCACCAGCTCGCATGGGCAGCGCTCTGCAGGAAGACACGGCCCGTCCTGTGGCAGAGGGACATCTCTGCAGCAGCAAAGATTGGTGAAAAGAAAGAAAAAGCCTGGGGGAGCAATGGAATAGCTTTTTCTGCAGCAGGAGCTCGGAGGCCAGACAGCAACTCCTGCAGGGAGTGCCTCCTCCTCCGCCAGTGCCCATGGGCAGGCAGGGGCATGTGGCTGCGCCAGGGGTGCGGAGCGCCGAGCTCTCCCTGGGGATCGAGAACGATTGCTGAGACAGACACCGGCATGCGGAGCACGGCTCGCTCCTGCAGGAGAACTGCTGCCATGCCGAAAGGAGCGCAGCACTGAACAGCATTTTTGGCCACTAAAAGGGGACTTGCCAATCATTTCCCACTCTGGCTAATTAACATATAACTGAAAAGCAGAAGGATGAACTACAAATCCCTCCTGATTGTCAAACCAAAGCTTCTAACAGCTTGTTGGCTGCTGAACAGAGCAAGCCAAGACAAAAAACAACACAAAAAAACCACCCAGACTGAAGCACAATCTGGAAACATAAGCACAAATTAGTTCCTCATGAATATTCAGCAAAGGACAGCATTACCTCCCCATTAAGATTTGCCAAGTCCAAGAAGCCACCCAGCTTTCATTTATTTGCTCACCAAGAGAAACCGAGACGATTTCACCCGAATGCAGGCAGAGTCGCGCAGCAGTGAAGCAGGGTGCTCTTCGAAAGCTTTGCTCTCTAAGCTTCAGCAGATGCTGCTTTAACCAGAAATGAGCAGGAGTCCCAGGAACAGCACAGGCTGCCCAGTCCAGCGATCGATCCACCAGCAGCTTTGGCTAGCTGCGCGTGTGTGGGGTCCTGCCCTGCAGACCGGCTGCTGCCGGGAGCAGGCAAAGACGGAGCCCCTCAGCAGCCGCTTAGCTCCAGCTTGAGCGAGAGATGGAGCAGCTGAGGACTGGGGCGAGAGAGGGGCAAACGGACTTGCCAAAACTCTCCCTTAACCATCAGTTGCTGATTAGGATCCTCTGAAATCCCCATCCTAGAAGAGGCAGTGAGCAGCAAGCAAGGAGCCCAGCTCACGTGGCTACTTCTCTTCTTAAAGGAAAACAAAACACAACACGCTTTGCCTGCTGGGAGCCTCCACCTCCAAACACACCTGCAGGGGTTCAGGTGGAGGATCAGCACCCAGCTGGACGTGCAGCCGGCCGTGAACGGGAGACGGGCGCGCAGCCGGCACTGGGTGCTCCCGGGCTCCCCCCTGCCTGCCCCCTGCCCCCACGTCCCCGTCCCTGCTGCCTCCTGACAGCAAAGCTGCAATGTGGCTCTGAGCAGAGCCTGGGAAACACCGCAAGTTGAAAGCCTGTAAATATTAAATTAATCTGCTTCTGCTGCATTTCCTACCCCAGTATGACACGTTTTGATGAAGGCAACACTAATCCTGCTGAAATTGCAGCAGAGCTACTGCACTCGTGACATGGACGCCCAGTAATGAACACAAACGGTGATGTATTCACCACCACTCGATAAAGAAGACAGTACTGAATAAATTCAAACCCCTAATCAGTTTGGGGAAATCGCAAGCTGTTGCTGCAGAGGAGCTGAAGGCGCGAGATGGGCGGCAGGTTCTGCTTCGGCTTGCAGCCTCATCTGGCAAATGGTGGAGGGAAGAAATGGGAAAAAGAGAAATATGTTCATATGGAAAAAAATACTTCATGCCTGAGCTTAACTAATTTTTATGATGCATCAGCAGTTAACACAAAAAAAGATAATTTCTAAAAAGAAAAATGCCATTGAGGGGTGTAGAAAGAGCATTTCTATAAAACCACATTCAATTTAACCTGGCCTTTTTCCCACACCCACTGTGTTCTCTCAAATGCTCCTTAGATCTTTCTCCCACAGAGATGAAATCAAGTAGAAGTTACTGTCCTCCCTTTCTTTTAAAATTATTATTAATGAAATATTAATAACAGAATTAACTAAGTGCTTTTAGCAATACATGTTATCTCCTATGTAAGAACTTTTTGAAAAACACTGCATTTATTCAGCATCCCAGAGCGTAGTAAACATTCCTCCCGCAGCTTACAATGAGTCCAAACAAGTTTTTCCCCTCTGACTTTTTTGTGTTGCTTTGTGTTTTCATTTTTGTTTTGTTTTGTTTTGTTTTAAAAAAAAAGCTGTCTCCTTCCAAGTGGAATTGGAATGAAACTTTTTCTATTCAAATCCTCCTAAACTTAATGACTTGCAGCAAGGCTCTTAACGAAAGTACCCCAACCCCAGAACAGAGCTCACCCACAGCGTGTGAGCTGAAAGCCAAGGGCTTTGCTGGGAGGCTGCCGGCAGGGAGGGAGGGACAGCCACCGTCCCCGTGCGAGGCCCCCGCGGCAGCGCTCCGAGCTCAGCCCCAGCCCCGCCGCCGTGCCAAGGGGGTCTGTCCTGCGAGAGGGTGAGGAGGGGCTTTCCTCGGGTTGCTGCAGCGTTGCATCTGCTGCAAAACACATGCATCGCTCTGCCGCACAGCTCTGTAGATCAGGAGGAACGTGCGCTAAGTAACACCATGTTCATTTGGGGCTTCAGGTCACAACCAGTCCTACCATCCTGCTTCGCATTCCCATTTGCGGTGAGCACATCCCTCTCATTACCCCTCCTCCCCCTCTTAATCAAGAACTCCATCACCCCACATGCTACTCTGCCCCTTTTCAAACCTCACGGTCAGGCATGCCTGGGAGTCAGACGGCTTCTGCCAAACAGAGATGGCACATGGCACAAAATCCACCGAGTTCGTAGCCTGCGTGGACCGAGCATACAGTCTAGCCTCCATGAATATGACCTAATGTGAAATGAAAAAATAGACCACGCCACACGCTCTCTCCCTTAAGCAATGCCTGCGCCTCCCTGGTACCACCCGTGGCCTTCCTAGCACTCGCAGCAGTCTCGATTATGCTGGTTCCTTTAGACGCTCACCAAATCAGTGCTGCACCCCCAGCCATGAACTCTCACCAGCTCTGTAGCTTTTGAGCAAAGTGCCAGGGCCAGGGCTGAGAAATGGGTCAGCTCAGGGGATCCCGGATCCTCCGCTTTTATTCTTGATGTCTACACAAACAAACATTTACCAGCAAGTCACGGGAAGAGCAACGATCCCACGGGTCTGCGGCTAGCAGGGGAAGATGGCTGGAGGGGGGCGGCTGCGGCGGGTCCTAGTGACACCCCAGGGGCTCCCCTGTGTGGGAGCACACCATCTGACTGAGGAGACTCCATTCATCCCCAGGAAAACGGGTTAATGCAGACTCAGATGTCTTAGTCAGACTGGCTGGCTGCTCTCCAGCCAGAGTCATCACAAAGACCCAATTCAAAGGCTCTTCCTATCTGGCTTCAGCATCTTGCAAAGAGAACAGAAAACATCTCACAGAAGGCGACTCTGCCAAAATATGTGAAACGAAGCAGAGGGCACAAATTCTCTGTGTCATGTCTCCGGTCTGCTCCACAGCCTGGCCCCAGCCTCTCTCTCCCTGGTGTAAATCAGGAAGGATCTACTCGGGTGATGCCAGTCAGTGGAGCCACAGCAGAAATGGAGAGGGACCCCTCGCTGACAGAGCACCATTGTGAGGAGTCCTCATTTGTATTTCACGCCTTCTGCTGAGGGATGTGAATGACCCAGAGGAGCTCTGCAGGCTGGCAAGTGAAGGAAGGCTTTGTGCCCGAGGCAATACCCAGCGGGACCCAGGCCAGCGGTGTAGCGCGGGCTCCTGTCAGGAAGGCATCGGAGGTGAGGGCAAGGGTCTGGAGTGGGCTGGGGCTCGCTCTGAAACTCGCACCCACTCAAGGCTGCAGAGCGTCGTTGGAGAAAGTGCTACCTCCCTGTGCATCCCCTGTCAGCATGGGCGCACCTGCAAACGCAGTGGGGTGCAAAGTGCTCCCCTGCAAGTTCCTGCATGCGAGCACTTCTGCTGAGCCGCGGCAGAGCCCTCTCCTCACCAAGGTGCCCCCGACACCTTTGCAGTTCATGTTCCTCATAAGAAACAAAACTCAAAGCCAAACCACAAAGACCTCCAAGCCACC
Organism: Aptenodytes patagonicus; assembly: GCF_965638725.1. Classification (NCBI taxonomy): domain Eukaryota; kingdom Metazoa; phylum Chordata; class Aves; order Sphenisciformes; family Spheniscidae; genus Aptenodytes; species Aptenodytes patagonicus. The sequence continues at coordinate 11,149,414 of NC_134957.1, read as the reverse complement.
TGCAATGAATACCTACCCTCCACCACCTCTCTTAACTGCTTCTGAACAGCGTCTTGCCATGGTCACTGCCCGACACCTCCACCCTGCCCCATCAGCAGGGACCAAGAAAGGGCTGTAAGCTGCCAGGTGAACCCGTGGCAGCACTCGGAACCCCCCCACTGCTGGGTCTATGGCACCAACCGTGCTAAGACACATGCCTGCCAGCCGGGCACCAGCCAGCTCTGGAGCAGGAGGCAGGGTACGCAACCTGCGGGCGGGAGGCGACACGGCTCTCGGAGCAGAGAGTGCTCCGGGCTGTAGACAAAGTAATCCTTACACACCTTAAGGGCTACCCGAGAAGAAAACAGCCTGTAGGACACTTTAATACCGTCATCTTAACATTTGCAGACCGTTGCCCTCTTGACTTAAGTGTTCCATAAACACAGAGGGGAAACTAAGCTTGACCTTGTCCCCATGACTCCTTCCCCATGACTCTTTTCTAAATATATGCTGGCCGTACTGTTAATGCAGACAGATCAATCAGGAGGGAGTTTTCTCTCAGCCCTGGGCACGTCCACGTGCTTGTATCACAGAGGTCTGCTGCAAAACCCGCTGGCGAGGAGGCTTTCCCCCTGCGCCCGGCGGGGAAGCGCAGGCAGCTTTGCCAGCACGAGACTGACGGCTGCGGCCACCGCCTTCGCCATGCTCACGCTACTGCGGCTCCTCAGAGAGGCGTTCTACAAACACAGTTGTACAGGGGGATTCTGAAGGGCAGGATGGTGATCAAGTATCGTTTCTCAAATCCTGTATTTATTAAACGTCAAAGACTCCAGATGGGCTGGGTTGAATCCAAGCCCCAAGTGTTCTCCAAAACATCTCCATTTCTGAGCTGGTTCAGAGCCAGCCCCATTTCAAGCTGCCGCCGAGTAACGTGGAACCTGGACTTCTTGATAGCAGGCAAGGGAAAAATAATCTTTTCTGCTCAACATGTGCAGGATTTGCTTTTTATAGTTTGTTTCTTAAAAAGTTTGGTCCATCTGAAAGACTCATTAGATGCTTTATTTAAATATTTCGTAACAAAAGCCCTATGACTATAATCAAGTTCTGACTGCTGGACTATGCTGCTCTCTCTCCCTCCCGCTCTAACACATGCTTATCCGAAGAAAGTATTTTATTCTCAATAGCACTGAATGAACAAAAGGGAGAAGAGAGAAAGAAACAAGGAGTATCTCCTGATCACCGGTCGAAACAAGCTCTCCTTGCTCAGGACGGAGACAGTGCTGGAATTAGGCCAGAAGAGAACCCAAAGAATTCAGAAAAAGGTTTTGGAGCCTCTTATGATTGAAAAATCAGACTAAAAGTCACAGCATGGACTCTCTCTCGCCAGCAGCTGAAAGCCAACATTAAACGAGGAAGTTTCTGAAAGCATGAAGCCAAACGTAGTACAATTGTCTACTTTTTAAAAACAACAACAAAAAAAAAAACCAGGAGAAAAAATTGAATTCATAGTAATAGAAAACAAATCTTTTTAAATTTAAAACAAACAAACAATCAAGCCTTACCTTTGTGAACCCTATTTGCTCCTTCCTAAAGTTTTCCAAAGGTTTGATCAGCAAATCACTAGCGTTCTGTACCTACAGCGCAAAGAAAGAAACAGTTTAATTATAGGACACATTAATTTTCTCCTAAATAGAGACTGAACAGGGCTAGAAGCCAAGAACTCTTAGATTTTAATGTCTCTGACTTGCAAACTTGTTCTCTGTCCGCAGGTGAAGTCACTTAACCCATCCGTATCCACACTTCCCCATCTGCAATACACAGAAAACCCCAATCATGGCACACGAGGCTTCGGGGACATTCTGTAAATGACAGACGGGTTCCCCCCAACCTGCCACCAGCCCTGTGCCACCGGCTGCGCTCAGGCAGGACAATCCCGTCAGTGACAGCACCTGCCACCCATCCCGTTTTAACAGAACCGCTGTCCCTATCAGACATGGGAAGGGCTGAGAGAACTGATGTTCAAAGTATGCTGGCTGCTGGGTGAGCCCTCACTCGGAGCAGCCCCAGGAGGCAAGGCTGTTTGTTTATCTCTCCGAGAAGCACAAACCAGAACCAAATATATTCTCAAAGCACACTGGAGACTGCTACTTACTTGTCAGCTCAGCTGGGTCCCTGCCTGCAGCGAGCTGCCCTGCCTGCTCTAATGGGAGGGAAGGGAGCAGAGAAGACCTGCTGCTGCAGCTGCTTCCCCTCTGCCACTGCTGCCGGCTCCTCTGCTGCGGACAACCCGGCCGCACTCCCTCCTGCCACCCAGGCACACCACTGCACTAGCCCTGCTTTCCACAACAGCATCCACCCTTGTCTTTAATGCAAAGCCGTGATGGGTAAGATCCCAGAGGCAGGGACATGTCGAGTTGCTAGCATCTCCCAGTGAACACAGCAGATGCTCATGCTGGTGAGTGCACTGCCAGAAAGCGGCTGCTGCAGTCCTGAAACGAGCTGTTTTCCAATGCTAAACAACCTGTAAGAGCTCAGCAAGGCTACGATGGGCAGGACCTGCTTCTCAGAGAAGGCATGCCCCAAGCTCACGCGAGCAGAAGGCAGAGCTGGGGCCGGCTCCCTGCCGTGGCTTTCTCATGGTCTGGCATTTCTCACCACAGACAGCACTGGGCTTGATGGCTCTAATAACACAGCTCTCAGATAAATGACTTTCCTTCTCCTGAGATCTAGCCAGAAGAGGAATGACAGCAGGTTATCTGTCACAGCGAGAGAATAACAATAACAGCTAGGGAAAAAGGAAAGCCTGCCTGTGTCTCTTCCAGTCCCGTCAGATGTCTGAAAGACACTTTCCTGGGACATGCTCTGCACTCCCTCTCCATGAATCCACAGGCAAACTCACCCCAGTTTGTATCACTGGCTCCAGCTCCACTCTGGCACTGGGACACTACCTGCCATCTCTTCCCATCCCCACTTCTACTGCGACAGGCTGTCTCCCGAGCTCCAGAGAAGGGAGAAGGGAAGAGAAGGGGATACGACACTATACTGCCACAGCCCTTTCAGGTAATTTAAAGCTGATCAACGTGGTGAGAGTGTGAAACCTTCTGAGTGAGCTACTGTCAAGGACTGGTCCTACAAGTGGAGGGCAAAAAAAAAGATTTAGAAAAGTTGGACAGCATCCCTAAAAGCATCCATGATCCCTGAAATGATCCCTTCCACCCACTTACCCACTGCTAAAGGAGCCATTGCATCTGGGATGTAATTAATAAAGAAATATCTTACTGCTTTCCTCCAGCCGCTTACTAGTTTCCTCCCGTTCCCTGCCTGCCTGCGGACCCGCAGAGCGGACGGTGGCGTCCTGCCGGCACAGCCACCCCTGCGGCGCTGTTCCAGCCAGCGGCCTGGCATGAGCTCTCACTGCTGCACGAGGCAGAGGAAAGCAGAGCCAAGACGCACATTCCTGGCATGCTGTAAAAGCTCTCTACTGAGCCCAACCTTCGTGTTTTTCCTGGAGTTAGGAGTGAAACGGGAAGCCAATGCTCACTCTGGAGGAGTTGTGGAGACGCAGAGGGCACAACGCAGCGGAAGACCGAAGGCAGCACATCGCCCTGCGGGAGCTGTGCCGGCAAGGGCAGTGGCACAGGGGGACCCGCGTGCTCACACCCGGCAAAAACGAAGCTAAAAATACATCTTGCTTCTTATTCTTTAACACTTTGTTTCACCACAAAACCAGCTTGTTACCAGCTCAGACACACCTGGCTCTGCAGAGCAAACCTACTGCAGGTGGCATGGTCCTGGGGCTCCATGACTACCTGGCAGGCAGGAGAGGTTTCGGACACTGTGTGGGACAACCTCTCCCTCTCCCCGCCCAGCACCTCCCCTTTGCTGCTCAGGGCCCACGGCGATGGCACTGTGGACCAGATGTGGTACAAAGCACAACGCTTCCCTCCGATGGGAAGCTTCACACCAAGGTGCGTGATGCAGTTCGGCCATGATTTAGCATTTAAACATTGCGACGAGGCAGTAATTACCAGAGCATAGTTCAGATCATCTTACCATCATGGACCTCTCCAGCTCTACCTCGTGGAGCAGCTCTGCGAACTCCTTAAAGGATTCGGCTGTAAAGAAAAGAAGAGGCTGGTCAGCAGAGCTGGGATGTGGCACCGGAGCATGGGACACACGCCGGGGTACCTGAATCTGGCTGCACCCCCAGCATCGCCATCTAAAGGCTTGCCAAAAACCGGAGAAGAGGTGGCCCCTTTTGGCAGAAACCGAGTTAGGCAAGGCCATCAGTAAAGGCTGGCCACGAAGGGTATTTATTAACGCACTGGAGAGGAGGGCCTCCTGCCCGGAGCAATGTGGGAGATAACATCCTGGAAAGGGCAGACAACGTTAATTAGCTTTCATCAGGAACTGTACTGCAAAGCCAGTAAGGCAGGCGGCAGGGAAGGGGCAAATGAGGGGAAGGGGCAGCTGCCAGCACCAGGGGCCGTGGTGGGACGGGTTCTGCCACAGCGGGGGGCTGCCTGTCCTGCCTGGACAGCCGCCAGCAGCACCATAACGGGCCCAGCACCTCTGCCCGAGCTGGGAAGAGATGCAGGTGCTTTCTAGAACCAAGACAAGTCTGTAAAATGAAAACAGCCCGGAATGACAAAGATTACGTTCAGTGACAAGAAGCACAAAGTCCGTGTACCTACAAAGGAAAGGCAGAGGGTGTAGAAACGGTCACAGACATTGACACCACTCCCCAAAATGTTAAAAATTAAACCAAAAGATCTCATTGATCAGCACTTTTCTTGGAGTCCAACTACAACAAAAATAATATGAAACCTTTCCTTTAAGAAAGTGAAACAACAAGTTTTATTTAGCCTGGGGAAAAAAGAGACTAGGTAGAAGCAGTTGACTCTCCCCACACCAACAGGGTTATCACCAAGAGGGAATGCTCAGCCCTTCTCTCTGCCCACCGAAGGAGAACATGGGAAGGGGCTGAATTTGTAGCAGGGGAGAAAACCTCTCTCACCAGAAAAGCACTAACAGCACTGAAACGAGGAGCACTGCAAGTCTTGGTTCTCTGGGAGGCTGTAAGACAAGGCTGGGCAAACATCTGCCTATGCATGTAGCGTGGCTGCATGCTGAACGCCTGCAGGGAATAATCTGATTGCCGCAGTGTACCTGGGAACTACCTGGGAGTTAGCTCGGAAAGGCTCCCACGGTGCCACTCATCACCTGCCAGCTGTGGGAGCAGCACCCTGCTTGGCTCACAGCTGCCCTGCTCGGAGCAGCGCTGGGGACAGGTCCTGCGGGCCTCGTGCTCACCCTTGCGCTGCCGTGTGTAAAGCACAGAACGGCTTTGCAAATCCTACAGTAGTTCCTGAGCTTGCAGTTCAGACCCTGCACTCACTGCAAAGCACGCAGAGGCACTTGACCACTGCTGAGCGATTTAAAGACCACCTGAGAATGAACCAAAGAACCTCAGAAGCGCCTGGCTGACACCAGAGCTTTTGAGCAGGGCGGCATCCACAGCTCCGGCACGCCTGGCTTGGCAGGGGTAACACACGAGGGAATAAGTCAGGCATATAGCAAGGCATGTACAGCAATAGCTCATCCCCACATCCACAGGCGGTACCTTAGGAGACGTACCTGTCCTTCTGCTAAAAACCAGCCGTAATGCATGAGCTTCCAGTGTTAGAGGATTCACTTTGCAGTTGCTGAGACAGACACAAAAGGGAAAAACCACAGCCTCGTGACACAGTCCCCTCAGCTGGCATCATCAAAACATAACCTTCTTGATGAGTCAGTAACTTCTGAGTTCTCTTCCAGAGCGAGGGCTTCAGAGCCTGGCACATGCAATCTCCTAATAGTTTATTACGCTCGACCACAGGGCCCACATGCTGACTTTCACTGTGGTTACTCAGGACAATGTAAAACCTGAAGTGTGCACAGACACCAGGAGCCCGAGCCAGGAAAGGAATTATCACGGGGCGAAAGAGAATCCAGCCCTGAACTTAAAGGGAAAATGTCAGTGCCTAAAATTTTCACTAGATGTTTTTCTTTTTTCTTGCTCTACAGGAAGAGTCCAGGCACACATTTCCTGGCTGCAGTCACAGAGCAACTCACTGAATTTGTCCTTGCACCACAAACACGTGGCTCAGGCTACACCCTGCTGCCAGACCAGCGGTGTCCAGGAGCACTGGGGTGGACCTGCACTACTGGCCTGGGTCAACGCTTGCAAACCCTTGCAGAGCAGAGCAGGGAGGCTGCCGGCAACCGCTGCCTGCCAAGCCACACCTGGGAACTGCCTGGGAGTGACTCAGCTGGCCTCTGCCAGAAGCATGCCAGGAATATCAGCTGCTTAAGAACAGAGGGCTTCAGGTTCCCGTGCCTGGGAGGGAGGAACACGCCACCTGATTTCATTGCTCCATTCACCTCTGAAGGAGCTGCTGATTTGGGTCCCATGTGGGTGACTGGTGGAGGGACCGCAGCCGCTGTGTAATGCGGATGCGTCTGTAACTATTAACATCCCTGGGGGAAAGCGCTGCTCACGACAGACAGCATAGAATCACAGAATAGTTTGGGTTGGAAGGGACCTCTAAAGGTCATTTGAGTCCAACCCCTCTGCAATGAGCAGGGACATCTTCAACTAGAGCAGGTTGCTCAGAGCCCCGTCCAGCCTGACCTGGAATGTTTCCAGGGATGGGGCATCCACCACCTCTCTGGGCAACTGTGCCAGTGCTTCACCACCCTCAGCGTCAAAAATTTCTTCCTTATATCTAGTCTAAATCTACCCCCCTTTAGTTTAAAGCCATTCCCCCTTGTCCTGTTGCAACAGGCCCTGCTAAAAAGTTTGTCGCCATCTTTTTTATAAACCCCCTTTAAGTACTGATAGGCTGCAAGAAGGTCTCCCTGGAGCCTTCTCTTCTCTAGGCTGAACAACCCCAACTCTCTCAGCCTTTCTTCACAGGAGAGGTGTTCCATCCCCCTGATCATTTTCGTGGCCCTCTTCTGGACCCACTCCAACAGGTCCATGTCTTTCTTATGCTGAGGGCTCCAGAGCTGGACGCAGTGCATCAGGTGGGGTCTCACCAGAGCAGAGTAGAGGGGCAGAATCCCCTCCCTCGACCTGCTGGCCACGCTGCTTTGGATGCAGCCCAGGATACGATTGGCCTTCTGGGCTGTGAGCGCACATTGCTGGCTCATGTCCAGCTTTTCATCCACCAGTACCCCCAAGTCCTTCTCGGCAGGGCTGCTCTCAATCCCTTCATCCCCCAGCCTGGATTGATACCGGGGGTTGCCCCGACTCAGGGGCAGGACCTTGCACTTGGCCTTGTTAAACCTCATGGGGTTCACACGGGCCCACTTCTCCAGCTTGTCCAGGTCCCTCTGGATGGCATCCCATCCCTCTGGCATGTCGACCACACCACTCAGCTTGGTGTCATCTGCAAACTTGCTGAGGGTGCACTCGATCCCACTGTCTATGTTGTTGATGAAGATATTAAACAGTGCCGGTCCCAATACGGACCCCTGTGGGATGCCGCTCGTCACCAATCTCCATCTGGACATTGAGCCATTGACCACTGCCCTCTGGATGCGACCATCCAACCGATGCCTCATCCACTGGGTAGTCCACCCATCAAATCCATATCTCTCCAGTTTAGAGAGAAGGATGTTGTGAGGGACCGTGTCAAAGGCCTTACAGAGGTCCAGACAGACGACATCTGTAGCCCTTCCCTTGTCCACTGATGTAGTCACTCCATCATAGAAGGCCACTAGGTTGGTCAGGCAGGACTCGCCCTTGGTGAAGCCATGCCGGCTGTCTCGATCACCTCCCTGTCCTCCATGTGCCTTAGCAGAGCTTCCAGGAGGATCTGTTCCATGATCTTCCCAGGCACAGACGTGAGACTGACTGGCCTGTAGTTCCCCGGGTCTTCCTTTTTTCCCTTTTTAAAAATGGGGGTTATGTTTCCCCTTTGTCCAGTCAGTGGGAACTTCACCAGACTGCCACGATTTCTCAAATATGATGGATAGTGGCTTAGCAACTTCATCTGCCAGTATGCTCAGGACCTGCGGATGGATCTCATCAGGTCCCATGGACTTGTGCACCTTCAGGTGCCTCAGATGGTCTTGAACCTGATCTTCTCTTACAGTGGGCGGCTCTTCATTCTCCCAGTCCCTGCCTTTGCCTTCTGCGGCTTGGGCGGTGTGGCTTGAGTACTTGCCAGTGAAGACTGAGGCAAAAAAGTCATTGAGTACCTCCGCCTTCCCCGTGTCCCAGGTAACCAGGTCATCAACCCAGCGTCTGTGCCCTGACTCACACTTGCAGTGTTCAAAGCCACCACCTGACGTGCAGGGGTGTCAGCCTGCTCTCTGCCTACATAAAAAGAAAGAAGTGCGCCGTGAGCTGTATTTACAGATCAAACGCATTCCCTGAAGTACGATAAGAAGTGCTTGTGAATGTTTTGCTTCATTCCCATATCCTGCACATCAAATGAGCTCCTACGCTCCCACGCAGATCTCTGGCACCCTTGCAGGAGGTGGAAGCTGCTATGGAGATGTCAGCGCCCTGCTGCTGTTTCAGGAATAAGGGAGCCTTGCAAAGTGGCTCAGCCCCAGCAGGCACTGCAGGGTTTGGTGCAGGAGGAGGAACACAGCACAGGCTTTTTCATACAGGGAAACCAGGGACCTCTTCTTGAAAAAGCAAATCAAATATGCCCCAACAAAAACAGAAGTAGGGAAATGCACTCGTTTCGCCACAGTGTTTTACATTTGCTGTGATCTTTTCTTGTTCTTCTCCGCCCGTGATCCCCCCATTCAACCTCTGCCATTTCCAGCAGTCTTCTTTGCCTGCCAAGCGCCACGGCCCCGCCGCACCGGCTCACCGCTGGCGGGCTCCGCTCCCCTCCTGCGACCAGCGCACGGGGGCCAGTGGAGAGGCAGCACAGGGACATTGGAGCTTTGTCCCTTCCAGCCGAGAGGAGAGACACTCCTTTCCTTGGCAGGCTGTTTGCTTCAGATCCCTCTGCTCCCAGGAGGGGCATTTATAAGGCAATGTTTTCCCCTGCCTTATTCAGATGTGTCTGGAAATTCAGCACCTCTATTGCCATTAGGATTTGGAGGCTGACTCATTTCCAATGAGTTTCACCTACAGACTTTCCATAAAGGAAATCAGATTTTGAAGGGCAAGCTGCAGTCTGCTTTAAATTGCTTTAAATAACACAACCAAAAGAACAGGCTTTACTTCCTTCCCCTTTCAGCGATGGCTGAGAGACCTGACATCAGCAATGTCACATTTGCAGCTGCTCCCCAACAACAGCCTGACAAAAGTGCTTTTTTTTTCGTTGTTGTTCTTTTTTCCTATGTTCAGCCCCCAGGAGCAGCCTGGCTAATGCCCTGTGCCCCCCGCCATGGGCAGCCCCATCCCCTCAGCCCAGGCAGGCACCCCCAGGGTTTTGTCCCATGGGCCAGGGTCAGACGCTTGGGGGCTGGAGGATCTCCTGCCATTCCCCCCACCCACTGCCACCACCGCAGCACCCAGGGCCCCGCACCGGCCATTCAACAGCACCAGCTAAGCCAAGAGCAGGATTAATTTTGAAAGTGCTGGGTTTAGGGCATTTAGGCCATTTATTTTCGCTCCCTGGGTGCAGCTGGCAGCTGTGTAACCCGCACAGTTGCACCAGGCTGGCAGGGACGTAACATGGCTTCAGGACTGCTAATCCTGAAACAGATGTGCGGGGAGTAGTACAACATATGTGCCACAGGCTTCCCTTCCGTGAAGGCAGAGACTGGCGATTATTTGCCGTACAATGACACATCCAGCAATTCATTTTTCCTGGCAGTTTGCAGCCTGGTCCCTTTTTCAGGGCAGCGCAGGACAGCTTTGTTTTTGTAACGTGTTCTCTGCCGAGCAAAGGCAGCTTTAGGAGCAGCACCCGCCTGGATCGGGAGATACACCAACGCTCCGGGCCACGCTGTTCCCAATCTACCTGCGGCACTGGGAAGCGAGACTTGCTGGGAGGCCAGCGCTGTGCCACCATCCTCCCCAGCGCCTGGCAGCACGGAGCAGGGCTGGAGCCGTGGAAAACCTCCGCAAATTATCCACTGAATTAGGAATGTGAAACTCTACCCGTGAAAGTTCAACTTTGTAAAATACGCTATGGAATATCTGACTGGCATCTGAGGAACCCGGCTCCTGATGCTGTTTAAAAACCATCAGAGCAGGCAAATTCCTAGAGAAGGAGAGACTTTCTCAGTTACTGAAAGTTTGCATCAAAAAGAAGAAAACTTACCAATATTAATCTCATCATCCGTTAGTGTGTCACCAATAAAGTCGAACTGAAAGGACTGCAAAGTCTGGGAGAATTTCTGTACTGCCGATGAGTAACCTGGAAAAGGACAGAGCAATAAGGCTGTGTATTTTTGCAATTGTTGTACAGAAGCGGCAAGTCTTAGAAATTTAGCCTGAATGGAACAAAACTATAGTGAGGTGGTTAGAAAAATCCATAGGCATTATGAATTTAAGCACTTCAGAAAACGTTCCAATGTTAGTAACCATTAGAGGCTGCAGAGAGCATTTGTTTTGTCTTGTTTTCTTCTTCTTTCTCACTGTTGTTGAAAATGCTTCTGCAATACTAATGGATGCACCGAATCGTACAAACAGCTGATCGATAGCCTCATGTCCTGCTACGTACAGGAAGGGACACAGACACATTTCCCCTGCAGGAAAACATGCAGCTTCAAATGCAGCATTCACCACCGGCACAGGAACGTTTTCAGAGAAGTAGATATCCCCAGTGCCATGCGTGCATCAGCACAGCGCCTCGGAGCACGGAGGCTGTCAGACAGGCTTCTCACTGTTCAGAGTAATTTTTTCATTATATGGGAGAAAAATCTGTAGAGTCAGAAAACAAACGTGGGGAAAAAGATAGGACTCAAAATAACTGCCCTTCTTTAGGGGGTCACAGACACAAACAGGCCCTAAGAGAAGTATGACAGTGCTGCAGCTGAGTGCAGTGAGCTGGAGGGCTCAAGCTGTGCTTGTCGGAGTGTCTGCAGATGGCCCTGGGACCTGCTCCTGGCCTGCTGCTGAAGAAACGTTCAGTCTTGAAGCAAAGACACTTCCTGATGGTGGTTGGTAGCTCAGCCCAAATTATTTTTGGACTTTCCAGAGAAGTTTCTAGCCAAAAGGATCCTTTGTGTCTTTGCATCCTGTGCGGCTGCTTCGCAGCGTCGTCAGTGGCTCCGCTGTTGTGAAGGCGTCTGCTGACATTGGCAGAGGAGCTGCAGCAGGGACGGGGCAGCGACAGCGCAGCGGACCCCAGCACCAAAATCACCCGCCTCACGACAGCGGTGACAGCCACAGGTAACACTTCACCACAGATCCTTCTCCCGCCAGCAGAGCACAAGCGGGACACGTGATGGATTTGACAGCCTTGCATCATCCACATCTTCCTGCACAAAGTTACATGCTTTTTTGGGGAGGTTAGTCTTTCTCCAACCGCAAATACCCAAGATACAAACAGGAGGAGGCTGAACTTCCCTGACCTCAGGGAATAGGATGTAGACAATAAAACAAAAACAAAGGAATAATTTTATACTTTGATTTATGTTGCTATTTTCCCTAATTTTGGACTCCAGCTATAGGCACAGTCCCAGGCTGGATTCCTCTGGGGGGGTGGGGGTGCACAGGAGATGGTGCTTTCTGAAATTCAGGAAGCTGCAAGTGTGGAAGACGTGACGGCACAGACGTTAACGTGCAACCAGCACACACAAACCCTGCTTTGCCAAACCGGGGGAAAGACTGCTGTAGCAGAGCAACGCTGTGTACATGGGTGGTTTTTTTAATTTGTCTGTTTGTTTAAAAAAATAAGACAAGCACAATCACTTTTGGCATCAGTTGCTAAAATCTGGGGGGAAATAACCGCCAAAAATGAGGTGTGAATTAGTGAGGAATTGTGTCTGTACAGTATAGGCTACTCCCTGCATTTCCAGCCTTAGGAAAATGGTGATCTGGGTGTATTTTTGTTTGTTCTTTTCCATTGCAGACTCAGTGACAAAGGAACTTATCACCACAGTGGCAAACATAGGGTTTTCTGAAACACTGCTACAAAGGGGAGAGAAAAATCGGACAACACTAAATTGGATGTTGGGAAAAGGAATCAAATGGCCCGCGTGGGATCCTGGCAGGTCCCCAGACTACTCTGCTTCCCCTGTCCCTAGGCTGGGAGCACCCCGGGGCCCCCGGCCCTCCCCAAGGCCCCCGAGTGACTGCGGCTCGCAGGGACAGCCAGGTCCCCGGCGCAGGGAGGAATGTGGCCTTGAAGCGCACACAAGTCCCCGCTTTCCCCTCAAAAGCTTCGTTCAGCAGTTTCCTCTGACGGGTCAAACCTTTGCTCCTGAATGGGCAGATTCAGGCCTGAATGTCACTATTTAAGCACAGCTGCCGGGGGGCTGAGAGCGTGTAAATGGGTGAACTCCAGCACAGAATGATGTCATTGATTTGATGGAAAACCTCAGCAAATAATTCTCTCTCAGTCCCCGCAGCATTCGCTTCAGGCCGGGGCTGGAGGCTCTCATTCAGTTGTTGCTCAGGGGAATCTTTGTTCGTCCCCCTGCAAACCCTCGTCGTCTTCCCTGGACGCTGCTGATGGCCCCCGCCCAGCCCCTCCTCGCTCCTCGACTACACTTATTAGCGGGTGAACTTCAATCGCTCCATTTGAACACCCATCCCCACCCAGCGCCGGGTCCCTGAGCAGCCCCTCCGAAAGCCAGTGGCACCCAAGGAGGCTCATCGCATCCCACCCTCCCGCACCCGCGGCCGGCATCCGCCTGACCCCCTCCACATGCGCTGGCCGGGGTGCGGGCGATGAGGCACCGGCCAGCTCCGGCTGCGTGCGTCCCCGTGAGCCAGGAGCACGGCTGCACATCCAAATCCCACTCACAGCACCTGTGGGGACGGAGGATTTGCATGCACCGTTTTTCCATCGCATGTGTCAGCACAGCGTTTAGCCCCAGCATCGGAGAAACGGTCCTTGGCGAGCTGCCTGCCTTTTTGGTTTTTATAGAAACAGGGGATAGGGCAATAGCAGAGAAGGGTATGAAAAAGCCAAACACAATATATTTTAACCAGAAAAAAAGAAACAGTATAGCTGATTTCAGTTACATTTTCCTTTCAAAACGTTGTCTGGCCTGAAAGTTTATTTGCCAGTTTTCTAGCTGAAGGAAGTCCAGGTACACGTGCTATAAACCACATCTCACATTAGCTTAACAGTGAAAAAAACCCCGATTGCCCCTTAATTAGTGCAGCACCGTTTGGTTTCACTTGGGACAAGGAATTTTTTTCATTTTGGGGAGCCATCCTCATCCTCACCTTCAGCAAAGTCGGGTGTGCATTCACCCCAATGTGCCTCCCCACTGCCCGGAGCTAATGGTGGCTGAAGGCGGACAGCCATCCCCGCTGTCCCACGCTGAGGTGACAGCCCCCAAGGACATCCCTGGGGTGGCCGGGGCAGCCGCCTGGCACCGTGCACAGACCCCACCATAGAACAACAACTGTGGAAGATTTAGGGTTGGGAAAGGAGTGGACAAGCCAGAGGGAGAGCTAGTGCTGTGAACGCCTGGCATGGCTCCTGAGGAACATTTAATGGAAACCAGACTTCTATGGACCAACATGACTCGTCCTCGTACACGTACAGAGCCTTGGCTGAACACCAGCTTCTGACAAACCCTATATATACACGCAGGACGGACGGCATCGGGTACTGCTATGGTGCTATGTATTATGGGTGTTGTTATAGCGATGGGGTGTTTACTGGGTAATTAACACAGGGATGACTGGCAGCTGACCCCGCTGCAGCAGTGCCTGCTGGCACCACTGCCACCGAGGGAACAGAAGGTGCTCACGCCCAGGGGGCTGTGTCCCTGTGGGGTCCAGCAGCCAGGACAGCACCAGGGCCCGATGCAGAGCATCCCCACCCAGAGACGCTTGGCGGGAAGTCGCCCCTTCCCTCGGTGGCACCCGAACGGTGGCATGATGACACCAGGGGCCGAGGCAAGGCGGGGGGGCCGGGGAGAAAGGGATGAACCACGGCCACAGGAAAGCGGCTCGACAGCAGGAAGGGGCCACTGCGGTCAGTAGCTGGAGCTGGGCAGGGAGAGATCAGCTGCGTGGAAAAACGGGGCTACATCTCCATGCTGGGAGAGAGAAGCCCATGTTCTCCCTCATTTTAACAGACACTCGGAAGTATTTTCCCCCCTGATACAAACACGCAGCTGTCAAATGCCCCCTGCTTTGCACACCCAAAGCCTGGCAGCAGGGAGAGGGTGTGGGCTGGAGAGAGGCGGCTGCAGGGTCTGCCCTGCTCGTGCAGCACCAGGAACACGTGCAGAGAGCCAGACCATTGCTGAAGGAATAACGCTGTGCTTCCAAGCCAGGGATATCACTGCAAACAGCATGCAAAGCCTCACCACCGCCTGACAGCCCCGAAGGACCCTGCCTGCTCTTGGTACAGCTCAGCCCGTTTCCGTGGAAATGCACCAAAATGAATTCGGTCAGGAATCCTCCAGGACTCTTCTTCCTTACAGCGTTCAGTAAGCGATGCCAGCTTTCACAATTTGTGGTCACAATAATTTACTCTTCTAGTAAAAATAAAGTCCCATCTCTCTGCACAGAATAACCCCGGCCAAGCTGCGCCTGGCAGGAGGGAGGGAAGGAGTACCAGCTACAGCCGCGCTAGTCTTAGGAGGTACACAAGGAACTTTCTGGTTGTGTTTATGTACACATAAACACACCTCCAGAGATTGCAGCTATTGAAGGACGTGCCCTACAGCCTGCTCAGCAAAGACCTAGTGGGGATTCTCATTTCAACCTTTCACAGCAACCATAGGTAACCGAAGACTACAAACAAAAAAAATGTGCTATCTTTGCAAAAGCCGTGGGCCTCTGAAAAAGCACGGATTACAACCAGGAGCCCTAAAACAGGTTGTGGTTATGCTTTTCCCCCCCAGTGCTTAGAATTTAAAATAGAAGGAAACCATCGCCGCAGGACAGACCCCGCGGGGGGATGCAGCCCCGTGCACCACCTCACGCTGCCATGGGGACGAGCAGCTGCAGCTGCAGAACAGGGCACGGAGGTCCTACTCGAGGGTCCGCAATGCTCGAGATGTCACAGATGCACATCTTTAATTAGCTTTGCGCTCTGCAGAGAAGGGTCGCACTTATCTAAGTTTCTGTCTGTGTGATTGCAATGGTCCTCTCTTGCCAAGAGAGGAAACCACGTCCCTGAGTACATGGAAACAGAAGTGCCAGTGACAACCCGCTGGCAACAGCTACAGGGACCACCAGGATGCCTGTGCACCAGGAAAGGAGGGCCGTGCTTGGACTGCCTCATCCAACACCACAGGGACACAACATGACATCGGGTGTAACAGAGACATGGAGAAAGTAGCAAGATTTTTAGAAATAAACATTTTAAAAAACAACAAAAAACCTCCTACTGTGTAAAAGAGCAGTCGCAGAGCATACACTTCACATCTGCCAGGACCAGACCACCAGTACCCTCACACAGGTTATTCATACCTAAATATCCCCTCGCTGACCCAATTATTTCACATTCGTTAGCTGTGCAGCAGTTGGTAAAGCCAGGACTACCTCTACTTCTCCCTAGGAAACAGCCGGGTGAGAATCGCCACTCCTCCAGGATCTCAGGGGCTGAATGGGCAGTGGGTTCAGCAGGTCTTTGGCTAATCCTCAGTCCCGCACTGCTCCCTGAATATCACACTGCAAATTAAGGAGGGAAAAAAACCCCAAAACCAACAAATCCCCCCCCCCGCACCTCATCACCATAGCAATCATCGGCCAGTGACATTTCTAGAGCAAATGCAGTCCTTAATTTAACTTGACTCCAACCGAGGGTAGATACAGTGAGGCATGGACAGCTGAACTGAGATGGGGCTACAGCGTCCCCGTCTTGTCCCCTTCCTGGGGACAGGAGGACTCTACCCACATTGGAAGGCAAGAAGCAACTTTAACTGGCCTCCCCGCCTGCGCTGATGCACAGGCAGTTAGTGGAAGAGCAGCCAGCAGAGTCTACCATGGGGGAACAAGCCGCTCCCAAGCTTCTGTGTCCGACAGACCGCTGCGCGGAGGTGTTCTGCACGGAGCAACTTACCGACAGCTTCAACAATCCGTAAGGAAAACCCAAAACGATTTTGAGCTATGGCAATGCAAATAAACGGATCAAATGTAAGGAGGAGCTCCATTTTTACATTTTGCTTTCCTTTTCTCCAACTTGAAAACAGAAATATCAAAACCAGCCACACGCTTTTTTTTTTCTTTCAAATAAGCAAACAAAGACAATAAAAGTTCATTCTGTACTTAAATAAGAGCATTTTAAGCCAAGGACAAATTTTAGGGTTAGGAACTGAACTCTGGAAATCCAGTTTTTCAGGGGAATGTTGCAAGACCCTGATGCACAGCAGCTGAGGATGCACCTAAATTTCTTCCCAACACTTGGTCACTATGGAATGTTTTCTACTTCCTTGTGGAGAGCTGAGCAACAGGACATGCAGAACATGAGAAATACCGTTTTTCCTCCAGCATGCAAAAGAGAGGGCTGTGATCCCTGAAGGGAAAAGAATGTGCCCATTATTACCGACTCCCACTGAAGAATTTCCCAGGGAGTTGCATCATGAAGGAGACGGAGTTCATCCACGCTGCCACCCCAGAGATGAGGTTCTGGACGTGGTGCCCAACCCACCGCTTCCAGGGGATTCTCTGTACTTGCAGCAAAGTTTTACGAGCCAACACACAAAGTGTTTGGCCAAGGGGCTGGATTCTGCTCCGAGCTGTTGTATTTACACAGCGTGTACTAATTGCATGAAGTCCCCAAACATTGTCCCACCAAAATACCTCAACTCTGAATCAATGAAGTTACCCCAACTGAGCACAGATGTGCCATTAGCAACGTGAGTAATGAGTCCTGACTCACAGAACACTCCTAAATACTCTACAGCTGCTTGAACACAAAAACATGTTGATTTTTTCCAATGAGGGGAAAAAAATAATCTTCCGGTCAGTCTTCTAGGTAGTCCCAAATCTACATAAGCATCTTGCGAGGAAAACAGCACTCCTTGTTACTCCATAAACGAGAGAAGCTTACCATTAGGTAACTAAAAAATGGCCCAGTACAGCGTCCAGTGCTCTGCATTAACCCACGGCAAGTTGTTCGCGCGTGCCCCTGAAGGCTTTCTGGATGCTGTGGGGATTCAGAAATACTGACACTTTTTACAAAGGCCATTTTTCACACACTGACACGGGTTTTCCACTTGCCAGCAGTAAATAGCTAGCATGAACGTCTAAAAATAACTTGCTATATTTAGCTGTGCTTTACAGATCTGTTGCAAAGGAATTTACTGAATGTCTAATACTTCTGTTATATATTTGTCTTTTCTAATCAGTCCTTTATTGACCGAGTCTTTTATAAACTGCCATTTCACTATCGCAGTTGATCTAGCACAGGCTCCAGGGGGAAGAGCAGGGCTGTGGTTCAAGTACAAATACATTTTTTGGTAACTCCCCCTACCCAGTGGCCTTTTGCTTTGCAAGCTGGTTATCTGCCCTCTGTACCACTACCTAAACTTACACATCACCCTCCCACTTTTCCCCTGCCTAGTTTCTGTTTCCTGTCCTAAACCTAATTTTTCATTCTCATAAATTCTCCTCCTTGCCCAGGCAACCTTGTGGTAAGTGCACAACCTTGCTCAACAGGCTTATTTTCTTTATTTACTGTTTAATTAAAAAAAAAAAAAAAAGACCAACACAGCAGTTCTTCACATTTATCATATATTCCTTATGCTTGTCTTATCTCCCTTATTGACTGATGGAAACCTGCTATACCGTACCTGTCACACTTCAGAAAAGCTGGCAAGCCTTATTACGCTGGATCAAAGATCAAGGAAGTTAAATGCACAGAGAGGCTTTTCTGGCTGCCACAAGCAGAAGGAGACTGCAGGTTTCCTCATCAACAGCTCAGAAGTTAGGCAATGTATCAGCTCAAGAAACAAAACAAAAAGAAGCAAGCAAGGTTGGAAGGACAACAAAGTTTTGGGGTATATTGGTCTGTTTTAGAGAAAACTGGAAGTGAGTGACATGGGTTACAGCTTCTGGGGAGAACGTTGCCCGTGTGCTGCACTCTTCCCCTACCTCTGATTAAGTGAACACTAATTATCCAGCATAACTTTTCTTCCCTAGACCTTCATTGTGATAGATACTGTTGATCAGGAAGACAAGCACGCAGCAAAGCCACATTTTAAAGCAAAGTCAAGGAGCAGACCATTCTCCCAGTGACACCCACTGGCTTGCAGTGGTTTCCCAGAGAGCGGCACTTGAGGCTGTACTTTTAACGTTTTTATAAAGCACAGTGTATAGGTTCATTTTTTATGACTTTTGCTTCTGAAATACCAGGACAGCCATGATCATAAGTTCCCACGAAGCGCAGGACCCTTCATCGCAGCCTCCTCCCCGGCCCGGCCAGGCAGGGACAGCACACACATGGATACCCGCGCACTCTCCCACGAACAGCAGCACGACAAAACTACCACTGGCATCAGCACTCCACTTAATGCTCCTCATGATGAGCGAGAGGTAAAACTACACTTTGAATGCTTGAACTCCTCAAAGGACAATTTTTCACCTCTGGCATTTTTCTGGCCTTTCAAACCGATCTCGCAGCTCTGCAAAGCTGGAGGAGTTCCTTCAGCGAAACTGGGAAAAGACACGAGGCAGGCAGCCCAAAACACGTGGCTAACTGAAGTGGAAGTTAAAAAAAGATCAGCAACCTTAGAAATCAGCAAAAGTGTTGAAATGCGCATTAAGAAATACTGCAACTATAATTTATCTCAATCATATATGTCATGACACCCATCCAGTATGTCAGAGGGGAAATGACCAGGTTTTCTCCATTAATTTGAACCCCAGGTTAACAGACAAGTTGCCTTCAAGAAGAGCTCCCACCGCCCCAGAAGACCAAAGGGGCTGGCAATCACCCCTCTGCCAGCAGCGCGGCTGCAGTCAGCCCGTCTCACACGTTATTTCACCCCAAACTCTCACAACAGGAATTCCTTCGTTCACAATTCAGCTCCTGGCAAAGCCTGGAGGAGTAATTTAGGAAATTACTATTTTTTGTATTCCAGTTGGGTTAAGGTGATGCAGAGGAAAACACGTTTCATGAAGACCACCTGACCACAGCACCCAAGGGTGCCAGGACGCGACGCCTGCGAGCACCGTGCTCGGCACAGCTCTAGGACAGGGGTGACGCAGACCGCGGTCGAGCTCTGCGCCTCGCTGATACAAATGAGCGCCACACTGCATGTTTCCAATATAAGACTCAGTTTAATCACTCAGACGAGCTCTGACAGGAATAACTATTTTTTGAGCAAATGCTCAAAGGGTCACAGATGCAGAGAAGATTCACCGAGGAATAAACGCCGCCGCAGCCCTTTGGCCCACCATAGACCAAAACCCAACCGCGGGGGCTGGCTGCCCGCTACACCTGCATGAATTTCAGGCCACCTGGTGTCCGAATCCAACCATCACTACAACAGTGAATTGCTCAGCACCGCCCTGGAGCGTACTAAACTCGAGCAAACGAAGGAGAGCCAACTGAGAGCTGTAGCACGAGGGGATCGCTGCCCGGCTCTGCAGGCATCAGTGCCGCAGAGGAAGGTGTTGCCGGCATTCCTGTGCTGGGGCGGTCAGCAGCTCCCAAACCCATTACGGGAGGGCTCCAAGGGCGGCAGCACACAGCTGCTTTCCTTGCAAACTTCAAATGCAGAGGCTGCCGGACGCCTGCCCGCTGCAGCAGAGCATGCCAAGGCTGCCGACAGGTGCAGGGACGGCGCTGCCAGGTGAGCCGCGGCTGCGGTAGCTGGGCATCACTGCGTGGACTGGGGCTGTAATTCAAGCAGGTGGCCAGATGGAAGTAGGGTGAGGCTATAGCAGGTGGCTCTGTCTGCTGCACCTATTTACGTACCTATTTATATCACCGTCCCATGGAGGCCAGTCGCCTTTTCTAACAGCCCCCCAACCCTGGGAACAGGGCTTAGGGATGTTGAGTAAAGGACAGACTATTGGGAAAAAAAAAAAAAAAAAAAAAAAAAAAAATAAGCTGAGGCATGGAAAGGAAATGAATTTTCTCCTCCCTTGGGAGAGGCGAGCTGTCGAGGAGGGGCTGAGCAGCCCACCTCCCGGGGGCATCAGGAGAACCTCGTGCAAAGCGGCTGGTCAGTAAGGACAGGGCAGAGCTGCACAAATCCTTGCAGCGCTTCAGGCTGCCTAGAGCTCCCCGGCGCCAAGAGCAGCCGAGCAAGCTTTTGGCACGGCTGCTTTGGCGTAAGCGGCAAGAGAGGGTGTGCTCCAAGAGCCGCGGCTCCCTGCTGTACAAGCAGTACGAACACAGGGAAAACAAACACGAAAACAACAGACTCTTATCCGGGGCAGAGCATTAGCAATCCCCACAGAGATATCTTATGATCTGCAGAGCCATCAGATGCATCTCATTTCAGCTTTCCAGCAGCCACCCTTCCCAGGCAAGGGCAAGGCAAGTGAAAACCAAGCGCTTTTGCAGGCGGCTTCAACGGGCGAGCGGAGCCAGCAGCTCACTCCCCCGGCACACGATGATTTCAGAGTTTCCTTCGATAAGGGCACAGAGAAGGCCAGGCAGGAGGCTAGATGAGTCACACGCAGCGCAAGGGGAAGACTCGCGAGCAGCTTACGAGCGATCCGAAGTGGTTCAGCGTGGGGAGGAATGCGCATCCCTCCTGCTCCAGGGCCAGGAGCCGCTGCCAGCATGGACACGGCCCGTCCCACGCCAGCCAGCACCACCTGGGAGCCCTTGGGCACCTTCAACCCGACCAGCACCGGGACAGCCTGGACCCACCGCCCTGCGGAGCACTGTTAGGTGGGCTTCGCTGAGAGCTACCCCACCTCTGTGCACCTCTGCAAGCCCCACATCCCACGAGGACTTGGGGGTCTGGCTCTGTGCCTCTGCCACAGAGGGTCCCCCAACACCCTGCAGGTCCCCAGTTCATCATTTGATGGCACAGGACAGGTCATGTCCCTCGATCTCCATTTTCACAGCTACGAGGTTTAGTAAGATTAATAAAATTACCCTTGTTTTAAAAATATCTAGCGTCAGCATTTCATAATCAGTCTTGGCTGGAGGAACAGGATAAAAAAAAAGGAGAGAGAACAGACTGCAGAGAGCAACGTGAATTCTGGGTTTTACTTATATTTATAAACTTTATCTCAGGCTATTCAGCTGCTCTTATCGTCATTTGAACAACTCGTGACTGCAAATTCACCTGCATGGAGAATTTGGTGACAAAAAGGGACACCAGCCACAAAGGCAGTGTTTGAACGTGCCCCAGAAAGGAAAAGCCAGCACGACCTAGGGGATCGCCGCTCCCAAAGGAGAAGCTCAGCCGACAGCGGTGAGGAGTCTGCAAGGCCAAACAAAAGCCAATGTGGAAAAGCCCACCATCACCAAAACAAAAATGAGAAGTTTCCAAAAGCTTTTTTCTTCATACTTATCAGAAACTCATATAGAAGGTTTACACAGTTTGAAACATTTGTTTAATGCTTAGTAAGAAAAATAACTGCTGCCTGCAGAATTTCACCAGCAGTTTCAAAGGAGCTTTCATTTTGGCGTTTCAACATCTGTAAAATAGCACCGCTTGTTCACAGGAAAGAAGTTTGTCCTTTTTTTCCATAAGCCTCACAGTTCATCAAACTGCACAGAAACTGTACTTCTGAAAGCCAGTGCTGAGGGGCAGCGCTCCTGGCAGCGAAGGTACCGCTTCGGCAGCACGGGGCGCTGCAGCCTGGCATCACAGCATGCTCTTGCCCCTTTCCCCCTTGGGGAACGGGCCGTCTTGGCACTTCAGCTCCTCCTTGCAGACCAGATCCACAGCCGGGCAGCCAGAGATCGGTGCTAGAGCCATGTTCTCTAGGCAGGTACA
This sequence comes from Aptenodytes patagonicus, assembly GCF_965638725.1. Classification (NCBI taxonomy): domain Eukaryota; kingdom Metazoa; phylum Chordata; class Aves; order Sphenisciformes; family Spheniscidae; genus Aptenodytes; species Aptenodytes patagonicus. The sequence continues at coordinate 11,127,427 of NC_134957.1, read as the reverse complement.
ACACGGCACAGGGCTGAGGTGCAACATGGCCAGCACCGTGCCACGGGGAGGTTTCCGGCTGCGGAACGACTGGGGCTGCCGTTGCCGCTCCACGAAGGCAGGCTGGCACACAGCAGGGCAGAAGCCACCCATGAAAAGCTTGTGGACGAACGCGGACACCACATCTGTAGTTACCAGTGTGCTACCAACAGAATTAATAAATAAAATATTCCAAAAATTTCTCAAGAAAAAAGCCAGAAAAGCTGAGTCTTCGCATGGTGACTCAAGAGGAAACTCTTTGGTCAGCAGCAGCGCTGCTGTGAGCCCGTGGGCTGTCAGACACATTACAAAACATGGATAACACCCACATCCTCCCAGGGAAGGAGCCAGGAAAGGCAACAGAGGATGGATGAAAAGCTCTCTGCATGTCTCATGCGTGGCAGAAGAAAAAATACACTTAAACACATGAAAACAACTTCACCTCTTGCCCTGGCCCTTTGTGCCGACATAGGCAGGCGAGTTCTTGGGGAGCGTATCGGGGCACTGATGGGGCTGGAAAAAGCCATCACAAAATATTGCACATTGATTTGTTTTAAGCTGGACCAGGGCTGGTCCACAGCCCATTCACCAGCCCCTACGCTGGCAGCGAGAGGGCTGGCACGTGGTGCTGCCACAGCAGGGCCTGGGGAGGGGCAGGAAGCGACCCCAGCCGATATTCCTGCCCTGGGCTTCCTATCAGCAAACCAAGCCCTGGGCACTCCTCCTGCGGGCGACAAGGACATGGACGGAGCGGCTGTAATCAGCAGAAGCCAGCAGTTCCCGGGGAGGAGGCTGGGGTCCCCACCAACCCAGCTGGGGGGGCAGACCTGGCTCCGAGGGCCGGCAGGGCCAGGGAGGGGAGCGAGGCCGGAGTCTGGCACTATGCAGCTCGCGCAGGAGCCACCACCGTGCAGCCATGCCACTCTGCCGCCGAGCCCGGTGTGTCAGCCACATGGCAAAGCAAACACAACGGCGCCGATGTGCAGGGCGAGCAAGTTAGTCCAGCCTGGAGCAAAATCTAACAAACACACATCAACGAGCCCCAAAACAAGGGGTAAGAGATGCCTCGCAACTGGGGTAGGCAGATACTGTGCATGCTCCCGGGTCTTTCCTGCCTGCAACTGAAGATACGGCTTTGGCAGTTTGGGGGAGGGCTGGCTTTTTGGAAGGGTTTTTTGTTCTTTTTTTTTGTGCTATTGCTTTTTAGTTTCTGGTTAAAGCACGTCTGGTTTAGATTTGCACCAACTTGGGGCCCTAGATTCTGTGCACAGTGCCTACAGCCCACAAAAACGAGCTGCTTCATCGTCTGCCAGCTGCAAAGAGACTCCCCTCTTCCTACCTGTCCTGAGGACGCCCACGGAGCGCGGATGCTCGCCAGGGAGAGCGGCGCCAGCAGCACGTGAGCTGAAGTCCACCGCGTTTACATACAGACACAGAAACTCTTTTTGCAAGCTGAACTGCTTCGGAGCTGCTGCAGGGGATGGGGAATTTGAACTCCCACTCCACTCAAAGGCAGAGACACAGGCCCATAGAGGAAAAAAAGGTGATGTGATTTTTTTTTCAGTGGAAGGAATCACATTTGGTGGATATTGTTATGCACGTCCTGTTAGGTCAATGATGCCAGAATACTTCCAGTATCACTTCTGTAAATGGTATTGTGTGTTACCAGTACTGCAGAATACTGTGGTCTCTCCCACATACAGATATACACACACACATACAGTTTATCTACTCGAGGCCTCCCAAGGTCTCTGTGTGAACAGCTTCCAGGTGTTCCTACTACCGCCTTTGTCATAAGATGGTGCAAACCACAGCCCGCAGCGCTGTAGCACAGTGATACTCAGGAGCACGTAGGTCTCCAAATCCTTAAGAAGACACTTTCATTCTATTACTGCATGCTTCTCTTTTGCAGAGGATCCTGGTTCCTGGCTAAATTAGCATGTCCTCGATGTCTTTAACTTACTGAGTGTAATTGGTTTAGGTCTGGAAGGTGTCTAGGTCCACACAACATCACCCTAAAGCAATTGATTGGTTTTAAGCTGGATATAGGTCTGATGTCTCTTCAGACAACTAGAGCTGACAAGTTAGGAGAAAATTTTAAAAGTTATCAGCAGTAACTGGAACCCTTACTGGATGAAACCCCCAGTGAGGACGGAGAAGACCAGCAAGGAGCGAACAAGTACAAGGAGAATACATTACTGCTAGAGGGGAGTGATATATTTTCCAGCAAGTCATTTTTCCCCTGCTAAAGTCCAGAAACAGCTTAACACTAGCTGCTATGGTGTAATGTGCTCTGGCAGGAAGGGGGAAGGTGTCCCTGCAGCAGTGAGCCGTCCCCTTCTGGAGAGTCAGCCCAAGGCAGCTCCTCCCAGTGCCACCAGCATGGGTGGAAAACCAGGTCCACAGTGAAACAAAAGACTTCAATGATGCTTCAGTGGGAAAGCGTCAGGGAACAAGCAACAGGTCTGCGTCTGTGTTTTTTCTCTGCAATGCTTTCCCCAACCTCCTTCATTTGGAAGGTGAGTGAGGAGGCAGCGGGGCTGATACCCGGCTGAACTCTGCCCCACTCCGGGCAGGAGCATCCAGTCGCTTGCTCTGTCTGCAGCTCCGGGCTCAGGTTCCCTGTAGTGCTCTGCAGCCAAGCAAGATACTGAGAAAACAGCCAAGAAGCCACTTTTATTTTTTCCTGTTAATGCACCCCTAAGCTGGTGTAACAACGAATGTCATATCCAAATGCAGGGACAGCAGACCAGCCAAGCTAACGAGACCACCAAGACCTTATTCAGCTGATTATACCCAGCCAGGGCCAATTCTCTGTTTTGAGACCCGTGCCTACTGGTACAGGGTCTGATCCTGCATCTCTTCAAGTCAAGGCTCAGGTACTGACTGTTGCTGGGGCACAGCATCAGGAGAGTGCAAGGATACAACCAGAGGAGAAAAAAGAGGACAGACCAATTTTTAAGAAGTCAGCAGCAGCTGCATTACCGACTGTGGGCTCATGAGCAGCCTCTTCACACTCGCCTAGCCAGCGGCATCAGAGAAACTGCTTATACGAGTCTTGTTTGGACTCCAGATTCCCCCGGGGTATACTGGGCAGTTTCCATGAGACAGAAGGCCTCTGTGCATCCACACGGACGATTTCTGTGCACATCTTCATTAATGTGCCATATGCTGGCTCACAACTAAGCGGTCTTTGTGGGACAGGATATTTTTAATGCAGGCGCCTCGATGCCAAGCCCTGCCAGGAGTGCAGAGCTAATGTTTGCCTGGAGAGCTGCAGCCTTTCCTGCGCCAGCAGAAGGGCACATGAGGGACAGATTCATTCCTCTTCCTCCTTTTCCAGCGGAGCTTTAGGTTTGTTCGGACATAGACAAAAACTAATATCTGGCTCTAACACACTGTAGTAACAGATTCAAGCCTTTGTCTCTACAGACTTCACATGAACCAGCACATGGGGTTTCTGCAGGAACCGGGCAGACAGGCCACTCCAAGGCTGCTTTAATCTCATTAAAATACCGCGTTCTGTTGACACTCTGCTTTCTACACTCCAAAGCATTAAACCCTCAAGCACCACCTCTAACAACAGCACAGAAACTTGTTGAGAACAGGTCTGCCATGCTGAGGACCGCAGAGTCCCCCAAGCCGACAAGCGAATTCCCACACACAGCGCCACGGTGCCGGACCTGCGGGGAAGAGGATGACGGCAGGACCTTCCCTGGGTCCCCCGTTCTCACCCATTCTAGGGGAAAAGCCCACCCAGTCCCTTTTGTCACAGACTGCCACGTGCTTCGCAGGCATAGACGCCTCTACGCATTCCTTTTTAATGTTACCCTTCCAGGATAAAACACTTGCACTGCCTGGGGAGGCTGGTTAACTGACATGCAAAGTCAGAAGCAATCTGCAAGTCTTTATGCAGTACAGAAATCAAGTTCAAAACCACGTATGCAACATTTGCATGAGAACTCAAAGCTCTTCCAGCTTCAAAGGACAGTTTACACCACTGCAGCACTCGTACGTTAATAAAAAGAGCCTCAACTTGACATTTCTCAAACTCCATTTGATACATAATTGAGAGAGAAGATCAAAGACCAGGGGGAAATAGATGGTTTTGCATTACCACACACATAGCAAAGCGCAGCAAGCAGGAGAGATTCCAAAAAACCCAACGTATTGAGCCACAGAAAGAAAATACTGTAAAGAAGCCATTTTTACAACAACTATGATGCTACACAGTCACCTACTTCTGACATCCTTGCTTGTGGCCTCGAGCACGCAGCCTGAAGCAAGTCTTGTCCGCAATGCCAGCGCTGGCCACCACAGCACAGGGCTGCGAGCTCCAGGACACAAACAAGCTGCTGCCAGCACCGGATCCCCGGTGCCCACGCTGAGCCCTGGCCAGCCCGTGGGGACAGACGCCAGCCCGAGGGGACAGACGGATGGATGCCAGCCCGGCACGCTCTGAGCAAGGCGGACCTTGCAGTTTCCGCAGGGGCCAGAGAGGAGTGCCGAGCTCAGCTTTCGGGGGCAAGCGAAGCAGCCCCGGAGCAGTGCTGGCCTATGGAGCACTGAGGAACTGTGCCGCAGGCAAAGACGCCGGCCGGCCACCCCAGCCCCGGGGAGGAAGGCTAACGTCCTAGCCCCTCTCCCTCCCTGGCCAGGGCCAGGCCACGGGCGGGCTCCAGCACCTGCCAGCACAACGTATGGGACCGGCACCATTGCTTGGCACTGCCAGCGACTCTGTATACTCCTGGCATGAAAAAGAAGGGATGCAGCCAATGTTACAACAAAAATAACTCATATTTCTGTCTCAAAGTAACTTACTTGCTATCACTGACTTTCACGCCCAAGATTATTACAAACGAACAGTATTTTTCTCTGCTTTAGTCAGTTTAATATCTCATTTGGCACAAGCTTATACTTAGTCATCTTACGGTGTCCCACATAGAGTGAACTGTCAGGGGCTTTTCAGTCAGTTTCAGCCACGTACAGAGGCAGCAACACGTCTGTAATTGCACGAGGACCCACATCAGGACGTGGGGAGCTGCACGGCACTCAGGAGGGCTTTACCCGTGGTATTTTATTTATTTCAGCTGGTAACATGTCAGAGTCGGGTGGGTGGGGTGGAACCCGTGTCTCTTAATCCCTTGAAAGGCAAGAGGAGTTTAAGGCACTGAAGTGCACCTCTCATTCGGGCAACAGCCCCCCACTTCAGACAAAGCCCTGAAGCACTATCTGCTCTGCAGAAGGGGAAACTGAGGCACGTAGCAGACCAAGGGGAGCTGACGTTCCCCCTTACTGCCTCCCTCCTCCGCGGAGCAGGACAGCACGACTACCACCACGAGCACACGCCTTCCCGTTCGTGTGAGCTGGGGCAGCTGGGGAGGTGCTTTCTGCAGCCCCCAGACAAGCCTCCTCCAATGCACGTGCTTTGGAGCAGCCCAAGCCATGGCTGCTGCTGGAAGCCCTCCTTCAGCCCACTCCCACCGCGAGCTAACCAGTGCGGGAGCTGCTCCTGGCTCTGCCCCACTGCAAACCCAACAGAAGCAGGGCTTTCCAGGGACGGTTGCCAGTGCTGGCCCCTGAACAACTGCGCCAGGCAGCATACTCCCTCCTGCTTCTCCCTGCAGAGGAGCAAGAGGCGGGGAAGCCCTGCTGCCTGGGAAAGCACTTACCCCGCGGCCCTGGCTGCGCTTCCAGCCTCTCCCCGGGTTGGGGAAGGGAAGGGAATGGGAAGGGAAGTTCAGCTTTTCATTAGAAACGTGAAGGGAAGCTGAAGTAGGCAGACTCCTGCAGAGGAGCGGCAGCTTAAAAGCGGATTAATTTCTTTACCAAGGCCCACATCCCCCCGCCGTGGGTCCCTGCTGCCTTTGCCTCCCCATCTGGGAGCTCAGGAGCGGCAGTTTTGGCAGGAGCAATGCTCCCGAGCTGTGTCGACAGACAGACTCCCCGTCAGGGACAACCCCCCAGCAGATCTCCATGCCACGGCATCTCCTGAGGGAAGGGGGGACTCACCTCTCCTCCTCTCCAGGGTAGTGGGTGGGCACCCACGAGCAGGATCCCCCCCCCGAGCCTTCACTCATCTCCTTGAGAAAGCGCCAGGCGCCTGCACTGCTCGTGCGTGCCACACGTGGGAATCGCTTAGGGAAGGGGATTAAACGACACTTCATCCAGATCAACAGGAATTCTCCTCCGAGGAAGGGCCCGGGTCACAGCAAGCCTTGAGACCGTTGGGTATAAACACCAGTAAACAAGTCTGGAGTAAAGACGTGGCTGCCTTAAAACTGCTCCCCGTGGCACATCACAGCCAGGTCACACTTGCAGTGATTCACCGCTCGCCATCACTGACCATCGCCACAGACGGACGGAGCAGACGGGCTTAAAACCGGGAAATGGAAGGGAGTACATGCATTTGTAAAACAAGCAATCCATCTAATTAAAACAGCGCACCTACCAGCTAGACATATACCTCTGGAAGCATTTAATATTACGCATTTGCAACTCCATGGTACTTGAATGACTTGTTTAAAAAATTTGCACTCAAGTTCACATATTAATTTGCTACAAATACGATTATGGTGAATTAATCTACCAGTAAAAGGGCTACGAAAAAAGTCAAAAGACATCCAAAAATCTCAAAACAGAAGTCACTGAAGTAGACGTTGGATGCCTAGCTTCTGCTGCTGACATAATAAAGTGATACCAAGTGGGTTTTTTCTTTTTTAACTTCTAGAGACTCTGCTAGAACACTCCAAATGTTTTACCACTCAGCAGGTAGGCTGAGACAACCTTAACTGGCCAGACACTTTCAACAAGACCGCTGCCAGCAACCAAGAAAAGAACAACATACGCACTCCTCGTATCGCAGACAACTCAAAACCACCCGGCTTCATCCAGCGCATGAACTGAAGGTCCTGCAGAGCTCCACGTAAAGTCACGCTCACTTTTTTCCCCTATTACTTGGCAAATGGAAAATAAAAGACAACTTTGGGCGGTCTCAGGTTTTTGAGTCTAAGTGTGGACTGTGTTTATGGCAGATCACGTAAAGCCTAGCAGACCCTATCTTCCCGCAATGGGGAACTGCATTTCTTTTCTTGGTAGTCTGCATGAGCATTGCTGTGCTTGCATAATTCACGCGGATGCATGTGTTTGTATCCAGACTGTGCTGCACCCGAGTCTTTTGTTCGGCAGTTTCCATCACCATGTCAGGCTGAAGAGCCCGCCAGCTGGAGACAGCAGGTGTTTGACATTTCTACAAGTCCGAGCAAAACGGGGGATTGATTTGCTTTAAATCTTATGTTGGAGTTTATTCATTAATTAATCAGCAAGCACGCAGACAATATATACATCTGTAAAGTCACCAGAGGTCTGTACTCAGCGCAGTGAATTAGTACCTTGAACAGTTTGGCCAAAGGTTTAACCAAGAGGGAGTCTCACCCACTAAAAGGGTAAGGCGGAGGACAGGGCCTCTGGACTGGTAACAGACAGGTCCAATCAGAACAATCATTATAATTAACCCTCTACCCTGGATGAAGAAATCTCACTCTCTCTCCTGGTGAGACTATCATCGCCTTGCTTCCCAGCTGCTGAGGGACACATCCATCCCACAGCACTGCCAAGGGGCAGAAACGAATCGTCAGTCATCGCTGTCACTGACCGGGAAGCGGGACAGTGAGTAGCCCCAAATTCCTATCCACAGTCCCACATGGACAGGATTCAGAGAGGAAAGCCTAGAATTTTTTTTAAAGTTACCTGTTAACTAAATGGGAGGGGGTGAACCCCCGGGAGCTGGTGGAAGCCCAGGCGGGTATCGGCCCCAGCGCCCTTCCCAGCTGCACCCAGCAGCCTGCTCTGCCAGGCCACCCCCCTGCCTGCTGGTTCAGCTGCACTCTTAAAAAAGAAAAGAGCACAAAAACACCGCTACAGCATTTCAGGCAAGAAATTTGGGGTTTCCTCAGTCCTGGGGGGTTATCTGTGCTGTCTGTTGTACTCGGTTTCCTTCTACCTCCCCCCTTCCTCCTTCGCCAGTCTCACAAGGACGGGCCTGCTGATCCAGCAAAATCCCCTCACATCCTCAGTCCGAGCGCAGCATTACGGTTTACAAATATTAAAAACAGAAACGGTTTTGACCAAAGTGATGAAGAAAAAGCAAAGTATTTACATTAACAAGCAGGCTTGTTAAAATCCCTCCGGTTTTCTTTTTTTTTTTTTTCCCTTCCCCTGTACTGAGGAGAGACTTGGGGTTATTTTTTAGTACATTTTAGCATCTTACAGCCCTGTGACATCTGCTGTTTCAGTCATACTAGCTTTTGTCTTCACTGTTTTCCAGATGGGCAAACACAGGCTATTCCAGTCATGGCCCTGATAACAAGGAAGCTCTGAATTATTCTTAACAAAAGGGCAGCAGCTAAACCTATTAATACCCACTAAAAACCAACCAGCTGGCAAGAAAAACAGCATATGATCAGAGTCTGGTTTTTTTATTTGTCTTCACTTGGCCTGATGCAAGCGCAGCATTCATAGCTGCTGTGCTGTCCTACACTTTTGGCCATATTTTTATGCACGTTTATAAAAGCAGAGAAGACGTGAGGGACGACACAGGAAAAGTGTATCTACAGCTTTTGGGGGGAAAAAAATTCTAAGCAGAAGGACAGGTCAGTAAAGCGTTAAACACGCAGGGCTGTGTGGTTTCAGATGACACAACCTGGTCCAGGTACCTCTGATGGTCTCAGCCAGCACTGCTGAACAAGTGACTTCCTTTAGAGTCAACGCTGAAATCGACATTTAATTGTAAAAAATTCTCATAGTTGTTAAAAAAAAAGAATAAAACACGCACAAAAGAAAGACTAAAGACTGTTTCTGGACGGAGCCCTCATTCTCACAGCGGGCCACCCCAGGGAAGCAGGGCTGGGTGAGGAGGTGACCCGCGCTACCCCGGCCACGCTCCACCCGTTCTCTGGTGAAGCAAAATAATCGAGCATCTTCCCCAAACGCGAGATCATTCTCCTTAAAGGAAGGCGGTGCCTGGGAGAGCTCAACGGGCTCAGCAGCCAGTGCCCTGCGATGCCGGCGGCGTCAGCCCAGCTCGCCCAGGCGATGGAGTCCGACCCGTCCCCGTGCCGGGCCAGCTCCGGAGGGACGCCCAGGCGTGGCGGGAGGCAGAGCTTGCTGCCCGCGGCCCGCCAGCCCACCCCGAAGCGATGCCGGCGGCGAAGGCAGCTGCCAAGCGCCGGGGCACAAGGCTCCGCGGGAGCCGAGCCGAAGGTGGGCTTCCAGAAGCACGTCTGCAGCGTCGTGTTCGAGAAGGAGAGATCCCGCTCAGGCCAGGGCAGAGAGGCGCTGGCCGCTCCGCTGCTGCCCGGGCAGCCTTGGTGAGGCCCCGTCCCCGGACCACCGCGGCACCAAACGGCACGGCGCCCGGCACCGGCGGTGAGGGGCAGGACGCGGCCCCCGGCCCCTGCCCGCTCGCCCAGGGCCGGAGGCCGCCGGGCCCCCGCCCCACCGCCACCGCCGCCGCCGCTCCCCGGCCGCCCCCGCCCCACCGCCACCGCCGCCGCTCCCCGGCCGCCCCCGCCCCGCCGCCGCCGCCCCGCTCACCCCGTATGGCGGCGATGAGCGCGTTGCCGTCCTTGATCACCTCCTTGATGAACTTGTTGGTCCGCTCCAGCTCCTGCTCGTAGCACTTCAGCCGCTCTCGGAAGTCGGGGCTGTCCAGGTAGCAGTCGCTGAACTCCAGCGGCGGGTGCCCCATGGCTCCGCGGCGGCCGCTCCTCCCGCCGCCGGCACCGCCGCGCTGCGGGGCGGGCGGGCGCGGCTACGGCACCCTCCCTCCGCCCCGGGCGCCCCGCGCCGCGGCCATGCCGCCGCCCCGGCCCGCCCCGGCGGGCACCGGCACCGCCCCCGGCCCGGCCCGGCCCGCCCCGGGAGGCTCGGGCGGGCGGGGCCTACACCGGCCCGCCGGCCCCCCGCCGCCTGCCTGCCCGCCCGCCTGGCTGCGCGGAGCCGGCCCCAGCGCCGCCGAGACCGCCGGGCCGCGCTGCCGCGGGGCGGGCCGGGCCGGGCGCTGGGCTGAGGCGACCCCCGCCCCGCCCGACCCCCGCTTCCGGCCGCCCCGCCGCTGCCGGGACTTGTAGTTCGGCGGGGCCGGCGCCGGGCAGCCCCCTCGGTGCGGGCGGGGAGGAGCGGTGCCCTCTGCCAGGCGGGTGTAGCGGCGGCCCTGCCCGCGGCGAGGCTGCCCCTGCGCCCGCCCGGGGCGGGGGGCCGCGGCGCCTCCCTGCCCGTCCCCGCTGCCGGGCCCGCGGTGCACCGGGGGGCCGTTTCGTTTCGGCGAGGCCCGGGGCTGGCCTCCCTCCCTCCCTCCCTCCCGAGCCGGGCGGGGGACACGGGGGAGGCCTCGGCTCGCCGGGCCGGGCCGGGGGAGGCCGCGGGGGCCCGGATCGGCCCCGGGGGGCTGCGGCGGTGTCGCCTCCCCGGGCCAGGCCGGCCGCGCGCGGCGAGGGCGCCCCCCGCCGGCGGGGCGGAGCGGGGGGGGGGGGGGGAGGCGGCCCGCCTGCGTTGCCATGGACGCCCTGGCGGCGCGTGACGCGGGAGCGGTCGCCGCGCGCGTCGATGACGTACACAGGGGCTCCACGTCGCCTGGGCAGCCAAGATGGCGGCGGCGGAGGGGAGCGGCGCCGGCGGGCCGCTGGTGAGCGGGCGGGCGGGCCCGGCGCCTCCCGGCGGGCCGCGGAGGGCCGCAGGCGGCGCGGCGCAGCTCGGCTGCGGGGTTGGGGTTGGGGTTGGGGTTGGGGTTGGGGTTGGGGTTGGGGCTGGGGCTGGGGCCGCGGCCGCGGCCCGCCCGGCCCCTGCCTTTGCCGGGCAGGGGAGGGCCCGGCGGCGCCGCGGGAGCTCCGGGTGCTCTGGGCTCCGGGCGCCGCCGCCGCCGCCTGAGGGCGGTGTGGGGGGTCCGCGGTGCGTGCGGCGGTCGGGCGGGCCGGGGGCGCTCGGCCCTCCCTCTCCGAAGCAGGGGCAGGCTGCTGCTCAGGCGCGGGGGGAGCAGGCGGGAGCGGGGGGCCGGGAGGCCTTGGCGGCCGCCGGCGGGCAGGGACGCGGCGGGCAGGGACGCGGCGCTGTCGGCCTCCCGCCGCTCGCTCCCTGCTGCTTGCCGCCTGCCCCGTCTGCCCCGGAGTTTCCTCTAGGCAGCAGCACTGCTCGGGCTGTTCCCTGTTTGCTTCCATCTCTGGGAACTCGAGTGCTTTAACCTGTCGCTGGGGTGGCGGAGGTCAGTTTTGTTAACGTTCGGTGCTCAACGGTCCCGGCTTTGTGCTCGGGCTATAGATGCCTGTACAGTTTCTCGTGAGCTGTTTTCCCACAGAGTCTGCGAAAGACAGCGTACTGGGGTGCGCTGGTGTGGCTGTACAGCTATCGGGCATTACGTTGCTTAAAAAACGCAGACGAGCTTTCTACTTCCATTAGTTATTGCTGTCTAAATAGAGGACGAAAAGCAGGTTACTGGGAGTTACTGAAGAAAACAGAAATGCTTTGCTTATATGTATCTACTCACCTCTTTAGACTGCGAGCTGTTTAAATCAAGCAGACAATGGCTGGGCTCTGTTGTTGACCGTGTTATTAAGTGTTGTTTCTTTGAATTCTGAGCAGTTGTCTTCATCCTAAACCCAGCTGAAAAACATCTGAAGTGAGTATGAGCTGGTTTGTATTTCTTTCTTTCTAAAGGCTTTAAAAACCATTTAGTTTCCAGGTCTCGCAGATGTGTCGATATCTGAAGATATTCCAGTGGAAGGGGAGATTACTGTTCCTGTCGGATCTCGCTCTCCTGATGAAGACTACTCCACACTGGATGAGCCTGTTAGGGATACTATTGTAAGTCTGTGCCTGTATCTACGGTAAAACACGTGTTTTGCTGATGTCTTTGGCCAACTGTTATGCAAAAACTGTATTTTTGCATAGCTCTGCTTGACTTGTACTTCATCATAAGTTTGGGGTTTTTTTAGAACTAGCTATGTAAAATGGATTCTTCTGGGTCAAAAAATGTCTGAATTACGTCCCCGAAGCTTCTCTGTGATCTCAAAATCTTTTCAAGGGTAAAGGCCTCAGAAGAAGCTTGGAAGAAAACTGTTCTGGCTAATAGGATTTTTCATTAGCTCTCTTTTCCTAGAGGAGCAAACAAATTATTGTTCTTAATTGGGTGTTACTAAAGGATAAAATATTGTGGTTGTTAAGGAATGTAGAAAAAGTAGGTGGTGTTTGTTGTAGAGGATGCTACAGAAATTTTTGGGTTGGATCCCATCTTGATTTACCATCAGTACTCCTTTACTTCTAGCTTGCTGCTTTTAGTTGTGAACTGTAGTTTTCATGACGGGATAAATTAAAGTGTTGCTTCTGTATTTCAGATGAGAGATCTGAAGGCCGTTGGGAAGAAATTTGTCCATGTCATGTATCCGAAAAAGAGCAGTGCGCTCCTCAGAGACTGTACGTATAAGAAGATTTGCAAAATCTTGAAAGGATGTTTTGCCAACAGACTTTGCCGATGTGGGAAAAGGAAGAGTTCAGGGGAACGGGGATTCAGAAGTGTCTGTTCTGTGTTCTTTCTGTTGTTGTAGAATGCTGAATAGCAAACATGAAAAATCGGAGTGTTACCAAAGCTCTTTGAAAGTGGAACATGTGCTAGAATATGTAGAACAGGTAGCTGTACAGTTGGCAGGCTTTGAATAGATTAGATTATAGAATATGGCATATAAGATGCTAACTAAGAAAATTATAAGGAAGTATAATGTGCAAAATGGTACATTGGGAGTTGGAAAAAGAGTGCTTTACTACTCTCGGGAGAATGAAACTGAGCATCGTTCTGTGATATTTATGATTTTTTTTTTTCCTTTACCTGCAGGGGATCTTTGGGGCCCTTTGGTGCTTTGTGTCTCACTTGCACTGTAAGTACTTATGGTGGGTGCATTTGGGCTTTTATAGTCTTTTTTACATTGGAGAAATGAGAAATTACAAATTTCTGACTACATGTGTTGAGATCAAATTCATCTGATCCTTCTCTGGTCTTCTGCAAACACTGCCTGTTTAGATTTTTGTATAAAATGTATTTCTGACACTTCAAGCCCATTAAGACCTCCCTTCTTTAAACTTAGGATTTAAGGGTGAACTCTTCCTAGTCCCCTGTCTTACGAATGATTTTACTGAAAGGTATCCCGATTCACGTTGTCCTTGTTTCTAATGCGTTTGGCCGACTTTGACCCTAACCTGCGGGTCAAACCCTTTGTCTAAGAGCTGCAGTGTACGTGCTACGTATCCTGGAGAACCAGTGGAAAAAGAGAGGCTGTTGTAGTAGTTCACAGATGGGAGATGATGGTGGCTCCCGGGAGCTTCTGGTGCTCCACTGGAGCGTATGTGTGCAGATGTGCCTGGGGTAGGACAGAAATGTTGGTCAGATCTGTCAACTAATTGAGGCACACCTATGCACTCAATGTACAGAAACCATTCAGTAAAATGTCGGTAAAGATTTAGCAGAAGTACACGGCGTCATGTAAATATTCAAATCAATGCATGCTCGCTTTTCCAGGCTTTGTGTTGCTTGTGTCCTGTAGTTGTTACAAGCTTTTCTTAAGGCTTTTGTGTTTTATCATGCGCTATGCTGCCTGCTTTGAGAGGTTACCAAACTTCTGGTACTTTAATTTTCATCTGTTAGCCCGTTGCCTAGGGTTTTATTCTCCTCTATATGCTTACACAGTCCTCAAAACAAGTAAACAAATGGACTGATATGCCCTCAATTGAGCCACAACCATTTTCCTTTCCTATTCAAAATTGAGGATACTACTAAAAATAAGAAAACGGATGAAAAATAATGGGTCTGCAGCCTAACTGGGACTCAGTGTTTCGGGCTTCTGTTCTGTCATCTACTCCAAGTCTACGAAAACTCCGTCATCAATTGCAAATGACTCCTTTTATCTGTTACCTACAACAGGATGCTTCAGGGTGGATCAGCAGATAGCAAAGACGACGGAGGGCCCCAGTTTGCTGAGGTCTTTGTCATCATCTGGTTTGGTGCAGTTGTCATCACACTAAACTCAAAGCTTCTTGGAGGAACTATGTGAGTGCTGGTTTATTTAGTAGCAGTTACGATCCTCCCATGCATGGAGTTTCTGCAATGCTTTGGTTTGACTACTTTTTTCCCATTTCTCTCTCTCCTTTCCAGATCCTTTTTTCAGAGCCTGTGTGTTCTGGGTTACTGTGTCCTGCCCCTGACAGTAGCAATGCTGGTGTGCAGGCTGGTACTGCTGGCAGGTTCTGGGACTGTCAGCTTTGTTATACGTCTTATTGTAGTAGTAGCTATGTTTGGCTGGTCAACGTTAGGTAAGTACCTTTTTGCATTATAACACTGTTCTGTGCACTGAGTAGCGCAGTGCTTAAGGAGGTAGATCTGCATGGGTTCTGTTGGGTAAAGCCGATGGATATTGTAGGTTAAGGTGTCCCCTCGGCTGCTGAAATATTGTAGAAATAGTTCTTCCAATCCTTGTGTTGGCAGAGGTTCAGCCTCTGCCTATGCTCCTGTTGATTTTCCTGGTCGTATGCAAATTGCCTTTGGCAGAAGGATGATAATTAATATTAAACCCCATGTGAGACTACTGGGTATTTTATTCTGTGATCTATGTTATAAATACTATTAGAAAATGCTAATTTCATACAGATGCATTTGCATTATTTCTCCTGTTCTTAATCTGTAAGTCTGACTCTTGTTACAGAACGTTAATCAGCATTTATCTTTCTATACGATAAGGAAAGCTTTAACTGGTGATTATAGACCATTGGTATTGAGCAATGGATTACTCTGTTTTCTCTTTCAGCATAGTTGTAATGCAGATCCTAATTCAAAATTGTTAACATCTGCAGTGGATCTTAGACTTTCAGTTTTATGCTGCTCACATTTCAAGTATTTTTCTTTTTCGCCAGCATCTACAGCTTTCCTGGCAGACAGTCAGCCTCCAAACCGCAAAGCTCTTGTTGTGTACCCCATCTTCCTCTTCTACTTTGTTATCAGCTGGATGATTCTCACCTTTACACCTCAGTGATCTCCGATCAGAAGAGACGAGACTGTAATACGGACTGACGTTTTTTCATGAACGCTGCAGTTAATCATTGGCTTTATCTCTTTCTAATTTATATATATATATATATATATAGATATTGTAAAAAGGCAGGTTATGGGATAAAGCCAGAGAACTGCACGAATTGGTCGTTTGTGTGTCCCTCTTTTTGAAAGATACAGAGGTCCAGCTGCTGAGGGGTTTTTTATTTAGCCCTGCTCTTTAGTTGTGTTAAATAAAAAATACCCACTGTGGCAGGGATTATTCTGCCTGAGGAATAGAGCAGGAGATCCTGGAATTTCAAGACGTTGGGTAGAGGAAGGTGAAATTATAGGATCACACGACTTGGCAGAATTCTTGCTTGTGCTCGGATTCTCACTGAAGATGAATATGCCTTATGAAATAATAGAACTTCATTGCTGTTATGTGTGGGTAGGGAAGAAATGTGTTTGACTCCTGTTCTTTTTCATTTGCTTATAGAGTGGTGAAATGTATATAAAGTGTATCATAGGACTGTGAGCTATCACTCTGAAATTGGATTTCAGCAAAAAATGAGTCGGGTCCATTTTGCAATTAATTGGAGCTGGGCGGAGGGGAACTGCCTTTGCTCGTGTTCACATATTGTGCAGTTATGTTTCATCCCTTCAGATGTCGAGAAAGAGTCTTTCAGCCAAATGCCTTCGTTACACTGACTAATCCTTGTGTCGCGTGAGAGGGAGTGTGTTTACACTGGATAGTTACAAATCTTTTCGTGTGACCATAGATTAGAGAGTTAAAAGTTCTGGAGAAACAGTCAAGACTGGTTTGCAACAGGGACTTAGCTGTCACTCTGCGTATTGAGAACGGAAAGTTGTCTGGAGAATACCAAGTAAAGTGTGTGTGTGTATATACATACACATATATGTGTTTAAAAAAAAAAGTTTGTGAGGTAAGTTGAGGTTTTGATATGTAAGATGTTTGGGTGCTAACATACCACACCAGGACTTGCGCCCAAAAGTTTTAAAATGGGTTGGAGGAAGGAAACTAAATCGTGATGAATGTGGTGGCTGCTGTGAAGTAGGATGTGAATTCTGGTCTTCACTGCTTGTATGTGACTTTTCGTTCGGTTGTTTACATGGACAGCATTTCAACATAAATGCGTACAAATTTGCATATTTTTTTTTTTGTTTTGGGTTTGTGGTTTTTTTTGCTTAATACTTATAAAGTATTAAGGGGAGGAGGCTTTCTTCTCCAATTCCCTGTAGGTGCACTTACGTACCTTGCCTGGAGAACCATACACAGGTGTAGAAGTGTGCCATTTATGTTTCAGCGTAGGGATTGAGACCTGGAGAATTGCTTTTTGAAAACTGTACAGAAATTATTTATGTTATCCATTATTTTCAGTAAGCAATCCAAGGGGAGAGCTTTGAAACATCTGGGAGTGAAAAAGCTGCTGTCAAAATGTCACTTTTCCTGAAAATGAGCATCATATTTCCTTTTTCCTATAGTAATGCTGATAGACTTGAAATTGATGTAAGTGGGTCCTGCCGAGGTGTAAATATGCCTAATTTATGTTTATATGTAACAGTGCGGTTTCTGCTATAAACACTATAAGTATTTGATAGTTGGGATGGAAATTTCTCAATGTGCGGATTAAAAGTACGTTTTTGCATTTCTGGGAGCATGGAGAAGAGGGAAGGAAAAATCAGTTGCTCTCTGCAGGGACCAGCTTTGCTGCAGAACAGTTGTCATCAGCGAGCATGTGTGAAGCTGACGGCTGTTCTTGCTGTCTCCCTTACGCCTTCGTCCGTGGCTGTTCTGAGGTGCCGCGAGAGGAGCTGTAGCGTTTCATATACATGGGTATAAAATGGAAATGGGGAATTTTTAAGCTTCCATTAAATTATTACTGGTATGGAATGTGATTTCTCTTTTAAGTGTGCAGTTTTCCATTAATTTAAACATTAGTTTAGCTTCATGAAGCTGAAAAGAAGTATTCAAGGGAAGTAGATAGTAAAGCTATTGATGGCTACAGTGGGATTCTTTGAGCCAAATCTTCCTCTCCTACTGCAGCACAAGAATTTAACCGTGCTTTTGGAGAACCCCTTGGAATTCTCTCTGTACTGTCTTGTGACTTAAGCTGCTATTATATCTGAAAAGTAATTGGAATAACATTGGATTGATCCAGTATCTTTTTGAAAAGAAGGAAAATTATTTTTAAGAGGAATTCAAATCCCAGATTTTTCCTTGATTGTTTTTGACTTAGATATAAGTCTCATGATGGTTTGCTCTGTAACATTGCTCTTGGCTTATACAAGAGAGAAGAAAATTATTTTTATATTAACTAGATTTACTTTTCAATTGGTCACTGAAGTTTTTAGTTGAGGTGTTTTTAATGTGAAAGAGTAGGCAGAAATGTACTGGTTATATGGTGAAGGCGTGATTTTTTTTTATTTGCTTTTTGACTCGTGGCAATCTTTCTTTAGTATGGAAGCCATCATCTTCTAAA
The DNA here is from genome assembly GCF_965638725.1 of Aptenodytes patagonicus. NCBI lineage: Eukaryota > Metazoa > Chordata > Aves > Sphenisciformes > Spheniscidae > Aptenodytes > Aptenodytes patagonicus. Next base: position 11,109,841 of record NC_134957.1, on the reverse strand, counting down.
GCTGTAAAATCTTTTAAGTGGATTTATATCACTGAAGGTGTAACTTGCCCTAAGGTTTTAGCTGGCAGGATGCAGGTAGGAAACTGGATTTTCTGAGTTTTCACGCTGCCAGTTGAATAAAGTTGCATGTCTTGTGTATGGTGGGTTTTTTGATCATTGTTTTCCTCTAGCGGAGAGTAGAGGACGTTGATGTCCTCGGCCAGGAGTTCCAGTTGCTGTAGCTCATTGCCTGATTCACCTTGCTTCTCTCAGCTTTCTGTCGTGTGAGATGTGCTTGATACACTGTGTGCTTTTAAGCATATTGGCATCTCGTCAAAAACAATTTCCCGCCCCCAATGTTATAATCGGTTCTGGAAGAGCTTCACTGAGTGGCTTGGCCTTTCTACTTGAAGATGATAATCTATTGAAAAACTTAGCCCTTTTTATAAGTAGAATATAATTGCTTAGGAAGGCAGAGCAAGCGATGAAGCACCAGTGGAAATGAGCACCGGATTGATTGATTGAAGATTAACTGTCTTCTGTGACTTCAAAAAATTAAGGAGCCAAAACTGGAATTTGTTCCTCAGCCAAACTTTGATGTTCTGTAGAGCCACCGCTTTCACTGAATCGGCTTGCCCTTCAGCAAACAGGTGGTTCCCAAAGTGAAATAGATATGGGCACATTAAAGCACGGCTGAAAAACTTCAGGTTTAGACAAGCGAAATACCTTGAGCTTACTTGATATTCGCCGGCTGCCCAGAATTCATGCTGATGATAGCCCTTTAAAATGATGGTATTACATGAGAGAGGTGAGAGTGCCTGTTCATTGAACGCTACTTCGTCTTGTTCAGCCAGTTATAGAACGCATTCCTCCAAAAAACGCATGCAGGTAAGTAATCCTTATAACCACAACGTAGATTTTTAATTTGTTATGAAAATGTATGTGATAACTCAATTGTCATGCTTTCCAAGGGGAAAAAGTCTCTTCCTTCTTCTTTAAAGCCGGCTGAGGAAAGGGTAGCAAGGAGAGAAGCAGATGTCTTGCCTTTAATGAAGTGTTTTAACTTTTCTGTAGAGAAAGTGGATGATTTTCTGATGCATAAACCAGGCTCTCTTTCCTACTAAGACTTTTTTAATGCTGTTTATCAACTGAAGTTGTTGTATGTGTTTGAGTCTGTATTTAATTTTGATCTGTTTAATACCAATGAAAAGGAATTTATTTGTTTTGACTTTAAAATTTATAAATTAAAACACACTGAAAGGCACGTGTGGACTAAAAGTACTGTGTACTTCGGGTCAGTGGTAAGGAACGGCCTGTCCCACAGGAGCGGGGGTCCCCGGGCCTGGCTGCGTGGGTGGGAGGCAGCACCTTCGGCTCGCGGAGCCTCTCCTAAAGCACGGGGGCACTCCAAAGGGATCCTGCCAAAGAAAGGCGTTTTATACGGCCTGGGAGTTTGGAGTGATTTAAAAGAAGGTGGGGCAGAAAAACAGCTGAATTCTCTACTCCTGTGCCTATGGAATGCTTTTGATTTGTGTGTCCGTGCATCGCTGAGTTAATAGGTGTTGGTAGGAGCACCAGGGTAAGGTATGAATCCCTTTTCCCTCTGCTAGAAGAGCATTGCTGCTATTACAGATGTGTGTAAATATTCAATGTTCTTATGTTTTAGCCAGCTGTGCTAATGGTTTTTTGGAGCGAGGACCCGAGAGAGCATTTGGTCTGTGTATGTTGGGGCCATTGTCCTACGCCGGGCGGTGCTGTAGGGGATCAGCACTTCAGCGTTCCGGGGAGGGGAAAAAAAGCCCCGAAGTTCTTGTTACAGGTCCATGAGAGAGATGCCCAAGTGCCAGTAACGCTCAGGCTCTGCAAGGACGAGACACCGAAGGGGAGCTGTGTATTGGTAACAGCAGCAAGGCAGAAGGGTGGAAGCCTCCCCAAAGTCCCTGCCCACCGCTTCTCCCTGGCCCGACACCAAGCGCTCAGTACCCCAGAGCGGGGCACGTGTGCCGGAACCCATCCAAGCTGAGCCGTGACATCAGTTTGCTCGTGCTTAAATCTTGCCCGTACTCCCGCCTGGTCCCAGACTCTGCTAAGGGGAATGATCAGCTGCGCTGGTTTACCCTCGAATCGGTGTTTGTGCAGGCAATCCCTCTCGTTGCCTGCAGCTTTGGGGTAGGAAGGTCTCGGTAGCCACCTAATTGACAGAAGTCTGCCCAAGGGGTGCTCACCGGGACTCGGTGCGCCGTGATTAAAATACGAGGGGACTAAATAAGGCACGGGTGAAGAGGGGGCAGAAACTTGGTAGGAGGGTGGCCTAATAAATGAATGGCAATTAAAAACTATCGCTGACCAGTACTGGAATTTGAAGTACCTGAAGCAGGTCCGTGCTCTTGCAGTGCGCTGTGGGGTGACAGCGGGGACTCTCCTGCGGGAGCCTGGCACCTTGCCTGAAGAGCCTTGGCTTGAAGGCGGTGGCAGCAGGGAGATGGCTAACCCCGCTCCAGGGCCCACGGTGGTTCGGCTGGAGAACGCCAGAACGTCCCGGTGGTCACAAGAGGGCGGCACGACCTTGCAGTCCCTTAAAGCTCGGCTTTTTCTCTTTTTTTTTTTTTTTTTTTTCCCCGCCCCCCCTCCCCTTGGGTTTTTTCTTCCATCGGAGATTGAGGACGCGGCAGTCCGTTTTCTCCTGTCCTCCGTTCAGCGAGGACAACTGCTTGCGGGCAGCCTCGGGGAGGTGAGTTCTGAGCTTCCGACCTCGCCATCGCCGACGCGGGAAGAGACTCGTGCTGTTGTGCCCGACCTGCTCATGCTGTCGGGTCTCTACCTGTTTTGCCTTTTCTGTAATATTTATGCAATTTTGAGCAAGAAGATTACTTTCATCAACACGGGGCATTTTTTTTTTTTTAAGCCTATTTACTATGGCAGTGGGGAAATGATTAAGCATGTCTTTTTTTCCCCCAAGATGGTCACAATCAAGATATGCATTAAAGCAACTTCACTTAGAATTGTGCATAGGAAATCGTTAAGACCTTCTGAATTATTTCCATCTATTAGTCAATTAACGTGTTTATGCTCTGAAGCATACCACCCTCTTACACTTCTGCATATCACAGAGCAACTGCTCGATGCAATTTCTTTTACCCTTGCACAAGTCATTGGTGGGTGGAAAACTGAGCAAATTTTAAGATTATTTTGTACAGTCAGAGTCAGGGCTTATTAGATGCTTAACATTTTAAAATTGGTCTTCTATAAGTGCATAGCAAATTTTAAGATAGTCTTGCTTTTGGAGCCATGCTAGAGTAATCCAGGTAGCTTGTCTTGCATATTAGTAAAAGAGACGTTACCAAGGGTATCAAAAGTGTCAAAAAACGTGACCTTTTTGGGGAAGCAGTGTTTTGCAATCTATTTAGCTTTGTTCCTGGAAGCAAAATTGTTGCACGTTGAAAGAACTGGTCTGAGACCACCCTGGTTTGTCAGCAGTTTGCACATGGTCCATTGACGCTTATTGAGCAGACGGGTTGTTGCTTCCTCCTCCTTGACAGCCTGCGTGAGCTTTCCTCTCATGCTGGTGCAAGGGAGGGGACGATTAGTAAAATGAAGAGTATAACTTAAATATAAGCGCAGACTGACAAGTAATGAAGGAATTAAAAATGTTAAGGTTTTGCCAGTGGCTACAGTGATTTCTGTGGGGTTTGGGTTTGTTTTCTGGGAACTTTGTATATCATTAATGCTGGTCAAAATTAACTTTTTTTTGCAAGGTCACTATAGGCAAAATGACTTCACCTTTTAATGTCATCTTTAAGAGTTGTAAGTAATTGAAAGTCAGAAAATCCCATTTGTTAATCAGACTCTTCTGAATACGCCTCTTCAGTCAGTCGGATCATCTGAAACGTTGCCCTCCATCACCCACGTTCTTTTTCCAGCCCTCCAGCTGGGAGGGAGCCACCTTTGCTTTCTGACACCCAAAGGGCCCGGCGTAAGAGGGACCTGCCCTCGTCCCGTGCTGCGGGGATAGGGCTGCACTGTGCACCTTCCTCCTCATGCGCAAACTGCAGTGGGGGGAAACTGAGGCAGCCCAAGCCCCTCGCCCCTGGACTGCTCTGCTTGGCCAGGGAGAGGTGAGTCCACCTGCAGGGTGCTGTGCAGCTGGGCTGCCCCGGGGAGGAGGAGGAGACCCCGGCTGTGCTGCAGGGAAGGGGGGGGACCCTCCACCAGTGAAAGGAGCTTGATGCGGCTGGACTGAGCAGGGCTGGGAACATCCCACCTCCCTCAGCCCAGCAGCTGCGACCGGGTGGTAGGGCCCAGGGTTGCAGGTGAAGTCCCTTAGCAGCAGCTCTGGGGTACCTTCTGCACCCCCAGAAGCTGGAGGCTGCAGTTTTGCCAACACATTGTTTAGGATTTTGTTTCTTTGTTTTGTTGTAGGTTTTTTTCCCCCCTCCAACTAGTGTGTCCAAATGTTTCGAAATGCGCATTCATGGCCCAGAAATGAAGGGTGGTGGCTTTTGTTTTCCTTTCCTCCCCATAGAGACAAGCCCTTGCTCTCAGACAGAGACAGCTCACAACCTGGGGAAAGTTGAAAGGCTGTACTCTGAACCCTCGCCGGGAAAGCAGCAGGGACAGAATCCCTGGGCTCTCCGGGCTGGCGGGAGCGGGCACGGCTGAAATCTGGTCTTGGAGAGGCAGCGGCTGGTGCTGGGGGGGGGGTCCGTGCTTCCCGTGTGCATGGGGGCAGGTTCGCGGCGGTGAAGGGGAGCTGCAGCCCGCTTGCAGGCAGGCAGGAGGGCAGTTTTGTCCTTGGCAGCTGCTCGTGCAGACAGTTCTGAGCCCTGGCGGGGATGCTCTCCGGGAGAGTGGGTCTGGCCTCTGGTCTTTCCCACACCCTGCGGGGAACCAGCGCTAAAAATGCAGCTCTTCTGCTCAAAAGAAAGTGTTCCTGGATGAAACTCAGTGGTTAGTAATTACACTTTATTTGGATAAAGCTCAAATTTAGCATTTTTTTTTCCCCCCAAAGCTAATCTTTTAAGGCTAATATTCTGTGTGCTGGATTGTACATCAGGGCAAATGAATGGTGTAGGTAGCAGCTGAGGGAATAACTTTCCCAGTAAAATCAGGGAGTAACTCATCCAGTGAACCTGTTGACTGCTGGCACAGCAAACCTGTGATTCCTGACCTTTGCCTTTCTTGACAGGAGACTGATGAAACGGCTGTAGGAGCCAGAAGTCAAGCCGGAGACTGCTAAATCTTCACGTCGTTTTTACTCTGCCCAGAAGCAAGGCTGTGTGTCCGGAACGTGCGTGCAGAAGCACGTGGGTTGCTCTTCGGGGTGCTCACTTCCCCCAGGAGCGTGGCGGGGCGAGCCTTTTTGCAGGCAGCAAGGGGAGCTGGACGGGGCACGCTGCACTGAGCAAAACAGGTATCTCAGCAGAGACGCCGGAGGATAACATTGCCAACGGGAATGGTGTGGCAGGGAGCTCGTACACATGGGGCTGCTGGTGTTGACAGACATAAGGGTCGCTGCGTTGCTCTGCTGTCGCCTTGTCTGGGGGGCAATGCCTGTGCTGCGTGGGGGCTCGGCGTGTGCGCGGCAGGGGACGGGTCCCTGAGAGACAGGAGTAAGGAAACCCTTGTTTCCAGTGTTTGCTCTAGATTTTGTCCTCGATCCTAGTGAGAATAAAAAGCTATAAAAAAATGCACTTGCCGATGTGGGAAGGATAGCTTCATTATTTCCACCTTGGTTATTTTCCTTGAACCTTGTCACCTTCTGCCCACATTTCAGAGTTCAAAGCCATTCACTCGTACAGGAAAGCGAACAGGGACGGTTTTGTTCAGTGTGTTACAGCCTCCCTGTGCCTGGCACCTCGGCACATCTGGGTCTCTAAGCCTTCTGTGTCTGATAAGCTGCTGTTTGTGCTGCAGACTGAAGCGAGGGAGCTGATGTCAATAGGAGCCTTAGGGACAGCGGGGCAGATGCAGGAGGGCAGCAGCCGGGCAGACTCCTGCCACCCTGATGCTCCGTTCTTGCCGCAGTGTTGGGGGGGGGTGTGTGAGCTCTCCCAGCGCTGCCGCTGTGCCCATGCCTGTGCGGGAGGAGACGGAGCGATTGCCATCTGTCTCAGCTGAACTCGTGCGCTTGCAGAAGGCATGGCCCCAGCTCCTCCCGGGAGGCTTGAGACAGCATCTCTTGCGCTGAACTGGCTTGAAACAAACCTTCAGACTGCTCGCAGGTGAAACATGTCTCAATGAGACCCCTGCAAGCCCCATCTCTTTCCCCCAGTGCTGTGTTGCTGGCAGTGGGAAGAACATAATGTGAAATACAAGCTCCCTCTGAAAAGAAGTTCTCTATTTTGAGAGAAATGAAGAAAACAAAACAAAGGTGGAGAAAGGCTGAGCAGCAGTCCCAATGCGATTGCATAGATAGCATCTTTTGCGGGAGGTGTGTTAGTGGACAGCATACAGGGAACCGCTACAGAATGGACAGCTATTGCTAATTACTGTTGTTCCAATGTGTACAAGGTATTTTGAAGCACCTGTTGACCTGACTGACAGTTAGGCTAGCCGAGCTGTGCAGTGTGCTGCAACCTCAGAAACAGGTGGTACAGGGTCTGGGCGCTCCGGTGAGTAAAGCATGGACATACCTGGGAGGACTGTTACATCCCTTTCTAGTCGAATGGAATGGAAAGGAAGATGAGGAAAAGAAAAATAAATGTTGTCTTCTGGGTGGGTCTTGCTAAGAAGTTATGTTCTTGTGTTGCCAGTTTTCCCTTCGTTGGGCGATGGTTTCTGTCCATGGACAATGGAGATGAGGAATGCTGAATGCCGAGCAAAGCCACCTGCGTCTCAAGGCCAGTGGGATGAGCTTCTGACCTTGCGCTCTCCAGCTGATGAGGAAGGTGTCTACGGCTTCTTCTGTCGGAGGAGCAGTGAGCGCAGTCCCGAGGATGAGCCTGACTATGCATCGATAGATGATGACTTCTCACCCTCCCTGCATGGATCTTTCCCCAGGAGAACCTGGGGGCACCGTCCAAGATTTATCAGCCTCAGAGAGGATGGTGCAGGGCACAGAGGGGATGCTACCAGCAAGAATAAATTTTTCAGTGGTGGTGAAGTGTTGGCCTTCGATGAACTTTCTCAGACAAAGCGTGGGCATGTGCTTGAGCGTGGTGAAACAGATCCAGTGCGGCTGCTTGAGCTGCTCTGGGCAGACCTGGGGAGAGACCACGACATCTCGGACTGGGAGGAAGACGAAGATAACGTCTTCTCTCTGTCTCCTGGGGAAATGAAGACACGGCCCAGCCAGCTGGTAAGTGTATCTGTCTTTCAGGCGTATTCACAACCAGAGCCGAGGCACTTCAGAGCGGTGGTGACTGTGGGTGCCCGTTACCTGTGCCCCGTTACCTGCACCCTTGAGGCGCCCAGCTGGTCCTGAGGTTGGGTTGCTCTGGCAGATGTCGAGTGTCTGCCTTCTCTATACCCTTAACTCCTGCTTCAGGCCAGTGAAGCGCAGTCCAAATCTAGTGCACGAAGCTGACTTCGTACCCTTTAGCCGTCAGTCTTACGCCCTGCAGGGTTTCTACCCAGGTAGGAACCAAATGCCTGCTCGCCCTGAGGCGGTGGGTGAGGGGAGCAGGGAGAGCATCAAGGGACTGAGGGCAAAATGTGTCCCCCGAGGGCTTGCAGGGAAGGCTGTTGGGACAAGCAGCTCTGGCCTGGGGAGTCAGTGCTGGCTGGTTTCCTCCGCGTTTGGGTCTGGTCGATTGTGGGCTTTGCTCAAGGCTTCTCCTGCGGCTGTGGACCAGCAGGCTCCTGGGTGGGCTCCCTTGCTCGCTGTGTTTGTGCTCCTTGTGCAACATGTCTGTCTGTTGGGGTCCCAATAAAATCTCTGTCCCCGCCAAGCCCCTCTGTTTTCAAGAAACTCATATGAACATAATTACCCTCGAGGCCTCTGGCTCCCTGTTAAATTTGGTTACAAACGGCTGACGGGCTCCGGAGCCCTTAAAGCAGAACATCTGTGCCTGTACACGGGCGCGCACGCAGCCGTCGGACAAGCCTTCTCCCTGTGGCTGTTCCCCGAGCACAAAGCAAGCGGCGGGCAGAGGGGCTCCAGGCAGCTCCAGCCCCGCCACTCCTGGTCCTGCTGCACGCCAGGCTGGGCCTTCTGGTTTGCTTTCCCATGCAAAACAGCTCTGTTTTGTTTCTCTGGTAACTGAAGCTACAATGCAGCCGTTGGGCGGGCTGCTGATGTTAGGACTGCTCCGCCGTTGCCGAGGTGGCTGCTGGAGTGCTGTGCAGTTTTCCGGCCCAGCCTCAGCCTTGTTTCACCTTTTGCCTCTGTGCAGGTTCACTGTCGGGCAGGAGCACGTCTTCCTCTGATGTGGTTCTGGTAAGAGGTGTCTGCTCCGGCGCTGAGTCAAGCGGTTATAGCCACGGCCAGGCAGTTAGGAGTGGCTGTAGCTGCTGCGTGTCCTGCCTCGCCCTTCCCTTGCGTATGGCCGGGAGTCAATTTTCCCTGGTTTTCCAAAGGAGACTGTGTGTCTGCTTCTCTGCCCTGTGTTGGGTCTGCTGTACCGGGCACCAGGATCAGCGCGGCAGTGGATCATTTCGTTTGTACAGATACGGTGGCCTTCGTATGAGCCACCCTTAGACTAACTAAGCCATCTCTAGAAAAGTAATTTCCAAAACCAGGCTGAGCCTCTCTAGCACCTGGCACTTTTTCCTGCCATTGAAATAAGAAGGGTGGTGGGGTGTGTGTGGTGGTGGGGTGTGTGTGAAAATCTACAGGGTAATGAGATTTAAAATTAACAGATCCCTACCTAGAGCTGCTGCTTCTCCACCTGCTGATGGGCGTCAGGCTGTGGTCCCTTGCATGGTTCCGGGGGTCCCTACAAGCCACTTAAGCCCACACACAGGCTGAAGCTTAAAATAAACCAACGACTATTGCCTTCCTGACGGCATTTCCTGGCTCAAAGCTTGTACCTTGTGCTCAAAGCATCCAGGTTGTGCTCAGGAAGATACTTGGGGTGTCACCAGTGCTCTGGCTGGGTCATGCTCATTCCCATGAGCTCTGGTGCATCTGGGTTGCACAGAACCGCCCGTCTGCTCCCCACAAACCCCAAACGCCTGGGTCGAGCTAAGAAGCCAAGAGCATGTGTCCTGTCTCCCCTCAAACGTGTTTTGGAGTTGGTCGTCGTTCCCCACCGTGTGCTGGCACCGTGCAGCGGTTGATGGCTGTGTTCGGGGAGGAAGGTGGGCTGGGCGCAGGACGGGCAGTGCAGCGCAGCTGGCTTCCCAGGCTGGGGGGCGTGCGGGGCGTCCCCTTGCCTGCTCACGCCGAGGGCAGCCGGCTTGCTGGAGGGAGCCGGGGGGCTGCAGGCCACCGTTGAAGTGGCTGCGAAGGGCTGACAGGGGTCCAGGATGCTCCTGATCTGGTCCGCCTGCGGTGCGTCCAGCCCCCGTGCAGGCAGGTGGCTCTTTGAAGCTCCCCCTGCCTCTGAGGAGGGAGTGGAGAACGAGACGGCTGGGTCTTGCTAAACAAGTGTTTTCGTGTTACACCGAGGCAGATGTTGAACTGCCTTCCTTACAGGAGCCAGCAGGGCTTACAGGGCTCTGTGAGCAAGGGCTTACACCAGGGCTCCCTGCTGGGAGGGGGGCCGTCACCTCCTGACGAAGTCGATCTGGAGGAGTGGCCCATAATCCCTCCCTGATTGATAGGACAGGGATGCTTCCTTGGTTTTTTTCCCATGCAACCCAAGAGATGGGAAATCCCTCCCTTGGACCATGCCCCATATTTGACTTCCCGGCAGGTGCTGCTTCTGCCCGGAGGTGGCTCTGCCCGCTGCACTTTGCTCAGTGTAAAGGAAGGAGAGGAGCTGCTGCTGGGCTCCCATGCTTCTCCCGCCGATGCCGCCTGATGCAAGGCAGGAGTCTGTGATGAGCTCATCAGTTTCTACAAGAAAAAGGCAGAGCGTAAATTTTGGAGCTCAGCAAGAACTGCTGGATTTCACTTGGATTGTGTTTTCTGGTTCTTTTCAAGTCTTATTCTGGCGTTTTGTGTTGCTCTCCCAGGTTCATAGACAGACGATGCAATTATTTATACCATGCACTTATTTAAAACCTGCCTCTCCCCATAATTCAGTCCTCCTTTAGCAAAACAAATGTGGCTGAGAGCTAGGATGGGGTTGCTGCCTCTTTCTTTCTCAGGGCTTCTGAATTCTACACGGCAGCAGCGACAGAAGCCCGAGACAGCGCAGCCCTGCACTCGGCGTGGGGACAGCATGGTCTGGCACCCAGCCTGCAGCCGGGATGTGTCCTGGGGAATCGGGCACTGAGACGGGGACCGGGGCAAGTGCAGAGATGGGGCAGAGGCTGCTGGCTCCTAAGAGGTGGCTCACGCTCAACAGCCTCAAGACACCTCTGTAATTTGGAAAGGAAGGGTGCTTTTGTTATGATGTTTTGTTTTGTTAAGGGACTTGTAACCTGAGTGTGAAAGTTTGGGCTTGGATGTTTCCAAGCTGGTGGGTTTGAACCTGAGAAACAAGTCTGTGTCGCTGTGGCCCCTGGAGCCCTCTCCCTGGCTGGCAGAAGGGTGGGCGGCCGTGCAGGCTGCGGGACGGGACTCAGCGCTTTCTGCCTGGAGCAGTGCGGCCGGCTCAGCCTCTGCACACTCAGGACAGAGATCCTGCTCGTTTAATCTTTGCTTCCTTTGCTTTTCCTCTTCTAGCTATTGATTCGCTTTGGAGCGGGGAACCAGAGCGCATGGGTCCAGCTCAGCCCTTCGGCGTGGGCCGAGGGCAGGACGCTCTCGCCAGGACGAGCCCGGCAGCCCCTGCGGCCACGGGGGGCCGGGGGAAGAAAAGAATTTACTGCTAAATAATAATGCTTTTGTGTGCATGAGGGTTTGCATAAAGTGTTTTCTGAAGCTGCCTCTGAGTTTTCCTGGCATCCCCAAAGAAGGTTAGCAGCAGTGCGCGTGGCTCCTGTCCAGCCCTGGAAGCACTCTGGGGCTGCGGTGTCTGTGGGCGTGGGAGGGACGGGCACTTGCTGTCCCCAAGCAAGAGCGTCTCTCCTTATTAGTGCAGTCGATGGCCTAAAGAAAAGGCATCGTTGTGGTAGCGATTTTGACTGAAAGAGCACCAAGAGGAGCTGTGCCTGACGCTGGTTTGTTTTAAATGTCTTCTGCGATGCTCCTGAATGGGAAGAGCACCGTGCAGCTGCCCCTTGCGTTTGGTGTGCCCCCGCTGCTGCCGCCTGCTCCGTGCTTGCCGGAGCCAGCTGCCTCTGCCCTGGGCCCCTCTCAGCTTTGGTGTGTTTTGCTGTTGGGGTGCCTGCAAGGTCGGCCCAGCTCTGGCGGGGTTTGACTGCAGCTGCTGCAGCAAACCTGGGCTCTTGAGGACAGCCCGGGAGTGTTCCCGGCCTCCAGGCGCTGTGCCATGGTCCTCAGTACTTTTGTGAGGAGGCTTGCTTGGCCAGGCAGCCCTTTGCTCGTGGTGGCAATCCTCCAGAGACCCCAGAGTGCTGGAGCATGATGGCAGAGCCCAGTAAGCCAAACTGGGCACAGGCTGGCTTGCAGAAACCTTTGGATCCTGTCATCTTCGTGCTTCTGCGTGCTCCAGGGATGCTCACGCTGATGCTTGGATCTGTCAGGGAATTTCACTCCTGGCCCTGCGCTGGGTGGAAGCAATGGTGATGCGTCCAGGGACTGTCATCCTGCAAGCAGAGCTGTGGTGTCCCTGGCACCGCACTCTGCACGAGAGGCTGTGCTGGACAGGGTTTGCCTCTGAATTTGGGATGTGGAAAGCTTGGTACATGGATGGTCCAACCCCTGCGCAAGTGAGAGGAGGCTGTATGTGAATTCGTCACGTGGGGTTAAACTTGCAAAGACCTGCCCTCACTTGCAGGGAGCAGAGCACTGCACCTGACAGAGATTCCTCTGTCTTGTTAATTAATCCCAAACCTCGGCCAGAAATAGGGCTGGGATCTTCTGCAGACAACAGCTGTTGCTAGAACTATGTGCGAAAATATATGAGTAGGTCAAATCTAGTTTATTAAATGGCATTTAATTGTGCAAGCCTGACAGACAGATGTGTCTCTGTTGCCTGTGATTATTTTTTTTAGCTGCTGAGCCTGTTGGCTGTTGGAGTCAGGTAGCCAGGCACCGGCAGGAGCGTGTCCCTTGCACCCAGCCAGCTGCTGGCCGTCTGTGTGTGCCCGTGTGCGCTGGTGCCCCTCGCGTGATGCCAGCCCTCCTCGTGCTGCTCTCGGGCAGGAGAGGCTGGCTGCGAAGGGGAAGGGCTCCCAGGCAGCCCCCTGCTAAATCAGCTGCATTTCTGGGCCTGAGCTCGTGCGGGGAGCGCAGGCGCTCAGGATTGTCCCTCTCCATTTGGCCTGCGGGACAGAGCCAGGCCATGCCCCGGGCTGTCCTCTGGCTGTTAATAGCACAGCCCTTTGCTTTTCCTATACATTTGCCATAGGAGCCTCCCTGCTCCTGCTAATAATAAGAGATGCTCGCAATTCCTTGTGCTGGTCTGGCGCCTGCCTTCGGGGGCAGAGGATTAATGTCCCAGCCAGGCTCTAGCAGCTCAGTAATATTCCCATGGGGAAGGGAAAGCTGCCTTGTGAGCATTCTGCTTATGCCACTCTTTTATATGTAAAAATGCAGCCTGTATTATATTTCTTTTTATCGTCAAGATGCCTATATGAAAACTGTGGCATAGCAGCGGGTTTTTGCTGGAGTTCTGCCTCGTGTGGGAATCTCTGTAGACTCTTCCCATACACTTACTCTTAGGTGCTTGAATATAAATAGAGTTAAAATCGGTTAGGTCTCAAAAAAGCCATTTTCCTTCTGTATCACTTTGGTCTATTTGTAATTTGTGTAACTTGTCTATAGTATCTCAAAAACGTTGCCATATCGGTCGTGCTCTTTTAAATGCATTTAAATAGCGCGCTTCGCCCACGCTGATCAAAAGCCCTGGGCACTGCAGCATCGCGAACTTAAACCAGCCGGCCCCAAACGCAGACAAAGCGAGGGGTGCGTGGCGAGGAATGACCGGAGCTCGTGTGCTGAGCCAGTGGATTTGGAAATGATAACGTAAAGGCCGAGACCAAGTGTCCCCTATGGATAGTAGCTGCTGGGGGTGGATGAAGGAGGATGAAAGAGGGAGGAGCGGGAGGAGGGATGGAGCCAGGCGCCCGGATCTTGCACGATGCCCTGGCTCGGCATGTTCCCGGTGGTTGCCCACCGCGGCTGCGTCCCCTGGCCGTGCTGCACAGAGCGTAGCAGAGCCCTGTCCCTCACCGGGGCTGCCGCCGGCTGAGTGCCTGTGCTGCCTGCAGGTTGTTTCTGCTTCACCCGCTGGGGTCGGGGAGGTTATTTTTCGCCGCTGGTGTCACTGTCCTCATCCGGGAGCGTGGAGGTGGGGGGTCCTGGCGAGCCCCGGGCGTGCAGCAGCTGGCCTCAGGGAGGGAGAGCACCCCGCTTCTGGGGAGAGTCACGACACTCGTTAACAAGGCTAATGTTTTTATGTTGATAGAATTTAATGGTGCAAACCTCCTGTTATTGAAGTCTTCAAGCTTTCTGGCTTACAGCTGTGGGCTTATAGATCTGTAGAAGTCTCAGTGAATCTGGGCAGGAGCACACCCCAGCTTGCGCAGCAGAAATTCCGCAAAAACATCATTGACTAATTTTTTCAGTGATGTCATCTCTTGTTTAGTGAAATTGGGGAGTTTTGCGAGTCTGTGAGGACGAGTCATCTGAAAAGTTTATTTGGCTTTTGTGTGTATACTAAATAAATCAGTATTTGTGAATACATTCACTGATATTTACAAACCAGACCATCCTTTGCGGGGAAATGCACAGATTCAGCCTTTGCCAGGACCTTTGAGGGGACTGGGGAGGGCGGGGGGCTTCTTGCAGCTGTGGATAAGGCAAGGGGCCCTCGGGTTGTCTAAGGGAGTCCAGCATGCATCGGGGTTAAGGAAAAACGTAATTGGTGTTGGAGGGTGAAGCATCAGCAGGATGCGAGTGCCACAAGTGCTGGGGGAGGGTGACGTCCCGCTCCCGTCTCAGCCTTCGAAAAGGGACTTGCCGAGGGGACGCCCGTGGGACCAGCTGGCTGCTTTATTGCTGTGGGGTGGGGGATTTACGCCTCTGGCCCCAGGAGGGTTACAGGGGTGCTGCCCTGCTCACCGGAGTGTTTCCTTTTGCCGCAGGAGCTGGCACGTGGGGATTAAGTAATTGCCTAATTGTCCATCGGAGAGGGAGGCTTTCCCGCAGTGCTGGGTCTCCGGTGCAGCCTGCGGCAGCGTGTGGCATCCCGGCAGCCGAGTGCCTGCTCGCATCCTCCCTCCCAGGCAGCGCCCATCCCCAGCATGTCCCACCCATGCCCCAGGACCCCGCGTATGCCTCCCGATGGGAGCCGCAGCCGAGCATGCTGCAGCTGCCTGCTGCTGATGCTGGCTCGCTCATGGGGAGGAAAACCTGCCCAAAAGTGCCGGCGCGGTGTGCTCGGGCAGGAGTGGACCCGGGCGCGTGACCCCTCTGCCCGGCGGGCTGCTCGCCCTGCTCCAGCCCTCGCACAGGGCGCGTGGTGCATGCAGTAGCTGCAGCAGAAGGAACGGGCTGGTTTGCCAGGTGAGTGGCATGTGCCCTCGTCCTGGTCACAGCACCAGCCCAGGCGGTATATTCATAGCTTGTCTGTCGCTCCTCAAAGTAGAAGCAGCAACTGCCCTGCTGGAAATAACTCTCCTTTATCGTTAAATGGGCTCTTTGTTTGCATGTGTGTGCGTGTCAAGGCTGATCACGTTGGATGGTGATCTTTTGTAATCGAGCCTGCGTTGGTCAAAACTGTTCCCTTACTGATCACCATCCATGGCGTCCCTCCCCGTGCTGCATGCCCCCTCCCAGGGTGGTGCTCTCTGGCAAGCGGGGCTGACCTGCTCCCCAGGGTGGATGGGTGGCAGAGCCGTGGCTCCCTGCCTGCCTAGGCTGGGGCCACCACCAGTGGTACGTCTGGCAACATCTGGTTGAGCAGCAAAGACCAGGAGCCCCGTTATGAGTGACAAAATTAGGTACCTCTTCCAAGAGATGACATGACTTCTCTTTGAATGGTTTGTTTTCAGTATTAAAACCAGATTAGACTCTCATCTGTTGAAAAAAAAAATGCAGATCTTAACAGTTTTTTCATGTTCCCGGATGCACCATTGGAGACCGGAGCATGCATGTTGGGATTATTTTTAATGAGAAACTTTTTATGGGGAAAGCAGTGGTGGCAGGCAGGGAGCTCGCTGCGTCACCGGCGGCATGGGGACGGCCGTGGGACAGTGGGAAGCTGGGGTATGTCTTCTGCTGCTCTTCGATATTCACGTATCTCAGTAGGCTTCTCGTGGTCCAGCTGTGGTGGTGCCTGGTGCCTCTTCAATAGCAGGGCACCAAGCCCAGCAGAGACCATTGGCCTCTCGGGCTGGAGCCCACTGCTGAGGTCCGTGCTGGGGATGGCATCGCAGCCCGAGCACCAGCTGTGGGCTGCCGTGTGCCAGACCTTCCCGGGCAGAGCCCCTGCAGCCCCTTGCCTGGGGGCACGGGAGGGCTGGTCCAGCGCAGGAGGGGTTCAGCCCTGTCCTTGGAAAGGCATGGTCTCCGCAGCCTCCCGGGTGACGCTGCCCGTGGGCAGCAGGTTTTATGCCTTCTCCACCCCTTCTTCTCTCGCCACCCGAGCGGTGTCACAGCCCCTGCCCGGCACTGCCAGCCCTGTCCCGTCAGCACCCGCCCAGCAATTCAGCGTTATTAAAAGAAAAGGGTTACTGTTCCTGCTATGCTAATAGGGCGAACGCCTGCTCTGCGAGTAGCTGTTCCCTTCCTGACCTCGGGGAAATGTCTGCACACAGCAGCAAGTGGAAAATCACTGCATGCTAACGGCTCGCTGGGGCTGCTCGCTGGCAAGGTGCAGCTTGCCCCCTGCTCACGCCTCTTCAGACGCCCCACGTTTTCCCGCAGAAGTGGGGCCAGCCCTCAGGAGCGGTACCGGCAGCAACGGTGGCTTCTCTTGCCGGCGAGGATGTTGCCTGGCAAGCTTGCCAGCCGGTGGCTGTTATTAATACTGCGCCTGGGTGCTGTTGAGCAACAGCTGTGACAGCAATAGCTCATCAATGGAACAGGAATAGCTCCTGGCCGCGGGCCTGTTCGGAGGCAACATGGGATCCTCTGGGGGATGTTCTGTTGCGAGAAGAGACTGTACGTGTCCTCCAAAATACCGGCCCTGTCCCATGACTTTACGGAGAAGGCAAGATGTTTGTCGCAGTGCTGGGTCTGGTTGGTGAGCGCCCCGGTGTCCGTCCCAGCTCCTGCGGGCAGCAGACGGGGCAGGGCTGGCATTCACCACATGGAAAACTCTTAGTGAGCCTGTACAGTGTGGCGTTTTCCTTAGAATCAGCCTTTTAATATTAACTCAAGTTTAAAATGGGCTCTCATGTAAGTCTGAAGGTGATAGTGATACATATATATATATATATATAGAAAGAATTAATAGAAATTGCTTTCGTTTTTCCTGTAGATGTCTGTGGAGCAGGTACATTAGAAATGTTGGGAAGAGACAAATGCAGCAGCGGAGCCTGTGTCCTGGCACCACTTGGCAGAAATACCCACTTTGGTGTGTACAGGCTTCAGCCACTTTGCAGGGGATCCAGTCCCCAGGACCTATTCTTACCTAGGATGGTATCCTGGTATGCTGAAGAAGGATCCTAGATTTAAAATTACTTGAATGCTTTTGGGATGACTGGATAGGAAGAAGCTACACAAGTATGCAGAAGCCTCTGTGGTTTGTCTCCCAGGCCCTGGGAAGGAGACAGCTTTCTTCTGTTTGCACTAACTTGGGTTTTTTTTTGCTTTTGGAGGAAGTGGGAGAAGGACTTAACACCACCAGAGCAAGCAGTGAAGTGAGGTGCTGGTGGGATCATTCTTCTGGCAGCGCCTTTCTGGTGGGCCGGTGTAGTTGTGCCTGTGCCGCTGCGTGGCTGCCCCCCCCCTTCCGCAAGGACTTTCCTGTTTTTGGCAGGACAGAGCCATCTCCATCGGTCTGTCGTGATTACCTTGCAGATATCTGCCACCTGATGTGCTGCCTGTGCTAACCGGGACGGGCAGTTGCCCGTCCTCCCCCCGAAGCAGAGCGCGGCGCTGACGGGCGAGCCCCTGATGGGAAGAGAAGCCCAGCGGGGCCGAGCCCGGCAGCGCCGCCGTCCCTGCAGGGACGGTCCCTCCTGTGAAAGCTGCCTTCATCCCCGGCCCTGGCAGAGATGGAAACAAAGGAGTGTCTCTCCTGTACCAAAACCTTACCGAGGACAGGAGCTCTGGGCACCAGCTGGCCCGTGCACACACGCGTGCCCCTGCCCGCTTCCCGGTCCGGCAAGGTGTTCTGCAGGTAGCGAGCCCTGCTCTTACAGCCCGGGGCTCCACAGCCAGCTCTGCCCGTGCACCCTGGCTCTGCCCTGCTCTGAGGGGAAAGCCTGTAAGAAGTGTTGAGATGTTTCCCTGGGCTGCCCGGTGTGACGATGGCCGGGAGCACCTTCTGCAGGATCCCGTGGTAGCAATGCCGTTCAGCGGCTCTGCTGCAGTGGCGGGTCCCCTGGCAGCTTCAACACTATGGCAGCGGTACCCAGTGAGCTGGATGGGGACGTCTGGAAATGGGCACTTGTCCCAGCTGCCTTCACCAACCGCGGGGAAGTATTTGCAAGTCCTCGGAATAAAAACTGTGGCCCTTGAGGCAGCGGTGAGTGAGTTACGGAGGGAGGCTGACTGTCAGGCAGCAGTGTCTGGCTTTAACTCCCACGCGCACCCTCCTATGGGTAAAATGCTTGCTAGGAAAGTGACCCCCTGGGGAAGTGTCCCATAGAGGTGAGACTGTCTTCCCAGCCCCAGGCGTTTAAAGGAGGAGAAAAGAGGCCAACGCACAAAGCTTACACTGTGCCTCGGTGCTCCCAGCCCCGCTGTGCTGGCCCGGTAACGCAGGGGACACGGCGGAGGAGCTGCGGCCGGTGCCAAGCCCAGGAGCGGTGCCAAAAAGCAGCTGAGGAATGAGCGAGGGGGAGATGGAAGGAGGCAGCTGGAGCCGGCGCCGGGACTGACGCCGCCCGTGTGCTGCTGCCGGGGCCATGCCGGTGCCATGCGGGTGCCGCCGGGGCAGCGCTGAGGATCCAGGGGGCCTGGGTGCAGATCAGGTCTGTGGGGTGCTAACAGTGGTGGCGGTGCCTGACGCCATCTTCTCCAGGTGGGTGCAGCTTCTCCAGCTCTGCTGCGTCATGGTCTCCCGTGCTCCTGTCCTTGCCTTGTCTCCTCGCTCCTACTTCCCAGGAGCTGTGACCACCACCTCCGCTTCACCGCAGAGGGCACCAGCGAGGCTGGCACTGTTCTCACCGTAACGGAGATTTGGGATCTGAGCAGGCCCTTTTGGCTCAGCGGTGGTGGTGGCCGTGGCCGGGAGGAGCTGCCACACAGCATGGGTTATCCTGTGCTTGCACTGCCACCGACACAGGTCCTGCCAACCATGGCCTGCTAGTGCTTTGCTCGCTCCTCTGTTCCTCTCCCTGATGGTCTTCCCCTCCGCCAGCATCTCGAGGCTGTCTCAGTGCCCCCCGCATGGACGAAGCCAGGCAGTCTGAAGGGCACTGGTGATAGGCAGGGAAAAGCAGTGAAGGTGGCCCCAGGACAGGCAGGAGTGGTCTGCCAAGGTGCCGGTCCTGCTTCGGGGGGCCCCAGCGCCGCATCCTGGTCTGCCCTCGCTGACGTTTGGCAGAGGGCTCAGCTGCCACATGCACCAACTGCTGGGGTATCGCGCTACAAACGGCACCTTGTCCTGGGGGAGAGCCACCGTGCTACTGCACGCCAGTACACGCTACCTGCCTGCTGTCAGCGTGCACGGGCGCCGGGCTGTGCATGGGCAGGATCGTCCCCTGGGGCGCGTGGAGCCGGGCGCCAGCCTGGGGTGGGCGGTGGGCAGGACCGGTGCCACCGGCTCGCTGGGCATCCACCAAGCGTCCTGAGGGAGCGTGGCTCAGCCCGGGCATCACTGCTGATCAACTTGCCGTTGCTTATTCTGAAATAATCTCATATATCACCAGTTGGTGGGGTTTTCTTATGTGCCTGCAAGAAGACTTCTCGCCTGGGGGCCTGTGCACCGGATGGCTTGCAGAAAAGTTTGTGGCATTGCCTTTCACTATGGTACTTCTTGTGAACAAATGCTAAGCTTGCACAAATGTTTGTGGAAGTGAATAAGGAGCTGTGAATAGAGTTGGAGTGAATGGCTAGGCCGCATCTGATGGCTGGGGGGTGTTTTTTCCCCTACATTTTTCTCCCTGTTGCAGTCACACCTGCAGGCTTGCCGAGCGGTACCCACTGCCCCATGGAGAGGCCGGCTGCCTGCTGTGCCTGTGGCGAGGCTGGCTGCCTGCGGTGAACCTGGCCGTACCGGAGCATGCAGGTGGCTGCGGGTTGTGGTGGGGGCATCCGGGGACGACAGCGTGACCGTGTGGGTATGGCATGTCCCTCAGAGAGGAGAGTGTCGGGAGCCCTCTCGAGTGCATCTGTGACCGCTGCTGGTGAGCTGGAGCAGGGGCCGGAGTGAAAACCTAAACCATCTGGGGTTTGGGTTTCCAACGTCCTACATGTGCCTTTGACAGCCAAACTCCCATTTCTTTTGCTCTGGGGGTGTTTCTCTTCCCTCGCTCCTTCCCACTGCCTGGGAAGGAGAACGCTGCTCGGTGCATTTGAGGCAGGAAGGAAAGCCTGGAGCTGTTTAAAACTCGCAATCTTCAGGGAATTTCAATCGCTGTCCAAGCCTGTTCGCAACCAACTGAATAACGGTGCAGGGTTTGAATCGCTGGCCCGCCTCCGCAGGCAGCGCTGCCTCCTCCCTCCCTCCCTCCCTGCCTGTGTCGAGCTCCTGCCCGCACTGGGGCTCTGCCCAGCTCTGCGTGCCGCAGGCAGCAGCCATGGGGGTGCCAGGGTGGGCTCTCCCTGGGGCTGGGGGCAGCGCCGCGGTCTAGGGGGGCTCTGCGCCTGCCCCTCTGCCCGGCCCATCATGCCATTGCTGGATTTTTTCTGGGCTTGCTTCAAAAGAGCCAAGGTAAGGAACTGCCTAATGGTGTCCGTCTTTCGACACCCTCCTAATTTCAGGAGAAGCTGCCGGAAGGGGCAGTGGGGGAGGCGTCTCTAGTCGGGCTGGGGTTTGCGCATGGTGCCTGACGTCTGCTCCGGAGGGATGTCGTGCCCGTGCCCCGCGTGCACGTGAAAGGTTAATTTTGGATGGGCCGCATGCGGCTGCGTTGGTCGGTGTGCCCTGGGCTCACCCGCTACCCATCAGCGATGGTACCCGCGTCTCAGAGCCAGCAGCCCCGAGGGCAGGCAGGGTGCTGCGCCTGGCCGAACGCGGGCAGCGTGTGTGTGTGGATGCAGCACCGGTGGTTATAATGCAGTCGTTGATGGGCTCTGTGTGTGTGTGTGCTGCCAGCCCCCCGACGTGGTCTGCACACGCCAAGCCGGGTCCTGCCGTGCATGGCTCAGGTGGTGCAGCTGGGCTGGGGGCACCCCTGCAAACTGGGGCTCGCCTGGAGGCTCCGGTCACTCCCGGCACGGCAGCGGGACCACGTCTGGCTTCGCTGACCTGGAGGGATGGGGCGGCTGTGAGCGGGATGACAAAGGAACAGTGAGACCGGAGGCCCTGAGTTTTTAATTTCCTGCAGCAGTGGTTCTCATGGCATCTGGTATTTTTCATTCGGGTTTAATTCCTCATCTGCCGCCTTAATAATGTACAACTCTCTCTGACTGCCCCTGTTTGTTGTGTTGGATTTTTTGTATCACAGCCTGTGCAGTGTGGTGGTAGGTGTGCTGGGTAGACTTTGGAGGTACTGTGAGTATGGATTTCAGGAGCTTCAGACTGGAAAAAGCACTAAAATCCCTTTCCAACCGGTGCTGTACACCGGGCTGTGTCAAGCGAGTGGATCTGCTGTGGTGAAATGAATATGGAATGCATGCTGTTCCCCTGGGGTTTCAATGCAAAGCTTAAAATAGTTGAGGCTAAAAATGACATTTGTGAAATTCATTAATAATATTAGTAGCTGTCTTGTCCCTGCTGTCTCCAGAGAGCTTAGCAAGTCCTTGTTAACCCTCCTCGTCCCTGTGAGCTGCGTGTTGTCATTGCCATCGTGCTCACGGCGACAGGGAGACAGGGACCGGGTCCTGCATCCCCCCTTGCAGAGCTACAGCTCCCAGAGGGCTCCAGCCTGGCCCGCGCTGGGCTCCCCGGTGCCCGCGGACTTCAGCGAAGTCGAAAGCAACCAGCAGACCGCTGGTAACCTCGTGCCTGAGGAAGGGTCCGGTTGCCCAGCTGGCGTGGGTGGCGGGGAGGAGGCGGCAAGCTGCTGGGAGCCGTGAGATGGCTCCTGCCCTCGCTGTCCCCGGGCCCCCCTGGCTGCAGCTGCTCCTCTGGCTGCGGCCCCGGGCAGCGCATGGGTCTTATCCCCACCCTAGACATGTTCCCAGCCCCCCCCCCGCCCCCGAGGATACTTCCCCATCTGAACCCTCCAGTTCTACTAATTAAGCTGGTATTTTTATCTGCTTCTTGCTTAGAAAATGCTTTTGTAGTATGCCTGGAGCCGTGTAGGGACTGAGCATGGGCAAAAGTCATTCATGGGTCTGGGAGTAAATTTGTCCTTTGGTTCTGGGGCTCTTCCTCCCCACTGTCACCCCTGGGCACTGAAGTGTCATGTCCAGGCACCCGTGCAGGGGCCTGTGAATAGGGAAGCTCCAGGCAATGGGAGGCTCCAGAAGATATTTGCCATGAGATAGCTGAGCTTTACGCTCAGAAGGGACGGGCTCTGACCAAGGAGAACAAGTCCTGGAGAACAGGGGTGAGAGTCCCTTGGCTCACCACCTCCAACTACCTGCTGTGGGGAAAAAGAAAATCTGTTTCAGTAGTTGTAAGCGAAGTGGTGCTTCCCTCGGAGCAGTGGCCCAGCGGTGAAGGACAGGGGACTCTGCCTGGATGGGAGCTTCCCCGATGCTCCGAGGCGAGGGGCAAAATGATGTTTCTGCATTTTGTGCTTCCTCATTAGCTCAGCTCATGAGGTTCTTGTTGAGTTTGGCATCGCAAAACCCCAGGGCGGTGATAAGGGTCTCCCTGCTAGATACTACAGGTGCCTTGCTCCTAAGTTCAGGAGTGTTGTGCTCTTTGCATAGTTTCCTTTGCTGGTTTTAAGCTTTCCGTTGCTCTGCTTGCAGCGACACAAGGTAACCTGGTGGACACTTCGTTTCTCTTCTTCCATCGGCATACTGCCGTTCCCATATTTCCACTTCAATTCCACAGTAGCCACCCCCGCACCAGCAAACGAGACCTGGCTGATCCCCACCTGGGTCCCACAAGTGCTGGACAAGTCCTTGTGGAGTGTGAGGCTTTGGGAGAGGGGCAGCCGGGGAGCAGCTCTGCCTGGACGGAGCTGAGAGCCGCTCCCAGGGCCGAGCGGCTGGGTGGGCTTTGGGGCCAGCCAGGCCCTTCGGGAAGCCGAAGGGACAGAGGACACCGCCCTCCTGATTTCCCTCGGCGAGTACTGATGGCCTTGCGTGGGGCTGAGGCTTCTGCTTCGGTCTGGTTTCCCGTTTTCCTCCCCGTGCCGGTGCTCGCTATGACCAGTGGAGGAATTTCTTGAAGGGGGAGAAATGTGCAGGGCTCTGTCCATGGGATTAACGCCTTCCAGGTTAAATGAGGTAGAGCTGTGGCTGGTGGAAGATTTCATGGGGAAAAAGAAGGTGTTAGTGCCCAGACACAATGGCAGAGGAGAGGAGGCTCCTTAAAGCTGCCTTAGCACAGGGACCAGCTTTCCCTGCCCTTGCTATGGCCTGGGAGAGCAGCCCTACCTCATCGCACGCCAGACCTTGCCCCACTCCGTGGGTATCAACTGCATGTGCCGGCTGCAAGGCTGATGTTTGCAGAGCTTGTGATAACAGACAGGATGGAGCGATCATCTCCCTGTCCAAACATTTTCGGCTCTGATGCTCTCCAGTTGCCCGCACACTGCCAGAGCGGGGCTCGGGCGTCTGCACAGGCTCTCCTGGGGGAGCACAGAGCTGAGCATGCAGCTCTCGGGCAGGCGCTGCTGCGAGAAGCCCGGCAGTGGGGAGATGGTTAAGCCCATCTCCCCCCGGGTCATCCCCAGCCCCGCTGCCCCGGCAGGAAGAGGGCTCCCGGGTGGCCCGTGGGAAAGGCCGGCTCAGCAGCACGCTGCATTCCTGCAGCGATCCCCGCCGCCCTGCCAGCATCTCTGGCCCCGCTCGGCAGGGCTGCGGCTGTGCTGGAGGGGGCTCACCTCTGCCCAGAGAGGGGCCTGGGGAGGGTCCTAGGCTCTGCGCTCGCCTCGGGACCTGGGCAGCGCCGGGACACTCCTGCTCCTCCACCTCCGTGCAAATCGCTGCCGTCTGCCATGTGCTGGCAAGGCTCTGCCATCTGTAAATCCCATTTCCCTTGGCTTTGTCCCCAGAAGTCCAGCCCCAGGTGAGGGGCAGCCCCTGTGTGTGCTGCTGGTGGCCCCTTCCCCACCCTGGGTGCTGTGCCCGTGGAGAGGTTCGGGGAGCAAGAGCCCTGCCTGCTTTCAGCTTTTCTTTGTTTTTATTTCCTTTCTTTATTGTTGGCTTTCCGTGCTTGCAGACACCATTGTACGCTCTGCTCCCAGACCTGCTTAACGCGATTAAAACCTGGACATCTCCACTGCCATCCGTGCAGCCGCACAGGTACCGAGGGACGTGTTCGGGGGGGACCCCAGCCCAGTGCTTCCTCCGCTGGAGCAAGCGTCTGCCGCACCGAGGCTCCCCCAGTGCCGTCCAGAGCCAGATGCAGCTCCAGCGCAGGCCGGCGTGGCACTGGTTGGAGGGCACATCTGTGCCGGTTTGGGGTCGACCCTGTGCCTTGTCCATCTTGGTGACCTATCAGTGCACAACACTCTTTTCCTTCCTTGTGGGAACCGGAGGGCACGTAGAGATAGGGTGCAAAGCCAGTGAGAATAGATGCAGGGGGGAGGAGAAACTCCACGAGCTCTCGGTTAGGGCTTTGCTGGGCTGCAAGTCCCTGTGTTGAAATTCCCATGCGGAGGCTCAAAGGGAAAAGGGCTCCTTCAGTAATTCGCTCCGAGGCAGGGTCCGAGTGTCCTGGGATCTCTCTTCCTTCTGCTCCAGCTGTTTCTCATGCCGTTAGCAGAGCCCTTCTTCAGAGGAGCTGCTGCAGCCTCCCCCCCCCGGCTGATGGTCCCTTCCCCCTTCGTTCTGCTGCTGGAGAAATCACCCAAAGCAGCCGTTCCTAAAGCAGATGCTCCCCGAGCCCTGGGGATGAGACTGGATTCTTCTGAAATTTGTCTTGGAAAAGCAGTTATGCTTCGTGCACTGTGACGATGCTTTTCACCCAAAGCCCTTGGGATATTGTGGAACCCGGGTCTCGGTGTGTCCTGCGAGGTGGGAGGGGGCTGCCCGGGAGGGGAAGAGGGCGGTGGGGTCTGGCTGCAATGGCTGGGAGTGGTTTCTCCGGCTGCTGTCCCACCGCAGGTGCTCTCCCCAGGGGTTTCTCCGGTGGAAAGGCACCGGAGCCGCCAGCTCTGCCGCAGGCGGAGCAGCAGCTGTGAGGAGCTGAGGGATGCTCGGGTGAGGGACCTGAGCTGGAGAGAGGACTGTGGGACACAGCTAAGGACAGCCAAGGGGACTGGCCTGCAGGGAGCGCGCCCTTTGGCTCTGCCCGCTCCAGCCACTGGGTGTCAAACCCAGGGCGAGGAGGAGGAGGAGGAGCGGGAGGTGACCCATGGGTTTCCTGTGGCAGAGCCCCATGCGGGGGCTGCGGGACCGGGCCTGGGTGTGATGCGCAGTGCACGGTGCGTGGTGTGCAGGCGGCTCATGGGCATCACCTGCGGCACGTGGCGCAGATCTGACGGCCCTTGCCTGCCTACCTGTTCCCTCTCTGGCAATTTTGCAGTGTCCTTTCCAAGCTGCCAGGCATAAAGGTCCATCTCCAGCCCTCCCTCTCTCCCCGGCTCCCTCGCCTGCCCCAGGGATGCAGAGCCCCTGGCCCCGGCTGCTGCTGCTCCTCCGATGGCTTCCAGGAGGCAGGGAGCCGTGGTGATGGGCGTGCGCTGGGCACGTCCTTTGCTAGAGCTCTGCTTGTCCTCAGAGCCAGAGCAGGCACTGCTGGTCCCAGCTCCTCTCCAGGGAGCAGGGAAGGGAGGTGGTCCCTGGCCCATGGCCCCACGTCTCTCCTGGGGCTGCCTCTGTCCTGCGCCCGCTCTCCTCCTGCCTGCTGCCGCATCCTGGCTGCGCTCGCATTTTGTGTGTGTTTGTTGCCCTCTATAGCGAAAGCCAGACAAGGGAACCCTGCAGCACCTCCCGCGGGACCCTGCAGTTGCCTGCCCCCTCCCCGCCCCCACTTCCCAAACTCCAGCGGCACCCAGGCGTGGACCTTCAGCGGCTGAAGGGGCTGGAGTGGGGACCGAGCCCGAATGTGAGCAGTAGGAGACCGTGAATGTGAAAATCAAAATAGATAACAAAATGATTTCTGTTCTTTTTTCTTTCTTTTCACAGTGTTTCACATTGCTAGAAGATAAAAAAGATGCAGGTAAGCTGCGACAATGTTTTTCGGGGCAGGAATGCCCTCGCTGCGGGGTGGGCAGGGGTTACAAGAAGAAGAGGACCGTCCTCTTGCTGGGCTTCTGGTTTCTTCTGCCAGCAGTATGAGTTTTTCCCCAAACTGTTACTTTTCAAAGGGGCAGCAAGGGCAGCCAGTGTGAGGTAGTGCCAGCCAGGGCACCCGCCGAGCCCCAGCGGTGCAGGAGGGACCCCCAAGACGTGCCCAGCCCCTCCTTCACCACATCCCTTTCCCCACCCTGGCTGCAAACGAGGCTTGGCGGTACATTGCACTAATCACCAGTTAGCGGTGTGAAATCCCGGCCGCTGTGTGTGCGGAGGAGTCCCGCAGAGAGGAGCGGGCCCCCTCACCGGCATGCGTGCGCTGCCGTAGCTGTGCCGACACGGTGAGCCATTCAACCAGCCCGGCAGCAGCTCTGCTCCTTTCTGGTTCCTTTTCAATTCCTCTCTTCCTTGTGGTGAATGATGTTATGCTCTGCAGATAAGCTCATTAGGAGCTCCAGAGCCTTGAAACTGCCATGCCGTAGGAAGGAGGGTCTCCCCCGGCTTGGAGCCCCCTCCGCTTTGTGTGATTGAGATGTCTCACCAGCGACAGCCGGGCAGGAGGGAATCGCGTTGCAGCTCCTGGCTGATCCGTGGTTGTTGTCTGCATGTCCATGGGCTGCTTCTGCCCTAACCGTCCCTCTGCAAAGGCGGGGGGAGAGGCTGGGGGTCAGGGCCACCCTGCCGCGGGGGGCTCGTGGGTGCTGGGGAGGCCGGAGGCTGGTGGTGATCTACAGGAGGAGGAGGAGGCATGCGCCTGCGGGGCTGGGGACCAGGGATGGGGACAGGGCTTGTAGGCTCCCGGACAGGGCACAGCCAGCTCGTTTTAAGAACACTGCAGGGCCCCGCTGCCAAACGTGTCTGAAACGGCACTGACGGTCCCGGCTGCTGCTCTGCCGGGTGTGAAGAAACGCTCTGGATTTCGCTTTGCCCTTGTGTTCAACCCCAGACAAACAGCCCCATGGGCAAGCATGGCCCTGCTTGTGGGCAAGATGGGTAGGGGTCCTGCACTTTATAGTCTCACCAGTTGGTCTAATGGAGGCTCTTTGCTCAGCAGTGGCTCAGAAGTAAACCTGGCCTGGTCCTACAGTCAGCTTATGGTCACTAGCTCTCAGCAGCTCAGGAAGCGGAGGGACCCGGGAGCGCTCCTCTGCCCTGTGTGGGCTCCTCTGCCCACAGGTCCCGCAGATGATGGCTCTTGAAGAGGAGCGGTGCTGCCCGCGCTGCCGGCCGGAGCCTCCGGCGCTGTGAAACGGGAAATGCCGTCTTGCAGGGAGCCCGCGGGATGTGCCCGGTGATTTCCGAGCAGTTCCCTTAACTGGAGGGCAATGACCCGGCCTCTTGTTTTTCATGCACGTAAGGGTTAGGTGAGCTCTGAGCCTGTTCGGCACAAGAGCCCAGGAGCACAGGAGAGCTCTGGGCAACAAAAGGTGCTTTGTGAACGGAGCTCCAGAAGTAATCCTGGGTGGTCTCTCTTGCCCTTTCACGGGAGAGATTAACAACATGAATATCAAGAGCTTGTTAAAGAGCCCTGTGCAAGGGAAGGGGCAGGGAAGACTCCTACAGATCGCATCCATGGCTAGGATTTTGGGGGGAAGTATGTTTATAGGTTTTTTTTTTCCCCTTGGTTAAAACTGCCTGTAAAATCCAAGTCTCTCCTGCTAAAGGCTCAGCTACATTCACAACACTGCCAGCCCGCACCTTCCTGGCCACACGTCCACGACCCAGCCTGATGAGCTCTGCGCTGCTGGAGGGATGCTCGGCCGCCACAGCGCCACGCTTGCGTAGGGGTCTGAGGGCAGGGGGAGCAGGAGCCCTCGCGTACGTGAGCAGCTGCGCGGTTTTACACCTGTGATTCGATGCATCGGCTGGAGCCGTAGCAGGCTACTCAGCATCGCTGCAATCTGCAGCAGCACGGTGCCCAGGGGAGTGTGGTTGAAACTCTCCCTTTCATGTGAATTACGCTGGACTTGGAGCAAGCCCGCAGGCAGTTCGTACCCTCTGCTGGGGTTTTTAAAGATCTGAGAAGAGGCTGGTGCATTTGCTTGCTGTTCTCTTAGCTGATCATCCCTAGAAGATGCTCTGACAAATGGGGGTCACTTAAGGAAACATTCGGATAGTGGTCTCGGGAGACACCATTCCCTTCCCTGATGATTTTTTTAATCTCTTTGGGGTGGGTACCAAGAGGACCTCAGCTCTCGAGACAACGGTATGAGGCAGGGTTGAGTTGGTTCTGCGTTTATCCCGGTAACTGTTTGGAACGTGCCTCTCCTGGCTCTTCCATCGCTTCCTGGAGCCTGCGCCTGATTCCCCCCGCAGCACCACTCCTCTCCCACCACTCCCGGCAAACTCCCTGAGCCGCTTCCCGAGGCGCAGCCAGACCCATTCCCAGCTCCCAGGCCCCGTCCCTGCCTGCGAGCAGCCGGGAGCTGGGGCCGTGCTGCCACGGCCCCTTCCCTGAACGTCAGCTGTATGAAGTCGCTGCTGCTTCCCACTGTCGTTAAAACAGCTGGGTACGCCGTGCTCACCTCCCGCAGCAGTAACAGTGGAAAACAACTTGGATTTCATCTGCTTGCTTAGAGGTAACGTTTCAGCAGGAGCACGCGGGGACTCGGTCTCCTCCCAGCAGCGGCTGCCAGCCCGGGGGGGCATTGCCGGCGCCTGTGCCAGCAGCGAGCACCAAGGAAGCCGCTGAACAGTCATCGCTGGTAACCCGCCTCCACGGGCAGGGTCACAGCCTGTCTCTCAGACAATTTAATTGAAGGAAAAAACCCCAGAACTTCGATTTTTGAGACAAACCAGCCAAAACTGTGCAGTGTGCTACTCGGAGGGAGAGCCCTCTCCCCCGACCCTGTGGCGAGCCCTCCCTTCCCGTGGCATGAGTGGGTAGCCCTGCGTCCCCACCGTCCCACCCACCGCCCTGCCCAGCGGCAGGACCCCACCTCGCATTGCCACGGGGGGTCCCCTTCTGCGGGCACCCCCGGGCTGTGTGGGATGCAGTGCCCGCCGCGCGGCCCCGAGCCGTCCCGCTGGACCAGTCCCAGCCGGGGCCGGGTTTCCATGGATTTCCTAACCCTCCGCTTCCTCTCTGACATTCACTTCCCATGTATTGTTCTGGACAAAGCAGAAAGGAAAGGCTCGCGCACCAGCCGTGCACGCGAAACCTGCATCCTCTGAATAGATTCCTGCCGATAGCAGCATCAGGCCTCTCCAAAAGTAGGATCGGGAGCATGCTCTGCAAATGTTATTAAGCAGTGGCCTCCTCTAACTGCCGAGGGACGGGGACTGAGCTCATGGCTTCTTTCCGTGCAGCCAGGCGATGATGATATTATAGTATTTCAAAAGTGGGCTTCTGCGACTGGACATGGTGAAATAATAGCGAAAAGAAGCACGAGGGACTCTGCTGAACTTTTGCCCCTGCGTGAAATAATAAGGTTGTATTTACCCAGCATCTGGATCTCTGAAAATAACTCGCTAAATTTAGCTGTTGTTGATATGTTGTCACAGCTGAGTTGTTCTCTCTTTACATGAAAATGTCCTGCGCTGGTTCTGTTGGTTTGTAGCCCGAGCGCAAGCCCTTCGTTCCTCTCCTGGCGTGTGCTCGCATGTTTGGTGCCCTGTTTTGGGGGGGAGAAGAGGGGGATGGGGATCTGGTTTTCTGTCGTTGCTTGAATAGGCTGAAAGAGAGAGAGACCGGGGGGCTGGCAGGGTGGCTGCCGCGAGGGTGGCTGCTGCGAGGGTGTGCAGCCGTGCCGGGACAGGCAGGCGTGCAGGGACCAGCACCGCTGCCCTCGACACCGGGGCCGCACTCTGTCTGCAGTATCCATGCAAGGGAGGAGACGGGTGGCTTGAAGGCACAGGGTGGGATGCTGGATGTGGCTGCAGGGACCTGTTTCTGGGGACTTCTGAAACTCCCTGAGAAATTGCTGCCTGTTACATGGTGGAAAATGTGGGCACGGGTCTGGATCCCGAGCGAAGAGGTAGGAAGTAGAAAAGCTGAACTGAATGTGATTATTAGCGGTTTTGGTGTGACATGTGATGAAAGGGAGCCTGCGTTGCTCTTTCCTCTTCCCTGCCCTCCCACGGGGTCAGTCTCGGGCTCGGCTGGTGAATCATGCTGACACGCCGACCTCGGTCCCAAAGTAACTTCAGGTCCCTCCTTGGAGCTGCGCAGCCCCTGGGAGCCTGGGCGGGCGGCAGCCCCCGTCCCAGAGCCCCGCTGGTGCTGGCCTGGGAGCAGCAGCACCCGACCCACGCTCGGACGGGCTCTGCCACTTTTGGTTATTTTTCATGAAGGAAGAGGATTGTTCCTCAAATATTTTCATTTTCCTTCTGTTACAGGCTCCGTGGCCTTACTCCTGGGCACTCTCCTATCACTGGGAATTGTTCCCCTGCCTGGCTAGTGTAAAATGCTTTGTGATTAGCTCTAAGTAGTAAAAAGTTTAAAAAAAAGTAAAAAGGTAACGCCTAAACAAGAATTTATATACTAAAAATCACCCTGCCAGGGCAGCTTCACAGCAAACGGTTTATGCTTCTTTCCATCAGATGTTTTCTCGGGAGCTGGGGACGGCATCTCCTCAGGCTTGAGACACAATCTCCAGCGTTTCCTTTTCAGCCTTCTCAGTGAACCCTTGAGGTTATTTTTGAACCGCTGAGCTTTTTGATATGTATTTATCCATATTGGTTTAATTTCCCCTAGAAGGTAGGCTGGTGCTAAAGCCTCTGGGCAGAGCCAAGGCTGCAAGCTCTGACGTTTCCTGCCTGTCCCCCCGGGTCACTGGCTGGGGATATTTACGGCTAGGTGCCTTCTCCGCTGTTTCAATAAAACAGCTTTCTCGGTGCTGTGCTAGGCACTGCCCGTCCCCGTCGGTGCCTCCGTAACACCCAGCCGCTTTCCGGGAGCCGCTGCTTCGTGCTGCTGCTTCTCCGCAGCCCCTGCAGTCCCACGGAGAACTGGAAAGGCAGCTCCCATATAAACCCATGGAGCCATGCACATAATTACATCCTTTGTTAATTAACAGGAACCGCCATGGCAGTGGTATGGGCATGCAAAGGACTCGTGTTAACACCTTGACCTACAGAAATTTTAAACACTTTTGGTTTGTTCTCGTGTCACCTTTTTGCTCTTTCGGCAAAACCACAGAGGCTGCTGGATCGCCCCCCCCCCCCTTTTCCACCCCCCTTCCCCCCAAGAGGGACGGGCGGGCTGCTGAGCGCTCGCGCCGCCGTGACTGGCTCCTGAGAAACAAGCCGAAAACGTGAAATGAGAAAAAATACTTTAAAAGAAAATCAAAACCAACTTGGCCACACTTCAGTTTTTCCAATAAATGGCCATGGGGAAACTATTTGTCAGAGGCAAGAGGCCCCTCCAGCCCACGAAATGAAGCCATTTCTTGTCTTGTTCCCCTTCTGCCTATAAAAATTTCTGTAACTCTGAAACCCAGCGACTCCTGCAGTAACTGATTCCCATCCCCCAGCTCATCTCCTCTGTCCTTCTGGGGCTTTAATTTCAGGGTCTGGAAGTTTTTCTGTTTCCTGTAGCTAACAAAATGCAGATTCCCTGCTCTGAACAGCAGGATCCTATCACGAATTGGGTGATTTTCTTTGAAGGCCAGAAAGGAAGAGCCTTGGTTAGAGAGAGGGTTTTTCCTTGTGTCGGCTGGGCTGCGGGGCGCTTGGGAAGCGCGGAGAACGAGCTGGGAAAAGGCCCCTTTGGCCACCTTGTGCCCAGTATGTCGCCAAGTTTTTCCCATGGCAGCAAGGAGCGGTTGAGACAGACTGGAAAGAAACTGCAGGCAAGAAAGAACATTTATATCTGCATTCTCTGGGTAGTTTGCATGAGACCAAAAGGATCAAGAGGGAGGTTTCGAGTGTGGTTACTTCCTTGAAATTAAAATGAGAAAATACATTGAAAACTGACAGAAAGGTTTGGCTGTATAATGTTTTTTCTCTGGTAAGAGCTTTGACGTGTAAGCTGCATTAAAAATGCAAAGAAAGGTAATGTTTCCTGTGGCTGAAATAACCCGTCTGTACTCCTGGAGAGAACTTTGCTGTAAATGGAGGAGGCTCCGGGCTGTGCAAGCAAACACAGCCTTTATGGGCGCTTTGTAATACTCATGTGGTTCTCTTTTCAAAGCGTGAGAGGTCAGATGGGGAAAAAAAAAGGTGTGAGGTGTTTGCAGGCCAGTCTGATCATGTCAATTCCTTCTCCTCTTAATGAAGAGACTCTGAATCCTGCCTGAAATGTCCGAAGCGCTTTGAATACCAGCTCACCCTCCGGAGCAGAGGCGGGGAGCGAGGGCGTTCCCAGGTGCGCTGATGCTGTGTTGGACCAGGCCGTTGATGACTCAGTTTTAGGTGGATGCAAGATGAAATGCGGAACACGTGAATCATCATCACATTGACCTTGACACCTGGCACCGGTGCCAGGCGGCCTTTGGCGGCGGATGCCCGATGGCGGCGGGCGCTGGGCTGGTTCACAAGCGGCGCGTTCTGGCGATGGCAGCCCCCGCCGCGCTCCCTCCCGGCAAAGGGGCTGCGCGCAGGGGATGCTGCGGGAGGCGGTCCCCGGGGCGGCAGGGGGAGCGGGGCCGCCGGGCAGGACCGGGAGGCGCGGAGAGAGCAGGAGCCTTCCCCTGGGGCGAGCGGCTTCCTCTGCCAGAGAAACTGCTTGTGAGTCTCCGTCGGGGGCGGGCGGGGGGGGGGATAAGCGGAAAGGGAGCGGGCGTTCCCCCCGCCCGCCGGCCCGGGAGCGGCGGTGTGCGGCCCCGGCCCGGGGCATCCCGGCCGCCGGCGGGGGAGGAGCCGTCGCCGCTCGACCTTTCCGCCGCGGAGCGCAGCGATGGGCAGCCGCCGGGCCGGGGTCGGGGCCGGGGCCGGGTCGCCGCCGCGCCGGGGCTCCGGGCGGTCCCTGGGGCTGCGGCTCCGCCGCGTCGCGGCTCCCTCCGGGTGGGGACGGCGCGGGAGAGCAGGTGAGCGGCGGGGCCGGGCCGGGGCCGCTCTGCCCCCCGCCGCCGGCTCTGCCCCGGCTCGGTGGGCGAGGGCGGGCGGCGGGAGCCCCGCGCCGCCCTGGCAGAGCTCCGGGGCGGCCGGGAGCCGGGGCTTCCCTAGGGCAAACAGCCTCCGCGCCGCTGCAGCTCCCCCGGCTCCCCTTCCTCCTCTTCCTCGCTCCGCATCTCAGCCTGTGAGAAGCGGCGGGAGAGACCAGCCTCGCTGCCTGCTTGGGGAGGGGGGTGTCAGCCCGGCCCGGTCCGGGGGGCGCGGGGGGCCTGAGGAAATAGCGGTGGATGCAGATGGCGGTGGGAAGGGCAGGGGGCGCGGAGACGGGGCTGCCGGTGGAAGGTGGGCTTCACGGGAGTCAGCGCGGGTGGGGTGCGAAAGGCAGAGTGGGCTGAGAGGGGCCTGGGGTTTTGCTTTCTTTTCGATCTAAAATTGTGCGAACTGGGTGATGTTCTGGCCCAGCGTCTCTGCTGCCCGCTGTGTCTGAGCGGGCTGATAAGGGTGTTCCTGCTATGGCAGGAGGGACAGGTCGTGTCTGCTGATGTCCCCGAGGAAAACTGCAGTGCTGGTGAGGTTTAATGTGTTTATAATGGCTGGTAGGGATGTTTGTGTAAGGTAGAGCCTTGAGCCTTGTCACTTGAATATCGCAGGTACTAACCCTGCTCTGTTTGCCAGCTCTGTGCTAGGGACCGGTTTTCAGTGTGTTCAGGGTGTCTGAACACCCTTGAGCGGGGATGTCTCAATGCTGCTGCAGCCCACGGTCTCTCTCTTTGCTACTGAAAACACTGGGGGAGAGTGAAGATGCGGGGGGCTTCACTCCGAGCCCATCTCCTGGTGGGTGAGGACCTGGGGGTCCCAAAGCCAAGTGGTGTCTGTCCTGAGCCGACTGGTAAAGCAGACCACCCGCCCGAGGGGCCGGCCACCAGAAAAAAAGAACCCCACGCTTTTCATCAAAAAAAAAAAGGCATTATTTTGTATTTGATAGTGTTTTAATGATGCTTGTATCAGCCTCTCTTATTAAGACTGTTAAAATGCTTAAGGAATTTTTCTTCGTTTGGAACTCTGGTGCTAAAACTGGTTTGATGTGGCTTTTAAAGATGCCTGCGATAACTGTGTGTGGATAACAATCTTGAAAGCGATTTATTTTAGCTTGTGTGAAAGAGGAACTGCTGTGGCTCGGTTTCTCAGTCAGCTGCGATGCTCTGTGAAGAACTACATCTTGTACCTGCCCCAAGACTTGTGTTGGAGACTCGTTCCTCCTGCTGTTAAACGATCCCTTTGGGAATGGCCCAAAACGTGCCAGGTGGACACAGGTTATTGCTCAGGGATGGGGACGTCAAGTCAGTTTGTCATAGGTGAGGGGAAAATGGAGTTTTCTTAAGAGCTCCCACTGCCAGACCCCCTGCCGGTGACATTGCCCACCTTGGTGCTGGCATGCTGAGGTGAGTTGTAGCCAGGCCCAACGGGGCAGGGGACACAGGGGGCAGGAGGTTGTTTTGGGATGATCTGCACAAGAAGCTGGGAGCACAGCCGCAAATTCTCTCTGAGGGTCTCCCAGAGCGTCCGTAGTTGCTCCCAGGAGCCAGCCATGCCAGTAAGATTTCCAAGAGATTAATCAGCGTCTTGTCTCTTTTCACTTGTCTTGGTAAACCCTTTATGTGCTTCCTGAGGCTGGATCAGAATGGAAAACCACTTTTTTAGACTTGCAAACCACCACCATTATCTCTGGAACAACAAACCATTCTGGTTTGTTGCATACCCCTGTAGCAGACCTGCAGTAGTTAGCATAGCTTGTGACCCCCTGATGGCAAACACAGTGCCATCTCCTCTGCCAGGCTGCTCTTCTATCTGCCTGCTATGGCAAGGTCCATGTGTGGATTGGGGGGACCTGGTTCTTCACCATCCCCTTGGTGGTACTGTTTGCATGGAGGGAGGACCAGCAGCAGTAACCCCCCCTCGATGTAACAGGAGGAGGCTCTGGCATGGGTGGGCGAAGGAGAAACAGTTGGGGTAATTGAGCTGGTTGCTGCTTCTCATTGCTCGCCAACGTGTTTACCTTCCACGAGCTGGAGGCCTTTTGCTCTGGTTCAGCAGTGGCCACATAATCCAGATTCCTCAGATAAATTCCTGCTGTTTCTCTGGGATCCGTGGCTGCTGTTTTAGTTGCCTAGAGCTCTGGGCCAGACACAGGACCCTTGTTGCACAAAATCAGCTCCCATGAATGATGCTGTTGTGCGTATGTCTCCGAGTTTCTCTTTTCCTCCCTCTTGCCCTCCTCCATTGGAAGCTGGGGAATTCAGTATCGGTGAAATCCTGCCTGCCGTACTCGTGCAGCTGGCAACACCGGCTCCATCTGCCATTTTGTGTGTGCCAGTTAACTTCTTTCCCCTGATTTTCCTCTCATAAACAAGGATATTGAAGCCGTCCTCCTCTTCTCAGCCGGAGCCAGCTTGCTCGTTTCATGCTGGTGCTGACCCTGTGCCGAGACCGGTGCTGGAGCATCCCCGCGGCCCCAGAAGCCGTCCAGCGAGCGGCCAGGGCTGGCTCTTGGGGTGTGTCTCCCCTTCCTCCTTCTTGGCCTCCCGCGGTTGAGTCTGACCTCCTCGCAGGGGGGATGCAGTGGGGGTGAGCTGGGGTCAAGGTAGATGGGGCAAAGGCGGTTTCTGGGTTATCTGAAGTGGGCAGGAGGGGAGAGGCAGGCAGCTCCTCTCCCGCTTGCCGTTATTAGGGCCTTGAGTGGGATGCCGATGCCAGATAGGGTTTATGGCCGTCCTTCTTTATGAATAACGCCCCGGTACCCCGCACAGATCCGCGTGCTCTGCAGGGGCACAAACGCTCTCGCGCTGCCGTGGCGAGATGCCCAGCAGGGCTCGCGGGTGGGTTTGCCGCTTGCAGGTGTGTCGGGGATGCTCTGCTGGGCCTGGGGCTCCTTGTGGGGGTTTTACTGGGGACCTGGAGGTCTGAAGGGCTGCGGTGGCAGCGGCGTGGGTGGCTGCTTTTATAGCTGGGGATTGAGAAAAGCAAACAAGCGTTCTGCATTGGGTGGCCGGACAGAGAAATAAATCGGGCACCCCAAGGTGGGAGAGGGGGGCAAGTGCAGGCTGGGCCCAGCTCTGACATGGGGCTAGACCCAGATCGAGCTGGTTCACGTGAAAATGTCGCCGGCTTCTCCTGTTCTCCATCTGCGGCAGGGGAAAATTATGAAACATAACACTTGCGTTAGCAGAGCAAGAGTCCCCTGAGTATATGCTTGTGAATAAATTTACCCCACGACACCCACTTCTGGTGTGTTCGTTTCTGTGGTTGGTTTTTATTTATACGCCTGAAAGAAAAAGTTAACTTTGTTTTTCCCCCTGTTTGTTTTGGTTGTTGGAAAAAGAGAAGCAGATAATGACCATCTCGGGGCCGCTCAGGATGTGTTCACTGTGGGTGCGTGGGTTTTCCTTTCACGGTGGGTGTTCAGCTGGAGCAAAGATGCTTTTCCCATGGATTCGTATTATTTTTTTTTTTTTTCCTTCTTTAAGTCGTTTGCTTGTTTTGACTTTTCCGGGTTGTTTTCATTTGGCGTGGGGTGTTGCGTGCCGTGGCCAGCAGAGGGCGCCCTTTCCTGCTCTGCTGCCGTGGGGGGGGGTGTCACGCGTGGAGGATGCGCTGCCGGTGGCCGGGGCGGTGCGGAGGCTTTGAATGCTGCGGTGAAAATTGCTGCTTGCCGGGAACGCACCTGCCTGCTGCTCCCCCCCCGCGGGGCTAATCCCTCTCAGGGTTTGCAGGTCTGATGTGAGCCGATCAGATGCTGTAGCAGAGTCGAGAGGGGCTCTGAGCGCCTCTGCCTTTGCCAGCTCCTATCAGCTGTTCCTGGGTTTCCTGCTGGGGCCTGGGGAAGCTCCCCCCGGGGGTGGAAGCATCCCCTTGCCCCCCCCCCAGCTGGGCAGGATAAGCCACGTGCGTCCGTGTGCCCTTCACATCTGGAGGTGCTGTGTCCTCGCAGTGCTGAGAAGTGTTTAATCAGGGGATATGCGGATCCAGCCCAATGTCAAATAATTGGTCTTTTTCAGCATCAGTATTGTTTGAGCTTCCCAGCCCCGGCAGAGTTGTTCAGTGTGTGTCTCAGTGTAATCTGTCCCACAAAATGAGCCTTCACCTGTAGCTACGGTGTGGCCCGGCCAACTTTCCCGCTGGACCTCACCCAGAGCAGGGAAGGGCTTTTAGTGCTGGCAGGTGAGGGGGCAGCATGGGCAGCAGAAGCCAGGCTGCAGCACGGGCAGTGCGAACGGCTCACCTGAAAATGCCTTGACCTCAGGTCTGGGGCTTGGGCTGGGCTGTGTGTGTATGCTGCTCTTTACAAGTAGGGTCAGGATTCAACCCAGCTTTCCCTGGGTGTGTGCTGCTGAGGCAGCTCCGCTCGCTCAGCCCTGTCCGCCTGCCGAGCTCGGGGTGTGTTGGGGCGCACACAGCTCTTCTCAGGTCCCATTTACAGTCCCCTGTAAGGACCTGGCCAAGGTTATTCCTTCGAGCCCATTACTGGAGCTTTCCCGGGTTTAGGTCCGTGTCCTGAGCAGCTGGGTGGCACCCACGCTCCCTGCTGGGAGGAGGAGGCAGCTCCCCAACCTGTTCACTCTTTCTGATGTTTTTTCCTAGTATTCAGCCAGCCCAACAGGGCCTTTGCTGGATTTTTTCCTATCCCTTCTCAGTGACGCCCTTTGGACCACCCTAAACGGCCCCTCTCCCCTTGCTGGTGGTGGTTATCTGGGGGCTGGGCAGGACACCTCCAGCCCCCCGGGGCGTGCTCTGGCTGGCAGCCCCAGTTCCTCCCTGCCCTGCCCGGGAGGGCAGCGTGCTCCAGGCTGTTCCATCTCTAGTCTCTCTGCTTGGCAGGTCCTCCGCAGGCGAGCCGGCCGCAGGCAGCGTTAACCCCTTTGCTGGGCAGCCGGTGTGAGCACCCGCGTGTGCACCCGCGCACACTGGGTGCCTTGTGCAGGCAGCGGAGCAGCCCGAAGGCGAGCCCGTGGGCACTCCGCCATTCCTCTGCAATACACTGGGAACTATTAATATCGCCGGGCGTGAATGAGGCCCATTCATGGGGCGGCGCGGGGGGAGTGTGCAGTATGCGCGATTTCTGTTCCTCCCAGCATACACCCCGGCAGCGTGGCCTCGGCTTTCCCGGTGCAAGCTGGGCAAGCACGTGCCCGCGGGGTCCGTGTGGGACCGGCTGCTTTGGTCCTGCCCTCTTTGCCGCCTGTTTATAGCTCAGTGTCTCCAGGAGATTTCCTGCCTCTCTGCCCCCACACCCTCCCCGTTCCCGCTTTGCGTGAGGAAATGAGTGGAAAATGCTTGAAATCCTCCTCTGAACCAAATGCTTTTTCCACTGGCCATCACCGTGCCGCTGGGGCCGCCTGGGCACTGGTGCCCGGCTCTGACCCACCGTGGTGCCAGGCGAGAGGTGAGCCCCAGGCAAGCCTGTGGCAGCATAAAGTGTTGCGAGCTCTCCCCTTACCCGGCCATGCTCCCCGTGCTGGGAACAGTGCCGTGTCTTTCTGCCTCTGCCCCTTTCCCGCTTATGTGGCCAGAGTGAAATATCCATCCTGGCCATCCCCTGGGGTGCTGGCTCGGCAGTCAGCACCCCGAGGCTTTGCAGCCATCGTCTGTTTCTAGAGGCTTTGCTCCCCCTCCATCCCTTTCCGTCACCCTCCCCAGGAGCTGGGGAGCAGCGCTTTGTGGATGTTGGTACTTCTGGGGGTCAAGGCTCGGCTGGGTTCCTGATACCCTGACCCCTCGTCTGCCTGCGGCTCTGTAGCAGGGCGCTCGCAGCCTCCATCAATCCTTGTTTTAGTGACCTTCCACTGATCTCCACCAGTGCAGATCAACAGCCGCTCCCTTCGCTGTGGCTGACCGCGGGGGTGGCACCGGCTGCTTGCCCTCCAGCAGCAGGAGCCCTCATTCCCCCCCCCCCCCAGTCTCTGGCTGGCAAGAGGCTCCCTCGCACAAAGCTGTATGAAGACTTTCAAGTCAACAACAGCCTCATTGAGAGGCCTGTTGCTGAGAGCCCTTCCCTCCAGAGGCGAGGGCTGTGGTGTCCAGGCGGCTCGTTGAGGGGCTGCAGCAGGGGAGCAGAGGCAGTCGGGAGGTTGGTGGGAGGAGGGTCAGGAGCTTGGGGCTGGAGAAGGAAGGAAGGAAGGAGATGTGCATCAAAAGCCTCTCAGACTATGAAAACAATGGAAAAACCCTGCTTTTTTTTCCCCTGATCCTCACATGTTAGGGTGCCTGGGCAACCCTTCCCCCCCCCCCCCTCAGTAATTTAAAGAGAAAAGCAGGTTTGTGGCATCCCTACAACGTGCCTGGTCTCTTCTGCTTTTCTGGCCATCCCCACGCCAAATCATATCACCACCTGTCTCGCCTTGCCTTGCATCTGTGCTGTGTTCACCGCCAAGCCTGTTGCCCAGTGTCCCATCGTCTCTGTCTCACACTCTGCCTCCTCTCTGCTTCTCCTTCTCCTTCCATGCTCAGGCTGGTGCTTCCTGACCTCCAGCCCTTTTGCCTCCCCTTTCCCACAAACAAATTCCTCCTTCAAGTCCACCTTAAACACTGTTTTTTCCTCTTAGCCCCTCTATTCCAGACCCTATCCCCCATTTTCTTCTTCACCCTCTTGCAAATAGTCTGTGGCTGGTCCCATCATGCATGACATGGGTCTGGGATCCAGAAGCCAGGTCGTGAGATGTGTGTGTGCTGTGGGAAGGATCTTCCTCACCCTGTGCTGTCAGAGGAGGAACTACCAAGCAAGAAAAGCCCCTGCAGCGTGAGGGGGATTTTTGGGAAACTAGTCCCGCAGGAGCAGCCCCTCTGCTCCTCTTGGCGCCTTGCTGTGGCTCGCACCCCTGCTTTTGCCACCTGCTTGGTTTGAGGGTCAGGGAGAGCTAGGGACAGCCGGGCGTCTGTCCAGAAACTGTCCTGGGGCTCATCTTTGGGAGGGAACAGCCTGAGGGACCCTCACGGCTGCTCAGCCCGGCGGGGAGGTTGCAGCTGTTTGGTGTCCCTGTCCTGGGGCCGCCAGCCCCCAGCCTGTGGTCCGGCGTGCTCGCAGTGAAGCTGAGGCCAGGACAGCCCCTGCAGTTGCTGCTGCCGGTCTGGAAGCGGAGGGAGGGAGATGGCTGAACGTGGCGGGGGGGGGCCCACCGGGGGGCTGGGGGCAGTGCGAAGGGGCAGTGCAGGACATGGACGGGGTCTGGAATCGTGCTGGGTTTCACACGTGTCGTGGCAGCCCCTTCCCCAGGCTGCAGCCGATGTGGCTCCACGGTTTGGCTTGCCCGCGCATGCATGGCGCAGCCTCGGGACCTTCAGCCTCGCAGCCCGGAGCTGGGGGACCAGCACTTCGGTTCCTCTCGGCTCTGGAGCACTGGTGGATGCTGCTAGCCGGGTTGTCCCTCGCGGGGTGCGGGTCCGCCTGTCGGTTCTGCGGGGCCGGGGGCAGCGGGCGGCGGTGCCGGAGCTGGGTGCCGGCACGGACGGGGGCTGCCGGGCGGGACCGGGGCGCAGCTCCGCAGGGGCGGGCGCGGCGGGGCGGGCGGCGGGAGGATCCCGGGGGCAGCGGCCGGCGCTGGGCGGGCGGAGCCGGCGGGGCCCCGGGCCGCAGCCCCGCACCTGCCGCGGCCGCGCTCACACCGACAACAGCCGGAGCCGCGGCTGGCACCAGCCCGAGCCCGCCCGCTGCCCGCGGCGGCGCCGGGACCGAGGGGTCTTCCCCCCCCCCAATCCTCCTCCTCCTCCTCTTCCTCCGCTCGCCGGGACTTGGCAGTTCCCCCCCAGGGAGCGCGGTTTTGACAGAGGCGCGGCACAGCCTGAAGGTAAATCAGAAACCTGCGGGTCCTCTGGGCGCCTGCGGGGGTGTGTGCGGGGGTGTGTAGGGGGGGGGGGTGAGGGGAGAAGACAGGGCGGATTTCGGAAGATAGTGTCCGGCAATCTGCTACGCGTGGCTCTGGAGGATGCTGCTCAGGCCGCGCTGCCTGGTGGAGCTGCTTCCAGCAGCAGCAAAATGCTGTCAGGTGGGTTATCTGTGTTCGGCAGCAGGTATCTGTGTGTGCAGATAGACACGGTGCCGGTGCGAGGTGGCTGTTGTTATAGCTGTGGAGGAGGAGAAGCTCGGAG
The DNA here is from genome assembly GCF_965638725.1 of Aptenodytes patagonicus. Taxonomy (NCBI): domain Eukaryota; kingdom Metazoa; phylum Chordata; class Aves; order Sphenisciformes; family Spheniscidae; genus Aptenodytes; species Aptenodytes patagonicus. The sequence continues at coordinate 11,069,031 of NC_134957.1, read as the reverse complement.
CTGGTACATGTTTCCTGACATACTTGAGCTGTTACTGGGTCCCTGTCATTCCCGGTCTGAGTCACCGCAGCGCGTGGGGTGAGAGGCTGCAGGCTGTGCTTCCATTGGAGTCGGTGGGTTCGGCGTGTGAGGCTGCCTGACTCCCTCTGTGGCCGACCCGTCTGCTGCCAGCAGACCCGTCGCTAAACTGACGGAGGGATGCAAATGGGCTGGCTGTGGGTTTTGGACTGCTCAGAATCTCTCGGGGCTCCTCTTCACCCCTCCTCTAGCTGGGATTACTGACAAATTGGTGGCTGGAAAAGCACAGATTTGCTGTCTGATCCAGAGAGCCAGTGAGTTCATGGAAAAACTGTGCTGACGTCACGAGGCTTCGGATCAGGCCCTTGTGCTATAGCGGGGGGAGGCTGGACTCCACGTTCTGGCTTTCGGCACCATGGGCACGTGTTTCCAGTCCATCGTCTCTTTTGGAGACCTTTGTCTTTGGTAGAAACGGATGGGTTTGCCGTGCGTGCGTAGTTTGTCACGTTGTGAACTAGCAGTAATCTGTCAGAGCACGCTGCCAAGGTGAGAGGCTGTTTTTTCAGGGGTTGTTTGATCGTGGCTAACTTAAACACCAGCTCTTTGTGCGTTTGGTTTTGTGGTTTGTGTTTTAGAACGGTTCCTTGGTGCAGAGGAGCCTTGTCTTTTAAAGAGCCTCGTACAGTCCCAGGATGTCAGAGCACGTACTGTGATGTTATTGGCAGAATTCTGTGTTCTTTTGCATGTGCATACTTCAATTCTTATCAATGAATGTGCTTTTTTTTGTTTACATTTTAACTGAAACACAGTTAAGAGAGGTAGCAGTGCTGCTGGAGCAGGCGCAGCAGCCCCTCGCTGCTCTCTGCACACGTGTGCCAGCGGGGTTTGCTCCTCGCAGTGAGCCGGGCAGGGAGCACGGCTCAGCTCAAACCCCGTCAGCCTCTCTCCCTTCTTGTAGGGAAAAAATCAGCTCTGACCCTTATGCCAAAAGCTCGTCAGTAATTTCCTTGTGCGACAAAACATCAAGTCCCAGTGCAGAGCAGATATCAAACCTGGCTTCTGAGGAGGTGCTCACATTCACTTCATGTACTTGCGCTTCCTCTGAGAAATACTTTTCTAATAAAAGACTGACTGAATAAATCCAGTCGTGCTTCTGTTAAGCGTTGCTTGTCTGCATTGCCTCAAATGTCCAAACCTGAGCGTATGTGTGGGACAGGCTGCCAGCAATTTAGTTTTGTAACAGAACAAAATATGGTTATGCCTTAGGGCACCTCAGTACTTCCCCTTTGTTTCTGTACTAATTTCAAAAAGATTTGAAGGTTCTCAAAGTCCATTGGAGTAGAGTAGGGGAAAGAAAGGTTGCCCTTTCCCTGAGGGCATAGCAGAGGTTGCTGCGTGAGGTTGCTGCATGACTTTGCAGTGAAGGAACAAGCTGACAAGGGGGCCGGCATCGAGCCCTGCAGGCGCTGCGGGTGGTGCTGAGGGCAGGTTGCCTGGCCCCTCTGTGCCGCAGCGGAGCCTGGCAGCAGCGGCGGGGAGGCAGGAGGGGAGCTGCTGAAAGCCAGGTGCTGCCCCAGCTTCGCTCTCCTGGGGAACAGGGTAAATCGTCCCCCAGTAGAGAGGAGAACCGAGTCTTCTTCCTTACACTGTTCGTTCCTTGAGGAGCCCGAGACAGTCTGCCTGTTGCAGGGGTTTGCAGACTTGAATTCGCACTTCGCATGGTTTTGGAAGGGCTTTTGCATTCAGATGTATGTGGGAGTTTAATCCTCCAAATATAGGCAGCGTGCCGGCAGCGAGGCTGCGGAGGCAGGAAATGCCTCCCGGCGCAGTCGCTGCGTCCCCGGCTGCGTGGGACGCAGCCCTGCTCCAGGGCTTATCTCGCCGGCCCAGCGGTGCATCAGATAACATGGGCATCTCCTTCCAGCTCCGCCAGCCTGATAACAGAGACGTTCCATCCCTCTGCCCACCAGATTTGGTAAAACGTATTGCCAGAGCCCAGGGATGAAAGCTGAGCTGGTTTTGTGGGTGTGAAAGGCTTTCAGGGGCAGCATGTGGGCTGCAAAGGCTGGGATGCCGTTGCTCTTGCCAGGACTCCTGTCCCACGCCATGCCTGTGTTGGTTCTGCGGCAGCAGCGGCGCTCTGAGGTGAGAGGAGCCACCTGGAGTAGCAACACCCCAAACCGTGGGTGCTGTCAGTATTGCCCGGGGCGAGCTGAGGTGGGAGCTGAGGCACGTGTGGCGGAGGGGATGTCTGCATGGAATTCGGGTCTTCTCGTTTCTCAACTTCCCTTCATCCGCATGCTCTTCCAGCCCCGCCAGGAAGCGTGAAGGAGTGTTCGGTTGGATTTAGTGATGAAAGAAGGGCCGTGCTGGAAAGCAGCTGGAGCCTCCCCGAGGCCAGTGACCAGGGCTGGCGTGGAGGAGCTGTTCGTTAACCTTTGTGCCGAGCTCCCGCACACTCCGGAGAGGACCGGCAGCGGCGGCGGCAGCGCGCGGCCACATTCCAGCAAGGCCGGGGGTCTCCCTCCTGGTTAATGATTGAGCCACAATAACCCTTCTTGTGCGAGCCTTTCTGAAAGTCACCTCTGGATAATTATATTAACTTTTCCAGGCTGCTGGGGCTGGGCGCAGAAATTTAAAGAGACAGGGTCTTTTCCTACATTTCCGACAAGAAATTCGTTTTAGGTGCAGGAAGCGATGGCTTGCTGGTTTTCATTGTCTTGCTTTGCTTTCTGATTGATTTGGCACGTTATTTGCGCGGTTCTGCACTAGGGACTGTTGGAGGTGCAGAACCGTGCTGGCCTCACGCTGCCCCGCTCCGTGCTCGTCCCTCCTCCGCCCGGTGCTCCCCAGGGGTGACCCTGGATGCCAACCCTGGGCCCGTGGGACGTGGCTCCCGCTGGGTCCCAGGGTGTCCAGCCCCTGTCTCTGGTTGCTCAGCTGTGACGCCCGCGGGCGGGTGTCTCACCAGCCCGCTGCTCTTCCCTCCGCTGCTCAGTTAATAATCGACAGGGTCCCCGTGCCACGTGGGCACGCTTGCCCAGCACGCAGCAGCAGAGCTGTTTGTCGGGCCAGTTGAAGGATCCCTTATCAGAAAAGGGCAGTCGTCACCCGGTGCCAGTTACAGGCAGAGTAAATGTTAATGGCTGGCGCTGGGAACAAGCGCAGCAGCTTGGGGGACCTTCCCCAGGGTGCTCAGCCGTTTCGTATCCCACTGCACGGAGGCACGTTGCCAGCTTGAGTTCCTTGCGCTGTCCCATGTCCCGTCCCCTTCTGTGGCTTCCCCAGTGTCCATCTCACAGGTGCCACTGAGATGTCCTGATCTGTGTCACGGATTGCTGCTACTGGTCAGGGGGAGCTCGGGGCTACCAAAACCAGCTGGCCAGGCAGGGCCAGGCTGAGGTTTGGTGTCACACCTCGTGTACATGAGATGCAGCCACTGAGGTGCAAGCTGGTCCCTAGCAGAGTCTCCTTTGATCTGGGTCTGGCAGTCGTGTGGGGTTTGGTAGCTAAGCCAGCAGGAAAATGCTCGCTGCTGCAAACTGCGATTGCTGTGCTCGGTGCAGGGAAGGCAGCGGGAGCTTGGGGCAGTCACTGGGATGGATGTAATGTCAACCTCGGGTCCGCTGACCTGTGTGTGGGGCGAGAGCAGGAGTGGAGGTGGCAGCTGGAGGCCAAGCCCCGCAGCAGCAGAATGGGGGGGACCTGCTCAGCCTCGTCCAATATCGGCTCTGCCCCTGCCGAGCTGCTTGCCTTGGGGGGACCCAGGCAGAGATGCGCAGTGTCACAGCCTGGGGTGCTGCAGGAGGGGATGAGCCTTCAGTGGGGTGTGCTCCTGCTCTGCCATTTCTTTGCCCCCCATCTGTCCGATGTGACGAGAGCGCTCAGGCCGACGGGGTGGTCGGGATAACTCCCGGGAAGGCAGCGCAATCCCGGGGTGAACATCTGGATTTCCGTGGACCCTGCGGCCAAGGCTTGGGCCTCCTGTTGCTTAATTGGGAGCAGGAGCTCGGTGGCTCCTCCCGGGATGGCATGCCGCTGAACCCAAGGGGCCCAGCGCGCCGGAGCCCGGGTGTGCCTGGGGATTTCCTGCCCTTTATCTGGGAGTGAAAAGCATCTGACTGCAACATGTGCACGCGGGGCCTGCGGAGAGCCTGCGCCTTCTGGGCCGGCCACAGGCTCGCTGCGCCCTTCGGGAGCAGGCTTTGATGCCTGTGTTCAAAGCTCGCCGGGGCACAAGTGATTAACACCACTATTTAAGGAAAGTGGCTGCGCTCGCGGGAGCGTGTGCTGGGCTCCACGCTGCCAGCGCTGCCCGCGCAGGCGTGTGCGGGTGGCAGCGGGAGAGGGTGCTTCTGACCCGCAAATGTGTCACTGCTCAACTACAATTTATTTGCAAAGGTACATGATGGGGTTTCTATTCTCCCTCTCTTCCCGCCCCGCCCCATGAATTTTACAAGAATGTTTTTGCTGCTGTCAAAGGCACAAGTTCAGTTTCTGAACGCCCTTTTGTCTGGTGCAGCACAGAGGAGTCACGCTCTCTCCCCGTTCCTTCTAGGAATGGCAACAAAATGCTTCTGCTGCACTCCTCGCCGGGTGCTCCAGCCGCTGTGCTGCTGCGTGTTTTGGGGGGACGAGGTGAAACCGACAGCCCCACAGCAGGCTGCCAGCTGGAAACCGGGGCAGTAAATCTGCAGGCATGGAGGGATCCGTTCCTGAGCTGCGAGCCTCCCATGCGACGGCATGCTGTGCAGGGGCGAAGCAGAGGGGCTGGGGGACTTGTCCCCCTTCCTCCTGCCCCTCCTGCCTCCCCACCAGGGACCTGTGTCTGCAGGGTGGGGTGGCTGGCAGCCACCTGGGGGAGGTGGCTCAGGGAGAGCGGCCAAGAAAGAGCATTTAAAGAAAAAAGGAATTAAAAAAAAAAAAAAGGACTGAAGAGGATGAGGCTTTGCTGCAAGCACTGGGCTAAAGGCTGGGCTTGGGGGCAGTGGGTCAGGCTGGGGAGGGAGGTGGAGCGGTTCCTGGGGCTGCAGGCGGAGGTTTGCTCAGGGGGGGCTAGCGAGGGGCGGCTGGGGGTCGATTCCCTGTGCCGCTCCCAGCGAAACTGGAAATGACCATGGGCAGTGGCAGGCAGAGGTGTCACGAGGCCGCGGGACAGTGACGCTCAGCGGTGACTCAGAGCGCGCTTGACCTTGTTTCATCAGTGTTATTGGGCAAGAGCAGGACGTCTGGGCAGTCAGGGCTGGCGTTTCAGCTTTGTTTTCCCGGGCAGAGAATTGCCCCATGGCTGCTGTACGCCTTCCTGAGCAAACCTCCCGCGGAGGCTGTCCCCTGGTGAGAGCCACTGGCGTGAGCCTCCTGGCCACGGGCATGCACAGGCCTTAATGGCTGGGGCTGGACACGAACTGTGTCTGTGTGATTTCTCCTGGGATGAAGTCCTGGGAGCTATGGTGGTGTCTCAGGAGCAGCAAGAATTTAGGAAGCAGTGGTTCTCCCACCGTTAAAAATAATGGGCTTCTAAAAAAAAAAAACCAAACAACAGTTTGAAGGACTTAAGCGTGCCTGAGGTTGTACATGAGAAGACGGGTCGTCAGCACCTGCCATGTGCTGGGGTGCCCATTGCCCTGCACGGGTCCCCTCGTCCCCCTCCCATTCCCCTCCAGCCCAGGGAGCCTTCCCCTGCCGATGGGAGACTGAGCGTTGGCCGATGGGCCATGGCAAAGCCAGCGTGTCCCTAGCAGCAGTTTATCTCCTCCTTTTTGTTTCATTCAGCATCCTTGCGCCCATCTCCAAATCTTTTTATCTTCCATTACAAATGTTTCTGATTCTGATCTTTTGTTGCTAATTTGGAGCAGGGAACATTTCTTGCCGGACAGTTATATGGCCTCATTAGTTTCTGTGGTGCATAAATCTTCTCTGCCTACAGGCCAGCTCGGCAGCGGCTGTCTGGTAGTTGCAGAGGAAGGTACTAGTGCGTCTGCTGTTTGTCTTCCCAGGGCCTCATCCTGTCAGGAGGACGGATGAGTGCTGTGCTGTGGCCATCCTGTAACGTGGCTGGTAGTGTGGCAAGCGGGCTGCAGAAATTAAGCTGAAATCCACATAAATGATTTACAAGTGCTGCTGTAGGACATCGCAGCGTTTCCTCCCCAGCTGCTTGCACTGTCTGGCGGGAGTTACTGTCCCGTGGCAGAGGCACCTGAGCACGGCACGGAGTCCACGGCTGGCAAGGGTGCCTGCTGTTGAGATGCTGGAGCTGCTCAGCCGAGGTGCAGGGTGTACCCTGCCAGCCTGGCAGCACGGGTACTGGGATTCCGGGGACGTGGGGCCAAGCGGGTGGGGATGGGGTGGCAGCACCAGCATCCCAAATCCCCTTGGCCGCCTGCTTGGGCAGCAGTCGGGACTCTCAGCCGACACCACAGCTCCCCATCCCCGAAGGCTGGGGGAGGTGAAACCCCAGTTACCCTGTTGCTGCTGGCAGCAGTGACAAGCGCACGCAGCGGTTTTGCTGTGAAGACTGTTTGAGTTTAGAGGTGCTTTTATTGTCCCAGTAAAATGTATACCAGGCGCAGTGCAGCAGTGGGGGTGCTCGGGGCTCCCCCAGTTCAGCCGGCCGGGGCTGTGCTTTCAGCACATGCCTCTATGCACTTCACATTGCTGCAGACTGCAGCTGCTGGCGACATCCATCCTCAAAAACTGCCAACGTCATCCGGACAGGATGTCTGCTGGATCTGCTGGATGATTTGCTTTTCCTTAACACCTTCCATGTGGGCATCTCCAGAGGCTTTAGATACCAAAATGCTTACTTGATCACTGGATTTCCTTGTACAGCTTGTCTCAGCAGAGCCAGAGGAACAACCCTGCTTTCTTGGAGGACGCAGAAGCGTCCTTCTCCTACAGAGCTCTCCAAAGCACTTGTTACTGCTCTCCAGGATAACTGCCAGCTCGTGCAGGCTCTCCTCCTGCAGGCATCAGGGCTGTTCATGCTGGATACCTCAATACATGAGGCAAAAAATCACAGACTGAGCAGAAATTGTCTCTCTTCTCGGGAGGCAGGCGTGATCTCCTGCTGAACCCTTGACTTGTGCTCCGGACAGACACTTGTTTTCCAGCCAAGTGGAAGCTGACCCCGCTGCTTTCCTTTCCCACGCCCAGGGCCTGCACACACCTCTGCAGCACGACTTTTCCAGTGCTGCTGCTGTTCAAAAAAAAAAAAAAGGGCAACAAGTATTTTAGGCATTTTGCAGCAGCAGCTGAATTGTATCAAACTACTTTGTGCATCTGAGACTTAAAGCCCTGAGTATACATTTTTTAAGGGGCACGTTTAGGGAGGCGTTGCGGTCCGGTGACAAGGGAAGCGCTTTTGTGAATGCAGGGAGCTGGGCTGTGCTCTTGGCTTTGCTCCTGACTCTGCTTCAGGAGAGGCTTTGCCTCAGCTTTCTCCTCTGTAGAAGAGAGATAACAGAGTTGCCTTCTCTCTAGATTGTGACCTGTGAATGCATGGGGACACTACCGAATCCTGCCACCAAGTTTTATTTGTTGGTCCTGCCCCATTACCGTTCCTCTCCGTCAGCCCTGGCAGTGCCCGTGCCCACGGCAGTGCCCACGCCACCGCGTTGGTCAGAGGGCTCTCCTGGGATGCCAGATGCTCCGTCTGCCACGGCACTGCCTCGGGTCCCCAGGAGGGACCGGCGAGGGTCAGCTCTCCTCTCCCCGTGCTGGGCTGTTTGCTTTGGAGCCTCCTTGACCAACTGTTTTGGGACAGCTGCCTCTCTCTGTCCTGGATTTCCTGGATTTCTTCTCTTTTTTCTTTCTTGTATTTTGTGTAGGGATGTTGGTATGAAAACAGCGTTTGTAATTCCTAAGCCTCCATATGGCGCTTTGCTCCTCAGCCCAGCTGGAGCAGATGCAGTGCTGTGCCTGCACAGGGCAGGAGCTGCTGGTTTTGGGGGCTGGTATTGCCGGGGGTTTGTGGGCTGGCCCGGGACACGCCGCTTTGCCTTTCTCATTGCTGCTTTCCAATGGCGGTTTCCATGCGGGAACCCCGTCCCTGCCCTCTGCGGGAAGCTCGGGAACCACATTTGTAGCTGCAGAACGGCACAGCACACCTCCTTAGGGAGCCTTGTAGGTGACCTGTGACTAACGCACCCCACGGGAGGGCTCTTGGAGAAGGGGTCGGGGTGGGGAGGGGGAGGCGCAGGTGCAGCCCCCGTCCCCGGCCTCCCCAGCTGCGTGGGGCAATGCAGGACTGTGAGTAATGCAAACAACTGTGCGAGTTCCTCTTCTGCCCGGTGGCTTTGGGAATGGAGCCTGCCCAGGCTATGAGCCTGTTTTGAGGGTCCAGTGCTTTCCTTATCAGAAAGAGAGTTTGCATTTGGATTACGGATTTTGGACCATTTTTGCTGAAGACCTGTTGATGGTGCAAGGACACAGGGACCTCTGGCAAGGAGGCTCCTCTTGCATCGCCAGTCTGAGCACAGACACCTCGAAACAGCCTGAGGGCCTGAGGCATGTGGGTGACTGAGATTGCAGCAGGGACTGAAAGGGTTAAACCTGCTTTGCAGTGTGATTTTAAAAAAAAAAAAAAAAAAAAAGCCATTTCCTTCATGTCCAGAGACAGTTTATTTTCTGGGCATTCTTCGGGACTCAGGGAGGTGCCTTTTCTTTAAGGCATTTCCTGTAAGCAAGTTTATATTTGGACTGGGGAGGGTGGGGAGAGGCGGTGGGTGCTGGGGAGGGGTCCGGTGTCCCGAGCCGAGTGACCTCAGCTTTTGGCTCCTTGTCCTAAATTGTTGGAGGTGGCAGCCGCAGGAGCAGCGGCTGCGGGACTGGCCAGCTGTCGGAGCGGGGGGGGGAGCGGGGTCCTGCACGTCCCGGCCCCCGGCAGCGCTGCCGCCTGCGGTGGGGCTGAGCTGGCGTGCGTGGGGCGTCAGGGACCCGAAACACCCCTTTGCACAGATGGGTCGGAGCAAACAGGACGGCGTGAAGCTGTCGGTGGAGCAGCCAGCCCTGATTTACATTAAAGCCTCAGTGTTTAAAAATAGGAACAAAATCCCATTACCAAGCCCTGCCTTTGCAATCCCCCTGCCTTGTTCTCGTGGCTGGTTTGCCCCCTCATCATGTTTCGAAGCATGGGCCAGCACCGGGGGGGGGCCATGCAGAGCAGGTGGCTGAGCGGGTGCACTGTGGTCCTCTGCAAAATGGAGTTACCGTGCAGGGGGATTATCTGCTCCAGGCTGTCCTCGCGGGTGCCGTGCCGTGCCGCACTGGCCGCTGTGGTGCAGCTGAACCACGGGGTGATCTACCCAGCGTGGGCTGGCTGCTCCCCTGCACCTCGTGGGGTGACGGAGAGTGAGGGCTGTTTATTCCTTCATCTGCACAAACCATCAGAGAGGAACTGCGTGCTCTGGAAAACGAAGCTGTCCCTAGCCAGGGAGCATGATTTGGGGTAGCGATTCGAGTCCAGCTTGCTGCTCGGGCAGTAGCTCTGTTGGGAATTCCCGTTGTGCAGGGTCAGAGAGCAGCGCCTTGGGCTTGGAGCTGAGGAGCTGTTGTGTTTGTCTTCCCTCTCATTGCTTCTCCCTGCTAAGCAGTGACCTGCTAAGGCACCGTTAAGTCCTTCACTAATATCTGTAGGGTTTTTAGGTTAGCATTAGGAATTTATGAAGCAGGCTGGTTTATCTTCACCATAATTCACCACTGCTAACACCAGAAGATAGCTGTCTGTCTTTGCCCGAGAAGTGGTCAATGCCAAGAAAATGTGACCTGTCATCCCCTTCCACCCTTTAAGACCATCCCTTCCATCACCTTTAAGATGGTGAAGATAAGTCCTGCCGGACCCCAAATTCTGAGGCTCATTGTTGACTACCTCTAATTCTGTTCCCTCCCCCAAGATGGCTTTGATTTCCATTAAAAGCAAAAAAATCAAGCAGACAAGCACAGTAATACAGAAGATCATCAAAATTTACTGTGCTCTTGATGTCTGTAGTGCAGAGTTAGCTCTTTTCCCATTGATATTTGATCAGACCTTTATTCTTACTCTTGTGCAAGGTCCTTGGAGCCTGCACCAGAGCCCTGCTGCCCTGGGGTGAGACGCAGCAGGCTGGGCTCACCTCTGTGAGTTCAAGTAATTCTCCCATTGTTCCCCATGCCAAGTTTCTTCTCCCCCATTTTGTTTTCTTTTTATTACTGTGATTTCCTAACATCGGAAGAGGCGAGTTATGAAACTGGAGTTATCCAAACATGTCTTGTTTGAAGATAGCGTTTCATCCAGCAGATGCAGCTTCCTGCTCTGTAAATGGTTTCCATTGTTTCGTGTTGGCTCCTGGCCCCGTGTCTGCTGGGGCCACTGGTAGCGTCGCTCAGCTCTGGCAACCCGAGGAGCGGTGGTCCCAGCCACGAAACGCTGCTGGCCATGAGGCAGCATGAAAAGGCTGAACTGGGAGCACTGGTATTCTGTAGATATCCTCAGAAAACATTTGGGAGGCTCACTGGAGGCTGCCTCTTTGCAGGGGTTAACAAGGCAGGGTGCCTGCTGTGAGGCTGCTGCTGGGGTGCTGGCTTGGCTGGCCACTGCTCCAGCAAGGGATGCTCAGATTTTCCAGTACGTGTCCACTCTTCCAACAAGACTTTGTCTGGAGGGGCCAGTTGGTGCCACTTCTGCTTGAACACACCCCAAGCCGAAATGCTCCAGATATCCACCTTGCTGATACTTGCTCGTGGGACCCCGTATGTTTGAATGGGATTCAGACCGTGGGGCCCGTGACCAGATGCCCGCTGTTGAAATGGAGATGAGACACAGTGCAGAGAGCAGTTACAAAATACGGCACTGGTATCGGCACTGCTCTTTCAAATTTCGGTTGCAAACTGGGATCTTCTTGTGCTGGGCCATGTACAAAGATAGCTGCTGGTCTAATGGTTGATAACCAGATTGCAGAAGAGGAAGGAACCAGGGGAAGAGAGGGTAAATAAAATAAAGTGGTGCTGGTCGGTGCGATGGGTATTATTCCCAGCACAAAAGAAGCTGCATAATTTTTAAATCTTTCGTAGATACTGCAGAGGGAGAGGGTTTGGAGGGGCATCCTCGGGTGCCTGCCGGCAGCTGCTGCTGAGGGACAGTCCTCCGGCTGGGGCTGCGGTGTATTGGATGGAGACCCCCGGCCAGGGCAGCCACGGGCGTTCCTTGCACTGGTGCGGGATACTTCTGCCAAACGTGACATGGAAAGCATTGGAAAGAATTGAATTGATTTTGTTTAAGGATGTTTTGTTATCACTGGGAATCAGAGACCTGTGGTTGTGTTTGCTGGAAAGCCAGCGAGCCCTCTGTCCGAGTTACCTGCCATAAAGGAGCAGGAGTAAGAAAAGCCTTCAGCAGTGCGTGCTGCACTGTGTTTGCTCAGCGTGTCCCGGTCATCCAGCAGAACTCCTTCATCTGGGGCAGCATGAGTAATGCCAAAACCTTCCCTGTGTCAGAGTCAAAAGGATTTGGCTTTGGCCGTGTTTGTGCCCTGGCCTCCTTTCCCCTTGGGTTTTGCATCTGTTAAATTTCTCTGGCTAAAAAACCTGCAGATGGCTCCCAGTCAGATTTGTAGCTGTGCAAGCTACAAAAAGACACCAAAACTCCCTTCGGTAACTAGAAAAATGCCAGCTGACTGTTAGCTCTGGTTTTAAACTTTTGATCCAAAAAGCAAAAAAGCATGCATTGATTTTCTCATAGGATGGTTAAATAGGAAATGTGTCTGAAGAAAACAGTGATCTGCTTCTTGAATAGGTGCTACAAATAAAACAAATGTGTTTATTGGTGAAACAGGAGGCTGGTCTTACTTCTTGTTACTGTCTGCTAAGACGGGTGGTGGGTGGAATCTGTGTTTTGATGGTGAAAAGCTGGAAATTCCACTTTGCAGCACAGATGCGGGTGCTGGGGGAGAGGGGGCAGCCTTGCCCCCTCCTCCCTGCTGGTATGGCCACAATGTTTGCTGTCCTCCGAGACCCCCATTGTGAAAACAAACCTGCACTGTTGGGTTTATTAATTCTCTAAAGCACGCTTTTAGTTCTGCTTTTCAGAGAATAATAGAATCATTAAGGTTGGAAAAGACCTCTAAGATCGAGTCCAACCGTCGACCCAACACCACCATGCCCACTAAACCATGTCCCTAAGCGCCTCATCTACACGTCTTTTAAATACTTCCAGGGATGGGGACTCAACCACTTCCCTGGGCAGCCTGTTCCAATGTTTAACCACTCCTTCAGTAAAGAAATTTTTCCTCATGTCCAATCTAAACCTCCCCTGGTGCAACTTGAGGCCATTTCCTCTCGTCCTATCGCTTGTTACTTGGGAGAAGAGACCGACCCCACCTCGCTACAACCTCCTTTCAGGTGGTTGTAGAGAATAGAATCATAGAAAGAAGATGCGAGATGTGGTCCCCAGAGCGAGGACACCTGCCATGAGAGGCACGTGCCTTTTCATCCTTCCCTTTTTAGAGTCCCTGGTTGTGGGGTGGCACGGTGGTGTGCATGCCAGGTGGCTGAGGTGTCTCCCCAGACTGTCTGGTTTCTCTGTGGGCTGCCGGGGCCCTGGGAGCTCCGCACGGCAGAGTCCCGGGAGAGCTTTTGAGGAGGAAGAGCTGCAGGTCCTGGTCTGGTGCTCCTCCCTGGCTGTCTGCTCTTGGCCACAGGTGGGAGTGAATCCTGGCCTGCATGGTCCTCTGTTCTTCTGCTGCTCTCCCCTGGGTGCCTCACCACCATGAGTGACAGGGAGATGAAGCTGGGTAGTGCTGGGGGGGGTCGGGGTCCTCTTGCAGCTGAAGGGCTTGGGTGAGGACGTGTTCATGCCTGGTTGGAAAGCACGCTCCTGCTCTGGCACGCGGGCTGAAAGAGGTGGGTGAGGTGCCCACATCATTCCCAGTCCTGTCCTCCCCGGTTGGTCCCCAGACACTGGGAGAGGTCCCTGTGGTGGTGGCAGGACGTGTAGCATGTGATTGAAGAAGTGGTCAAGAAAGAGGAAAGTCAGAGCTTGCTGGTAAGCCGAAGCTTTTGTGCCTCACGTGCCATTCCCTGTGCACACGGATGCTGTTAGCCGTGGCCTTGGACTTGCAAGAAAGTGGTACATAGCCAGCAACTCGAGCCGGCTGCGAGTGGCTGAAGGGTTCTGGGCAGCAGGGAGGTGGAGGCAGGCTGGGACTTGGCTGAAGGCAAATTTTCGGTGGATCGCCCTTCTCTGTCGGTAGAGCCTGTTCTGAGAGGAGCTGGGTGTGCCCAGACCTCTTCCTCCAGCGCTGGGCTGCGCAGGAAGCTGTGGCGGGGGTCACGCTGTCCCTGGGGCTGGGGCACAGCCGTCCTCCTGCTGCTGCAGCCCGCGCCGGCGGTGCCTGCCTCTCCCGCTCTTGTTCTCCACAGCTTTCCCACCTGCTTAAGCAGCAGTGATTTTTTTTTTAATTTCCCTCCCCCCCATGAATGGAGCATGTTTTTGTGAATGTTCTTAACGGGATGTGAAGCCGCAGATGTTTGCTCATTAATTAAGTTTTGCAAAACTGCTGCCGGAAGCAGCGCCAAGCACTTGGCAGAGCTCCGTGGTTTGACGTTTTTCCTTCCTGCCCCCTTCTCCGCTAAGCAAACCTTGAGCGAGCCCTTCACTCTGCGATGGCAGCCCCTACCTCTGCCCCTTCTCCCCTCCTCTGTCCGCGCCGTGCTTTGGGCTGGCACCTCTCGTTTTGAGGTGGTGGGCTGAGGTCCCCCAGGCAGGGTCCTGTGAAAGAAGCCCATGTCTCGCGCCTCTATTTCCTTGGCCACAGCCGTCAGAGAAGGCAGAGGATAATGAGGTCAGAAGTCTCAACGATTAGTATTTGGTAAGGTTCACTGACGTTTTATCTTTTGTCTCCATAGAGAGGAGGAAAACATGGTGAATTAAGAACATCTGTCTTGTCAGGGCCAGCCCTCCCCGACTGCCCGGCCCTGGGTTGGGATGGGGTCCTGCCTCATGGGACCTGAAGCCTCTGTCATCCCAATCTCCTTACTGCAAATGAACACAGATCTCGGGTGTCCTTGGGCTTCTCTCTGGCTGCGCTGGCAGAGCCGGTCACCTGCCCAGCTGCTTCACCTGGGGAAGTTACCTGCTCTCTGGTGGTACGTACCACGCCTCGAACAGGAGCTGTGCTTGTAAATGGCTCCTGGCAGCATGGAGATAGCACGGATAAATATAACTCGACATTGCGTAAGTCTGTGTTTTGCGGATTATTGAGGCACTCGCCTTTCTTGGCCAGGCTCCTAAGCCCATCAGCGTATCGAATGATGCACTAGCGGCTTTGACAGTGCTTTCCCCGTTTTCTAACGCGAGCTGCTCCCCTTCGCCCATCTCCAGCTTTGCCTGGGCACAGTGGCGGGCAGGGCTTTGCTGGCTGCGGGCAGGAGGAACCACGGGCTGCCAGCGAGCTCCTGCCTGCGCAGCCGCTGCAGCCACTGCCCTGCCCGGCCGGGGCGCTGGGTCCGTACCACGGACCTACCGTGGTGCAGAGCTGCCGGCAGCTGGTGCGGGATGTCCTGCCTGCTGCGGGGCGGCTGCGAACACCTCCTAATTACTGCCTTGTTATCTCTCTGGCCCAGCCGGTTGGCATGTGTAATCTATCCAGTAATGGCTCCTTGTCCAGAGGGGAAAACAGTAACGGCAGGCAGAGCTTGGAAAGAGGGAGAGCAAGTAAGGGAAAATGAGCACAGCTAACTTCAGCTTGACCTGTCTGATGATGCTGGTGGAGTAAATCAGCAGTTAAGGTTGTGTCAGAGGGCGGGAGACCATGCGCTGGTCCTACCCTCTTGCTTTGGGATGGCATCCTCTGGCAGGGTGGGCCGGTGGCTGCACTGAGACCTGGGGCAACCCCACCTTTCAGCAGGGCTGTTTTGATGGACAGCCTGAACCAGTATTTGGTATGCCTTAGACCTTCTTCAGGGCAAAAAAAGTGAGGGGGGAAAAGTTGTAGGCTGTGTGGAGGAAAATGGAAGGACAGAAAGGGGTTGTGCTGAGCTCCAGCCCGCTCCGTCTCGGCAGGCGCAGCAGAGGGGAATGGTGTGTGCCGCTTCCCAGGAGTGCAGGCGGGGACTGCCGAGGAAGCCCCGTCCACCCACACCAAGCGGTCCTGTGTGTCTCTCTCCAGTGCCAGCCCGCAGGTCCCGGCGTGGGGATGGGCACAGGTGAGTTTTGGAGTGGAAGTGGGATGAGATGCCGCATCCCACGCCTCTCTCTGGGAACGCTCTAGAAAGCTGGGGAGAGCAAAGATCAGCTCCTCCGGTCCAGCTTGGTGACCTTAGCCAGGAGGCACCTCGTGACCCTCTGCAGTTCTGCAGGCGGGTTGTTGGCAGGTAGGAACGAAACGCTCGGTGAGCAGCCGGCAGGCAAGAGCAGCGAGTCCTTCAGTGCAGCGGTCATGGGTCGGTATCACCATGTGCATGTGTGCGTCTGCGCGTGTGAGCCTGCGTGCCGGGCAGGGTGTGGGAGCGTGCCCGTCCGTGTGCACGCGGCCGTAGCTCACTCAGCCGAGCATCAGGCGAGCAGCCGTGCATCCAGGCACTGCAACTTGCATTTTTTTCGGACAAAAGCAAGGTACAGGCTGTCTCAGATGGGGCTGGATAGCGAGCGGCCGCAGCGGTTGGTGCTGCTCACCTCCTGAAGATGCCGAGGCTGACCAGGACTGCAGGCGTGCCGGGCCAGCCCTTCACAGAGGGACGGGAACAGAGGCTTTCACAGCCTGCCATTTCAAAGCAGCTCAGCACTTGATTTTCTAACCACTTGTGAATGCCAAGTGTTAATTAAGGGCTTTGAGTCCCTTCAGAAAACATGCATGTGTGAGTCAAAAATTAGCGACTCACAAAAATAGACATGGGTGAGTTTTAGAAGGATGTGAGCTGATTGATTTACCACAAATGACGTTAGCCTGCAGCTCTAAGGTAGAAGTTTTCTGAGGCAAAGGTTTCCTCAGAAACGTCAACGGGAGAATTGCCGCGTGCTAATGAGACTGAGAAGTAGCGCTTGCTTGAGAAGGTATAAACATTTTAAAGCATTGTTCTGAAAGATGCAAAGATGACTGCTGGGGAAGTTTACACATGTAAAATACTGCCGTGCAAAGCAAAGTATGGGACTGAGGCGGCCCTGGGGAGCTCCGAGGGTGGGCAGCCCCTCTGAGGTGCGGGGAGGGGGGATGATGCTGCTGAGGTCCCTCACCCTGCAACACACGGTCATACGGGCTTCGAGCCCTGCAGAGGGCTCTTTCTGGCTGGTTTCCCACAAGCCAAGGAGACCTGGGCCGTGACAGCCTTTGCTTTGGTCCTCCTGCCCCAAAACGATGGGGAGAGCAGGGCTTCCCCGCCGTGTGTGGCCACTGCAGCAGACGTTTTGTTGGAGAGTTTCCTCCATGTGTGATCGCAGGTGGATATTCCAGTATGACTGTCTTTAGGACAAAGTTTTCCTAGTATAACCCCTGGAAAACATCGGACACGGTCTGGAGCCTTCATCAGCCCTGTGCATAAGCCCGTCATCAGGAGGGGAATTTGTCTGCCATTAGCAGCAGGCTCCTCCTCACTGTGTCCGGCTGCGAGCACAAGCGAGACCATTGTGCTGTCGGGGCAATACTCAGCCGGGCAAGAAAACCCCGAGTAGGTCTTGCTGTGACAAATCTTCTTTTACTTACACAGGGGCTTTCACATGGAAGGGAAGCTGGAAAAAAACATGCCTGTTCCTGCCAAAAGGCGCTGCTTTGCCAGTAACTGGCCTCTGTTTTCTAGTGCTGCTACTGCAAACGGTTGGTGCGTTGAATTAGGGCTTCCTGCTGCCTTCTAACCCATGGGCTTCTCCTTGGCCTGACCCCGGGGAGGTCTTCCTCTGCTTCTGACCTTGCTGTCTGCAGCCACAGCACCGACTCCGATGCGTTCGGCGTCATAACTTCCCTTGAGCTGGAATAGCTGTGCAAGGGGGTGTGAGCTCATGTGCCTGTAAATCCCTTGGAAGGCCGGGAAGTACTTGGTTAATTAACAAAAACTGAAGGAGAGAGTCATTTTAACCATCTCTGAGAAGCGTTTTCTATTGCTTACAGCAACAGTCTGGGATTCAGGACTATCCTTTGGCTACAGACCAGTCCAGTTCACTCCCTGCATCCTCAGATCCTCCCTCTGCCGTAACGTGAACAGGCTCTTCGTCCGTGTCCCACAAAGCTTTGTTTTCTTCAGCTCCTCAGAAAATGCCATGTTATACATAAAGGGCCACGTTTTAGATGGTGTCTGGGTTGTGGTATGTCTGTGGACTGGCCAGCAGAGGTGGCTGTGCTGGCTTCTCTGGTGGGAGACAGACGGATGGGACCAAGCCAGGTAAGCCAACTCTGCCATTCCCATGGTTCGTCTTCCATCGGGATTCAGCGTCTTGACTGTCAGGCCAGCATATGAGTCTATAACATCGCTTGAGGCCAGTTTTTGCATCCTGTTTTGTAATATTCCCTGACATTCCCCACATTCCTGGCAAGGAGATTTCTGTATTTTTTTGAAATGTTCCTTTGTCTCTTTGCAAAACTGTGACATCCTTTAAAACTACTTCTCAAAAAGTCCGTTGGCCTGCTCTCTCCAGCAGCTCCTGTTAGCTTCATAAAGAAAAGGAAGCCTTGAGCTTCGACTCCAGCCCCAACACTGTCTCCTTCCAGTGGGGAGAGGGGAAAAAAAAAAAAAAAGAGTGAGTCGTGGACTCCTGTTTGGCTCAGGTGACCTCCATAAACCTCAGGTCTGTGCTATCTGGTTCCACCCTTGTCCTAAGGCTTCACTCTGACCTCCATGTTCTTGTGATGATTATGGGCTCATTAGCTGTGCTTTCATTGCCGCTGCAGCCTGTCTGGACAGCGCGGTCTGGAGGGTCCTGGGTTTGGAGGAGAACTTTGGAGAAGGCAGAAGCCACCGCAGTGGTCCTTGGGTTGGTGTCTGCCTCTAGTGCTGGCCTCTTCTGTCTTACCTACCAGGGTGTAAGGAAGCAAGCTGAGGGGTGGGTGGGATGGTTTACAATGCTGTATCCCTTGATAGGGGATGAGAGACCTATCGTGTTTCCCACCAGCAATCAGAAACAAGGCAAGAAAGAAATAACCTGGTGTTGAAGCCCACGGTGTGACCTAGTGGAGAGTTTGACTTGAATCAATACAGTTTGTTGTCGGCTGCATCAGGATATATCTGGTAAACACGTCAGCCCTCCTTCGGTCACCCTACGGCCAGAATTCAGAGAGACCAGGAGAAGACCAACTGGAGAAGAAGTGTGAACTAACAAGCCAACCCGCAGGTCCCCATGCCAGGTATTCTCCCTGTGCTGGGGCCCTTCCCTCGCTTCTCCGGGCAGCAGCTCCCCAGGACATGCAGGGAGCCCCTTGGATGGGCTGTGCCAGCTCCCCCTTTCTCCCATGGGTGAGGGGCACAGTGGCACTGGGACCTTCTCTGTGCCCCAGAAGGAGCTGTTGGTTCAGGGACCCTCTCAGCCTCCTCTCCTGCGCAGCATTTCAGTTTGTTCCAGATGAGGGGATGCCTGTCTGCCTCTCCCATCACTTTGGAGCCGGCAAAGGCTCTCTCCTCCCTTCTCTCCCACCTACAGATGTTGGCTGACTGGAGACCTGGGAGGCAGCTGCTGCTCTTTTGCTGCAGCTGGAAATTACCGTCTGGTTTCCTTCTGTGGCGCCACAGTAGCATTAATGACAGGAAGGTCCGGCCAGGGATAGTGGTGGAAGAGGCTTTTCCTGAGGAGAACTGGACCAAAATCCCCTTGTCGAGGGGGAGGGCGTTGCAGCGGGCAGGATGTGTGCGTGGCACCCGTGGGTGCCTCCCCGCACACCTCGCCCCGGCTGGGACCCTGTCCCACTGCCGGCGTGAGTGTGGGTGGCGTGTGTCCCTGCAGAGAGCCAACCTTGGTCAGCACCGTCCTGCATCTCCAGTGTGCACCTGCAGTGTCAGCTGGGTTTGGTGTCTTTGCTGTCATGCGTGCACAGAAAGGCCTTTTTCATGCTAAAATATGGTTACTAGTTGTTATCTGTTGGCTAAGTCCACTGCTGGCTTGTTTTTAGCAATAATCTCTTTGCAAGGGAAGTGCTTGCTTTCAGCCCCAAGAGGATCAAGACCTCTCGGTTCAGGGATTTCATTAACCTGCTATGTCAAAAGAGCTTTGTGGGATCCCTGAGCAGCTTTAGTGGAGTGTGTGCTGTGAGCTGGACCGGGCAGCAGCCAAGGCACCCTCTGTTAAAGCACGCTGAAGGGCAGCAGCACGGCCGTCTCTGAGGCCTGGTACTTCCCTGCATCGCTGGGACGTGAGATCACATTTGGAAGCAGCTTTTGACTCCTCCCGTGTTGGTGGAAATTTTGCACATGGCCGCTGGTAACTTGGATGGCCACTGAGATGCCTCCCCATCTGCGAGGCGATCGCTGTTGTCAGCTGGACACCCTTGCTGTCACGTGTGCAGGTGTTTTCATCCCGCTCCTTTCCAAGGTTTGCTCACAGATGTATTTACCAGCCTGCTCCTCTCAACTGTCTCCTCCTGCACTTTGGACCTAGGATCTCCCCTGCCAGGTCCTGCTCAACCAAGGGGATCTCACAGCTCATTCTGTAAACTATTTATGCCAAAAGCACTGACTTGAGGAAGTGCAGTTGCAGAGAATGTGCTTTTCATTACGGAGGCTAATCCCATGTCAACCAGAGCTTCTCACTTGGACCGTGCTGTTTCCTTCAGCTTCAGTCTGCCTGAAAAGGTTAGGCAAGTCCTGCCTGCACGGAGGGAAGGAGCACTCCCAGGGCAAGGCGAAGCACCGATGGGTTGAACGCAGACCATGAATCTGTAGAAAATTAGGCAATTAAGTCCATGTATCTTGGATAGCAGGTGCTCTTGGTCTTGTCCCTGAACCATCTTTTTCCAGAGCTTTTAGTCCTCTTTGGTATCTTGAGGGACTGGGAAATTTTTGATGGATCGGTCTTTTGCTTTCAGTTTTCCCAGCCCTCCCATCTCCTGCACACGGCAAAGGCTGCATTCGCAGGCGCTGCCCTGCCTGGCTGCGAGCGGCTGGCAGCTCCCGCGATTTGCAAACAGCCGACCAAGAGAAGCCACTCAGCTGAGGTTTAAGGTCAGTAGTTTGACTAACCAACGTCTGTTGGGATGGGAAAGGGGGTTTTGGTGGTCTCCATCGCTCTCCTCCCTCCCGGCTTACTGCAGGGCAGTACCGCACGCTCCCGGTCGGTCCCACTGCCAGAGCCTGGTGCTCGCAAAATGTAGCCCTGTGGGAAGTTTCATGCTTGAGCATCTCCGTACCTAATTTTTCCAGTTGCAATTGAAAGCTGCGACCCACCTGGCTGGAACAGGCATCCCGTGCCCGGCCGGCCGCGGCCAGGACAGGCCACCTCGGTGTCCCTGCTCCGGGGCGCCTCGTCCCCCCTCGCTGCAGGGGACGGCAACGCCCCCGGCTGCAGGAACGGCTTCGCTGGGGGAAGTGAGCCTGTCCCGCCGCTCGGGCAGGGCTTACGGAGAGCTGGAAACAGTTAAGCAGCGTGCCTGCGTGCATGTGTGCTCTTGCTCTGGCTTTCTCGCGCGCTCCCCGCCTGCTCCCACCCCCGCTGTTTGAACAGTTCAGCCCTTGCACGGCCGGGGATGTCCTGTTTGCTTCTAACAAGAAATTAGATGGCTGGGTCAATGAGGGCAGATTTTATTAGCTCGGTACAGTCGGCCTGCATGGAAAAATCGGAGATCTCCAGCTGACTGCCTGCGGGAAGGTCTTTGGCTGGGAGTCCTCTCGCCTCCAGTGGATGGTGCTGGGGTGGCTGAGGTGGGGGATCAAGGAGGCCAGTGGTCATGCTGATATTTTTTTCTGCATTTAATCCACGGTTTCCAATGAACAAAGCCAGGATTAACAGCTTCTGCCATGGTGAGTCTGGTCGTGTCCCAGCTTTGTATTTGTGTTAGGAGGTTTCAGCCAGCAAACACGTTTTCGGGGGGAGATAGGAAAGTCTGTAAAATGACCTTTTTTCTTGTCGGAGATTTCTTGAAAACAGTGCTCCTCCTTTGCAGCGAGCCAATTTGCTTTGGCTTTTATGCAGCAGGGTGAGGGAAGGGTTAGGAGGTATAATTTGTTTTGTTGTTAAGCTTTTTTTTTTTTCTTCTTTTCTTGAAAAACAGACCAGATTTTCCTTAACCTTTTTTTTTTTTTTCCTTGAAATGATCTGTAGCTTCTGCCCAGACAGGAGCGTGCCCCCTTGGAGAGGGGCTGCAGTTAGTTGTGTTGTGAGCCCTGCACCCCTGATGAAATAGGGCACTAGTACTGAGGGTGCGGCTGTGCGTGATAGGAAGGAGAGGGGAAATGAATGCGACAAAGTACAGGCTGGTTTCAGTCACATTGTGTGTGGCTTTTCTTTCAACCCCTCTGCTCCCCGCTTAAGATGCAGTAGGCATAATAGATCTGCAGCCTTTTTAATATTTGGGCTTATTTCTCACAGAGTCAGCCAAGCTGGTGAAAGCGCAGTGGCTGCGCGGCATGCCAGCTCCTCCTAACCTTCGGTTGTTTCCTGAGCCCGAGCCAAAATGCCTTTCCGTGAGCCTGACCCCCGCCTCCTGCCAGGCAGCGAGAGTGGCCGGGGCGGCAGCCGGTGTTGGCCGGGAGCCCCGGGAGCGCGGCAGTGCCGGTGCCAGCCATGCCGCGGGATGTGGCATCGCCTGCCGACGCTGATTTACTTAAAAGCAGTTTTAAGCGGGAGGAAAGGAGGGCATGGGGAGGGGGGGAGAGGGCTTCAGGGCTGCGAAGAGCAAGCTGCGGGGTGGGGAGGGAAATGCCCACCCAGCAGCCGCTGGCAGCTGCACTGTGAGCAGTGCCCGAGCCATGGTGGTGGGCGCTGGGCACAGCCGAAGGGGCTGTGGCTTCTTACTGAGCCCTTAACGCTCCAGATGGGAGAGACCCCATGGGCAGGGTGAAAGTCCTGCCCCAGTGTACGCAGACCTGCGTTCGCATGAGAAATGTTACTTGGCTCCCTTTTGAAACTTGGGTTTTGGGTTTTTTTTGGTTTTACACCTTGATTTGTAGTTTCCTCCGGAAGGACTGCAGGGAGATGTCCCTGTCGGGGAGGAGACTGCCGTGCAGACCAGGAGGGCCATTCTGTGAATGAACCTCAAGCGTGCCGTTTGCAGGCTGAGGGGTGGTACTGTGGTCCTCTGCACATGCAGGGCTTCGTGGTGTTAAAAACCTGAATTTTGCAGAGATCTTTCTGACGTGGGATGGGATTTTCACAAGTTCAATGATTAGCATGCGCAGGCGTCTGTGCAGAAGTGCCGAGCGCCTTTGCTCACACAGCTCCCCGCGGACCAGCTGCAGCAGCAGATCCAGGGACCAGTTGATAGACAGAGTCTGACTAAAGCAAACGCCGGTGGGCTGCTGGTCGAGGGCACGCTGCAGGCAGGAGGGGAGATGACTTTGGAGTCAGGCTTTGGAGTCTGCAATAGGGGATTGGTGAGGCAGAAAAAGGAGGCAGATTATTGCACAGAGCTGGAGAAATATTTGGTTCTGGCTTATTCTTGTATTCCAGCCTTTAAAAAGGGAAGAAAAGAGCCCTAAAGCAACCCTTTGTGCCTCTGCCGGGAAATTGGTGCCCATTTCTTCCTGCGAGGATGCATTTCTGTACCGGGGCTGTGGCAGTGCCTGGCCATTGGCTCGGGTGGCCACCGGACTGGCTGTGACAGCTCTGGCTCTGGGCTCACCATCCCCAGGGGCTCGCAGAACCCCCACCGAAGGCCAGAGGAGCCTTTGCATTCCTCAGCTGGGAACTGGATGGGTTTATAATTCTGTACAACATGGAAGAACCTGCAGAAAGACCACGAGGGAATGCTGCTCTGTGGAGTTCCTCTGGTAGCACACACTGGTGTTTCTTCTAAATAAATGCATAAAAGTAGGGGGAAATTCCCTCATGAATTAAACAAGTAATTATTCTTCAATGCCTGGATTTAAAAGTAGAAGGAGCCAAGGACAGCTCCTAAGCAGGTAGTGCAGGAGAGAAACTGCAGCAGGTTGCATTGATTGGAGATGCAAATGTGCATCAGCTGCAGATGCTGTGTTAAGGAGTTGAGAGCGCTCTGCAAAGGCTAGAGCTGCTGCTGATTCTGGCTTTTTAGCAAAACTATTGTCATTTTCCTTTGTCTTGACCTTCCTTGGCCTTCAGTGATGGCTAGTGTTGGGTCTCGCACTGCACGCAGTGTAAGCGCTGTGGAGAAAGCAGCAGCGGGATGCAGGTCTCTGGACTTTAACCTCAGAGCGTGCTGGAGGCGGGAGTAGGCTATGGGTGCGTCGTTTTGTTGGTGCTGGGTCCAACGCTCTTCCAAGCAGCGGAAAAATGGACTCTTGTTGTTGTCAATGTAAAAAGAACTGCATGACGCGATCCCTCCTCGTCGGGGAGGTGCGGTCTCGGCCAGTACCTGCAGCGTCCAACGAATGCCGTGCCCCGGCGCTACCAAAGCGGTCAGGTGGGGAGCTCCGGCACCGCTGGCTGCCCTCGGAGGGACGGCGTCCGTTAGTCCAAACAAAGTGCGTGTGAGACCCGTGGGATGATCAACAGGAAAATGACAGTGCAGTTTTAGAAAGGGTGGGATGTAGGATGGGCAAGATGGATTAATTTTCTTCAGCATCTGAGTAGCTGTTTTCATCTTGCTTCTCTTCTGGGTTTCCAATAACAGCAATGAGAGCACTCAGCCATCACAGCCACTTCAACAGTAGAAATGCATATATGTATGACAACATATATTCAATAAATTAATGGTTGGATCATTAGGAAGCTTAAATAGGAGGAGGCACAACTCTGCTCTCTTATTGGCGTAGTGCACAGGCTGCTGCAAAAAATGCTTACGTGCTTAGGTACCTTTTGAAAAGAAACCACAATATCTGATACAACCTTCAGTCTTTGGGAAGGCTGTGCAAGCAGCACCAGGCTCTTTGTGAGCACAGTAATTGCATTTGGACAGGGCAGGCTGCCCTTTTCCCTGTGGGCAGTTGCTCGCTGGCTACAGGCACAGGGCTGTTGGAGCACGAGTGTGTGGAAGGGGGAACGCAGGTGGACCTGCGGAGCTCCACCTTTTCATTCCAGCCAGCGGGGTGCCATCTTTTTCTTTCAGCTGTTCGGGGTTGTGCTGGGGCATCTCGGAGTTCTTTGCTCGGTAAAGGGTAGTGACCTGCAGACGGATCCTGCTGCTGCAGTGTGGTCACTCTTACTAGCATCACTTGTTCCTGCTGGGTGCTTCATCCACGCCAGCACCTTCTTTCTAACTCCTGTTTTCACTGGAAAGCTTCTCCCTGTCCCATGCACGCAGCCGTGCATTCGTAGAGATACCGGCAGCTCAGCAGAGTGAATACCAGCCTGAAACCCAGGAAGGGAGTAACATAACTGGTGCCAAAGAGAAGGCAGTAACCTTTCACCCCAAGTCTAGATCCGGGCAGAGGCAAGCTGTCGGCTGTGCCGACGCTGACGGACCTTCTCGGGGTGGTGCACGGGGTGGGCTGGAGCCGGAGGCTGGCTCTCCCCTGAGCTTGCTTTGCCGTTGCCTTCTTCAGACATGGAAACCGAGGTTCCTGCTGGGCTCCCTCCTCCCGCACGAGGGGGGCTTGCTGCTGCGCTCCCCGGGGTGCAGGAGGGGACGGGTTCCTGCCCTGTCTGTTGTTCCTCTGGGGTGAGAGCAGCTGCAAAACTGCAGGTGGGGGAGGCAAGGAGGACGGATCAGGGTCTTCACCTTCCTGGCCCTTTGTTTCTGTTCCTATCGGTGCCCTTTCCATCCCCTTGTTCCCATCAGACATCTGCTCTGCAGCTGCATCGCTCAAACACAGGACGTTTAACCCCTGAGCTACCGCAGCGCTTATGCTCCCAGGGGCAGTCTGAAGCAGAGGGCCAGGAGGAGGTGTCCTGAGGTGGCCAAAGGTGCTACAAGACTCTGAGGAGTGGAGATGCCTGTGGGGAGCAGGCATCTATAATGTCCTGTGGGACACCCCGTAGGGAATGCCTCACCGGGCTTACACGCAGATCTGCCTTTGTCCAGTCTGTCGTGCTGTGTGTGACCTAAAACCACGGAGAGGAGCAGCCACCAGCTCCAGGGGACTGGCCGCATCCTCCTTCCTCTGGCTTGCTTAGCAAGAGGCAGGAGCAGCGCTGCCTTGCAAAGGAAAGCCGTCAGGGAGGTGCCGGCTGGTCCTCGGCTCAGTCTGTCTCTGCCACCCCACCGTGTCCTGCAGCCACGTCCAGCGGACGGCGTGTCCAGCAGCCCAGCTGGTTTCTTTCCTCCAGCAGCTGGTGCACCTCATGCCTCTTGAGCATGGATGTTGGCTGTTCAACCGTTGCGTCTAAAATAACACCCCAAGAAAGGAAGAGACGCTCTGCTGCTGCTGCAGATGAACATTGGCTTCTCTGGAGGTGAACGTTAGGCTTTGTTGTCCCAGAGGAGTGAATGTTGAAAGGGGAGAAGAAGTTTTCTCCCCTTCTTAAAGTAAAGAAGGTAACAAACGTGTTTGCGTTTTGCAAAGGTAGGATGGAGCCTCATTCGTTTGGGGCTGATGTGGCTGCTTCAGTGCTGTCTTGCCATCTTTATCAAAGACAGCAAAGGCTGCAAACGTGAATTGAAATTGCTCAGAGTGATGTTTCTGGAAGTGGTGGTGTTCCCTGTGCAGATCAGATGCAGCTCCTGTCTCAGGTGCCAGCCTGCAAGGGGAGAAGCTGCTTTTTGGCTGGGCGTGGTGCAGAGCCGAGCTCTGGCATTGCCCTGGACTTCCTCATGGCTGTGGTCTTACAGTTGCGTTTCTGCAGTGCAAACCACAAGGTTATACTCGCTTTGGGTACAAAGAGCCATGTTTTGACTTCCTTTAGAACAGAAGAAAACAGACTCGAGACTACTGTTAGGCTCGTTGGCAGGAGAGGAAACCAAAGCTGTCACATCCAGTTGATAACCGTGGTTACGTGCAGCCCTGGAGCTGAGCCGAGATGCGAGCGGGGCAGAGATAAGGCGGGGGGGAGCGCTCCCCGGGGTGGCTGCTGCAGTGCTGCCTGGAGCAGGCTCCGTGCACACCCCGCATGGAGCCGCCTCTGCCCCGGGCTGGGGAGCACCCAGAGCGGAGCCTCTTTTGTTACCTGGAAACTTTGCTTGGACAGTAGAGCAGCAATTTGTCCGGCGGCCGAGGTCCCTTCCTTCCTCTCCGCTGCCCTAACTGAGGAGTCGCTGCCCAGCTGGGGTTTCCAGCCTTGCTGCCAGCCGGGGCACAGGGTGCTGGGCAGGACGTTCCGTGAGCATCTGCCGAAGCCTGGTACTGCCCAGGGGCGATGGGGAAGGAAGGGAGGGCACCTGGCCAGCGGCTGGAGGGCAGCTGGGAGCGGAGGAGCTTGGGGTGATGTCTGAGGGTGGTGCACGAGGTGATCCAGAAGCCCAGTGGCTTCAGTCTCCCTGCCCCATGGGCGGCCAGAGGGCTTCTTGCCCAGGTTGTACCGGCCAGTGCGCGGGTACCGACACCCACGCAGACACTGGCCAGCAATTTCTGTGCTACCTCTAGGATCGTTTTTACTCCCAGATTTCCCTCGTGTTCATCTGCACCACGCAGCGGCTGTCTGGGACATGAACGGGGCGGCGGTGGGCTCCGGTACCAGCCGGGGCTGGCAGTGCCACCGCAGTGCCATCACCCCCCTGCTTGGTGCTGTCCCCAGGGGAGCGATGCCCTTGGGAGCAGACAGGACATTTTGGGGCTGGAGGTGGTGGAGGCATTTGAACAATTCCTTGTTGGCGACGTAGCAAGGAGCAGTTCCCAAAAATTGTGAGACCTATTTACTGCATGAAGGTTAATTATGGAAACCCGCTGCATCTGGGAGAGCATCCAACTGCGTTTCTCATTCCTATCTGTGTGCCCTGTCCGTGCTGGCGGCTTTGAAATCTCTGCGGTTTGCTGGCTGGTGCTGGGAGCTGGCCAGGCTGGGAAACAGATAACGGTTATTTATTGGTGCTGAGTGCCAGACTGCGTGTGGACGGGGGATGCCTGTGGCTGTGTAAAACTCAGCGTGCCTCTCCTGCTCCGAAAGCCCAGGTCGGCGTGGGCAGCGAGCCCCGGCTGCGAGTCCAGCGCCGTGAGCGCAGCCCCGGCACAGCGTGGGAGGCAGCGCGGGGGCTTCCTCTGGGCGCCTCTTCTAAGCATGCTGGAAGGGGAGAGGAGAGGTGCCTTCAGTCAGCACGGAGGGGTCCAGAGTTGGCCCTCGAATGGGTTTGAGCGATGCTCGGTTCAGAGAGGCGACACTGATTTCTGTGGCCACAGCGCTGGGCGTCGCAGCCAGAGTTAATTCATCTTTAACTTCACGTATACTGGCAATGCCCCAGCACCGGTACCTTCAGCAGCAGTAGGATACGCGTTTCCCATGGGAAACTGTTGTTTCAGCTCCTCACTTTCTCAAGCAGTGAAGGCACAAACCCCTGCTTTGGGAGATGTGTCAGGATTTTCTGTCATTTCTGTAAAAAGTAGGCAAATACTTCTGTTTACAGACTGGGAAGGGAAGCTGAGCTCCCTTCTGCATAGTCACTGTTGTAGGCAAGTTTATTTTAAGGCAGGATGGAAAGAAAACACACCAAAAAGAAAAGAGAGTTCCCCGCGCTAGCGCTGGAGCGTGACAGCCGGAGGCTCAGAGCTCCCGCCCGCATCTGCCGGGCAGCTGGTTTCACGGCTTTCCATTAGGTAACGTATGGGCAATTTTATGATGTGGGTTTCTTTTCACACAGTAATTGGCTGTGTGGGACTTTTTGTGGGGAATTTGGAAACTTGCTGTGAGAAGCTAGGATCATGGGGTGTGACTTCTCGTTTTTTATTTTTGATTTTTAAAGCGAAAGTGCAGAGCCGGGGTTCTGGGAAGTGGCTTTCCTGCCCGTAATTACATTGGCCTCCGGTGTTCCAGCTCGCTCGTGTTAGAGCTTTTATTGCATCTCCCGGGCTTTTCCCCATCCATGCCTGTGCCAGGTCAGGGGTGGGGTAGCTGTAGCACCAAAAGCACTCGAGGGAGAGGTGTCAGGCTCCAAACACCATGGACCCGGCGCGGGTCTCGGTGCTCCCCCGCCGGTGGGTTACATCCAGGGAAATGCCACGGTGCAGTGACTGTGCAGGAAGGTGATTAGGGGAATTTTGTCCTTTTTTTCCCACTTTCATGTTGGTTTTCATCCTTTTCTTTTACTTTCAGTAGCAAAATGAGACTCTTCTCTTTCTCTGTTTTTGCTTTCCGCCCCTCGCCCCGGCGTGCTGGGAGGGTCCTGGTTCCCAGTCTGTTTGGGCAGACGCGGGCCAGCAGTGCCCTCCGTCGCCAGGTCACTTTGCAGCAGCCAGCGCCAGCCTTGCGCAGCCGAGCTGGTGGAGCTGCCCCCACCGGACCCCGGTGGCACGTGGGCCGCGGCGTGTGCCCCTTGTTGGGTACAAGAGATGGGGGGAGCGGCTGTGGATGCCTTTTCCTTGGGAAACACCATCCAGGCTCAGCAGCTGCTGGAAAAGGGCAGAGGCTTTGCCTGAAGGGGATTCTCTGGTGGCTCGTAAGGGTTGTGCACTGTCAGGAGCTTTTTCCAGCAAGTGCGTTGGTGCTGGTTCCCTCCCCCCCGCCACCGGGACATCCAGGCGTTTACCGAGGGCTCATTTCACACAGAGAACTTCCTCTGAAGCGGGAGCTGTAATGGGGCCTCTCATCTACCTGTCCAGCTGCTTTCATGAAACTGGTTAGCAGCTTTGTACATGTGTGTCTTCGCTCCTCTGTCAGATGTGGGTGAAGGTGGCCAGCAGGTTGGTGGTGGTACTGACAGCCGGGGTAATGCAGACATGTGGACAGAGAAGGCTTGCGCAAGTCGTCTTAGGAAACCCAGCAGGAATTACCAGGAACCCACCAGCCCCTCTTCCCCTGCTGCAGCCATCTGTGCAAGCCCGGGTGGAAGCGCTGCCATCTTGTTGTGTCCCGTTTTCATCTGCTCCTTGTTCCTCGGTTAGGACCCACAAAAGGCTGGCACGCGCGACTCGCGCCGTCGCAGACCAGCTCTGTGGCAGTGGGTGCCCCGGGCGTGGGGGGGCGTTTGGGCTCCTCCAAGGTTGGGTTCGGTGTGTGGTGGGAAGGCGGCTTTGTGGGATTTATCCTCTCGTTTCGTAGGGAAGCGTGGGCTCTCTGCGTGTTTATGTGCCTGTCTGCCGGTGTCGGCGTGCCTGCTCCTCCTGCAATACAATTCGAATGGGATCATTTCCGTCACATTTAAACTACAGATCGCAAAGATATTAAGTTAGTACAAGCTCATGAAAATAATTTGCTGGCCAGAGAAGGCAATGAGACTCTCTTCCCGGCTCTGCTGAGGGGTGGGTGTAGTGTGTGATGAGCCTTTATTAGACATCAGAGAATCCGCACATCTGGAGACACAGCCCTGTTGGAAATCCATCTCCATTGCTGCTGCTCGTGGCTTCCCTGCCCAGCTTGAGGCAGCGGAGGGTCTCCAGGCAGCGTCCCCCGGGGGCTCGGGCTGGATTTCCAGCAGAGGCTGCAGACAGGCGCTTGTGCTGCCGGCTGGTGCGGGGTTTGGGTCCCCCGTCACCTTGCCCTGGCAGCGAAGCTCTCGGGGAGGTTGCGGGGAGGGCTGGGGACATGGCTTGCAATGGTTGACCCTGTGCACAGTGTCTGCTGTGGCCCTGGTGCTGCCGCCGCAGCCGTGCCCCCCGCGGGTGGTTCACCCCCCGCTTGTGTGCTCGGCAGGAGTGTTTGCCTGCCCGTCCTTTCCTGCACTTCCCTGGGAAAGCACGTCTGTGGGAAGGGCGGGCGGGAGGAGGAAGCTGGCCGCCGGCTCCGTCTGGGACAGGGACACTTGGAAACCTTTTCTGTGCCAGTGCTTCGATGTAGGGAGGGCTCCCGCCTGGGATGGGCAGAGCCCCCCTGCCCTTGGTGGGCTTGCTCCCGCTACGTGGGGCTCCGGGGGGGGATGCAGGACTCGCCGCAGTGGGCAAAGCCTGGGACCCGGCTCCAAAACGGGGCGAGGAGAGATATGCACCCTCTCACCCCCCCCCGCCAGCCCCTGAGCCGGGAGGAGGCGACGGAGGGGAAGGAAATGTCGTGCTTTGACTCCTCGTTTCCACCGGGGCGATGGGCGGCTGAGCTCAGTCCTGCGCGGGAGCATCCTGCTGCAGACTGCAGCCCTGGCCTCCGGCTGCTCCCCAGCCCTGCGGCACGGCCGCAGCCACGCTGGGTGCCACACGGCTCCTGCATGTCCTCTGACCGCCTGGCCGGCTGAGCGGTGCCGATCGGCACTCCGGCCATGCTCTTCTACCAGTTCAGCCCCTCCGCCATCAGGGGTAAGCTCGGCATGCGGCTCTGCTTCTGGCTGCCCTTCCTTCTGCTGTCCTCTCTGGGGGGGACGCCAGACCCATCCCTCCCTGGGGGCAGTGGGCAGAGGGGGGGTCAAGACATCACGGGGCAGTAGCGGGTTGGGAGATTGGTGTTTCTGTTCTTGGCTGGGGGTACCTGAGCTGCAGCCTCTGGCTGTGATGGCCCCATGGCCAGCGACTCCGTTGTAGTGAAGGAGGAGCAGAGCAGAGCAGGAGGGGGGTCTGGCAGGTCCATTGGCCGGGGGGCTGTGGGAAGTGCCCATCCTTGGACCCTACCTGCCCTGCGGATTCGGGAGGGATCTGCTCTCCGGAGCTGTCATGACCAAAGACCATTCACATGGACCAGGAGTCTTGGTGCCCTCCCAGCTGGACAGTCACAGCTGCAGGGCGCCTTCCCCTGCGGAGGTGCTGGGGTATGCGGGAGGGATGCGGTGCTCCACGGGGACCGGGCTGACCTGGTCGGGCTCCAGGGTTGAGGTCTCTGCTGGGGTTACTGGGTTTGAGCCCTGTCGAGGGCAGGAGGGGTCAGCCACGGACTTTGGCTGGGTTCACGGCACGGCTAAGGACAGCTGCACAGTTTGGACCGGGATGCAGATGCTTATTCCAAACCTTCTTCCCAAAACTTCTGAAGTATTTGGGTCCAGGGTTTTGGCTTGGTCCTGTCCTTAACTGAACTGCTTGTTTAGGGCTATTTTTTTTCCCCCCTGCTGTAGCTTTGTAATTGTAAATGCAGCCAGAGCTCTCGGCTGAGGCTGTTGGTGGATGGTGATGAAATTGGGGTGTTTCACTGCAATCCGCTCTGGGTGGATCCGGCCTCAGTCCAGTCTGTGCTGGGTGGTGCCTCCGAGAGGGACAGGCAAGACCCTGAAACTGCCATCCCATTTTCTATGCTTGAGGTCAAATGTTTGTTACCATCAGAAGTATAAATCTCTGTAGACCGATGGACTGCCGACACCAGGCAGCAGCTTGCTTTGGCTGCGTGAGCTTTGGGCTGTTTTCCCTCAAGTTCTGTAGATTTGAGAAATTTGCCAAAAAATAGTGCTGGCCGTTGGATGGGCTCATCCAGGTGATAGCTGAACCACGTGTGAGGGATGGGAACCGGCCAGGCAGGGGGTGTAGAAAACCATCAGGGTTTTGGTGCCTGCCAGGATGAACGCCAGCTTGAAAGAAGAGGTGGGGTGGTCTGGGGTGGTGGGAAGGACAAGGGAGAAGGAAAGGTTTCTTTGGCAGGCTTTTCTGGAGGATGTTTGCAAAAGACTCATGAAGTGACTGGCCCTAAACTTTGATGAGCTCTGAACTAATCGTTAAAAATAAAGATCTTCCTCTCTTGCCTGGCAAAGTACTGTATTTGGTTTGGTGGGTTCAGAAACGAAATGTTTCATTGGGAGGTTAAAATTGTGTCATGTGGCCCTATCACTCCTGTGTTACCTCCTCCTCTTTGCCTTGTGCTAGTGGAGAGGCTAAAGCTGAGCAGTTTCTGCTCCTTTAGGCAGAGACCCCCCTCCACACATGGGCATCGCTGCCCACCAGCGCATCCCCAGGCTCCCCGGTTCCCGTTTTTGCAGTCGATCATTTCCTTCGCTTTGTGCACATGAAACACAGGCTCGGGCACTGCTGGAGCACTCCCGCAGCGGGAGCTGGGGGGGAAGACGCTGCCGCTGCGGGGAGCATGGCTGCTGCCGGCCGGGATGCTCAGGCTGGTTCTTTGCTTTCTTTCAGAAATCGAAGCCAAGAAAGCTTGTGACTGGCTGCGAGCGGCGGGATTCCCTCAGTATGCCCAGCTTTACGAAGGTGAGAGCTGCCTCCTGCTGATCCCAGTCCCTGCCCTGTACCTGGTCTCATATCCTGTGTCTCAACCAAATGCCAATGGTGGCTGCAAGGAGAGCTCACAAAGTGCTGGGGAGAGGGGAGGACGGAGAGGACTGTTTACTAATTATATGATCATGTGTTAAAACTTCAAGCCTTTGGACTTGGCCGTGGCCTGGAGAGCCAGCCATGCTGTTAACTTTTCTGCGTTCCTGAACTTTTCCCCTTCAGGCAGGGCTGTGAGGAGTCCCCGGGGCGGCTGCTCAGGCCAAGGGCAGGCAGGCTTTGGAGAGCCATCGGCTCTTCAGTAGTTCAGTGAGTGTTTGCAGTGGGTGGGAGCGCAGAGGCAGCCAATGTAGGTAATGCGGAGAGCGAGCGTTTCCTCCCTCCCTCCCTGCTGACGCATCCTGCAGGATCCTGCCCTGCCCCGATATGCTATTTGGCAGCAAGGTCTGCACTTTCCAAGTACGCAGCAAGCTGTGCCCGGAGCAGACCGGGTCCCCGTGCCACGCAGCTCCCAGGGCGCAGGGGATGGGCAGACCCCCCCAACAGACCCGCTCCCACCTCCTCTGCCACGTGCACCCACGGGCAGTTTGCAGGGTGACTCTGGTGGTGGGTCTCGCCTCCGGCTCAGCTGTGTTTACTTCAAACCCATGGCGGGACCGCTGGTCCCTGCCGGGGGGGGTCAGTGCTGAGGAGCGGTGGCTGCAGCCGGCCCCGGCTGGCCGGGACAATAGCGGGAAGCCTGGTCTCCGGCGGGCTGCAGTGATGGCTATTGTTCGGCCGGGCACTTCCACCGCCCCCCGCAACACGTGCACAGGAGCCACGCTCTTGCCCCTGGGTGATGGCTTTACAGGCTGCCTGTTTGCCTCTGGTTTCTATTTTAGGGGGCAGGCTCCTAGCACGGCCACGTGCAAGGACTGGCCGGATTCCTGCAGGTGAGACCCAGCCCCAGGTGTCAGCCCCAAATAGTGCTTACAGCCCGGGGCGGCGAGGAGCGGCTGCTGGGTGCTGGAGTCTATGAATAAACTAACCCTTTTTCCAGCCGCTCTGAGCAAAACTTTCCACATCCTCTGAGTGTTTCATTCTGTTTTTCTCCCCAGCTGGCAGGGCTCAGCATCCCCTTGGTAATTGCACTCGATAGCTTCATTAACAGCCGGGCTTAGACACTTGTGGTTAATGGTCCAGATCCTACGTAGCTGGTCCCAGCAGAGCTGTCTCTGAGTGCACAGAGATGTGCAGGGAACTGGATGGAGGCCCTTGGGCACCTCGCCACCCTCACCTAACTTACCTGGAAAGAGCACTGCCCAAAGACCCTGGGCATGTGCTGCCGCTGGGTGGTCCTCCAGCTACTGCCCTGAGGCCAGCGAGCCTGTGGAGACCTGACCCATGGCTTTTGAGGCGTGTGGGGGGATTGAATGATATGCTAGATCTACCATACCACCATAGCGGTATGGCTTTCTTGCCCCTGGGCAACCTCTTAGCAGCTCCCAGTTCTCCCCAGGGGAGCTGAAAGGCTTTCTTGACCCTGGGGGATCAGTGGGAGAAGGGAGTTGTTGATGAGAGATGAATCATGGGTAATGTGTTGCCTTATGGGGCACCAAGATGTCTCTTGGGCAGTGTTAGGGAGGTGGCCACTCTCCAAAAACCACTATGAGATGCTGAGGGGAGAAGCCGAGGGGGTCCCTATCCCCCCTGCAGTACGCCCAGCCGGCACCCCCGAGGAGGGGCAGCCCGGGCTCCAGATGTGCTCAGCTGGGAGCAGAGCTGCGCAGGGTACCTGCGTGGGTGTGTGAAAGCACTGCCAAGGGCTGGTGTTTATTTCTGAATCAGCTCATCTCGCCGAGTGCTAAAGCCAGGCTAGCACCCCAGCCCAGCAGGAGCCTTTCCCATGGGCTTTAACTGTCCTGGGCTTGCCAAGGTCCCCGGCGCAGTGACCGGGTTGTTTGTCCTGCAAGGGGGAAGCGGTCTGAGCAGGAGGTGATGCGAGGGGTATCTGCTGCATGACACTGATCCCCTCCCAGCATCAGGGCTGCTGCAAGCCCTCCCGTTCCCGGCCCGGTGGGGCTTATTTCCACCTCTCTCCTCTGCCTGGCTCATCCCTCCCACCTCTGCACTTGACTTGCGCTCACCACCACGGCACCAGGGCATCCCCGGCCCCTCCACGCCAGCCCCTGTCTGTGTCTTGCTCTTGCTCTTTGCTGGCTGGCTCCTGGAGCTGCGAGGAAGAAGTGATCCCTTGGGAGGAGCTGCTGCCAGGAGCCCGGGTCGAATCCTGCCTGCAGAGAGCTGCCTCCCAGCCAGCTCGGTAGGACCATCCCTCTCTGTAGGTTCCGCTCCCGCAGCCACGGCTGTCACGGGTGGCAGCTCCCAGTGGCAATGCAATGCCCCAGCCTTCCTGGCTTCTTCCGACTGGTACTTATGGCCCAGGAGACTCCCACGCCTTTCCCCTCCGCTGCTCTCCCGCTTCCCTCGGTGTCTCTCCTCCTCTTGCTCCTTGCAGCATCTCCCTCCTCCCACACTCACTGCTGGCCCTTGTGCCTGATGGAGCGGCTGGCTCGGAAACGGCTGCTGATTTTCCTCTTGCTTTCCTCCCCAGACTCGTCGTTCCCTCTCGACATCAGCGCTGTGAAGAAGGACCACAGCTTCCTGGACCAGGACTCCCTCAAATCCCTGTGCAGGTAACGCTCCCTTGCACCCCTTCACCGCCGCAGGCAGCAGAGCCAGCGCAAGGACTCGCCCCAGGCGAGGGCTCAGGGCAGGTGCCCGGGCTGCCTGCGGTCCCCGGGGCTGACGGGGCGGTGGGTGCTGTGGGGTGACTGCCTTGCACCCCGGCTGCGGCTCAGAGCCCGCTCAGGCGCTGTGGCTCCCTCTGCAACGAGGAGTTTGGATTCGTTAGTCTTTCAAGTCAGAAAGCATTGCTGGCTGTTGGGTGGTGCCAGGGAAACGACAGCAGTTTTGGTTTGAACATACAGAGCTCCTGGAGAACAGAAACATTTCCCAGGAATAATTCTCCTCTTCGTGTGACTTTCGGGCTGTGTTTTAATTTCGACCACCGCAGTGGCGGTTTGGGAGCTGGTGGTTTGCATGGTGATTTGCTTTGCGCAGGTGAAGTCTGTGCTGGTGGGTCCCCCCTCTTCCCTGGAACAACTGCTCTGTCGGCTGCTCTGACCAAGGATTTTTGCGTTCACAAGTGCTCGCTGGCTTCGTGTGACGTTAGTCATCCCGGCGCCTGGCAACGCAGCGCTGCCGTACATTTTCCACCAGGACACGCTACTCCTTGCAGCAGCAGGGCTGAAAATAGCTCTGGGAGATGCTGCTGGGCGTGTTGCTGCAGGGAGGCAGCGTGTGTTTCGGGGGGAAACTCTCCCAGCGCTGCCAGTGTGAGCAAGAGCAAACGCCGAAAAGGAGGGACCCCCCTGCTCCTGTCCCAGTGTCTGTCTGTCCAGATGGTCTGTCTGTCCAGACGGGCTGTGTGTCACCCAGCACTGCGGGTGACTCAGCCCTGCCTTGGCTTTCGGGCCACATCATCGTGCCCGTGCCCCCGCGCTGACTCCACGCCGAGAAATGAGCGCTGCCTCTCACCGTCCCTCCCACACACACTGCTGCCAAACAGAACAGGGAAGGGATGGGAAAATGGTCTGTTGCTTATTTGTTTTCCCAACAGAGAGGCTGCTGCGCCAGGCAGGAGGGGATCCCCTGCGCTGCTTCCCGGGTGCCTGGCGAGCTCCTGGTTTTCCCTCCCGGTGGTGGCAGTGAGGCGGGAGGTGACGAGAGGTCTCTGGCCGTTCCGCCCTGTCTGAGCTTTTGGGTCCTTTTGTCGTTGCCTGGCTGGCCGCAGGAGCTTCTGAGATTGTTTTGCTCTAATAACCTGGAGCAGGTCATCCCTGTGCGGCTGGGTGGGCCATGCAGGGCAGAAATGTCCCCGGCCCCCCAAGCTGTCTCTAGAATCCCTGAGGTAGCCCCTTGCAGCATTTGGCTAACAGAAAGGTCTAGAAGGACACTGGAAAATGCAGCTCTTCCAAGAAAATGAATCCCCTGGACGTGTTCTCTTAACCCCTAGCACACGCGTGCTCCCATCTCGCTCCCTCTGCCAGACTTCATGCATTTAATCCTGCCGCAGGATGCACTGCAGGACCATGCTGTTGGTCAGGGGGCTTCAGTGGGATCGCAAGAGGGGCATTAGTCACATTTTTGGTAAAATGTCCATGAGGTTTGTTTTTGGCTGTGTAGACTGGTATTTGCACGCTGGAACAAAAGTGCTTGTAGTAGTGTTCTTGAAGGTGCTGATTAAAGTGAATTAGTTGGAGATGCATTCACTTGTGTAAAGAAAAAAAAAAAACCAGGACTTGAAGCTGTAGGCTAGAGAAAGGTGAAAGGCCCAGCTGGGGGCCTGGCAGCCTTGCTTGAGGGAACGGGTCTCCCCAAGCCCGCTGTGGGTTTGCTCTCAGAAATAGCAGAAGTGCCCCCGGCAGCCCTCGTGCCGGGCTGCTCCTCCACGGGCAGCAGAGGGGGGGTCACAGCTGCTCCCCGCAGCCATCCGTGGGGCCAGCTCACGGCCAAGGCAAACCCTCAGCATGCAGAAGGAACCAGGACACCCGGCAAATGCTGCCTGAGAGGTGGCCGGCACCCGTGTGACCCCGGCAGCGCGGTGGTGGCAGGAGCGGTGGGAGATGAGCGTCCTTTGATGCTGCGGCTGCAGGAGAGCAAACGCCGGGCGCTGGGGTGGCTGCAGGCATTTAGGCACGGCCAGGACGTCCAGGTGCCTGCGCGGAAGAAGTGGGGTGCCGCTCCGATGGCTGTGCTTGCAAAATCCCCGCTGGCGCACAACCAAGGGCTTGTGCCACTCGTGCGCTTGGGCAGCTTCACCCCTTGGCTGCGATGCCCGAGGCGCATGCGGCTGGGTGCCTGGGCGGGTGGCGGAGGCGCGGGGTGCCTGCAGAGCTCTGCGGGCAGGGGTGCAGCTTGGGGTGCTGCGCTCCCCTGGGAGCAGGCGTGGAGCTGTGCCGGGCTCCGCATGTCCCTCTGATCCCTGGAGCCGCAGCTGCTGGGTGACAGGTGACAATGAACAACAAGGGCTCTAAGACAGAAACAGAAAAAAAAAGAAGCAGCAAGCACCGCGGCCCCAGCAGGGGCCAGGACCAGGGTAAAGCCTCTCTTGGTTTCTTGCAGGAGGCTGATGACCCTGAACACATGTGCCTCCATGAAGCTGGAAGTCCACTTTCAACGTAAACAGGTACGTCCTGGGCGTTCAAGGGCAGGCAAGGGGCTGAGGGGCACGGGGGAATGTGTGCGCACTGGTGGGGCAGCAATCCTGTGTTCAGTAATAACACTGGTGTGCTCCAGGACTGCCCCTGGGCACAGAGCAGCACCCAGCGCTGCTGGTTTATCTGTTTCATTACGTCCCAGGACAGACACGGCCCCGGAGGTGCCTGGCTGAATTAGCTGGCGCCTGTGTTTGTCCCGTGCCCCTGCACCTCTCCGAGCCTCTGGCAGCGGCAGTCAAACCGCAGGTGGTCTGCGCAGGGCTGTGTGCCTGCAACCTGCAGCATCGCCCTCGGGGTCTCTGCTGAGCCGGGCTCTGAGACCCCCTGGCCGCACATCTCCAGGAGGAAGCCTGACCCCAGAGGGACGGGTGAAACCAGTCCGTGTGTCACAAACAACAATTAATATTGGCATATTAATAACAAAACCTTTTATATTTCCCTTAATGAATAATACATTTAAAATGCAAGCCAGCTTGGTGTTTAGCATATGGAAGTCATTACATGGGTGTATCCCTGCTTGTTCTGACTGCCCTTATTTTGGCTTGGGAAGGGATTCTGCCCTGCATCCTTCTCTGTGCTGCCGTGCGTGGCCGGGGGTTTGTGGGGAGGCTCTGCAGGGACATCCCAACTGCCTGTGAGCTCTCCAGAGGTAGCTTGGAAACAGCACCTTCCCTTGCCCAGGCAGTATGGCCCTTGGGCGTGGGCAAAATGATGCCTGGCGGCTCCTGGAGCCCTCTGTTGTTAAAGGGACCAGAGTGGGTTTAAGGGGCCATGCTGTGGACTGTGCCCTCCGCTGGGGTGCTTGTCCCAGGAGAGCGGGGCAGGGGGACGTGCCGACCCCCTGTGACTCTGACTGATTGATTGTCCCCTGTTCTCAACCGCCTGCAGAATGAAGACTCCGAGGAGGAAGACCTGTGCGCCATCAGTGACCGGTGGGCTTTTCAGAGGGACAGCAAGAGGTGGTCCCGGGTGGGGTCCGTCGATGTCCTCTCCCAGGGCTCTGAGGTCCTGAGCTCCACCATGCGGCTGGCGTCCAGCCACGAGAGCGTCCTCACAGACCTCAGCACCAACCCGGAGGCTGTGTCCCTGCACAGCAGTGGCAGCACGCTGGGCGTTGGAGCCACGCCGCCCGACCCCCCGTCCCCCATCCTCACTGCCGCCGCCATCACCACCTCCAGCCGCAGCGTGAGTGAGCGCTCCTTGCCGGAGCAGCCCTCGAGCCACAGCGAGGGCTCCAAGGAGAAGCTGAAGAAGCGACGGTCTCGCAGCTTCCTAAAGAGGATTGAGTCCCTCCGAAGGAAGGACAAAGAGAAAGCTGGCCCAGACGAGAAGGCGGCCCCACATGGCAGCATCACAGCCACATCAGGATGGGGGTCCCTGAAGGCTAATGGGGACCTTGCAGCCAACAAGGGCAACTCCCCTAAAAGAGGAATATCTGCCTCTTTCCGTGGCAAAAAACACTTCTTCTCGGTATCGTACAGGACTAACCGCTTGCTAGGTTCAGGCGGGAGCAAGGTGAGTTCTGACTCGAAACGCAGTGGAGTCTACCTGGAGGACTACGAAACAGCCGTGACAGCCAGCGGCGACTGGGCTGCTGGAGAGTGCCAGCACCGGCAGGCATGCCGGGGGGATTGCTTGGTCTATATCCCCCGGGACCACAAGCCGGGCACCTTCCCCAAATCCCTCTCCATTGAGAGCTTGTGTCCCTTGGGCGGCAGCTCCCTGACCCACTGGAAATCGGGGAATGCGCCTGTTGGGCTGGTGGGAGGTGGCAGGGGCGGCAGCAGCAGCAGCGTGGAGGGCTCGTGCTCCCCGCGGGGCTTCGCCTGCCGCCGGCGGCGGGGCTCCTGCAGCTCCCTGGGCAGCCGGGTCAGCGTGTATGACAACGTGCCAGAGTTCGGCAGCAGCGAGGATTTCTGCAAGGAGGACGGGGAGGTGACCTACGAGAACCTCGATGACATACTGCAGCACATGTGGGGGCTGCAGCAGAAGGTGGAGCTCTGGTATAAAGCCATCTCCCCCGACCTGGCTGGGGAGGAAGGGGGCGAGGAGGATGAGGATGAAGAGTCGGACTCGGGAGGGGAACCCTCCAACCTGCACTTTGAAGAGCGGTCCATGTCGGATGTCGGCACCTCTGCCAGCGACTTTGACAGCACGGGCAACTCCCTCAACGAGGCTGAAGAGATCGAGATGCGGGAGCGCCGGGACTCGGGGGTGGGAGCATCGCTCACCAGGCCCTGCAGGTAAGCACGGGCTGGGGCTGCGTCCTCCTCCTCTCCGCCGTGCCTGGGAAGGGCTCGGTCCTGGAGCTGCCGGCGTGCTGCCGGCCGGGGGCCGCTGCAAGCCCGTCCCCCATCCCACGGGTGCTTCTGCAGCAGGGGCGCGCAGCCCACGGCTCAGGGGGAGCAGCACCGGAGCCGTTCCTCGAGGGCTGCCGGCCGGTGCCCTGCAAGCCCTGGCTCGACATTGTCGCCCTTTCCCTCGTGGCAGAAGGGGGGTGGAGGGAGGGAGATGCTGCCGGACCAGCCCCCTGGTGCGGTGCGGGCAGGGGGAGCGCAGCGCGGGTCGCTGGTGCGCTCTGGCGGCTGCAGGCCACCACTGCCAGCCCTGCTGCTGCTGCTGCTGCTGCCGCTGCCTGTTGTGTACAGGCTGCGACTTCTCTGCCTGCATAGACCCGTAATTAAATGGTTTTTCATTTGCTAATAACAGGTCTAAATGAAGGAGGCACTTGCTTCCAGTGTGCTAGTGCTCCCTTGGGCTCTCCCTAAGAAAACTCCAGCCGTTGCTGAATTCTGTGAATTTTCTAGCCCCTGCTAGGGTGATGTGCCTCCAGGCAGGCATGGAGGGATATAGAGGGGTGTCTTTTTACATGAGCCGGGAATGTCCCTTGTGCCTTTCTGGGCTTGGGGATGCACCGGAGCAGCTGGGCAGGAGCCTTCCCAGAGCAGCACGAACTTGGGAAGGGTTTTAGCAGGCTCCCAAGAGAGCACTACCTCGTTGGGGTGTCTTTCCTTCTTGAGAAAGCAGGTGTTGGAGATGTCCCCTTTGCATTGCTCTGCGTGGTGGTCCTGCAGGCATGTGTCACCCTGAGCATCTGAGCTCTCCCCAGGTCTCCTGGCAGGGCTGTAGCCCAGCACAGCCCCTGGCTGCTGGGGCAGGTGCAGTGAGCCTGAGGTGCAAGTGGAGAGGATGCTGGTTGTTTCAGGGGAACCTGGGGGAGGGAGCAGTCCTTAGAAGCAAGGGAAAGCATCTCTCGTGCTCTCCCGGGCACCCTTTTGCACTGGGTTTGTGAGCGCCCAGGGGGAGGAAGCAGCACTCGTGGCACTAGGGCTGGCGTTGGGATCCCTGGGCTCAGCCCGGCTGCCGCTGTGCCCGCACCTTCCCCCAAAGCAGCGGGTGCTGCGGGGAGGGAAGGGCCCTTCCCTGGGGTCTCCAGCTCTGCCACCGCCGGCCTTTCCCCGCAGAAAGCTGCGCTGGCACAGTTTCCAGAACTCGCACCGGCCCAGCCTGAACTCTGCCTCCCTGGAGATCAACCGCCAGTCCTCTGCCCAGCTCAACCTGCTCCAGAAGTGCTCCCTGCTCCGTCTCACGGCCATCATGGAGAAGTACTCTGTGCCCCACAAGCAAGCCTGGACGTGGTGAGCTGGTGGGGAGGGGGACCGGGACGGTGCCCACATGGCGGCTGCAGCTCTGTGCTGCCTCCCAGCCCGGGGCCCACAGCCTGGGGTAGCTTCGGTGTGCGAAGATGGTGGAGAGGGAGTGGAAAAAGCTGAAACAAAAGCTGGCTTTGGTTTGCATGGCTGTGGGCATCCTTGCAAGCGTGAGCTGGGGACTGACGCCTGGGCTTCTGGCATCGTCTGCATCCAGGAGGGCTGCAGGCTTTTGTGGGGCATTAAAAATGCTGCAGCAACGTCAGAGAAGCGGGACAGTGGTTTCCTATTGTAGCCAAGTATTAAAGCATTTTGGCTTAATAAAAGGTGCTGGAGTTCCTGCTCGAAAGCTGCCTGGCTTATATTCAAAACATGGCAGAAGCACATGTATGTGTGTGTCACCGGGGGTCCTGCTCCCCTCTGCGAGGTGATGCTGAGGGAGCCGTTCATTGCACTGACGTCTGTCTGTCTCACCCCGCAGGACTGTGCCCAAGTTCATGAAGCGGAGTAAAGTCCCCGACTACAGGGACAAGATGGTCTTCGGGGTGCCGCCCATCATCAATGTGCAGCGGACGGGGCAGCCCCTGCCGCAGAGCATCCAGCAGGCAATGCGCTACATCCGCAGCCAGTGCCTGGACCAGGTGATGCCGCGACCACCAGCCGTGGCTGCGGGGCGGCTCCGAGCCTGCCGCTGTGCAGCAGTGCTGTGATTTGGGGAAAAAAGCTGGCTTGCAGGGGTGCTTTTTGTTCACTTCTTGTGATGCTTGGCCGTGGTGAAGCGGGAGGGTGAGATTCTCTGTGGGAACACAACACCCACCGGTGTCTCCTTGGCCATCCCTCACTCGGGCTTCTCCTCTGGGTTGGAGGGGTGTGAGGCCTTTGGGGAAGGGGCTTCCTTGCCTGTCCCACGGGAGTCCACCTGGGCGCCTGTCGGGTCGGTGCCCGCTCTATGCTTGAGCACCAACCCGCTCTTCCCCGGCAGGTTGGCATTTTCCGAAAGTCAGGGGTGAAGTCCCGGATTCAGGCGCTCCGGCACATGAATGAAACCAGCCCTGACAATGTCAACTACGACGGGCAGTCGGCGTACGACGTGGCTGACCTGCTGAAGCAGTATTTCCGCGACCTGCCGGAGCCCATCTTCACCAGCAAGCTGACGGACACCTTCCTGCAGATCTACCAGTGTAAGTGCTGGGCTGGGGCCGGTTGCCTCTGGGCTGGGGATGAAAGTCGGGGTCTCCCAGGGGGGAGGCATCTCTCTGTTCATTCGGACAGAGGCGGTGGAGGCAGATGGTGGTCTGTGGGGATGGACCTGCTGACTGTCAGCTTTGCCCTGTGCTCGCAGTCGTGTCGAAGGAGCAGCGGCTGCAGGCGGTGCAGGCAGCCATTATCCTCATGCCGGACGAGAACCGGGAGGTGCTGCAGACCCTGCTCTACTTCCTGAGCGACATCGCTTCTGCGGAGGAGAACCAGATGACCGCTGGGAACCTGGCCGTGTGCCTGGCCCCCTCCATCTTCCACCTCAACGTGTCCAAGAAGGAAAGCACCTCGCCGAGGTAAGGGTTGGACTAGCTCTGGCCTCCCCAGCCTTCCTGCAGTCCCCGTCTCCCCATCACCCCTTCCCTGTCCATCCTGGGAGGAGGCCACTGAACCGGGGTAAGGCATGGTGGGAAGGCGCGTGCTCTCACACAGCCCCCCATTGCTCTGCTTTGTGTCGCAGTGTGGGGGACCCCCACATTGCAAAGCAGAGCAATGGGGGGCTAGAGGCGGGCAGGATGCCCAGCCGGTCCCAGCAATACCTGCTCCCCCGCAGGGTGATACATAAGAGGGGCACCATGGGGAAGCCTGACCAGAAGGACCTCAATGAGAACATGGCTGCGACGCAGGGGCTCTCCCACATGATCACTGACTGCAAGAAGCTCTTCCAGGTGGGTGGCTGCAGCGTGTCCAGCCTGGCATTGCCCTCCCTGGGCGCTGCCAGTGGGAGATGCGACCCCGCTGGCGGGGTGCTGGTCCTGTGGAGTCAGTGTGGGGCGAGATAAGGGCACCCATCCTTCAAGGGGCAGCTGCCGCCGGTCAGTCAGCCCCAGGAGCGAAGCCCAGCTGCATCTTCTCGTGGTGCAGGTCACAAGCTGCAGGACCTATGTCCAGGAAGGCTGTGTCCATTCTTCTCCCCCTCCTTGGTGGGATGAGGAGTTGTGGTTTTCTGGCTGCTCAGGGCTGCTCACAAAGTCCACATAGGGTTCCTCTGGCTTTCTGAAGATCTCTATGCTCTTGGCTTGTAGGTATCCCACGACATCTTGCTCCAGCTGAGCAGCTCGTATATGGCAGCAGATGCTTACCCCCATCCTCTGGCTGACTTCGTGTGTCAGGGGGAAAGCAAGGATTTACACTCCTACTTCGAGCAGAGCGTCCAGAGCCTGCTCAAAGAATCGTCAGAGAAATTCAAGGGGTGGCTGAGCACCCCAGGGCCCCTGAACACGGAGCTCTCCTGCAAAAAGGTAAATGCCACTGTGTGGAGGGGGCCTTGGGGGCACGTGGGGAAATGTGACGGGGTGACCACTGGGAGCCACGGGTCCTGCGGGCACCTGCCAACCGGCTAACGACCCCTTGGCGTTTGTTCCCTTCGGCGAGGAGGGATCAGCAACCCCTGCCTTGGCCAGAGGAGGGGCTGAGAGTTGAACAGCTCTGGGATGGAGGATGCTCTGTGCCCAGCAGTCCCGGCGGAGAGCCCACCCCATTGTTGTTAGCAGAGGAGCTGGCTGCCTGTGCCCATCCCATCCTACCCCATCCCCTCTCTCGCCAGCAGATGTGACGGTGCTGCTTCACAGTGGTGGGAGCCACTGGTAAAGCCGCTCGGGGGGTTAGCACTGTGGGGGTCCTGCAGGACAACCTGCCTGACCCTTCCCTTGGCCCATCAGGTTGGGGATGGGCACCCTCTGCGCTTGTGGAAGGTCTCCACAGAGGTCGAGGCCCCTCCCGCCACCGTGCTGCACCGGGTGCTTCGGGAGCGTCACCTCTGGGATGAGGACCTGCTGCAGAGCAAAGTGGTGGAGGCCCTGGACAAGAACATGGAGGTCTACCACTACGTCACGGACAGCATGGCACCCCACCCACGCAGGGACTGCGTGGTGCTCCGGTGAGGGCAGGGAAAGACCTGAGCGGGAGGGTTTGGTCTTGGTTTGGTGGATCCCATCTGGCCCCAGCCCTGGCTGCTCTTCCTTGGGCTGTACAGGCTCCCCCACCTCCTGCTCCCGATGCGGACCCCGAGGTCTGGGCAGGGGCTGCCCGCAGGTGGGCACGCAGGGACAGGAGCTGAGCAGGGCTGCTCTGTCCCGCAGGCGCTGGCGCACGGACCTGCCACGGGGAGCCTGCCTGCTCATCTCCATCTCGGTGGAGCACGACAAGCTGCCGGTGGAGGGAGGCGTCAAAGCTGTCGTGCTGATGTCCCAGTACCTCATCGAGCCCAGCGCCATGGGACGCTCCAAAGTGACCCACATCTGCAGAGCTGACCTCAGGTAACGGGGGCCCTTGCTGCCGCTGCATCAGTGGCTGCATCAGCCATGGGGGAGGTTGATGGAGCAGCAGGTAGTGGTGGGGCGCAGGAGCTGCTCGTCCCTTTGCTTGCCTGGCCTGGCAGCACGGG
The DNA here is from genome assembly GCF_965638725.1 of Aptenodytes patagonicus. Classification (NCBI taxonomy): domain Eukaryota; kingdom Metazoa; phylum Chordata; class Aves; order Sphenisciformes; family Spheniscidae; genus Aptenodytes; species Aptenodytes patagonicus. The sequence continues at coordinate 11,024,284 of NC_134957.1, read as the reverse complement.
CAGGGTTGCAGCTCACGCAGTATGGTGCCTGCCTGCCCGGAGGGAAGGGGGTGCTGGTCTGGGGCCAGGTTTTAGCTGCCAGATGGTTACTGGGAAAGGAGCCACCAGCTCGGTCTTGCAGTGCTGGCAGTTCCTCCAGTGGCTCCGAGTGCGGCAGCAAGTCCCTTAAAGCTTCTGCAGAAACCACGGGGTCCCCCGTGGGTCTGAAGCATGGCATTGGTGCTCTCCTCTGTGGCGAGCCATGCTGGGGTGTAGTGTTGTAAGGATGGGCTGATGCAAGGGGCAGTCTGGTTGTCATTCTGGGCTGGTGCAATCCCGGCTGGGTCACAGATATTCCCCTGTTTTGCCACAAGTCTGCGGTGGGGAGTAGGGGAGGCACGTTCCCTTCTCTGTCATGTAGTGCTCGTTCAGCGTCTCATAGTCCATTGCAGCTGGATCTATGCCGAGTGCCTGTCCCGGAGCAAGAAGTGACGTGCTGCTCCTTGGCGCCTGCCAGGGTCTCTTCTGCCTGCTTACCCTCCTCCTGCCTGTTCCCTTCTCCAGGGGCCGGTCTCCCGAGTGGTACAACAAGGTCTTTGGCCACCTCTGCGCCATGGAGCTGGCGAGGATCCGAGACTCTTTCCCAGCCCTGAGTCCCAATGGTCCCGAGACGAAGATCTGAGGCGCCAGGAAGATGCTCTGTCCTGTCTGACATGGACTTGCTGGTGGATCCGGGCTGGGGCTCTCAGAGGGGAGCACGGTGCAGGCAGCCGGCCGTGGAGGGGGAGGCAGAGGCTGGTGCGCTCGCAGGCACATATTTATAAGCATCCTTTTACCCTGGGCTGGGCATTCCCCATCCCACCGTCCCTGCTTCTGCTTCAGCCGCCCCTTGCTCAAGCGCGCTGCTGCGCAGCAGGTTGGCCGCAGAGGGCGAAGCCGTGCAGCCCGTGGTCTCGGCAGGAGGGGTTGGTGAGCAGAGGGAAAGAGAGGGGCTGTGGGGGTGACCCCCCAGGAAGGCAGCCTGCGGGCAGGGCTGGGAAGCAGCTGGCCCAGGCTGACCTGGGTCCCCCCATGCGAGCCGGGAGCAGCCGCGGGGGCGAAGGTGTGTGGAGCGAAGCAGGAGGGCGCAGAGGCGCGGATGAAGCGAGTGGGGAGGACGGTGCTGCGCCTGTAGGTCGCAGCGCTGTGTTGGGAAGTGAAGGATGGGCAGCAAGGCGTGGATCGTGTGCGGTGTCACCCAGCGGGGACAGCCAGGGAGTCACTGTGAGAACCTGCTTGGTAGTGGAAGAGGCTGCTGTTCTGGGAGGAGGGAGGCTACATCTAGATATCTAGGTATGCCTTGAGTGCCAGCCCTCGTCGAGTGGCAGAAGGAACCTATTGCCATTACCTCTGGTGCTGAATTTCGTAGGAGAAGAAGAAAAAGCCCTCTAGTCCTGTGCCTTGCTCTTACTCGGCTAAAAGCCCTCTCTTGTGCACTAGGTTTCAGTGGGGGCTGGATGGATGATGTTCCAAGGCAAGCCTGTCCCTCGAAACCAGCCCACCCGTCATCTGGAGGGGGCAGGACATGTCTAGAGCCCCAGAGCAGCTGCCCTTGTGGTTAGCTACAAGCTGGGAAGGGGCAGTGCCCCACCGGGCTGGTTACAAGGAGGCACCGTGGGAGGGAGGGACACGGCCAGTGCTGCAGCTCCCAATTCCTTGCTGCTGTTGGGGTTCACATTGCACTGTCCCGGAGAGGGGAGGAGCGCAGAGCAGCCTTGCCAGCACCGGCTGCACCGCGGCAGAGCTCTGGGCTGAAAGCTTTGGCCAAGGCAGCCTGAGCACACCGAAGGGCTGCGCTCGTCCCAGCTAACGAGGGGACAATGCAAGCAAAGCATGGTAGCCCAAGCTGGGCCAAGTACGTGCCAGCTGCTCAGGCCGGGCTCAGTCCTGTCCTGGCCCCTGCAGTAAGGTAGTGTGGCAGGGAGGTGGAGTTGTCCTGGATTCACCCCTCTTTGGGCAGCTACAGGTGGCAGAGCCCGTGCCCCTCCTGGGTGCAGAGCTACTCCCTGCAGAGACGTCCATTCCCCTTCCCATCCCTCCCTTTTCCTCCGCAGAGAAACCGTCTGCCGTAGCTAACAGCACCCGGGACCCGACCTGGTTTCTCCGTTCAGGCAGGGACCCAAGTTACCAGACATCATTCCAACTGGAAGGCAACATGACCCACACGCGGGAGTGATTCCCGGTGTCAGTTTTGCCGTAACACATCCCATCTGTCTCTCTTTTGGTGGAAAAAAAAAAGCAACCCAGCCTGTATTCTGTGTTTTTATATATATATATTTTATATATATATAAAAATATAACTAACATTTGGGGGAGTGATTTTTCTCCTAATATTTTTTTAAAATGTTTCTTTTTTTCTATCTATAAATACTTGTACAGTTGGAATATTAATATATAACTCTGGCGGTAGAGCTCAGCACCAGGTGATGTTCACTTAAAAGACGTGTATTTTGTAATTAAGGGACTTTTGTTTTGTATCATATGCAACTGCAACAGATTGTTTGACTTGGATCGGGGCTGCTCTTCCCATCCGTGTAATTAATAAAGTACTAACGATATCTGCTGGCTGATGAGGAAACCTTCATGCTTAGCGGTTCTCCAACACAGGAGCATCCCAGAGCTGAGCCATGCGCTTTCCTGTGGGGCTGCGGAGCTGGAGGTAGTGCCTGGCAGGCTGGGGAGCCACGGGCACCCTTGTGCTGCCGGGGAGGGTCAGGCGCTGCTGCCCTGCAGTGTCACCAGGGCAAAGCTCTTGTGGGACTCGTGCAGCTCCAGCTGCTTGGTCTGCAAACAGCCCTTCACCTTCTCCTGGAAGGAGGCGGTGGTGATGGTGTAGAGGATGGGATTCAGGGCGCTGTTGATGGGCAGAATGAAGATGACCACCCAAGAGGTGATGGTGCCTGTGCCAACAAGGACACGACATTAGGCAGCGGAGGGGGGGCTGTCCCCTGCCCAGGGGGAACCCACCTGCTCCAGCCCACGCAACAAAGAGGGGTGATGCCATTTGTGGGCTCATGGCTGGAAGGGCAGCCCCCCATGGGGGGGTCAAGACTTCTGCTCCCTGGGGAGAGGTAGGGGCCCAGGGAAACCAGTAACGCTGCCTGTCTCCCCTTGCAGCCCGTGCGTGGGTGAAGAGAGCACCAAACTCAGCAGCACCTACATGGAGGGGTCCCCGACCCAGGGACTCATGGCGAGCAGCAGCCAGCGGTGGGCTCCGCTTCAGGGCCTTGCGGGGAATGGGGGTTCACCTGGTATTTCCACCTGCAGCAGGGAGAGCAGCTTGAGGAGGAAGATGGGTATCCAGCAGAGAGCATCAGTGAAGACGATGAAGAAGAACCGCTTTGCGATGGTGACTTCCCGGGAGCAGACGCCTCTCTCCGCTGTTTTGGACGCAGTGATGTGGATGGAGTAAAACATGCCAGAGTAAGCAAAGACGATGGTGATGAAGGCTGCGAGATTCAAGCCTGGAGAAGAAGAAATCTCACTTTGAGCGTAGCCAAAGTGCAAACCTCGTGAGCTGGGATCGGCGGCGTGACTGGCGGCAGCAGGACGACTCCTGCTTTTATCACTAGAGGGGGCAGAGACATCTCAGCAGCCCCGGCTAGTCCTGAATCCGGCCTTAGCCCAGCAATGCCCATGGCCTTGGCCAGCTCTGGGGTGAAGCTGGGCACAGCACCAGGCTGGAGCAGGGACCCTCCCCACCCCGGGACAGAGGGCAGAGCTGGCACCCCCGTCTTACAGGGTCCCAGCAGGATGGCAGTGCCCCATAAAGTCAGACATCCCGCTAACAGAGGCAGTGCAGGCTCTCATGGCGCCCCGGAGGGGCCAGCTGGGCTGAGCAGCCCCACTCCCACCAGGGAAGCCCGTCCTGCCCCACATCGTCCCCATCCCCGGGTCCCAAGTCCCAAGGTGGCCTTACCCAGGTAGATGGTGGCGGAGTAGCCCCGGGCACTGGGCCGCTCACCCAGGTCGGACTGCAACGGGAAGCACACCCCGTTCCTCCCGTAGTAGTTCCCAAAGGACTCCTTACACCATAGGGGGATGATGCTGAGGGAGAAGCCCAGAAGCCAGATGGCTGCTAGCACCGAGATGGTCTGCTTCTTGCCGGCTCTGTGGTGGCTGAACGGGAAAGCAATAGAGAAGTATTTCTCCAGGGTCATGTAGGTCAGCAGCAGGACTGACACCTCAGAGGACAGCATGGCCAGGCTGCCCACCAGCTGGCACTGGAGGCTGCCCATCCAGCCCTGGGCGTGCTTGTTGAATTCGCCCGAGTACTTGAGGTCAAAGGCTCCGATGACGAAGAGGTAGATGCCCATCAGGCCATCTGCACCTGGGAGGGGAGACAAGGTACAGTGAGAAAAAAGCACCAGTGGGCAAATGTAGCCCTTTGCACTAATGCCACGGCCATAAAGCCATCATAGAGCTGGGCAGCCTTTGGATTTATGCATATATATATATATATAAAAAAGAGCTGCCTGCTGCTGCCTGTGAGCACAGACCTGAGGGCAGGGGCTGAGATGCCCCAGGCACAGAGGAATGCCCAGAAACCCATCTGCCGTCAGCACAAAGGGAAAAATGGGCAGCGAAGGGGCCCTGGCTGCACTGGGGAGGGCTGGCATCAGCTAGACAGCTCCTCCCTCGGTAGATGCTGGTGGCAGCTCATCCGCCCCAGGTTTCCTCTGCGCCCCCCCACCGGTCCCTGCCCCTCTGCCACCCAGCTCACAGCACAGGGACTTGATGGCCATGGTGTGCTGGCTGTTCTCCGTGACGATGAAGGACCGCATGCAGATGACGAAGAGGTTGCCGAAGCAGGTGAGGCAGGCGATGACCCAGACGAAGACGCGCAGGATGACGTTGGCCAGGAGGTTCTCAAAGGAGGAGATGCCGTCGGTGTTGGGCTTGCAGCTGCGCACGTGGGGTGCATAGCGGCAGTACTGGAACTTCTTGAAGTAGCTGTCAGGGCGGGGAGGGGGGAGGAAGGTTTCCTGGCTGCCACTAGGACTAGGAGCAAACATGGTCCGGCATGCACAGTCCCCCCTGCCCCGCACCCTGCACTCTGCCTGCCCCCACCAGCTCCCTCCAGCCCCTCGTCCACATTTTTCCCCTGTCTGGGTGGAGAAGAGCCCCCCCACCTCACTAGCCAAGAGTCTGGGGACTTACACAGACCAGGGGAAGGGAGATGGGGAGGTTAGGGGGAGGAAGGAGGCAGTAGCAACGCGGGGTGGGAGCAGGGACAGGACGATGCTCCCTGCAACAGCACCCGGGGCTGGGATCTGCAGGGGACAGAGTGTGACGGAGCTGAGCGAGGGGGCTCCCCATTTGCACAGCACTGCAGCTGGTTTTGGACACCAAATAAGCAACACCCCGAAGCCTTTGCAAAACCGGCTAAAAGCACCCCAGTGCTTTTTGGATCATGTAACCCAGGCACGCTCTTAAATCTGCCACTATTCAGCACTGTCAACTGATAAATACAAGAGTGTTTTCCTCCAACCCACGATTCTCACAAACTAACATTTAAAAATCAATCCCTTATTAAAATCCTTCAAGTTCCATTACAGGGATTCACATTTTTTCCCCTGCATATTATTTCCGATTAATCTTTTCAAGCCTTATAAAAGCCAACCCATATAAGCTTAGCAAAACTCTACATTAGAAAATGACTACAAAACTGCAATGCGAGGCTTATTTCTGCTTAATTATAGCTAAAAGGAGAGAAAATGATTGCTTATTAGCAAGTCAGGTAGAAAAATGTACCATATTTATAGTGCAAACAGACCAATTACAGAAAGGAAGATGTACAGTTGTCTTTCATTACAGGTACTTTAAAATGTGCATCTGGAGAAAATTAATGATTTTTTTTTTCTCCTTCCAAAGAGAAGCTGAAGCACTCACAGCTGGCTGCGCACTCCTGTTTCCACCCTGTGTGCGATGCCTGTCCAGCCTGTCTATCTGCACGTCTCTGGAGTTCTTGGGTCATTATCTCAGACCCAAGCAAAAGGACCTCTGATGGCATTACTCAACCACAGCTCTCAGCACACAGCCTAGCATGCCTTGGCCTGACAGAGTCTACCTTGCCCACGTCACCTGCGTGATGTGCACCTTCAGAAATGCAGATCGCTCTGGGGCACCCGTGGCTCTGCAAACTGCTCCCTTCGCATGGGCAAAATGCTCCCCTTGCCCTAAGTAAGGCCCAGCTAGGACAGACCCTCTTGCCCCAGGGGGATTTAAACAGTATCATCATGCTCGGGGGCTTCCAGTGGGCTGAAATAACTTGCTCATGGGTGTGGGAGTGAACCGGTTTCCCTCCCCGCACCCAGCACCCCCAGGCACAGGTGCTGGGGCAGCAGCACCCACCCACTCCCCCCCCACCCCCCCCCAACTCACATGTGGGAGAGGTTGGTCAGCTTCTGGAAGGTCAGGTTGTGGATGTTGGGGATCTCCAGCCCTTCCAAGCTCCTGCAAAAGGAAACCAGTGCAGGGGATGCTGTGGGCGGCCCCGGGCTGGGTTTGGGGCCGCCGCAGGCGGAGGCAGTGCTGTAGGGTTGGGGATGTTGCAGGACTCACAGAGACCGTAGCTGGGGCAGGCTCTCAAACTGGCCGGGGAAGATCTCTTTCAAGGGATTGTAGGAAATATTCCTGAACAAGAGACAAGCCTTTGGTGTTTTTCTCACCTGGAAGCTACTGGAGTAGCTGGAAGCAAGGGCAAAGGGGTGTCTTTCTATGGCTTTTTCCAGCACTCCCCATTCCCCCGGGACAGGTCCACAGCCCCGAAACAGGGGGTCTGTGATGGCACCATGCTGCAGGCAGACCTGCCAGGAGGGAGCCTGTCCTGTTGGGGCCACCGTGGCTCTGGTGAGCGAACAGACCGTGCAGCAAAGACATCCACCCAACATGATGCAGGGGGTGCAGGGGTCCTGCAGGGCCCCCCCATCACTCATGGGGGGGGGGCAGGTGCAGCCCCAGTACTCACAGCTGCTGGAGCTGAGCCAGGCCATTAAATAGAGAGGAGGGGAGCTGGTCTAGTCTGTTGGACGACAGGTCGCTGTGCGAAGGAGAGCCGTGTTTGAGAAGTGGTTGAGGGCACCAAGCCTTGCACCTGGGGTTGCTGAGCAGCGAGGTGCCCTGGGCAGGGGGCAGAGCGGGGTGCCAAGCAAGGCCCCCACCCCTGCCCCCAGCACAGCCCCTGCCTGCGGGAGAGAGGGGGTCAGGGCAGGCGATGGCTGGAAACTTACAGCTCCACCAGCCTGTTCAGCCGGGAAAATGTCCCATCTTGGATCCACCTGAGTTTGTTTCTGCGCAGGATCCTGGAGGAGAAGGAAGGGGAGAGAGAGTGTGGGTACGGCACAGCCCCACACACCCTTCGGGAGCATCGTCCGACCTCCAGACTGGCTGCGAGGGGTGCTGGTGCTGCACGGGGCTCACCCACAGGGTGCACCCAGCCCTGCCGCGTCCCTCCCAAACGCACTGAGCCACAACCATCACCTCCAGCAATGCTCTGCCACTGTGAGGAAGGTCTAAGCCAGAGCCCAGCTCTCAGGTGCAAGGCTCCATCTCACACAAGCCCACAGCTCACAGATGAGCCCATCAGAAGCGTGGAAGATGAGCAGAGGTGGTTAAAGGGCTCAGAAGTAAAAACCCAGAATGGTGCACCAAGAAACACAAACGGTTTCAGAGGTCATATATCCTCCTCTGCAGCAGGAGCAGAGCCCTGCGGGATGGTACATGCTTGAAGGTGCTGGGACACCCTGTGACTGCCATGGCCCGGGGACGGTGGTCCTTGGCAGAGGTTCACATCATGCAGCCGGGCTCTGCCGAGCTCAGACCCTGACCAGGGCAGCCCGCTCTAGCATGGCTCATGGTGTGGCTGGACGGGATGGGGGAGATGGGGGAGACCGGCCAGGATGGCTCATCCCACAGAGCCTGAACACAAGCCCCTGTCTCATCTGCTGCCTCTGCTCGCAAAGCTGTCTCCTGCGCTGGTGCCACCAGCTGGGCGTGTTTACGCCGTCTGTCTTGCCCGTACGGATGTTTCCATGGCACTGCCATAACAGCCCCGGGAAACACGCTGCTGATCAAAGCCAACTGGCTTGGCTGTGGGAGGAAGGGTGGATGGCAGGGCGGCTCACCCACCCGGCACAGGAGTCTGCGGGCAGCTCTCGCTGGAGGAAAAAAATGTAGTGGTGTACATTTTGGTGATTTAATGCCTGTTGGGGCTTCTCCAAGAAAGGCAGGAGGGGGGCCAGCATCTTTATGCAGCAACCTTTGGCTGGAAAGTCACAGCAGAGCTTTCCAAAGCGCTCATCCTCAGCGACATCATTGTGTGGGGGCAGTCGTCAGAGGAGGACCAAGATCGGTCCTCAGGGACTGCCAGGTAAACTGCAAAGGGGATCTTCACCCCATCTGCATCTCCACCTCTCCATGGGCCAGCCTGGGACAGCTGCTCTTCACTGCCCGGCCAGGGACCACGAGGTGGGCACGGGGTGCGACACTGCCCTGCCGGAGCGGCCTTTCAAATGCGCTGCTCGGCATCTCTATTACCTGCTGGGACCTCCGTTGGGAGCTGCAGGGAGTTGAAGAGCATTTTGCAGAACATGCGAGAGGAGGGAGCTGCTGTGAGACCGGAGCACTCAATGCCTCCACTCTGCTGCTACCTGCTGCGTAGCCTGCTCCTGCATGGGGCTGCTGCCGCATTCAGGGCAGAGGCATACTCTGCTGTGCCTTGCAGGAAAATGAAGTCTGGGGAAGGAGAGGGGAGAGCAGCTCCTGCTGGAGATGATCCCACCCCAGCCCCATATCAGCTACTGTCCAGAAAAGCCCTGGATTTATTTGCTTACTCTGATCCGGCAGCACTGGCACAGGGTCCTGCAATGCATGCCCAGTGCTCCCGGTAACCATGATTGCCAATCCTCTAGGAGGGTGGTTTGGCTCCCCTTCCCACTTCTGCTCTCCTGCTACCACCCTGTGGCCACTGGTAGCTTTGTGCTCGTAGATAACATCTGCACAGTGCACAACTCTCCTGTCCTTATCTCCTGGGGCTCCTGGGGCCGTATATATCTCTTTGGGAGATATATGACCGTCATGTGCAGGAAAACTAGATTTGGACGCCAGTGGAAGGGTCTGGGCTGGCTGCAAGCTCTGGTATCCACACCCCATAGGAAGCTTTTTCCATGCCGTGTCCTGCCACTATCTCCCAGCTGAAGAAGGTCCCCATTTGATTTGATCAGCCCCCACGGGCTGGTGACAGGGTGCTGGGACAAGCCCACCAGCTCCCTAACCCAGGGTTAGCCATCCTCCAGCACAGAGCCCCTGGAAAAGGCTCTAGGGCCCCTGATCAAGTCCCTACAAAATTAATGAAGCTGACTGCACTGCTGATGCACTGTATAGAGATGTGGGCTGAAACCACTAAATGCGAGACAGCAGCCCCTTACCTAGCTGAGATCAGTGGGAAACAGGGGGCCCAGCCAAGTGCTGGCTATCCCCGCCTCCTCCCTCCATGCACCCACAAAGAGACAGGGTCTCCACCAGCAAGTGGGGGCCACGGCTGAGCCCCTGAGGTACTCACAGCACCGTGAAGTGGTGGCACTCCTGGAAGACAGCCCTGTGCACCGCCCGGATCCTGTTCCCTTCCAGCTCCCTGCAGAAAGGCAATTGTGGCTGCTGCTTCCCTGGGCTCTCCCCACCCCATACCCGCCGTGCTTGGGGGCTGCCCAGCACGATCTGCTCCTTCTCCACCAGCTGCCTTAGCTCCTGCTTGCCCCACCTCACCCCCATCCCCTGTGGGATGCTCCCAGCCCTTTCCACCCCTTCTCTGCTCCAGGAGCCTGGCTGGGGAGCGGGAGCAGCCCCTGCCCACCCCGCAGGCAGCCCGGCCTCGCTGCCGGCAGGCAGGGTACTCACAGCCAGCTGAGCTTCGGCATTTCTGTGCAGAGGGAGGCGTTGGGTATTTGAGTCAAAGAGTTGTTCAGCATGTACCTGGCCGGGAGGCAATAAGGACAAACGGGGTCACAGCACCATATATCTGCCTGGGAACACAACCCTTTGCACGGATACGGTCCTGCTGCTGCTCCTGGACCATGCAGTGTGTTGTGAGGGCTTTCTGCTGGTCCACGGCCTCACCTGGGGGGACTGCGTGGGCTGCTCGCGCAGATACCCGGGGACGAGCTCAGGGCCGGTGGTGCCTCCAGCAGCCAGCCCAGAGCAGCATGGCTGCGGCTGCACCGGCTTCCACATACCCCGGCAGAGCAGCCACAGCCACACAAAACCACAGAGCAAGTTCAGCTGCCACCGCCCCGGGCAAAGGCCTGGCACACGCAGCTGTTAATGGCAGTGCCCAGCTTCATTCACCTTCTTTGGGAAAGATGTAAAGGTGACGATAGAGGGCACGTTTAGTGGATGCGGGAGATGCTCTCCCGTGCTGTGATGGGCACGTCACCAGGAGAGCAGTGCATGAAAGCAGCAGCAAGTGACCCCAGAGTGACAGCGAGTAAAGGCAAATTTATAGCCTGAACTCCTGCTGGTGTTTTTCCCAGCACTTTTGCAGATGCCTATGTGCACACTGTTCCTCACTGCACATTCCGTGACTGCAGTTTTAGTTTATTTGATTTTCTAACAAAAATGCAGAAGGATAAGCAGAGTACGTCACCGAGCGGAGCGGCGCTACTGCCTGCAATGTGGGAACGCATGGCTGAGGGGAGCTCCGTCCCCCCAGGGCTGTCCCCCACAGCCCACATGGATCCTCCTCCTGGGACACAGCGGGGACAGGTCTCTGGACGCCAAGTGCTACCCAGGTTTTGCAGAGGAGCAAAATCCCGGAGTCACAGCCCCTCTTCCCCAAGCGTGCTGCCAGCCCCAGCTGCCCTCAGTCCTCCCCGTGCTGATGGCTCCCCCCGTCCTCAGGTACAGCCGTTACCCGAGTCCTGCACACCCCCAAAACCAGCTTTCAGGCTTTTACAGCAAACTCCAGTGGTTACATCTCCAGCAGAGATGGTGTGAGCCCGGATCAGCAGCCGTGGCTGAAGCACTCTCCTTGCAGGTGTACACCCAGGGAACACAGCTTAAAACATGGTCAGATGTACGTGAATACGTATGTGCGCCTGCGCACTCACACACACACACGTGTTTTTTCCACTGTAGCAGCCAAAACTTCTCCCCTAACGCTGACTTCAGGCTGCTGCCAGGGTTTCCGATCTGTATTCTGGACTACGGAGAAGGTGTTAAAGTCATCTTACAGCGATTGCAAAATTGTTTTTATGGTGGTTAAAGCAAATTTGTTATCCTGTACGTCCATCTTGGAAATGGCTGGACCTTAAAAACCCCCTGGCTCGAGATGACCTGGTCTGAAAACACCCAGCAGAGGGGCAGTAGTTTGGGAAAGCATCGGATCCTGTTTGCAGTCGCTGACTCAAGGAAAACAATCAGCGACCCAAACCACAGGCACTGCTACCCATCCCGCTCATCAGTAAGTGCTGAGGCTCTGCTCAGGCCAGACTCCCCAGGGACATGTCTGTCCCTGTCCCAAGCAAAAGCAATAACCCTGATTTTAAGTAGAGTGTGCTGAGAGCAGGAGATGGCACAGAGAAGCAGCAGCACCAGCAAAGTGGTTCCCCCTGCCAAGTCAGGCATCCCCTGCAGCTCCTGGAAATGGGAGCGAGACAGACATCTCCCTTGTACTGTCACCCCTCGTGCCCCAGGGAGGGCGAGGAAGCCACAGTGTCCTTGACTTGCCCCAAAAAAGGCTAGAAGCTGCCTGGAGAAGGGGTGCAGGAGGTACCAGACAGACACCCACAGGAGCAGGGTCCCCCCAAACCCCGCGGAGGGCTGCCCCCCCCACTACTTACAGGAAATACAGAGACTTCAGCTCTGCAAATGTTGCGGGGACGATCGTGGCAATCCTGTTGTTGTCCAGCATCCTGGAAGGAGAAGGGGAGAAGTGAGACGAGGGGACCCGGAGAGGGTGAGGAGGCAGTGGGACTCTCCTGGCAGGGGGAAGCCCCCACATTTAGCACTCATGCTGCCCTGGCTGGAGGGGGCTCTGTGCCTTCTCCCCTGCAAGCTTCCATGGACACCCGCCCCCAGGTGGGGGGCTGCCTCCCTCCGAAGCCCTTTCCCCCCCTTTCAATCCTGCCCTGGCAACCCTGGCTGAAGCATTAGATCCAGCTGCAGGGTCTGGATTCCTTCACAGTCAGGGTCTGTTGGATTTTTCCTCTCTTCTGCTGTGAAGTAAAGATAAATTAGAAACCATTTGGGGAATTCAGGGCTGTGCTTGGCTTCTCAAAAGTCCTCTGGCTTATTTGTACCACAGACCACCCTCCGTGAGCTGCTCATCCTTCTGTTTTTCCCTTTTTGATTTAAGGAATAACTGCGCTGGTCCCACAGCAAGTAAGAGGAGGGTAGCCTGGGCGGGTGGCAGACCTGCCCGAGCTGCTTTTGCAAACGCAGAACAGGAATGAACCGTCTTGTAAAGTGGCCTTTATGGTTTCTTATCTGTAGCAAAACCTTTATAAGCTCCGTGTGTAAAACCACACACCGCATGGGCCCAGATCAAAGAGAGCCTTTGAGAATAAACAGACGGGAAGGATATTAGCTGTACTTTCAATTTAGGTGTGTATTTTTCAAGGTGATGGAGCTGCAAATCTCCGTGTTTAACAGTGTGCTTAAAGCCTTTTATACACAAGCCTCCGATGCTCCAGCCCAGGAGCTGAGGCTGTCTCTGCACGAAGCCCATCACCGTGCCCTGCCGCTGCTGCTCTGGACCATCAAGGGGAGCACAGCACAACGATGGGGACCAGCCAGCCATAACGAGATTTCGGACAAGACCACGTCCAGTCTGTGCTAAATCTGACCCCAGTAACAGGGGAGGGAAACTCAAACAGGAGTTTCATAAAAGAGCCGCAGCAGAGGCCAAGTGTGCCCTGGCCCCCAGGGCTGGTGGGGAAGGCAGGGAGGTGGAGACCCAGCCGGGCATGGCACCCATCGCCACCACGGCCCCCAGCATGGGCACGTTACCGCAGAGAGCCTGAAGCCATCATGCCCACTTCCCCGCTCCCCCAGGAAGTGAAATGACGGTAAATGCAAGAGCCGGGATCAGTCACATATTCTGATGCTGTTGGGACTGGCAGAGGAACTCACAGCCACTCGAGGCGATGCAGGTCCTCAAAAACCCGGGGCTTCAGCTGCGTGATCCTGTTGTGGCTGAGGAACCTGGAACCAGTGCAGAGGAGGAGAGCGAACCTCAGACACCGCTGCCGATTAAACCCCCTTTTGCTAAAGCTGTTCTTCCTGAGCTGCCCGTGGCCCCTGGCTTTGGGTGCCCGTGGCACCATCTCCCTTAGCAGCAGCTCAAACGCAGGATCCCAGCTCAGGCCGGATAACGTGGAGATGGGAACAGCCATGTTTGTAGGAGGGGAAATGCCTCTGCTCTGCTCCACTTTCACCCAAAATACACGCAACTCCAGCTTAAAGCATGCTCGATACTGGCTCTTGCAGGAGCAAGAAAAAGGGCTCAGAACCTGGCCTCGAGCCGGCTGTGCTGTGAGCCTTCATGCCAAGAGGAGCCGAGGACTGTGTCCGTCCCAGGGCTCCCCTCCCCAGGGCCCCGTAACGCTGACACCTTTACTCACAACATTTTAAGCTGAGAAAGTCCAGCAAAGGCTTTGGGTGAGATCAACCGGATCTTGTTGTTTTGCAAAAACCTATTTAAAAAAAAAAACACAGAACAGCAAAGAGATTGAAGAAGTATGTTTTCTAAGGGATTCTCAGGGTCTGTGGTCCCTAGGGAAGAGAGGGATGTGCCCACATCTGCAGGACACCAGCCACACGGCTCGCAGGACTGGCTGCTGCCTGCCCAGCATCACGGGCCGGCTGTCCCCGGTAGTGCTTGGGGATGGAGGTCCAGGCTGCAGCCCCTGCTCTGCCAGGGGCTCCTTGTCTCAGGCGACCCTAGAGAGGCTGTTTTCCCTCTCTGCCTCATTTACTCCATGCAAAGGGAAGGAAGCTGAAAGTACAGGTGCCTGACAGTCACAAGCGGCTGCTGTGAGCTGTTTCACATGGTTATTGCCATACGAAGCTGCCGTCCCACCCACGAGAGCAAACACCCCTCTCCCCGTCACCCCTGGGGAGTGACCCGCTGGGTCCCTCCCTGAACTCTCCGGTGCAGCAGCCTAGAAAGGTGATGGGCTGAGCGACCAAAGGGTCCGAGCTCTCCAGAGCAGGACAGCTCGCTCATGAGGCATTTCACGCCGCCGTGCACACGGGGCGGTTATCAGCCAACACGGGCGCTGCTCCGCGACCTGCTCGCCCACCCGTCGGGAGCGGCACGGTGCCGGCAGCGTGTCAGGAGCTTGCAATGCCTGCAGCAGGCGCCTGCTGACTTCAGTGGGCACCACGGGCCCCAGGAGATGAAAAAGCTGCTGTCTGGACAAACGTAGTGTCCCGTCAGAGTGCGCTGTCCCGGACAAAGCTATCCCAACAAGTGCACACACTTATCCCTCTACACATGGCCTCACCGCTGCCGACCTGCGCATCCACTGCTCTCCCCTTTTATACAAGCCAGCCAGAGAGCAGGATGAAGAAAGGCGATACTCACAGCTTCTTCAGACTCCTGTACCTGCCAAACTCATTGTCCAGCAGAGAAGGGATTTTATTTTTCTTCAGGTCCCTAGCAGGAAAACAGAAGGACGAAAATCAAGCCCAGGGCCAGCAGACTAGGACAGAGGACAGGCCTTTAGCAAAGGAGAACAGTGAAGACTAGACCCTCTTCTTCCTGAGCAATACAAACAAAATGCAAGGCAGCTGCTGTTCATTAACACCACATTGCTAATTGCCCTCTCACTCTGCAGGCCTTATTTGCTGCAGAGGAGTTTTTTCACACTCTCCTCCCTCCCTAGCCCTTGCTTTTTGTGTGCAAAGGGCACCCCAGGCCTAGACCTTGCCGACAGTCTCCAACCCTGTGCATCTCGGTTGGAGGCTTGGCAGTGAAGGCAGGCTCCCCAGTCCTCACCCCCGGCAGGATCCGGCCGTTCCCTGCTCCCAGCTCAATGTGGCTTGTGGGAGGGTTGCAGTGAGCAGCTGAAGCTCAGCAAAGAGGAGTCTGTTGGCACGGAAAGGCCTCTTTGCTTTTTTGGATCCAGGGAGAACAAGTAAAAGCCAGGGATTGTATTTCCTTCCTTCTAAGCTTGTTCTCCTGCCGGGTGGCAGTGCACGCGCTGCTCGTGCCTCTCCCGGGGGAGAGGGGTGCATGCACCCACTGCTACTCACATCCTGGTCACATTGGAGGAGACCCAGGGGACAGTGGCGAGGTCCCGCTCGGTGCAGTCTACAGCCCTTCCCCAGCACCGGCACTGCTCTGGGAAGACCTCCAGCCCTGCGGGCAAGCAGAGGGGACGCGCTGAAGGGAGGGCACAGGGGGCCCGTGCGGGGCGGGGGAGACCCGCAGGGTGGGGAAGGATGCCCGGCCCCGGGGAAGACGGCTTACAGCAGGCGTCACCCTCGTCTTCCACCGCCACCCGGCTGCTCCTCGCAGCCAGCATGTCACCCAAGATCTGCAGCCAGCCGCTGTCATCCACTGCAGGGCAGAGAGCGGGGATCACCGTCAGAGGCACCGGCTGCCGCGCACGGACATCGGTGTGGAGCAAAACCCTGGCAGCCTCGGGAGAGGGTGCTGGATCGCACGAAGCCTGAGGCCTGGCTCCAGCCCCACAGCTGTACCGGGGCAGAACAGGGGTTCATCCAGCCCCGTGGCATGTCTCCGAGTGCAGTCACAATAAAATTTTCTTTCCTCTATTTCTAGCATCCCACCTAGCCCGCTTTAAGGATTTCCTGAGCCAGATGCTGCATCCAAGCCACTCAGTTAACCAGCTCCCAGAGGGTATGAATTTGTCCAGTCTCCAACTCATTTACACTCTTAGACTCAGCATCCCTGAGCAAGGAGCTCCACAACGGCACTGTGTATTGTGCAAAAAAAGGAACTAATTTTGTGTCTTTAAATCTGCTGAACCCACGTGTCCTGACTGATAGTGCAGAGCCCCTCGGCTCCTCTGCCTTTCCACCACGGCCCAGAAATAACTGCCCCAGCCTTGTAGCAATGAGGGTTTTCCTGCACCCCAGCCCGGGAGAATCCCTGACAGATGAGCTCCTCCCCGGGGCACACGTGGCCACTGTGCCAGGATGGCGTGCAAATGCAAGAGCTGGGGAAGTGGCTGGATAATGGAGCAAATCCAGGATTCCTCACGGTTCCCGGGGGAAAAGCAAGCTCTGCTCTAATGCACTCGTGGTCCCAGGTCCTGGTGTTCCCAGGTCCGGTGGTTATTCACTCTGAGGGCATCCCTCTTTGTGAGGGGCTTGCTGCCTACCGCAGTTCTCCTCGTCGGCTCCGTTGTCGCAGTCGTCCTCCCCGTTGCAGTGCAGGGCCTGGGGCAGGCAGACGGAGAGGTTGCCGCAGGGAAACTGCCCCAAGGGACACGCGTGCCCGTACTGCTGGGAGTGGATCAGAGGAGGCTCTGCCGAAAGAAGAGGAGATGCTCAAGCGCTGGGGCAGCACCTCCTGCCCCCGGACCCCTCGCAGATGCTGCGCTGTTGCCTTCGAGGTGCTGAGCTCCTGGGGCCACATCCTGCTTTATGCCCAGCTCCCGTGACTTTTGGGGCAGAGCGAGGCTGGAGGGCTGAAGGGTGCCTGCGCTGCTGCTGAGGACCAGCATCACCACACGGGTGCCCTGCAAGACCGCGCTCCGGCCGGAGCAAGCGTGAGCTGACGGGGTGCTGGAGACCACTGAGGAGGCACAAGTGTGCCCCAGGGGAAAAGAAGGACCCAAACCCTCGCTTTCAGAGGACTTTTAGCTGGCAAAATGCTGCCCTGAAGCCAGGAGACCTGGGCAGAGGCAGTTCTGCTGAGGAGTGCATGGAAATGGAGAGCCCCAACAAACCAGCCACCCCATCCCTCCTCCCCATGCCTCCTTCCCAGCCCCCCCGCCACCCCCGTCCCCAAGGCAGAGCCCTGTCCCCGGGTGCAAAGCTGTCTTGGCAGCTCCGGCTCCCCTTTTGCTGAGCCCTTTCCCTCAGAGCCATCAAAGATAGCCAGCTGCAGGGCCCTGTTCGTTAATATCGTGCAATTATCCATGGCAGAGGCATGCTTCAGATCCAGCTAAACGCTTCCACAGCCCGCTTTGATCAGGGCCCTGGGAAGTGGCAGCCGTCAGGCAGCGGGGGAACACGGCCTGGGGGGGTCCAGCTTGTCGCTCAGGATTTTCTCCAACTGCCAGGCTATTAATTGCTAATGTTCATGCTATAATTAAAAGCACTTTGCCTCACTCACCCCCCCCCCCCCCCGTTAACCATCCCATCAGCAAGCATTGCGGCGTGATGCGGGAATGGATAGGATGCAGGGGTGACCGGTGGGGATCCGCAATGCCCCGGTGGGCAGCATCGCGCGGACACGGTCCCCTCCGACCGGCCCGGCAGCCGAACCACGGGTGCCCCGTCCACATTGGTGGGGTTTTCCTGCAGACAGGTCGTGCCTGGACCTGAGGAAGTTTTCCATTACACTAGAAATATCCCCGCTTTCTGCAAGAGCTGGCTGAGCTAGACATAAACAGCGTGCACTGCCTGAATCCCTGCCTGGACATCTCTGACCGGCCAGGGGTCCTGCAAGCCTTCCCCGGGGTTTACTGACGCATCTGGGGTGTTTGTTCTGGGGAAAGCAAGGACTCCAAATCCACACAAACCTTGATGGATTTAACCAACATGATTCAGTGTTTTAAGATTTGGAACAGAGTCTATTGTGGCTCCATAAAACTTCCCTGAAAACTGGAGCCATCCCAAACACCTCTGGAAGGGATCTCTGTCCCCTTGAAGCCATAAAGCGGGTCCAAGTGACATTTTTAACAGACCCATGCTATTGCTCCTCTTCGTGTCCCACCTTGAATCAGCCGGGACCCCATGCCCCAGCCACGGGGCAGCCTGCGGCACGAAGGGAAACTCCATTTCTGTAAGGTTTTGAAGGCTGAGCTGTTTCTCTGCCCGGGAGGAGGCTGTGCCCCCCGCCAGCGCATGGGAGCTGGCAGGGGGCAGCTCTCCCTCCCTGGCCGGGGACCCCTTGGGCTGACCCGAGCCTGCAAGGCAGCTCCTGTGCCAGGGGCTCCGTGCTGTCAGAAAGGGCCATGTCCCCTTTACCCCAAAGGAAAAAATCTGGGTTGTAGCCTTGGTACAGCTTGTATAGTACATCGGACTTCCAGAGAGCTCTGTTTTGGAAGTGCCTGCCTTTGACTAGTCTTTTCGCAAACCAAGAGGTAATTTTAGATTTTTATAAATGCTTGTGGCTATACTTTTGTATTAGATGTGTCTAAACCCACAGGGGTATCAGATGTGCTACTGCAGAACACTGAAACGCGTAACAACTGTCAAACGAATTACTGCCTGCCTGGGACATAAAACAGCATATCCGCTATTAAATGTTGCAAAAATTTATCACTGAAAATTCATTTACACATGATCTTTTGTTCCTTTAGCTGGGAGCAAGAACATCTATTTTCTTCTGCTAACACAACAGACACGAGTCGAGGCTGTGACAGACAGGCCACCGGGGATGCGGGTGAGGGCTGCTGCGTGTGCCTGGAGGTCTTCCCCTCCCAGCCTGCAAACGCCACGACGATGTTACGTGTGTCTGAAAGAAGGAAGACATGAGCTGGCACGTGGCCGTTTCTCTCCGGTGAGTGGTACAGGCAGCGCGGGCAGCTCCTGCTCCTGCTCCAGTGGCATTTCCCGGGGAATTTGCCCAGGGGCGGCTCGTTACTGGACAGCCTCGTCCAAGACCTCTCGTTAAGCACAGAGTCTCAGTGACTTTAAATACTTCTAGGCGTGATTCTGCTTTATGAAGCCAAAACCTCTCCAAGAGGATAGACACAGACAGAGATCTCCTGCATGACGATGGGCAAGTTGCTTAGCACTGCGGTTTCTTACTCGTAAAGAACAAATTTTGGTCCACCCAAAGCTCAGGGGGGTGTGGTTAGGGCTGGTGCTCTCCAGATTACATCAGCTTTGGAACAGGGTGGGGGGTGTTATGGAAATACAACAGGGAGAGTGAGAAAAGGGTAGGCAGTGCCCTTGGATGGAGCCAGCCAACGTTGCTCCCTGGCACGGGCTCCTGGAGGCGCGTGGTGCAAGGCTCTACCAGCTGTGCATGACACTGTGCGTGGCCTTCCCTGCTTGCATTGCTCCAAAATGAATAGGGCTTCCCAGGTGCCAACCTCCATCCTGCTGGGAAGCAGCAGAAGTGTCACCATCAGCATGAAACGATTCACCTGGAATGAAGCCGGTGCCTGGAATAACACCTCGCTCGGAGGCGTCTCCTCCAGCAGCGACGTGACTCACGCCACCTCTTCCTGGGCGGTCAGACTGAACAGGGCTGGGCTGCTGCCGAAAACTGGGGGGGGATGTGGGGAAAAAGAGAAAATCCATCTTTTACTTCTACCTGTTAGTTATACCTGAGCTGGAAGGGGAATTGATTTTGCAAGATTTGGTTTTATACACTAAAACCAGCACCGCAGCAGTGTACAAAAAAAGGCTTTACAAGGAGTGGGGCTGGTGCCCGTGGAGTCGCTCTCTGCCAGCAGGTCGAGATCGGTCACCGGAGGCTCGGGCGGGTGTGAATCAGCAACTGAGCAAGGACACCCATCCAAGGAGGGCATAAAGACCAGTGGAAAGCTCTGGTACGTGAATATCTCGTAGAGGGCATGCACAACAAGCAATCGCTCTAACAAATTCATGCATTGCAAGATGGACAAATGCAAACTCATCATGTGTGACTGCTCCTTTTGATTTTCCTAAGCACCTGTTTCTCCGAGGCAGTGAATACAATAAAAATTTGAGCCAAGTTTAAGTGTAAGTTTATTTCTAATAGAACCGTTGAGTGTTAATGCTTCCGTAAAAGAGTTTTACCATGTTTATTAAAAATACCTCATGCTGGCAGATCACACCCAATAATAAAAGCATGTGCGAAAAACTGGATAAAAAGACGTTTGTGTCAAAACAGCTCAAGTCTGTGCTGTATATCAGTGTGGAGTACCTGCGGGAAGCTGGAAGCTGCTCCTCAACACGAGACCTCCCCGTGGGTGCTCACAGCGAGTGCTGCTGAGCACTGCACGGGAGCTGCACAGGACCCTGCCACAGCCCATGGGTGCAACACCGGGAGGGCTCCGGCTAGTGCAGGAGAGCTGGTATTTGCTCATGACCCCCGTGAGCATGTGTGTGGGGACCAGCTAACTCCCTCGCAGCATCCCGCATGCAAAATGCACTGGGAAATGTTGGTGTTCAGTGCAGGGGCAGCTCCTGCCGTGCTGCAGCCAGTGCAAAGAGATTCCCAAGCACTCCTGGAGACAGCCTTCAGTCTGCCTGGAGGACCATGCACTGGGGTCGAGCCAACCTGCCAAGAAGCAAGTTTGCTGACCTATTTAATGTGCTTTCATGCGTGTGTGTTTTAAGCACACCCACGGTGGCCCTGCTGCTCCCTCGGTTGCTATCTCCGCCGGCCTGTCCCCGCTGATGCTGGCTGGGAGCTGTGCTTTCGCACAGCTCTGGAGGATCCCTGCAAGATAAACACCTAACCAGTGAATTGAAACATGGACAAAGATTAAGGGCAATTAAGGGTGTCCCACTGCAAATCGTCCAAATGGGAAACCTCTTAAAAGAGGTCGGAATGGTGGCAGGAGAAATGAGATTTTGGAGGTGCCGTTGGGTCCTGCCCTTGAAGGCAGCAGAGGCGGCAGCTGGCGAGGGGCTGGGCTTGTAAGGAAAAATGTGTCTCCTTAAGCCAGTGTTTTGGGTGATAAAAGAGTAAGAAAACACAAACCGGGGGGGGGGGGGGGGGGCGGGGATAATACAAGACCCCTGGCTCTTGCCCTCTTGCAGCCCCGCGGAAGGAAGCGCGTCCCTTACCCTCTCCAAGTCCTGCGAATGGAAACGGGTCTCACCCCAGCCCTCAGACCTGAGCTCAAGTCCCTCCAGAGGGATTTTTCCCTGTTCCGGTTCCCTTTCTAGTTACCCAGGGAGGCTCTCTGTTGCATGCTGTCATGCCATGCAGGTTTCTGGCTGTTTTCTTAGTCTGAATTTATGTAGGACCCACAGAAGGCAACAGGAACCTTTCCAGGGCCTCCAGATCCCTATTGCAGAGAGCATATCCGCATATGGAGCTATGTAAATACTAAGGGAGAAGAGTTTATACAGATATATATTTATATATATAAACACAGATAGCTTCTTTTTTTTTCAGGAATGACGCTCAAGCCCCAGATTCCCAGCCAAACCGATGCTTTCCACAGGACCTCATTCTGCATTAACCCCCTCTCAGGGCTAGAGAAACCAGGGATTGTGCAGGACAGAAATCAGAGAACAACCTGAGACCAGAGAGGAGAGGGTGAAATAAAAAAAATACCCACAAAAAACCAGAGGAAAAGTGTGTGTTTCAGGCAAGGCAAAACTCTGAGAAAACCGGTGATTTTCGGACAATGCAGCCTATTAGATAAACGGACGTTCCCTGGCAGATGTGGGACAGGGTGGGCACGGGCACTGTGCTGCCGTGGGGACCTTCCTGCCCCGGCTTTGCAGGGCCACAGAAGGAAGCACAGCCAGAGGAGGCGGCCAAATGTAGCCGGGTTTAACCTCAGCATCTGCCTCGACTTTTCACGAGGGCCACCCAGGATTGTAAACGAAGCCCACGCACCGCCAAGAAAACAGCCGTGACCAAATTCTCTAAAAACTAACGGGCTGAATGAAACATGCCTTCGGTCCGCATTGCCTCTGTCTGCAAAGAAACCGTGTAAGTTCTGCCAGCAAAGTCCTGGAGCTGCAGGACGTGGCCGGGGGGGATGCATTGCCCGTCCCGTTTGTCTCTAGTGCCCAGGTTCTCTGCACCACGATGCATCCCCGCTGCCCCCCGCCCAGGACTGCAACCCCCTTCTCACGGCACACCGCACACAATTCCCCTTACATTTCCCATACCAAGGTGGGTTGAGCTGCACCTAAAGCAAACCGCTCTAAAGGAGACACAAACAATTAACTGTTTGACTGGAGAGAGAGGTTTAACCCCCCCGCTCTCCCACAGGGCAGGCAGGGAGGGAACAGCTTGCATTGCCATCCACAAAAGTAAACCACAACAAATCAGAGTAAAATGGAAATAGCGCAGAGCTACTGCCACCCACCCCACCCCCCTTCCTAACTTCCAGCAAAAAGTGTCACTTTTCAATCTGGTTTCTGTCCACCGCTCCCTCGCCTTTCAGACGGTAACATCGGCGTGGCGGCTGCATCTGCTCCCCCTCCACTCCCGTGCTCGCGCTCTCTTCTCTTGAATAAAAGGCAGAATCACAATTTGCAGCTACCTCTGGTTTTACAGGTAACGCAGGTGCCCGGAAAAGCGAACAGCAAGCAGCGCAGAGAGCTGTGTTACCAGGCACACAAACTCTCTTCACAGGACAGCACTTTCTCGGCGGAGCACGGCTGTTTTCAGGCAGCCAGCTTCCCTGTGCCACGTGCCAGGATCTGTATCGACATTCCACTATAAAATTCTCCGCAACGCGCCCCCCCCCCCCCAACATCCCAGTCAAATGGCCTGATTTCCTCCCCACTTTGGATGATGTGACCTGCGAAGACAGCCACTTACTTGTAGCAGCGTAGAAAAGAGATGGCAGAATGATCAGGAGCAGCCTCATGTCGGTAGCCGCTGGCAGGGCAGTCCCCGTCCCCAAAAGGCTTAGAAACGGTCTGGGCTGCTGGGTGGCAGAGGGAGGAGGGAAGGGCAATGTGGAGATGCTGCGCGTCCTCTCCTGCTAATGTACACGAAGGCACCGATGTCTCCCGGGAGCGCACACACCAGGGATGCTACAGGTTGTCACTGGTCCCCGGGAAGCCAGGCGCCGTGCCTCCATCGCCGTCCCGGGAAAGGCGCCGGTGCAGGAGCAGTTGGGCACATCCGCAGCACCTCGCAGCCTGCGTGGGACTCCGCACGTAAAACGCAGCGAGGGGATGTGTGTGGTGAGGGAAGAAGAAGAGAAGGAAATGAATCCAGTCCTTCGCCAGGAGGGTGCAGCCCTTTGCCCGCGCTCCCCACCTCGGGGGCAGTGTGGTGCACCCTGGGGTGCACGCCCCAGGGGAGCCCAGGGCCAGCCTGGGGAGGAGAAGGAGGAGGAGAAAGAGGAGGAGAAGAAGGAGGAGGAGGAGGAAGGATGCTTCCTCCCTGAGAGGGCCCTCTGCTGGACTTGCAGTCAGTACCTGCACCCGCCTGTGTCTGGTGGCCAGATGGACACGACCCAGCGGTGGCATCCACAGGGATCTCCGTCCCATCCCTGCACTACGTGCCCCGGTCAACCATCCCAGCGCAGGGACACAGCCCCAACAGGGACAAGGCAGACACCACCCCTGAGCCTTCATCTGAGCACGCATCTGGGTACTCAGACTTTGTGGGCTGGGGTCCGGGCGGGCTGCAGGTAGGGGCAGGGGCCTCCCTCTCTCCCCACTGGTGCTGTGGTCTCCCTGTCCCCATCCCCACGCTGCCTGGGACTCCCTCCCTGTCCCTTTGCCTCACCCGCCCCTCCCAGACCCCACCGTGCACACCCTGGAGCACTCCGGGGATGAGCAGAGAGGAGGAGAAGAGGGGTGTTGTGCAGCCCACCCTGGGCACACGTCCTCCCGCTGCGCGGGCTGTCCCCAGCAGCCTGGCTGTGCCCATCGGTGACTGCGAAGCGGCCAGGGACGAGTGGTGGCACAGCCGCCCCTTTTGCAGGCTGCCGGACGCGGGGGCAGCCCTTCCTCAGCTCCTCGTGCTTCATGGAAACCCCACAGACCAGGACGGTGGTAAGCACGGGAGGGGGAGCCTCATCAATGAAACAGCTTCTCAGGCTCAAATTGGCCCAAGCCCGGAGGAGGGAGAGGAATCAGTGTTTCACAGCTGGGGAGCAGGAGGGAGGAGAGGTGGTCCCAGCCAGAGAGCAAACCCCTACCACGGCTTTGCTGTCCGTGCTTGGCTCCCAGACCATCTGCACAGTGAGTATGGGTCTCCTTGGAGTCTCCTTTCCCCAGCATTTCCAAAGGCTTGTCACAAGTCCAGAAAATCTGTAAAAATTTAACCCCTCCCCTGCTGCTGGAAAGCAAATCTTTACTCAGGTCACAGGACCTACTGTCCCACCTCTCCTCGACCTGAAGACATAAGTATGTGGGATTAAATGACATACATATCCCCCCTTTTATTTGCACATTCCCACTAACACATTTAAAGCTTATCAATAAACTTGATGTTTCTAAAACAACCCAACAACTGTTTCTATCCCTATTCCTGGTTGTCATCGGTACCGATGCCCCTTTCCTCCACGTTGAAGGAAACAGGGTTCTAGAAATGCAGCCTTCCCTCCCGCCGCCACCTCCCTCCATCCCCCCCATCCTGTCTTATATACACCCCACACTTCATTGCTCTTCATCCAACTTGCTGTTCTTGCACCGCTCTGGGGCATCTCCACGGCCCGTTCTACGCTCTGGCCCTTGACCAACCTTGTGTGCTCTCAGAGCCTTTCAGCTTTCTTCCCCCACGTTCCTGCAGGCTGTCAGCATCTTTACACCAAGTTTGTATTTCTTAACGTGAGCTTTGTTAATGGGCCAAAAAATTTCCGCCCTTTGGCAGCAATGTTCTTCCAGCTCTCGGGGACATGCCTCCCACCAACTACCCAGATGATGTACGGGCGTTGGACGCTTCCCCGCATGCATTAAATCTCCAGGCTGTGAAGCCCAGCAATACATTATGATACAGAGCCCCAAGGGACTCGGAGAGGACTTGTGCAATTGCGTGGCATAAATTTATATCCCGGGATTTTAAAAGCATAACTGCTCCACAGAGCTCTGCAGTCATCTGCCGGGCAGTCTTCGCTTCGGCACAGCCACGCACAGCGCCTTCCCCGCCGGAGCTGTCTTTGCCATCTCCCTGGATAACGTTACTTCTGAAGCAAACCAGGCCAGCTTTTCCCTTTTACTTTGTTTTCCACTGGGATAATTCCTCGTGCCAAATCCCTTGGTTCTCACTCAGGCCTGACTTCTCTGGTGCTTCCCCCCCCCCCCTCCGTTTGAGGTGAGTCTCTGCCTGTGTCTGAAGCCACGAGCTGCACGTCACGGACCAGCTCCGTTCTCCCATGGGCATTGGGCAGGTTGATGTCAGCTGGGTGTGCAACGCCCCGCACACCCGGCTCTGCTCTCGGCCAGGCACGGGCAGCGCCTGCCTTCGTCAAGGCAGTCGATCTGGCTGCTGTGGGACTCGATCGTTCGGATGAAATTGTTAGTCTGGGGCCATTACTGGGTTTGTTCATCCATCTAACAACAGTCACAGCCTGCTGCCTTGCTCCCAGCCTGGGAAGCGGGATGCTGAGCTCAGCAGAACAGCCATGGTTCAGTGTTATAATACAGAAATATGCTCATCAGCTGGAGAAATTGCCTCTGGAGGTGCGGGCTGAGGCAGAGGCGGCAGATGTAAAGCTGATCCATCCTTACCTAAGTCAGCAGCCTCTTCCCACCCATCTTCCCATCCTCACCCCCCTGATGAAGGGGCAGGCAGTTTCCCCTCCCGTCCAAACATGAGTATACCAGAGCCAGCGGCAGCGTTGTGCCTGAACTGCAAGTGGTTCCAGGCAAAGCTCTGAATCCTCAGAGCTAAACTCAGAGCAGCCTTTGAAACATGCCTGGCTTGTGGGTGTAGTCTCTGGTGCTGCCCAGCATCTCTCTCCCTCTCCTACCGATGCCTCACCAGCCAGGCACAGGCTCCGCTCCTGTCTTTGGAGGAGGTGGTGGAGGGACCCTCCGCAGCGGCATCCTGTGCCAACAGCCCTTCTGCACAACTGACTTCAGACGGACCAAAAAACCTGCAGGACTGGGGCAGTGCTGGTGAGACATGAAGGATTAACCAGACCCGGATGACGTCTGCAGCCAGGCAAGATGCTGGAAGCATGCATTTCAGTCCTGATTAAATCTTCTCTGCAGTTCTCCGTGCAAAGCCTGTGCCGCCCACCTGGTGCAGCAGTCGCATCAACAGGCACGATGGTTTCAGCATCCCTGCTGAACAGGCATCATCTGGTTCAAGGACAAGAAAGAAATTAATGCATCTTTACCGCCTGACCCTGGTGGCAGGACGTTTTTGGCAAACGTGTTCATTTACGAATAAGAGAAAACGCTGCAAGCTTGTGCAGTGCTCCCTGTCCCGCCAGCGCTGGATTGACACCCCTTGACGGGCACGGCTCCCCTCGGGCCGGGCTCCCTGCACCCAGCCTGGAGAAGGGCTTGCCACACGTGCCGCAGGGCAATGAGTGGTCCCAGCAGGCAGCAGGACTCCCGAGGGATCAGCCCACTTAAAACCACAGATTATCCTTCTGCAGCTCCCAGTGGGGTGGCACCTCGGCAGGTCTCTGCATTCCTCTTCTGTCTTTGGATCTAACCCTCCAGGCAGAAAGGAGATGGAGAAGAGGGCAAATCAGAGAAAATACAACTTTAACTGGTACTTTGAAAGGTAAAAATGGAACCTGGGCAAAGTTCAATCCCATTATCAACCATATTAACAGCGAAGAAGAGCTAGAGGCAGTGAACTTGAAAACACCTTCCTCCAAAAAATTCATTTATTAGCTGGCAGAAGAGGACAGGGAAGAAGAAGGTCACAGGTTTGAGAGCCTGCCAAGTAACAGGCAAATGGGCAGGAGAATCCTTTCCCTGCTGAACTATAAGAAAACACAGTAATAATTAACCATGCACACATTTGTACACGATCTTCCCCCTGGACACTCCATCTACACACACATCGCCCTGTCCGCTTCTCTAATATGGACCAGTTAACAGCTCCCAGAAACAACTTTGTGTCAGATAAGCGGAAATTAATGACTTCATGTGAAACTGCAAAGGGAGAATTAGAGGCAGCATCCGATACTCCCTGGGAACAGGGGCAGCAGGTAGAGCACCACTCCTTTCTCTGCAAAGCTGGTCTGTGATGAAATACTGCAACCTGCAGTTGCTCTGATTCACCTGTAAATAATCCCGGCTCCCTCCTGCCCTAAAAAGATGCCGTGCCCTGGACTTTCCTTCCTGCACGTGGCCTGTCCTCCAGCAGGCACGTCTGGATTTGTCTTGCCTGGCTACCGCCAGCAGCTGCTGCTGCAGTCCCTGTTCCCCAAACTTGGAGGCTGCACTGCTTTGAAAAAACTGTCATGAAAATAAAAAAATACCAAGAGGAGTAGAAAGTGGGTTTTGTGGTGATATTTAGATTATTTTTCGTTTTCTTCTTCCTTATAATCTTTGAAAGCACAGATAGGAAATGGGAGCGGAGCAGCAGATCCACGCACAGAGATGCGAAGCTGCCCTTCCCTTCCTTGCCAGAGCTGCCTGGAGCAAAGCGGGGCCTTATCCAGCCCAGCAGCCCGGGCTCCGGCAGCAGCCTCACCTTAACCTGCCAAGTCCTCCCCGGGCTGAGCAGCAGCGCTTTTGCCCCCATTGCTGCTCCACACAGCTATAGGAAAAATGGACTCAGTCTCTGCTGCATCTCTCCTGGTGAGGTCCTCTGCACATCTGGGCAGATGTCCCACAGGTGTTTGGGCAGCTCGCACCACTTCAGCTCTGTCCCCTTTCCTATCAACAATGGATAATATTCCTGGAGGTGCCAAGGGAGGTGTGCACTTATGCTGAGCAGGGGTGTCCTCCCTGGACAAGCAAGACGACAATTTCTGCCAGTCCTTGCTGGAGTGACTGAAAGCTGCAGCACTGCCGGAGAGCATCCCCTGTAAGCCGGAGCCCGGGGCATCGCTGCCTGCTGCTGCGTGACTGGGAATTACAGCACCTTTCCCATCAGCAGCCCTCTCTGGCTGGGGCCAAGGAGCAATAACGAAGGCTCATTTGAACCTAATTTTTCCATGGCTGTGTAAGAAGCAATTGCTGTCCCTGACTTTGCAGGTGGGGAGACTGAAGTCCAGAGGAGAAAGGCTCAGAGATGACACTGTGACAGAGCAGGTCTCCAAACCTAGCAAACAGTTCCCAAGCCCACCCAGGAGCTGAAGCTGGGCTCCTGGAGAGGGCTGGCTTTATCCCAGACCTGCGAGGAATGCCCCAAAGGCTCTCAAGGAGAGAGACAGGGCTGCATTTTGGAAAGGAGGGCTCTGCTACGAACAGCAGCGTTGAACTTTGTGCTGCTGCTGAGGCTGCTCTTGCTCCCGCACAGCCCTGGGGTGCGTGTGGGTGTTTCTCTCCAAAGCTGTGATGCTGCAGAGCTGGGTGGCCTGGTCCCGACTCCCACAGCACAGGGGCTGGTGGAGCTAAGCCCAGACCTTGCGATGGCTCACTGTTGGCACCAGGGTTGTGTTTTGCCCTGCTTTCCACATCAGAAGTGCTTTTCCCTACCACACTACTTCACAGGTAAGGGACAGAAATATCTCATTAGCAAACAACACAAGGACTATACCAATGCCGCAGCGCTTGCAGAAAAATCAGTCTGGACCGAGTGAAAACGCGCCAAGCCACAGCATGAGCCAGAGCTCGCTCACACCGTCCTTACCCAGCTTTCCCCGCTGCCACAGCGGAGCCATGTCCTGGCATTACTGGGGATGCAACAGGGCCAGCAGGAAGCTGCTGCCCTCCACCTGTGAATCCCCACGGAGTTTCATGTTGTTCTGCACTTCTCCTGTGCATTATCACTTTTTATCATGCTGGAAAAAGGGATTGCACAAATCTGACCAAAACCTGGAGGTAAGTGAAGTCAGACAGGTCCCTGCTGAAAAGGGAAGGACCTGGGAACTGGAAGAAGTAGGAGACAAAGTCTTCCTTAAGAGCAAGGGCATGTTAGTGCTCTACTGCTTAATGAGATTCATACTCTAGGTTTGGCTGACTCATGGTCTTTAATAAACTCCAACCTTGGTGGCATAAAGAGACTAGTGGGGGTGTCAGCTCCAGCTGGGGAGAAATGCTCTGCCTGCTTGTTCTCCTCTGCAGTCTCAGCTGAGCACTTCTTCCCTCCGCAGTTTGTGTGCTTGCTCCAGATGTGGCTGTGCTTCACTGCTGCTAATTTCATTCTGTGGGCTGCAAAGCCATTTGAGGTTGAAAACCCCCAACATTGATAGAAATTTTAGCTAGTACCACTACAAAACGGGACCAAAGAACATTTGCTTGCTGCGCAAAGGCTGCTGTCTACACATGCTCTGTGAAATAGGGTAAATGCTGGCTCATGGTAGTCCAATGTGCCTCTTACCATGCTGTTCTCATTGTAATGCATGCTGACACACCATCCCAGCAGAGGGATCTGTGCACGTGCAGTCACACACCCCTGAGGGGATGCTGCACTGCTCCGTGCAGAGTCTGCCAGTGAGGGTGGCATCCAGGTCGAGGTCTTTGTGCTGAAATTCCAACCCCTTGGTGAAACTGGCCTCCTCTGCCACAGAGATTGCCTCTGCCGTGGGGCAGTCCCCATGAAAGCGTAACATTACCTTAGCAGGACAGCCACTGAGAGGGAATTGGTAAGTAGAAAACAGAACCATTATAGAAGCTGGACGCCCAAAAGAATTCAGAAAGGGAAACGCTTGGTTGAAACTAAAGAGAAACATTGGCTTTACTTGAATTAGCATTTGCATTGTAAAGCAGCTCTGACGCCTGATCTCCTATGAGCTTTTACCAGCATTACCATCCACCGTGCTCAGGCTGTAAGAGCCGCGGAGGAAGCACATGAACCCACCGCCATCGGACCAGCGCTCACAGTTCCCAGAGCTGGTCAGAAACATACTTGCAGGCAACAAAGCTATAAATATTGAAGTGAGATAATTACTCCACTCATTTATGGTTTAAACTCCAAGAGAGGAACAGAACCAGTTTCACCAGAGACCAACTGGGGCAGAGATGGAGCAGCCTGTAACTGCTCTGGGCTGTGCAACAGTTGGGAGGAAGAAGTGGAACAAATTGCTAAAGCTGTCTAAGCTGGCACACTCGGCAGTTTCTTACATATTCTGCAAACCTACGTGCTTCTTACTTCTGCAGATCACTGCAGAATTAAATCACAGGAAAATATTTGGGCCTTTGCTTTCCAGTCATCATACTGAATCATGTGAAATTGCCAACCTTAAAACAGACAAGAAGTTTGATCATAACACCTCGTTCTGATGATGGATTTCAAACATAAATACTGAGCTGTGCCGCTTTTTAGGGTTCATACCCTCCATTCCTTTAAGCATCTTGCGAGATACAGCCTGCTAAGTACCTTGGAGGAGGATGTTTGGGAGCCACTACAGCAGGGAAATCCATATTTTCAGGCCCAGGAAAAGAACTGGCTCCCTGAAGGCCACCAGGTCTGGACAAGGATTAAGCCAGTTCTGGGCTTTACTGGGGAACCAGCATGACTTTCCTCTTGCTACTGGCTGGTCCTTTAGACACTATTAGGTAGTTTTTACCCCCGCGGATCTGGACTCACCTTGCGAAGGCTAAGCATTTCTCTTGAAATTCCTGGGGCTCTGATGCATACTGTTTTAAAGAGCTTCCTTGGACCTCTGTGCCCACGGCTGCTTGGGCAGCCTGAGACTCCTGAACTTTGCATGCATAAGGACAGATCATTACGTGTGAATGTCACAGCAGAGAGGGTCTGAGACCAGGGAGAAAGCAGACAACTGGGCTGCCTTCAGTTGAAAGATTTAAAGTGCCGTGCAAATCCCGCTTGCCCATCCCGTGCGTATCACGCCTGTTTTGCAGCACTGCAAGGAGATGTCAGTGCTTTGGTGGCTCACCATGGGAAGACGCCACTGGAGGAGGGCAGGAAACAGCTTGGTAGGAGCCCCATAACTGTGCGATCAAAGGAGAGCGGCAAGATGCACAAGAGAAGCTAAACAACCCCACATATAAGCTGAATATTGAGGGGACGGGGGAAAAGCAACAGCAATGACTTGGATGATGCCCATTTTTCTCCAGCCATGTTGCAAATACTTCATGCTTCAGCCACGTGGCAGTAGAGAAAGCAACAGCAGGCGGGCTGGGGAAAAGGTGCTCAGAGGACGCTCCAGCTCTCCTTTCAGTGGCAGCTAACGTGTCATTAGTCCCAAGTTTTTTTTAACTAGGAGGGTAAAGTCTTGCAGATCCTGTGCTATCGTTGCAGAAGGCATAAGAGAGGATCACATCCACCCAGTGTCCTCGGCCAGTCCCTACTCAGCGTGCAGGACTGCTGCAGTCGTAGCTGGGACTGTTTCCGAGGGAGCTCCCGAGGCACATCCATAGTAATGACAGATGTTACCCTGCTCGCAAGTCCAATTCATTTTCATGACACCCTATTTTTGCTGGGGCCCATGATAAATGCAATCCATTCCTTTTTTTAAGACGGGAACACCACCACGTCACCTCATAAAGGTAATGTGTGCTGCCGTAACAACTGTCAGATGACGAGCTCCTAACGTGCTGCTGGTGCGAGCCCCATCTTTTACCTCTGGCACTGGCAGCTTTATTGCGCTGGAGGAAGAGGCCCCGTTTCCACAGTGCTACTAGAAGAGGCAATTCCTCCTCAGGTGCTCTCCAGAGGGGTGCTGCTGCCTCTGGAGACCAGCTGGGAGCAGGTGGCATTTCAGCTTCCTTCTATTCTTGCACATGCTGCACAGCACAGTCATGATGCCCCTCCATCACATCCTTTACAACCTCTGCAGCCGGTGCAGGCTCATTCAAACTGTCCTCAGCTGCTAAAAGCCTCCTACACTTTGCCCACATCACTTTCTTTCTTCCCCTCCACCGCTCCTGTAATAGCTCAACCTCTTTATCCGTCTCTGTCTCTTAGTCCTCTTTTTTTGTATAGTATTTGTATTGCAAGAGCCAATTCTGCCCCGCCAGCACCTGGACTGGTACTGATAAGCCCTTGACTTTCCCAGCACTTAGGAGCTCCATCTCTGCATTGTTTCTCTCCTTCCTTCATTCTAAGGTTTTACTTCCAGCAAGTTTGCAGGGAAGGGGCAATGCAGAGTGATGCAAAGGTGGGCTCTATCTCCCAGCCAAATAAGAGCTGATGCCGCTTGGGTAGCTACGTACCTCTAAGCGATGTTTTCTCCTTCCCTGTGAGCCCACCTGGAGGCTGAAATGAAGCTTCTCTCCAGTTTTCTCTGCATTATTCTCAGCAAATGCCTGGGCGTTTTGCACTCTACCCTACTCTGCTATTTCTCCTGGGCTCTTCTTGCCACCACGGCTCCTGCAGTGAGAGGGAGCAATGTGAGAAAAGCTTGTGTACCTTTAGACAGCTGAGAGCAATGGGCAAATCCTCTGTGGGGAAGCACTGCGTGCCGTAGGGACGATCCCTCTCCTCTGATGCCCTGAGGCTCTTGATACAAGGCCCCGATTACAGAAAATCCTCCAGAAAGGCCTTTAATAGCATTTCTCAAGCACTGCATAATGGTCTCCAGGGCTTGAAAAGGGATGGCTGTGGTGGGAGGTGCATCAATCGGTTCCAAGAAACATCTAGAACTGCCGACTTCGGCAGCAGGGGCTGCTCTGAGCTGCTCCACATGAGACCCCAGTGTCTGGGCCAGGCAAGCCGGGGTCCTGCTGAGCCAGCTCTCCTGGCTGCTGTGGTCTCCTGTGAGTCTCATGATCGTCTCCTCTTCCTGGGCTTGACGGAGGGATGTGCTCTGCAAGGGGCCGGCCAGGCTGGCAGGAGCTTGGCTGGGGAGCAGCAGCCCTCAGCAGGCACTGGGTGCTTGCAGAGGCTGGCTCCAGAGCATCGCCCTGGCTTGTGTCCTACATCTGCTACCTGGCACCCACCACTGATAGGTCTGGGGGGACAGGGGCAGATACTCCTGCTTTAAACAGCCAGAGCATTTTGTTGGGCTGTAAATGCCCATCCCAGGGACAGACAGGAGACGTTCCTCCTTGCCTCTCCTCCACCACTGATAGGTCTGGGGGGACAGGGGCAGATACTCCTGCTTTAAACAGCCAGAGCATTTTGTTGGGCTGTAAATGCCCATCCCAGGGACAGACAGGAGACGTTCCTCCTTGCCTCTCCTCCCCCAACACCCCTATTCCCTCTTCATCTCTGTGTTTCTTCCCAAATTGTCCAGGATTTTTACTGTCTAATTCTATCAATCATCAAACCCCTGTTTGTCACCTGGTGTAAGCTTATCGCCTTAATTATTTTATCTATATAGCTAGAAAAACCTAACAGCATCACAAACTCTAGCTCTGACTACGATCTCTCTATAAAACAAAGCACCTACCTGTGAAACCTACTTCTCCCAGAAACCATCTCTAGAAATCGCAGCCCTCACTCCACATGCAAAAGCGGTGTTTGCAATAACAATCAAATGTTTAGCAAACATCATTAGAACTAACTTGCCAATGAGCAGAAATAATTATCAGATAATTGCTTTATGGACAGCCAAGCGGGGAAATTAGGAATAGTATTTTCTCCATGTTAAACAGGGAAACACAAGCAGGGAAACAGAGGCATCAAAGGACAAAAGGAGCTGTTTAAGGCCACACAAAGGGAGGGCTGAGGAGAGAAATGCCCAGTCTGATCTTACACCCACCTGCCGCTTAGTTGTCCTTGGGCTGGGGACTGAAACCCCAGCTCTGGGAGCCTCGGCATTCCCAAGGCCAGCCATCCGGAGCCACAGCCAGCTGTGTTTGCCTTGCTGGCAAGCCCCCCAGCCTTGTTGCTCTGCCCCTTTTACCCGGTGTCTTGCCCGCAGCACGACCTGCCGCCGCGCTGCTCCTCGGCCAGGGCTCAGGCATCCACGCCGGGCCGCTCCTGAGCGCTCCAGGAGAGCTTTGGAGCACTTGCCTTCAGCAAGCCCCAGGCTCCAGAAGAGGAACAACCCAGGTGGTGATATTTTAACCACTCCACCCAGGTGTTGGTATTTTAACCACTTCACCTGCAGGTGTCCCTCCCCCCCCCCCCCCTTCCCCGCCAACTTGCTAAAAGGAAGCCAGGATTTTTTTTGGGTTTTTTTTTTTTTCCCTCCCCACTGACCCACCTCCCCTCTCCCCTGCACGTCCCCGTCCTCCCCCAGCCCAGCCCAGCCCCGCCCCGGGCTCCGCGGGGCTCCGCGCAGGCTTCCGCGGGCGGGCAGTGCCACCTAGGGGCGGCGGGACCGCGTCTTCTTGGGCGGGGGCGGAACCAGCCAAAATAAGCTGGTGGAAGTTTTGGGCGCTGCGGGTAGCGGATTATGCAAATGAGGACATCAGCTTTTATGGCATTCCAAGATTTTTAGTCAAATTTAATTACCTTCTTTCTTCCCCCCTCTCTTTGCCTGTCCCTGATCAAATTAAAACAAACAACCCCCAGCAGAGTGTTTGTGACAGGAATCGTGTTTGAGACTAATTAAAACCTGATGATCGTCACCGAGATGAGCCTGGCAGACGTCTGTGTCAGGCGGTGCGGAGGACATGCGGCACACTTGGCGTTGGATGCTCCCAACGGCATTCAGCGGCAGCTAATTAGCTCCACGCTACTGATCCTTTGTAATGCTGCGTCTTCCTGCCCAAGCTGCCGGCCGGTGGGGAGGGAGCTGGAGGGGGAACATGTGGGTCTCAATTAGCTTCAGCAATAATTTAATGGACTAATTAATAAACCCATGCGGCATCTTCTCCAGGATGCTGCTGAGCCTGGCAGGGCAAGGTCTGCAGCAGGGTGAGGTGCTGGCAGGGCCTGCCATCTGCCTTTGAACAGGGAAAGCTGGGGAGCGGGGAGGCAGCCTGCTTGAACACCCTGACTGCATGTCTGTGAGCAGAAGCCGGTCTGTCCCTTTTAGCTACGTGGTCTTCAGCACACGGCTACTTAGGTACTTAGCTACTTAGCTCTCCCTGCCCCAGCCCAGCATGGGCTCCTCAGTCCTGCCCCTGCTTCCCCTCACCTGGAAACCTCCAGGCTTGACCTTGGTGAGGAACAACCCCAGCTGTCTCCTCTCAGGGTGAAGTTATGCCCCCCACCCCAGCAAAGCCCCGCCACCCTGGCTGCAGCATCCCCTGCGGTCCCCTGGTCCCCAGCCCGCTGCAGCCCCACTGTCCCCAGCAGCTGGGCACAGCCTCCCACGGGAGCGACAGCTCAGCAACTCCTGTCCCCAGGTACAAATCGCTGCGGGTCTGTGCACAGAGCTGCTCAGAGCAGGTTTTAAGCCTTGGATCGTGATGTCTCAGCAACCTGCCTGGTAAGCAGTGGCCTGGGGGAGCTCTTAACATCGACCTGTCATTGCATTTGCTAATGGAGAATTAGGGCAGAAGATTCAGGGGCAGCTTTTGGAAAGGCTGCTCGTGAGCCTCTGCAGGTCAGGTGTCTGTCAGCGAGAAAGTGCAAGGCCAGAACCCTCCCTGCACCCGTTTCCTCATCCTGCCCACTGCCCGCCGCCTGCCTCTCTCCATGGAGCCCAGGGGCTGGGCAGGAGGCTGCCTCATCACTCTGACTGCAGGCAGCGCCCTCGCCTCAAACCCCACTGTCCTTGAAACTAGTGCTGCCTCCGCCTGAATTGCACCTCTGTGCGGTGCTTGTCTCTGGGTTTTCTGCTCACGCTGGGGCCACGGGTCTTCAGGTCTGATGTCTGGGGCACCATCCGTCTTCCCTGCCTGCTGCCTGGAAAGCGGTTATCCTCCGAGCTCTGCGGGCAGATACCAGGGAGTGGTGTTGAACCCCACCAGGCTGGGCTTTCCGCTTTGAGGAAGGTCTTCCTCCATGGTGTACAAGGGCGCACACACATGTGCCGTGGGAGGAGAGAGCTCTGTGCTGGACCAGCTGAAGTCCCTGTTGCCACCCCACTGCCCCAGTGCCGTCCCTGCAGCGGGGCTGGGTCTGCCCCGTGGTTCCCCTTCCCCTCGGTTCCCGGGCACCTTCACGCTGCTTCATGAAGCGCACGCGGCTCAGCGGGTCCCTCCTGGCACACCCTGCTTTGCACAACCGCAGAGGACTCCAGCACCGCTGCATTCAGCTGGGCACGCCAGCCAGCCCTGGCTCAGCCGCGCCGCGCCGCCTTAATCTTTTAGGAAACAAGTTAAAATGATTCTGATGGTGACCCCACGCTGAAGTCTTTCCTCTATGCCTTTTCCCGTGCTAGTTTTGGATGGGCTGCGAACCTTCCTCCCCAGCATGTCTCCCCTGGCTTCCAGCAATGTCTCTGTACTTCTTTCATACAGTATCCCTGCCCTGCCTCTTCCCCTGAACCGCTATTTATTGACCTGAGCAAAGGAGTAAGCACCTTCTGAACTGCAGCAGATCATTTTTTCCCTTGGAGAACAATTGCTCTTTCCCCGTTGTTTCCAGTACCCGTGTGCCCTCGATGCACGTTGGGAGCAAGCCGGCAGCACTGGCTCCCCAGCACCCGGTCCCTCCAGCCACGAGGGTACAGCTGGCGAGGGGAGGACAGACAGCCACCACCACCAGAAATAAAGATGTTCACAGGCGTTGCGTGGCCGAGCGGTGAGGGGGAGCAAGCCACATGTGAACCGCTTGTGACCCAGCCCCTCGGCAGCCTTTCCCCATCCTTGGGGATGTCCTCGTTACGGCATCAAGGAAGTTACTAAATTATCCTCTTTCATATTGCTGCAAATCAATGGGTCCTGGCGGTGTCATACACAAAGGGCTGGTTTCAGTATTTTAGTTGGAAGAGTCCTCAAGGGGAGCTGGGCTCATTAATTAAATACATTTAATCAATCTGGCCTACAAGGGCACTGGTTATTTATTCACCAGAGGCTGCACAGTGCAAACCCGGTGATCTGAAAGGCAGTAAATAAACATGTAAATGAAAAGCTGAGACAGCAGAGCTTACTTGTGCCTGGGAGATTTCAGAGCTGGGTCAGATAATGCAGGATCATATGTTTAATTTAACAAAATCCAATAAAAAGTGTACCTGCAGTGAACAACCCCCCGGGGATGGGGGAGCAGCGGCAGCCGGTGCAGCCAAGGGCCCTGGCTGGGGCTGCCAGGAGCACGAACCCCCCGGGCTCTGGGGTCCAGGCAGGTGCCTCGGGGGCTGCAGCTGCGATGGGCCCAGCTCCATGCAAGCAGGGTACATTGGGGAGAAGGGAGCAGCAGCATTGCTCCGTGCCCGGGCTCGTGCCAGGCAGACGAGAGCCGTGAGGACGGGTATTACTAAAGCGCAGTCTCGGCTTCCTGTGGATTTATCTCCTTGGCTGCCTCCGCTGCTGAGGAACTTGCAGCATCATGTTGCTCGCATGTTCATGCGAAGTTAATTACAACGAGAGCCTTTCAGGAATTAGAGAAGAGGAAGATTTCAGCTGATGGAAGTGAAAACAAAGGAGGGCAAATATGTGACTTCTCAGCTCATTCTTTGCAGAATTGTTCTCTGCTCTTCTGAGAAATGCCACGGGAGCCAAGCTGGCGGGGAAGCAGACGAGCTTCCTCCAGGTCTGCGTAAGCCCTGGTTTTACCATTGTTGGAAACTAGAGTAATTTCAATATCATCTCGAATGCAAAGACTTGCAAATTAGCGCTGAATAAAACATCGATGGTCAGAGTGGGGCATTTCTGAGTGCTTGATCCAATGGGTTTGCTGTGTCTCAGTTTGGAAGAGCTTATATATTTCTTCTCCTGTTTCAGTTTTCACCCCCAAGAAGATGGATTAACCTCCACTGCTCTGGGATCACCAGAGAGAATTTCTAGAGCAAAGACAGGGGGTTCCTAAGGTCTGAGGGCAGTGGGGCAATGCCCTTCCAGCAACCTTTGTGAACTTTAACCAGCCCCGTGGGATGCTCCTGGCTGCAGGCTTCTGCTGGGTCTGGGCAGTGCCCGTGTCATTCGTGGCTGTCACTGATGGCACAGCTAAATACATGGGGGGGGGTGGGGGGGTGTGCTGGTATGTGACCACCTGAGGGAAAGCGTATTCAGACCCCTTTGGGTGTGGATAGAGGTCTGCTGGGGGAGGGCAAGCCGCTGTTTGAAGTGAGCCAAGCAGTTGGTATTTTAGAGCACGTGGCAATGCTGGCATGGGGAGCAGAGCCGCCGGGATCAGGATCGGTGCAGGAGAAGGTCAGGGACCTGCACTCGCCCTCAGGAGGAGCAGGGCTTGATGCGGGGCAAGGGGCGGCTCCCCTGCAGGGAGGACGGGAGGAAGATGAGGTGCCACCTTGCCTGGCATGCCCGTGCGAACAGATCACACGTCTGTGGGCGCTGAGGAAGAGCGGTCCAGGGTGGCTGGACGAGGAAGATGAGGAAAACCTGTCAGAAATGGAGCATGGGAAGAAGAGCTGAGGAAGAGTGCAGCAGGGGCACAACTGTGTGGAGGCTAAGAAGCAGAGAGAAACTCAGGCTGGATTGTCTGGATTTGGGGATGAGCTCCCACAAAGCACAGGAGTGTTTGGAGCTGGGGTTTTGCTCCCGGCCAAATTTGGCACCCCAGGGTGATGCGCGAAGGGAGGGAGCTCCCTGGCAGGCAGTAAGGGCAGGGGGATAAAGAGGAGTTGTTGGCAATACTGTGGGTGGTCTGAAGAGCCAGACTTTGCAGGGGAAAAAGGTAATTCAAAGCGCAGATGGGTATTGAGGTTGTCAGAGTATAGGGAGGGGCACTGGATTAGCCTGTTAATCATAATAAATGAATATGCAAAGCTGGGGAGAAGGGTTTTTCCCACCACAGCTCCCTTTCTCCGTGAGAACTTGTCTGACTCAGATGTCACCCTGCCACTGAGCTATTTCCCCAAAGTCGCCAGACACCCGTAGCCTGGAAAACTTTTGCAAATGGGTGTTTTTCCCACATTTTGTGGGTGCCCTGCCCACAGAGTGCCCCTCGAGGAACAAAAAGCCTTCGGGAACTGCTGCTGTAGAGGTGAGCAGCTGGGGAGAACGGGAAGGTGGCCCCAGCCCCAGCCTCCTCCTCCTCCTGGTGTCCAAGAGCAGATCAATATCAGGCAGGATGGCAGAGCTCACAACCCTGCCTCCCTCCCCAGCCCAGGTCCTCCGGCACAGCAGCATCACCCACAGCCCTGTCCGTGGGCGATTCGGGGACAGGTCCCTGCAGAGCTGGGGCAGGGCGCTGCCCCCCTCCCCCTTGGGGGGCTTTGCCTGGAGGTGCAGAGGCCAGACCTGTCCGAGCCCCCCCCGCCGCTGCCAGCTCCTGCATCCCCCCTGGGCCAGGATGGTTTCTGCGGTACCTGGGGTTTCCCCTCCTATTTTCTTGGAAGCGTGAAATGGAAAACTAATGTGAAGAATATAAACTGTAAAATAGTTTCGACCATAAAGAAAGAAAAAGGGTTCAGTTCCAGGTTTTGGCCTAATCTAGTATTTTTCCAAGCTGGTTTCTACCCCCGCATCCCAGACACCCAGTGATTCACGACGACCTCATTACTTTTGAGTTAACACAACACACTTGGCTGCTAGTTGATGGTTTATTAATACCGGACTCGTTCCCATGAAGATGTGTCCTATCTAGAAAGAAAATGCTTTTATCATATGTCCCAAGTTTCCGGCCAACCCATTCAGCCTCCGAGCTTGCCTGCTGTAAGTGCGAGAGCGCGAGGAACAATAAATATAATCTTTCACACATTTTTTCCTCCGAGGATCTCAAAGCACAAACACACCTCCCTGAAAGATACCCTGGGCAGGGGGTGTGGAGGAGTCGGTCCAGCCATCCGTGACATGCAGTAAAGCATGGGCACAGTGCAACACCTGTTACTACAGCAAAGTGCAGCAGCTACGTCCCATTAGTGAGACGAACAAAACACATTCCCCTAATGCAGCGCATTCCTGAAATACCTGAACAGAAAATCCATACGCTTGGAAATGAAAGCATTTGTCCTTTTGCTGTCTTCACTGTTAGCTGAAGGAGCGTGCATCTTCTCCAGGGGCTGCATGCGGGAAGACAGATGGTGAGAGTAACTCTAGTTGTCAGTCCCTGGGGATGTGCAGAGGAATCAGTATTTGGCATCTGATTTAGCTCTGCTGCCTCCTTGAGTCACCACTGTCCCAGGCACTGAAAGACGTACGGGCTTCTGAGACAGTTAAATTAAACCTTACTAAACAGAGGGGTATGCGATCACCCCTTCCAAAATGTCAGCTGGCAGCTCGTAATGAAGATCCGATGAATCTGTGCTCGCTACCTTGAATTTGAATGTCTTCCTCCTTCCCCCCTGCAGGTCAAATTAAACTGGTCCAGAAGAGGAGGACAGCTCTGAAACCGGCAGGAGAACCCACGCGGGCAGAGCTGGGGCCAGCAGGCAGGAACGGGCATGGACAGGCCTCTTTGGCTTCTGAAGAAGAGGGAGCTTTTTGGGAGCATGCTCCTTCCAAACGGTTGGGCTGCTTTGTCAAAGCAGAAATGACTGTGGTGGGTGCTCACTGGCCTGCAGGGAGGGTTAGTTTGGGTGCTCGCTGCCGGGAGGGTTAGTTTGGGTGCTCGCTGCTGGGAGGGTTAGTTTGGGTGCTCGCTGCTGGGAGGGTTAGTTTGGGTGCTTGCTGCCGGGAGGGTTAGTTTGGGTGCTCGCTGCCGGGAGGGTTAGTTTGGGTGCTCGCTGCCGGGAGGGTTAGTTTCCTGCTCACCTCCAGATGGGACCGCAGGTGGTCCCTCATCTCTCATGTACCTGAGCATACCTGGTGGCAAAAATTCTCTCTCCTTTCATGCATATGATGACTAAGGCTTGTCACATCCCAGACTGTCTCCTGGCTGCTTCTCAGTCTTGCCAGGGTGGTTTGGCTTCCCACTCCAGCTCTGCTGTTCATGGGACGAACGCCCACTTCCAGGTACAGCCACGACCCCTCTCCTTGCAGGAGCAGCCTCCAGGAGGTCTGACAGTGTGTCCCAGCCTGCTCCCACCCGCCTTTCCCCCCCCACAGGGGGGGACCGAGCTCACGCCCAGGCGAGCTCACGCCTGGGGAGTCCCCCCGAGGAAACGTCCAGGGAAGGGACGCAATGCCCGCAGCCCGGGCGGCAGCCATCAGCAGAGCCAGCGCTGGCTCCGGGGCACGTGTTACGAGGGGCTCCCGGGAGCTGGGCACAAGCCAAGGGGAGCCCTGCTTAGGGGACTGCATATCGTTAGCTGGGGAGGGGGACACCTGAGAAGCAGAAGTACTAGCGAGGAGGAGGCAGGCATTCCAGGAGAATCCACATCTGTAAGGGAACAGAGTGGGGTCCAAGGCAGTAATACATCCCAGATGAGGCTGGGGAAAGTGCTCTAGCAGAGCATGAGTCATTGCAAGTGGAGGGGAGAGCAACAGCTCTTTGATAAGAGGCAAAGCAACTTTACTTGGCTATTTAATCTTCATTTGCTGACTGTGCCAGCTGAGAGCCTTGCACAAGGGTCCCCTGGGGATCCCGGCATTCAAACCCCTCCCTTGGCTGCTGGGCCAGACTTTGTGTCCTTCCTGGGCACGTGGCAGTGGGGCTCTGCTGCCCACAGGCTTCTCAGAGTGTGGGGCAGGGGGAGATGACAATTGCCTGCAGGGCCAGGCTTGGCTGAGGCCAGATCTGGAGGCCTACAGAAGGCCCCGTTCTCAATGCAGGTAGGACCCATCTCATCCTCACTGGCACGAGTGGCTGAAGTTAAAGGAGCTGCGCTGACGTTAGGTTGGTATAAGCCCCAAAGCTTATGTCTTTGAAGATGATTATGTCCCCTCTCCAGTCTTCTCTCTCGAGTAAATCTCCCCCAGCGGTTCAGCATTTCCTTCTGATCCTTCTCATCCTTCTTCTCTGGCGTCCTCCCACATCCTTCTTGAATTGCTATGCCCCAAACTGCTCTTCCTGATGCACCTCCAGGGCAAAGAGGAGGAGAGCCTGTACTCCACGTGTCTCAAAAATGCTGCTGCCGTCTAGGCAGCCCAGGCAACATTTGACTTTCTTTCTCAGGGTGGCATGGTGGACTCATGTTCAGCTTGAGGTCCACTGCCATTCTCAGAGCCTGACTTGCTAGTCAGTCCCCCTCCTGCTTCTGTGCACTTGATTATTCCTAAGTGCAGAACTTCATCTACTCCTGTTGAACTGTGCTTCACTTTTCCCCCAAGACTGTTTCTCCTATTTCTCAAGATCATTTCAAATTCAAATCCTATTCCTGTGTCCTTCTTGCTCCATCACATATGCAAAA
This sequence comes from Aptenodytes patagonicus, assembly GCF_965638725.1. Taxonomy (NCBI): domain Eukaryota; kingdom Metazoa; phylum Chordata; class Aves; order Sphenisciformes; family Spheniscidae; genus Aptenodytes; species Aptenodytes patagonicus. The sequence continues at coordinate 10,982,255 of NC_134957.1, read as the reverse complement.
TAAATAGGCAGACTCTCATTCTGTCAACCAAGCCATTAATGAATGCATGAGCCCAGAGCCAACCCTTCTGAAATCCTGCTCCGTGCATGCTTGCAGCCTGACAGGAGCACTGGATAACTTCTCCATTAGCGCAGGTTTTGGGCAGGGAGCACCCAGTTCATAATCATTTCAGTTTTTCTCCCCCTTGCTTATGAGTGTGCCGTGAGAGACAACATCAAAAGGCACTAAAGAAAATATAGGACAACTCCTGCTTCTCTCTATCTATAAGGCTGTTGCTCTGTCATAAAAAGAAATACCAGATTGGTTTGACATGATTTTTTCTTGAGAAATCCATGTTGACTGCTCTCCTTGCCTTGTTATCTTCTCACTGCTTACAAGCGGTTGGGAGAACGCGTCCCGGTATTTTCCCCTTAACGGAGTTAAGCTGGCCGGTGCGTACCCGCCCGGCTCCTCGCCCCACCTTTCTGAGGCAGACACCTTGTTTTGCCCCTGTACAGTGACAAAATCTTCAGGAAGCCCTCCAGGAGAGCTAGCCGGAGCACTGAAACCGCCTGCACACCTGAGGGTTAATGTCATTACAACGAGCCGATGCACAGCGATCGAAAGGAGCTAATGAGTCCTGCCCTTTCCTTGCCTGTCCCGGTCCCCGTTAGGGTCCCCGCAGCCGCCGGGGCAGCGTGGGAATCAGGGGTTATACCCCAGCGCTGCGTGGGATGCTGCAGTGGCAGAGGGCACCGGCCCTCCGGGCGCACATGGGTCCGGGCATGGGTCCGGGCGTGGGGCGGGCGCCCGTGGGTCCGGGCGTGGGTCCAGGCGTGCGTAGGTCCGGGCGTGGGGTGGGGGCCCGTGGGTCCGGGCGTGGGTCTGGGCGTGGGTCCGGGCGTGGGGCGGGTGCCCGTGGGTGCGGGCGTGCGTGGGTCCGGGCGTGGGGCGGGCACCCGTGGGTCCGGGCGTGGGTTCGGGCGTGGGGCGGGCGCCCGTGGGTCCGGGCGTGCGTGGGTCCGGGCGTGGGTCCGGGCGTGGGGCGGGCGCTCGTGGGTCGGGCGTGCGTGGGTCCGGGCGTGGGGCGGGCGCCCGTGGGTGCGGGCGTGCGTGGGTCCGGGCGTGGGGCGGGCACCCGTGGGTCCGGGCGTGGGTTCGGGCGTGGGGCGGGCGCCCGTGGGTCCGGGCGTGCGTGGGTCCGGGCGTGGGTCCGGGCGTGGGGCGGGCGCCCGTGGGTCCGGGCGTGCGTGGGTCCGGGCGTGCGTGGGTCCGGGCGTGGGGCGGGCACCCGTGGGTCCGGGCGTGGGTCCGGGCGTGGGGCGGGCGCGCGTGCCGGCTGCTGCCGCGGGGGGGCAGGCGGAGACCGCGGGAGGCCCGGCCGGGCGCTGCGCCGGGCTGTCCTGCGGGGAATCTGGTATTTGCAGAGATCCAGGCTCCTTTGCAATTCAGCAGAAGAGGATGGAGAAGGGAGAGATCCGCGGGCTGTGCCGCTCCGCTTACCAGGAGGGTTTTGGGGGCTCACAGAGAGTAATGACCTCATTTGTAAAGTGAGTTCTGAAATCAAATCGATGCAGGGTTAAAAGGGGAAAAAATCCACTGAAGATGGACTCTTGGCTGTGGTTTCTAAGGGATGAACTCAGTCCTTGGCGGGGCAGGGGGGAGGCACAGAGAGAGGAGCGAGCAAGGCGGGAGAGCAGGATCGGGTGCAGAAATGAGCCCGCGCCAGGACCAGGTCACCGAACTGCACCCAAACTCCCTCCCTTCTGAGCTGGGTTCTCTGTTTGGCTCCTTCCCGGAGCTGGAGCTAGGCTGTGGGGATGTCCATGACTGCAGGTTTGCCAGGGCAGACACCCCCAAAGCTCAAGCTTGTAGGTGCTGCCTGGGGTCAGTGCCTGCCGCTGCCAAGAGCATCCTCTTCAGAAGCTGTTTTGCTCCCATCTCGCGTTTGTTTCCCAGCCTCCCTCCCTCCTTCCCTCCCCGTCTGTGCCACTGGAGACACTCATGTGAAAGTGGGATCTTTGTTTCGAGGGCGCGGAGCCGGTGCTCGCCCCACCTGCAGCCAGCATCCCCGCCTGGGACGCGCTGCGGTTGCCGGGGCGATGGTTATAATGTGATAAACAGAGGGAAATGGTGATGACGCCAGCTGGGAAAGGGCAGAATGAATTTTATTTCACGTTTATTGAAGCACAAATTACCATAAGAAACAGCTTCCTTGCGTGCAAACAAGGGAAACTGAGACCCTTTGGGCTGCGTGGGTTCTCTCTGGGCTCAGAAACCAAGCTTTCAGCAAACATCCCTGACCTACTGTTTGAGCTGAGCTGTGGGTTTTCCATGGAAATGTCTGTTTACATTTGGAGACAGATATCAGGGTGTTTGGGAAGGCTCTTTTGGCAAGCGTGGTGTGGAGATGGTCATGGCAGGGTGCTCTGGCTTTGCAGAGAGCTGGCTCCCCTCTGCGGGATGCACGCACCAGAGCAGCGCGGGAGGTGGGGAAGGAGGCAGTGACCCCACGGTGGGACAGGAAAGGTCTGTCTCCTCTGACCAAACTGGGAGGAGGGTCCCAGCAGAGGTTATGACCGATCTTACAGCAGATAAGGAAAAACAAATCCTAGACTTTGCAGCTAGTGCTATGCTTGTACAAGCTCCAGTTGTTGATGGATTTTCATCTTTTTCTCCCACCTTCACGGGTTGCAGTATGTAGGGCTGGAGAGACAGGAGACCCCATTCTGCTCCTGCTCTGATGAATCGTTGCCAAGCTCGCAGGAGCATCTGGCCTGGCTTCAGAGGTGGCTCAGAGGAGCTGCTGGACCCGCTCAGCATGAGCTGATGAGCTGACTGAGCACGAGCCTCTAACCTCAGCGCCAGTCCCGGGGACGGAGTCAAACATGGGAGAGAGCAGCAGCCAGCTCTGAAGGGGATGGCCTGTGTTAGCATGTGGCTGGCGGGGAGCACGCTGGGGCCCAGGGCAGCGGCAGCTCCAGGGGAGCCTGCTCCTGTGCCAGAGGAGGAGCAGCTTGCTGGCATCTCCCCAAGGCGCTGTGTGCGGGGCTTGCGCAAGAGAGATGGGTGTTGTGTGACGGGCTGACATCAGCTCCGGACAATCTCCCAACACAGGAGTTTAAATACATCTTAAAAGTTTTGCTAATGTCTGAGGACCCAAGTCCATGGCTGCTCCTCAAGGCGCTGAAAGCAGAAGGCATGTGTTTTACAGCAGATCCCGGCTGGACTCAGGCTCCTCTGCCTTCGTATCCCAGCTGTTGCAACGCCAGTCTCCAAAACGGGCTTTGGCATCTGTCAGACATCTGGTTTCACCCTGGCATCATCCCTTCCCCTCCTCACCACCAGCGCCTGGCAGAGAGGGTGCACGTTGGCTGCCCGGCCTGTACTGCCTGGCCTTTGGGGGATGCTGCTGGCCGGGTTAGGGTGCTCTGTGGCCAGGCTGCCCTACGCTCCGGCTTGGGGCCCCTGTGGGAGCGGAGAGCAGTTTGTGTGCTCCTGTGGGGCAGGAGCAGATTAGGGTAAAACAATGTGTGTGTGTGTGGGGGGTTTCTCCCACCTCTTCTCTGTTTTGCTGCAAAGGCAAACCACAGCAACCCGCTCCAGGTCCTCTGGAGGAGTTATGGCAAATGAGTTTACGGAAGAGCAAGTACCTCAGAGATGAATTTCCATCTATAGCTAAAAGTATCCACCACGGGCTCATTCTCTCTATATGTTCCAATGAAGCCCCAGCGGCAGCTGCCGCGGTACGGACAGTCTCTGGCAGGAGCTGCATCTAGCAGTGGGGAAGATCTGACAGCGGTAATATTAGACTCGCTCGCAGATGGAATTGCATTCACTGATTTTCAAAACCAGGAGGGACCATATATAATTATCTAGTCTGATCTGCAAGGAGGGGAGGGCTGCTCAGAGTGGAAAGGCCAGTGGAAAAATTAGCCAAGAAATGCTGATTAGTACAAAGCCTTCTCGTGTACCCCATTCTGCACGACTCCTACTGTCCTGCTTTCAGGCCATCCCATTGAGGATGAAATGAAGAAACCCTCAAGGAAATTTAAAGTGGCTACAGGAAATACCTGAAAATTTCTGCAGCAGGAAATGAAAGCAGAGAAGGTTGAGTGGCAGCGAGGGGCCAGCACACTCACCCAGGGAGCATCCTCAGTCTGCAGAGGCTGTGTAGTTGAGGACATGAAGAGAAGGTGGTCATCCACAGCTGGTGGAAGAAGGGAAAAAGATTTCCTTCTAAGAGAAGGGGAAAGATCCTCTACACTCACTCACAAAATCCCTGTTCAGATAATTCCCTGATGAGAGGAGAAATTGCTGCTGGCTGCCAGTGTGAATCATTTACAGCTGAAATTAGCAGTCCTTTGTGTTTCCGTTCAGCTGGAAAAGAGCAGACATCCATCGAGAAACTGAGGCAGAGTCCAGAAGACATGACTATGCACTTTTTCCCCATGCCCCACTTTGCAAGCCTTTCCCCCCAGTATTCCCAACTCAGCTGCTCTCTCCTCCCCCCGCCTCCTGCCATCCCAATGGATGGACGAGCTTCGAAGTGGCTCCAGCCTACCCCAGGGCATGCCCCGCAGGCGGGACGGCCAGGGACCCGCCTCCGGACATGTCCAGCTCTTCTGGCCCCTCTGACCCACCAGAGACCCTCTAGGGAGAAGAGACGGGGGGTGTCCTGGCAGGTTCCTCGGGGGGAGGAGGAGGGCAGCCGCCTGCCTGCCCGCTGGGCTGGGTGAGGACATGGCATCTGCTGTCGGGAGCCTGTTAGGAGCTGAGCGTCACCCACTCTCCCCTCTGGTCTCCTCATCAGTGGTGAACACATGCACAAAGGGCCACTGCAATGAAATATATATTTATAACAATCATAATTATTATTCTTTCACCAATTTTCTCTTCCGTGGATGGAGCCTGGCAGAGACTACAGAGCAGGCAAAACTGCTAAAGCAGAAAGTAATGGTGCCCCCAGGACGAATAAAAAGCGTACTTCAAACCAGCAGATGCTGCTGAAAGCCCCAGCGCAGGAAATATCTGCAGAATGAATCGGGAGTTTTATGGAGCTTGGTTTGCAGATTTTATAAGAAAGTTTCACCAGCCCAGGAGGGAAGGGAAACAAGGACCAGGGGCTGGCACCTTGGGGCGTGAGGCTGGCACCCTGGGGCGTGGGTGCCGGTGCTGGATGGCATCCCTCAGTGATTTATGGGTCTGGCACAAGCCCTGATAAGAAACATGGACGGTTCCCTGCTCACCGGTTCCCCAAAGTGGCCGCGCAGGAGCCAGCACCTCAGCGAAACCCTAGGAAGAGCCGAGGGTTGCATTGCACCGAGGGGCTCTGCGCCGCCAGCTCTCGGTGGGCGCAGGGAGGCTCAGCCCCGGGGAAGGAGGGAGAGGGCTCTTACAGGAGGAAGGGACAAGATCTAAGGAGCAATAAACAAGACAGCATCCTCGGTGAGAAATGGGAGGTCCCTGCCCCACGCCCCTCCTCACGCTTTCAGGCTCAGTCTGTACCCACACTTCAAACTCCACGTGTGCCTCCGATTTGGGGAGTCCTGGGCGGCAGTTCAGGAGATGGGACACAGGCAGGCTGTACGTAAAGGACCGATGGTATCGCTGACTATGTGCAGCCCCAACCGCTGCTGCCGCCCCATGCCAGGAAAAAAAAAAAAATCAAGAAAACAAGGTTCCTGTCCCGAAAAGCCTTCAAACTATGCTGGGAAGAGCTCAGGCGATCGAGCAACAGCTGGAACAAAGGCGTTCCTGCATGTGCTGCTGAGGTTTGGCACGTGTCTTGTAGTTCCAGGATTTTTTTTTTTATAGTACATCATAAAATAATGTTCTATATTCTATATATTTTTATGGCCGGCAGGAGAGCAGTAGAGGGCAGGGAACGGCAGAAGGCTGGCCAGCAGAAGGAAGGCTGTAGGAAAGGAGTCTCCAGAGGAGCAGCCGAAGGTGGGCAGATACCCTGGGACTGGGGTCTGGTCCAGCACGGAGTGGGGCAGGAGTGGGCGAGCGGTGGGGTGAAGCGCCCAGACGTCTGCAAGAGGGATGAGTCAGGGTGCAGTATGCCAAAAGCAGACTGATGCGGGAGGGAGGGGTGGATGAAGTGGAGGTGCCGCCCCGGTTAGCTTTGCCCAGGGGGGACGCGCAAGGGAAAGCCCCACACTGCAGGTTGGGAAAAGGCTGTCGCCTGCTGCTGCAAGACCAGGTACATCCGAGGTCTTTTTTGTCCACTTGCTGGATGCTGCGTTGTTAATAGCAAGAAAAGCGTGGTGGTATGAAGTGTTTTAACAAATTGCCTTCAGCCTGGCTCTCGGGTCCCCTCCGAGCTGCCTGCAGGTTTCACTGCTGCTGCGTTTGTGAAAGGGGCCGGCCTGGCTCTGCTGCAGCGAGGATGCACGACACGAAGGTGTTTGCAACACGGACAAGCCCTTAGCTTTAGCCTGAGGGCGCAGGTGAATGAACTTCCCCAGAGACCTACCCCTTTTCGCAAGTGATGGGGTGAGGGAACATAAGCCATCAATAGCACAAGACCTGAAAATGGATATTCAGGGAGTAAAATGTTTCTGGGAGTCAAAGAGCAAGGGGCTCTGCTGAGATAATCCAGAGCATGAGGACTCAGGTGACATCTTCCCCATTTCCCCCCAGTGTCCTCATGCCTTCGTTTGCCACCTAACTGGTGGCAGTGTCCGGGACCTGCTCCCTCTTTCACAGCCCCGCTCCCCCAGAGAAGGCACCGAGAGGCCGCCATGGAATTCAGCAGAGAAGCCAAGCAGGAGCCGTCTGCCGTTACGGGAAGGGCACGGTATGGAGCCGGTGCCAAACTGGAACCAAACCCTTGGCTTCAGGATGGGGCTCATTAGATGCTTAATTTTTAAGATGTTCACTAACTTTATGGATTCTTTTCTGGCCAAGCGTGGAAACTTGCCTGTGGTCTCTGATGGCGTCTGTGGGCTCGGGCTGCCGGGGTGGGGATGGAGCGCGGCGTGTCAGGACCTGCGCCACCGTGGGTGGCTGGGTGGGAAGGCGGGCGGTAGCTGCGGGTTGCATGGATGGGAGCCCACCCGCCCGCGCCAGGCATGTTCCTGCAGCCCTTCCCGGGCGATCCCGCCGGGAGCCCAGGTGATGGTTTCTCTTTGGTCCCTGCCCCTGGGGCAGCTCCAAGCCTTTGATTTCAGAGGCTTGTCAGGACACTTTAACAGCCTCCAGAAGGTGCATGTAAACACAGTGATTAAAAGAAAAGGTTCCAGGGGCTGTGCTGAGGCTAAAAATGGCACTGAGGTAGCCTGAGAGAGAGAGAGAGGTGCCACATCAGCAAATATTTTTCTTTTTAAGCCACTAACAGCAATGGGAGAGGGGTCAGAGCTCGGGAAGTGGGAGAAGGTGAAGCCGGGGGAGGACCTCACCCCCAGAAGAAGGCTGGAGAGGAGAATGCATCACTGTAGGCTCGGTGGAAGAGGCTTTGACTGTTCAGCAGGGAAGGAAGGAGCAATTTTTAGATAAAACGATAGGACTGCCTAGACAACCACATTGTTTATTAGTGGTAAAGTTGGAGAATGTTAGAGGGAAGGTGTTATGAAGGTCATTTATTATGGCTAGTTCTGCAGAACAGCACCTACAGGTCTCCACAGCACACAGCCGCAGCCGGAGCAGTACCAGGGCTCGCTCTCTTCAATTCCTGGCAGGTCGTGTAACAGCTCATGGATTTTCTCCCAGTAAAATGCAGCTGGACAAGAAAGGTCACTTCTTCTTTCCTCCTTTCTTTCCTGTTTCTCACCTTTTTCTCTCCACATCAGACGTGCCTTTCATTTTGTAACATATTGACAGGTGCTAATGTTGAGCCACAACCAGGTGAATTTGGCAGGGGCCGTCAGGGAGAGGAAAGTGATTTTGGCTGCTGAGCCGAGCTGGGTCCAGCGAGGACGCTGAGCCGGCCCCTTCACTGCGCAGCACCACCCGCAGCAGCTGCCCAGAGGTGATGCTGTATCGGCCACTCCTCGGTTGTCCTGCAGCAGAGGGTCCCACCAAAGCTGCTCAGTAAAGCTCTGGTTAACGCACTCCTTGCTCCAGACTAGGGCTCATCAGACCTGCGTGAATAATGTGCATCTTCAGACCCTGCTCTGGCCCCTCCTCAGACTCAGTCTTCCCCACTTGTCTCCCTTTCTGGGACTGTATTTATCTTTCAGACTTTGAGGAGGAGCAGGGAGCGGTGGCTCTTGGTTTGCCAAGCACACGGCAGCAGCACAAAGCAAGCAGAAGCCCTTTCAAAGCCGGCTGGAGGAGAAAGAGCTCTTTCTCTGAGCACTCAGGGTATTCCTCTCCGTTCCCTGAACAGATAGGCTGTGGCCAGAAGTTAATATTCCTCTGGCGTGGTGCCCTGCCCGGGGAGGGTGGCGGGCTCTTGCATTTAATAACTTATTTATCTTTCCTTATTGCAGGAATGATGACAGTTTTCATTATTAAGCTGCTAGGTAATAGTCTAGCCTTTGGTGGGAGCTGAATCATCATCCCCTCTTTGCTGACAATTTGGTTCAATTACCCGGGAGAGGTGTGACAGGGAGGAGGACGAGCGAGTGCCCCATCGCTGCCGCAGCGGCCGCCCTCCAAGCCAGGGCAGCAGCGGTGCTCGGTGCCGGGGGTACAAGGGGCAGGCAGAGGTGGCTGTGCACGTGCCATGCAAGGCTTGGGCTCTCCATCGATGGCCGGGGTGGTGGCTGTCCCCCAGCGATGCTCTTTGCTGTCTGCCCGTGCTCCCCCTTTTTCCTGCAGCAGGACAGGCTCCCACCCCAAGGAGCCCACGTGTCCCTTGCCATGGGGCTTGCAGGAGGAGGGGACAGTGCGGGGCACCAAGCACAGGGTGATGGGAAGTGCAGGCAGCTGCTGGCCAGAGAGCCACAGCCCCGACCCAGTCCCAGCGCCCTGCTCAGCACAGATGCAGTGGTGGTAGGGACACGGGAGAGGGCTCTCCAGCTTCTCCCTTGCCTTGAAAACGTCCTTCTCCTCCCCAGCCCCAAGGGATTTGGAAACCACCAGCCCAGAGTGGTATTTTGTGTGTGCACTCTTGTGCTGGAGGGAAGCCACAGAGGGCCTGGCGAAGTGCTTCCCTCCCCGCTCTGCCCAGATGCTCCCCCAGACAGCGGCTGCAGCAGCGCGGCCGTCGCAGCAGCAGGGCGGTGGGAGCTCCAAGAAGGAGGCAACACCAGACAGTTTGTGGATATTGCTAACAAAACGAGGGCAAAGCAGTGAGAAATTGGCTGGGACCTATCAGTGTTTCTGTGTCTGCGCCGCGGCGCGGGGAGGCAGCTCTGTGACGGCTGCTGGAGCATGCTCGTGGATGCAATGATATATACAATCAATTAAATATGACCAATTTTTAATTAGATGTATAAACACGCCTAAAGTTAAATGAGGTCTCTTTATAGATAAAGAATGCAGCATGGTACCATATTAAATGAGAAACTCATGACGTTCCCAAATGGGAGCTTCCCAGATTCACACATGGAGATGCCTTTGGAGACCGGCCCCTCGCCTTCCGCCCTGCCTCTTCGCAGAAGCACCTTCCAGCAGTCAGTGGTGTCTGGGTGCGGGGACCGGGGCTCGCAGCGACACGGCCGCTGGCAGGGCTGAAAGCGGGGAGAGGGGCCGTATCCCACTCCCCCGAGAGCCTCAGAGCAGCTGGGATGAGTCCCGGCCCTTGCCCAGCTCCCTGCTCAGCCCAGGTCCCACTTCAAACCGCGCTTTGCAGCACCTCTCCGTCCTCCTCTGCGCCAGCCTCACAGCCGGCCCCCCCAGGGGTGCTTTACCTCCCCTCCCAGATGCACACCTTATTATAATGCTGCCGTTACAGAGGAAAAGAAACAGAAGAAAAAAAGTGAACTGGTTTCTAATTATGCCTTGTTTGCTTTCATTTAGAGCTAATTCAGCCCACACAAAAATTATTCTCCATATTAAAAGAAATATATATTTAAAAAAACACAGATGCATGGCTTCATTAAAAAATTAAAATGTAGAAACTAAGTAGTGTCTATTTCCACCTTTCCCCTCTGATTAAAAACTATTTGCATTTCAAAACAAACCATCATTAATTTGGACCAAATGTTAGTAGGGCTCTTCTTTCTAGTCAGGATAATTAAGCATGTGGCACAGCGGTGAATGACTCTGTCTTCGTACAAAGACTCAGATTAGCTTCTTCCTCTGGGCTGAGGTGGTGACTCAGAGGGACGCAGAGCCCAGGTTTTGCAGCAGGTCATTGCACTGATACCTCGTGGACCAGACATCTGCGGCCCAGACACTGAAAGCACCCCCTCTTGCATGCCGGGACAAGGGCTCGCTGCTGTTACGGGGTACCCAGAGAAAATGCTTCCTGAAGGTGAAGCCAACGCTGAGCGTGCGCGTCAAAAATTAAGGGCAAGCAATCCCCCAAGGAAACTTTTAGACCCAAACCTGTAATGATTCCTGCACAGACTTGGAGATCTGGCTGACAGCAGTGGTATTTTTTGCAGGCACAAGGATCTGCCAGCACAAGCTGGAGGCCACGGTAGTTTGAGAAGAATAAAGAAGCCCCAGGAAATCCAGAGCTTATTATTAGGAAACCCAAACACTTGAAAGAATGGAAAGTCACCGCCGAAGGTGAGCGATCTGCCTTCCACCCGCCCCTGCCTGCGCACCACTCCCTCCTCCTCTGTGTTTTGCCAAAGCCTTGGAGGATGGGACCCGGGGAGCGCTGGTCGCCTTCATACCTGCCCCTAGAGCAGAGCACAGCCCCTGGCCCCAGCTCGGCTTTTGCTCTTTCCCTGCATCGCTCTGGTTTTGCGGTGCACCCCACCGGGGGCTGTGCTGGACGGGGCCCTGCCTGCGGAGGCGGCTGGCTCTGAGCATCCCGCATCCCGCAGCCCCCCAGCCCTGGGCCAGGGTGATGGGTGGGCACGTCTGAGAAGCAACGGTCCACCAAGAGTGCATTCAGTATGAGTGAAAATGATTCACCAAGACTTTTCCTTCATTGCAGTTGCCTACCGTGTGTGTTTGCTACTGGTTTTAAGCCCTGGCCAGGATCTGCGGGCACCCACCAACCCCGAGGTGCACGGGACTGCCCTGCTCCCGTCCCCTGCAGCAATTCCAGCATCTGTTTTCTGGGTGATATTGGCCAACATCCCTCTCAAATAACATTCCAGAGATATTTACAAGATATGTACAGAAAATAAATACACGAAAAGAGAATTTATTAAAAATAATAAAACCGAGGAGCTGAAGAACGCCTCGCCTGCCCCGCTGACACTGCGCAGCCGCCCACGAGTGCTGCCCACGGACCGACGCCGGGCCGGAGCAGGAGCAGCCCTGGGAGCAGAATGGAGCCATTGGCTTCTACCACTCCTCATGCATCGGCAGGGCTTTGGCATCGTCTCTCTGGAGCAGGGCACGGAGCTCGGAGAAGTCATCCTCCCCGGGGTCGTACCAATGCAGCTCGATCCCTTGTTGCAGCTCAGGCCTGTCTGGATCACCCATCCCCGGCGCCCGCTGCTGCTGTACCTATCAAAGATGCTGTGCTCACAGCGGGGCGTGAACCAGCTCGGAAGTGCTGTGCCGAAGAGGAGGAAAAAAAGTAGACTATTAATTAACAGCAAATGTACAGTTAATGGGGCTTTTTTCCCTTCCTAAACAATTCATCAAAATGATTTCATTGAAATTTAGCTGATGGGGCACTAAATGCAGCTGGTCTGTCCTGCTCTGGTTTTTTTCTGTCCTGGCTAGAACAGAAAGCTGATATTGCAGCCTTGGATTTGGGATTAACTGCACACTTTGGGGATGGAGACAGTGGGAGTGAATAAATTAGTGCTTCTGCCCCTGCCAGAATTTAGAAGATATAGGGGCTGTAAGTAAAGGGGTTACAATACACAAAACTGACATAATACTCACCCCTTTCTTTATACACGCTCCTTTACTGCCTGCAAGTTCATTTAAATACAGAGCAGAAATTCCTATTGGGCCAGTTTAGGGACTATAATAAAGCCAAGCTAGGGACGAAGGCCAAGCTGGTTATTGGTGATGCCGTTACTGGATATGTCATGCTGTTACCGAGTACGCTTGACAGACCCCTGAAATGGCCTTGCTTCACAAAAAAAACTTTAAAAAAAAATAAGGTTGTTAAATTTTTTAGTGTTTTTTAAGATTGCTCTTATATAGAAAGAGGGAAAACAGCTGTTTACTGCTTTAAAGGCTTGTTTTTTTTCCTTAGAAGTCACATTGCTTTTGGAATTTAAAGGTACAGAGAAAGGCTAAATGTAACCTAGAAAACTGCCCAATATTTCAAAGGGCTCAGCTGCCTCCGTCTGAACTAACTCCGTGTCCCTGGCTGAGCAGCGCCTTGGAGCGCGGGCTCAGCTTTAAGCATACATTTAATGTCCCCGTCAAAGCTGCACACTGAAGTGCTTTGCCGCGTCGGAGCCAGGGGATGCTCCCGTATCTCTGCCTCCTGTACGCCACAAACACCCTGAGCTCGGGGGCAGCTATGCTTTTTGGAGACGTCAGCGGAGTTTATCCCGAGGTCCAGCCCTCTCCACCGTTGGTAACTCCAGTGCTGGCGCGAGGTGCCCTCCTCGGAAGCAGGCAGGGGCAGAGGACTTGCCAGCGCTCTTGCTGAGTCAGCTGGGTGCCCCGAGAGGGTGATGCACCATGAGCCGGAGGCTGCCCAGCACTTGGCTCCGCAGGGACTGTGCTGGGCAGCCCAAGAAGCCCAGTTCTCCCTGGAAACCCTCTCATCCATCCAACCTGCCTGTGTTGCCAAAGACTTAGAAAGCTGCTAATCAGCAGAAGCATTCATCTCTCAGACCAGACTATCATTTTCTGCTTTACACTCTTGTCTTTTGTCCCCAGGGGAGGTTGGTGCCACGGGCGCGCTGGGTCCCGCAGCAGGCGCCGTGCTCCAACCAGCACAACAAACAGAATAGAATAGAATAGAATAGAATAGAATGAATAGAAATTTTCAGTTGGAAGGGACCTACAACAATCATCTAGTCCAACTGCCTGACCACTTTCAGGGCTGACCAAAAGTTAAAGCATGTTATTAAGGGCATTGTCCAAATGCCTCTTAAACACCCACAGGCTTGGGGCACCGACCAGCTCTCCAGGAAGCCTGTTCCAGAGAGGTGGGGTGTGAGCTGCAGTCCAGGGAGACGGCGATGGACAAACAGGATCCAGCTGCCAGAGGAGCAAATCCTGGAGCCTCACAACTTTCCCATCCAGCCATGAAACAATCTGCTGATTTTATTGAAACCAGATCGCCGGCTTCATCCCGCGGCCGCTGCTTCAGCTGGTTCGTCACGTCCAGCGGCCCTCGGGAGCTGCCCGGCACTGTGAGGGGAGCAGGAGAAGATGACAGAAAAGATGCAGGCTGGCCGGGTTCCCCATCACAGCCTTGCCCACGCTCACAACATGTACACATATGTTTCCAAAAAAGGTGGATCAAGGCATTGCCAAGATCTGCAGGGGCTGGCTTAGAGCCCGCACGGCTCCCATGAAGTCCTGCCCACCACACTTTTACCCTTTGGCTTGTCCTTTTCCCCGTAATATTCCAGCTGGTCCTTTCCTCTCATACCTCTCCGGATGCCGTATTTGCAGAGAACAGGGCTGGCACCTCCTCTCGCTGGTGGTGCGGTGTGCAGGGAAATGCCAGCATGCCCAGGGCTCAGCCCCAGCCCGATGCCCACGTGCTGGCAGGTACTAGTCCAGCTCCCCCGACCCGGCGGGGAGGAAAGGCTTCAGCCTGAAAGTCCTGATCTGCCCCAGCCGCCTGCAGCAAGTCCAGGCTTGGCTGGCAGCTGTGGTTCCTGTGATCAGGAAGGGCTGAGGGTCACAGCAAATCAGCCAAAATTGTCACTGTCACACTGCAGCCGCAGCCCGTGTCCTCCATGGAAGCCCAAGTTTATCCCAAAGGTCACAACTGAAACGGGTTCTCAATGAGTTCATGAACAAAAGTAACCAAACCTGCTGTATTAAGCCTGGAAATACGTATCTCCGTTGTGGTGGCGCCTGGGGACATGGATGGCACCGGAGCATCCCTGGGCTGAGGGAGCACAAAGAGGCAGAAACGGATTTCCACCAGTGATGCTGCAAAGCCCAAGACTGTGGACCCTTTAAAATCAGTCGAGTGACTAAGTGCTAGCGAGCTGATGAGGGACGTTAGTGGTTCATCACGGAGGCTTCATGACTTTCACCAGATTGCACGTGTTGCTGCACGCTTGGTGGTGTTGCTGGAAAGTCGTCACGGGAAAGACATGATTTGTTCTCAAGTTTCACAAATCTGGCCGTGGGACTGAGCCTTGAGGAGCTCGGTGAGGGGTGAGGGTGCCTGGAGGGCTTTGCTGGGGTCCCAGAGGTGGCTCCTCTGCCCCCAGGGATGGAGGGAGGTGGACAACTGGATAAAACTATCCAGCAATGACAGATTCCCCTTTAATGCCCTGCAGAGGGCACAGAGCAGACTTTGGTGGAGACTAAAATTCCCTCACCTTAAAGATCATGCCTTGGTGCTCGTTTTGCAGAGATTTGACTGACCTTAGTAGAGGGGAGAAATGGACAATAAAAATAATAAAAGATAGAACGTGAAACCAGCTGGCCTGGAGTCACTGTCCTGAAGAGGAGAGGAGCGAAACCCCAACCATCTGAGATGGCAGAGTATATATGCTCTTATTTAAAAATATTACTTAAAGGGTGGTGCTTTTGTTTCATAATATTACTTAAAGGGTGTTAAACTATACAAAGGCAATATGTGATTTTGCCTAAACCCTCTGAAGTCCAGAGCTGCACCAAGATGAGCACGGCCTGTCCTTTATAAACTCAATGATTCCTTTAATTGGCTCAATTTACAATCCTTCACTGATGGTCTTTTCCACTGTGGTGTAAAAAACACTAAGCTGCTTTAGGGGACTGCTGAGCTGCCCTTCCTTGCTCTGAGGCTGATCCAAAGAAATATGAACAGCAGCAAACATGGCTTTGACTGATTTACAAAATTTAAATAAAGAAATGTGAGAAATAAAGCACATCCCTGCCTGGTTGTCTTTGCTCCAGAGAGGCCAAGCTTGGACGTAGCAGGAGGAGTAGGAAATACGGACCGGGGGCATTGCAGTGGGACCCTCCAAGTCACTGCTGAGGAACGTCGGTGTTTCGGTCCCGGCGCAGGGAGAGGTGGGGTGTCCCACGCCATTCCCGGGGGGACCCGCCTCGTGCACCCCACCGCGGCGGAGCAGGAGCTGCCCCGCTCGCCTGCCCGGGCAGGTGGGCGAAGGGCGGCCTGGTAGAAATGCCGGGGCTTAATTTGCCGAGTGCAATTCCGGGGAATGGAAGGCATCAGCCCATCAGGGTTGCTAAGAAACCCGAGCTGGCACCCAACTTACCCAAACAAAGCAAGCCTGCCACCGATACTTGAAAATCAACGGCGCCTTCAAGCATCGCTCTCGTTCCTCTGCCCCCTGATTGCACATTGAAATATTTGGGAGAGGCTGCGGGGGTGCAGGGAGCACCCATGGGGCTGGGGGCTGCCGGGGCCGGGACCCCAGCCCTCTCCCTGCCCTCCCTCACCACAGGCAGGTTTCACCAGGAAGGCATCTCCGCTTCACTAAACGAAGAAAACTCAGCATGCACAGACACCCGAGGTTTGCTCCTTTGGGCTGGTTTATTTATTTCTCTCCGGCAGCTTCGGGGCAGGGCGAGGGACCCTCCTCCTGTGGGACGCACCGATCACCTCTGTCCGTGCAAAGAATTCGCCCAGGCATATTGTAATAACACTCCTCACAGGATCAGGACTTAATTCCGGCTGCTTCTTGCCGTCCAGGAAAATATCCTGAATATTTTAACAAGGCAGCATGTTATCCGCCCCCCTCCTCTCCCGGCTCAGAGAAACCGTTCCCAAATTATCACGGAGATATAAATGAAGTAATAACCCAGGATGACAGGCTAAACTCGAGGACCATTTGGCTGCAGATAGTTAAATATCTATTTTTGGCACTTTTTTCCCCAAAGTCTGATTTTCTTGAAACAGAGAAAATTAACAAAACCCGGAGCTAGCTGATTTCAACAAAGTGTTTTGATGAATAATATGCGATAATGGGCCAAAACAAGATAGGGAGTTTATCTCATCCCACTGCACATCACATTTCATGCTCGCATCCGCTTGTTTCCAGCCTTCCTGCCTGGGCTGTGATTGGAGAGCCTGTTTTCTTTCATAATCTGCTTCGACTGCTCCAAAATGGAACATTTTGAGGGTTCTAGAGAAAAAGGTTGTTTTTTTCTTCCATCAGTGTCATTCTGTCAAGAGACTTCTGCAGGAAGTTGAGGGCAATCAACTTGTGAAGTTGGGAAATTTTCTCAAAATGCAAATATCGTCCTTCTGTCATCCCAATTTTAAATCCCAGTGCAGTGCAGGTCACAGAGGTGAAGAGGCAAACGTGGCCCCCTGTATCCGCATCTTCCCAAACACCTGAGCTGTTTTGGAAACAGACTGATCATTTTGCTACATATTTATTAAAATCATCTCTCCTTAGCCTGTTGGGTAGAAAAATAAGTGCAAACTGAATGCATGATTGATCATCAAAACCACGTGCCTATCTACCTTTTGTTCTGTATTTTTATATATGAAAAAACTCCACAAGCCCTTAGAAGCATCTTCTCTCTGATGTCTAGATAAAAGAATTAAAAAAAAAGAGCAAGGGAAACTTGCAGGTCTGTTTGTGGGACCGGTCCCCGCTCCCCAGTCCTGATCCGGGATGCTGGGACCTCCCGAGGATACCATGGGGCAGGAGCGGTGGCCTGGGACGCCTGGATCAGCTGCAGACCTCTGCTCCCTCGGGCGGTGGTACCATGTGTTTCCATTTATAAATTAATTAAATTTCATATTAGATCCACTTGAGGATTTTGTGCGCTCGCTGCCTCGCTGGGGAAGATGTCCCAAGGCACTGGCTGGTTAGAAAGATCCAGCTTCTTATCCTCAGCAATACAGGAGTGCGTATAGGGAAAAAACCCCCATTTTAGACCTGGAGTCAACACTGGCCTTTAGCTAATGCATCTTTTTGGTGATCGGATTAAGAGAAGGAGCTACCTGAAAGCTACCTGGAGCGTGAGATAGGAAGCATGGCCCCTCTCCAAACCTGTGTTTTCAGCATCTCACTGAGCACAGGGCTGTCCTTAGGGCAGCCTGGGTTAGACAGTGCCTCGCTACAGCAGACTGCCAGACGGGCTGCTGCAGACCCTGACCTTTTTCATTTGGTGCAATAACATCCTCATCCAGTGGGATAACCGGCTTCTCCAGGGTAACAGCACGAGCCAGCCGCGGGGAGCAGACAGCCTGCTGGCCGCTGCTCGGGCTCTAGGCAGAGCTGCCCTTGCAGGCAGGGTGGTGCAGGGATGAGCGAGCGTTAGCAAGCACAAGGCTGACAGTCCTGGCAGGGCCAGGCAGCAGGAGCGGCAGGACAGGGCGGCGAGGCAGCGGAGGAGCTCTGTCCCATCCGCGCGGCAGCGTGCAAGGGTGCTTCTGCCCTTCTGGGGCTCTCCCAGCGCCCCGGGCTGCGGCTGTACGCAGTGGCAGCGAGCAGAGCCAGTTTGCTGGCATGAATTATTTATTGGCTGTGCAATGGGTTTTGTTGCCGACAGGACTGCGGGGCTGGGTTACAAGCATGGTCTGGAGTGGCCCCTTGTGTGCAGCGGTAATGGAGGATGCTGCGGCGCTTGTCAGGCTGACAGACTGCTGAGAGCTTGGGGAAAAGCTCCTCCACTCCAGCCTCCCAGGGAAAATGCAGTCGACTACCAGGTCCTGGGTGGACACCAGGACTCAGCGCAGCCTGGCCTCGGAGCACGCTCCAGCATATAGCTCTTGTGTTGCCATGTTGTTTGTGCAGTGCCAACATCCATTATAAAATAGCGGTGGTCAGGAGGGTGATGCTGGGGAAGGCTGCTCTGCTCTGTGCCTCAGCTCAGCTGGAATATGTCAATGATGTAGGGCATGTGGAGGATCTGCTACCCTTCCAGGCGAGTCTAACAGATTTTCTCTGGGGACAAAACATGCTGCCAGACTGGCTTTTGCTAGCACATCTCTTCCTGGGAGCTAGGGGGTGATAAGGGAGGTGGAAATGAGAACGTGAAATGGGATGCTTTGATATGAGAAACCTGTAAGGCACACAGTGCAGGTGCTGGATGCTCAACACCTAGCCATGCCTCTCCAAAAAGAGTGGAGGGAAAAAATAAATAAAATAAAATCCCAAATCAATTAAGCAGCCAGGCACATTTGCTCCAGGAGCATTTGTTCAAAAGCCGTAAGTAATGTACTTCCCTTGACTTTAGTGATCAGTGTTACTTACTCACATGAACTCCAATTAATAAAACCTTTGTTTGCTTGGCCCTGGTCCACACTGGCTTTTTAGCATCGCCCACCCTCTGCAGCAGCCCAGACCGCCCCCCAGCAACCTGTGCCAGAGCAGCCTGCACGCTTTGCAGGTCCTCACTGAGATCAGAGGGGATGGAGAGAGACTTTCTCTTGCTCTTGCTTGGTCCCAGGGGAGCCCACATGTCCGGACAGGGGGGCCAGGAGATGCCCCAGCGGAAGAGTACCCAAAAAGGCTGCCTGTCCAAGTCCAGAGGGGATTAATGGAACTGGCTCCTCCACCATGGGGACAGAGCCCAGTGTGTTGGCTTTCGGGGTGGGAAGGCATGAGCAGTGGGGGGTAGCAGTCCCATGAGAGCCTGAGCCAGGTGCTCAGTGCGGGCAGTGCAGTCCCCATGGCTCCCCCCTTGGGTGGGGGGGGGCTGCGGTCCCTCGTGTGACAGCGTGGGAAGGGCCGGTGGAGGCTGGTTTGTGTCCCTGGTCTGTCTGGTGAGACCCCCATAACCAGAGCTGGGCCAGTCCTGCAGTGAGCTCCCCGCATCCGAACTGGGATGGGCTTTCCCCGCCTCTGCCCAGCGTCCCACATGCACTTCTTGGAACAGACGTTTTGCTCAAAATGCTTTTATTCATGGAAATGCCTGTACTTGTGCACACACGGGCACATTTCCATGTGGAAAAGTGCTGTGTGTAAATGAATCTCAAAGAGAGAAATATCTTCCAGTCACTTTGCATACGCAGGCAATTACCGTGTGAGAGAGCAAACGGGATGTACCGTCTAGTAGACAGCGAACATGTCTGATTCCCCCTCTCCTTTGGGAAGAGAACCAGATGCTTTTAAGTCTGGGGATCTGAATGTCTAGTGCCATTTCTACTTGTTTTTCTTTGTGCAGCCTCTAGACCTCAGAGGCTTATTTCATCTCGGTGCCAGGATCGCTCCCCCGCTGACGAAGGACAGCCCGAGCCATTCGGGGCTCCACGGACCACTTCTCCTCCGTGTTGGCAGCTTCCCTGCATCCTCCCCGTGGCAGCATCCATGTCCCTGGCTACACTGTCCCAACACCCAGCGCTCAAAGGCCGCCCACGGCAAAGCTTGCCAGCCTCGGGATTTCTGAATAGCTGCAGACCGAATCGCACGCTGGCAAAAACTGCCGTGGGGTCACGAGCAATTTGCCACCAGGAGGGGCCCAAGTGGTAATTCACAGCTCGAGTGGTGGCCGGGGGGTGAGGAGCTCTTAATCTCCCTCCCAGGGTCTGGAGCCACGCTGTTGCCCATTTCTCTAATCTATGGACAAAGAATCAGAAGCAGCAGCATTGCCTAGGAAATAAGCGAGATTTATTTTGAGCTAACATGAATGCTGTTTTGCAGCACTGGGATGCTTAACCTTGGCCAGGAGGAATGATCTTGCTATTGTACAGCAGATAATTAATTGTTGCAAAACGCCCAAGAGATCGGACAAACGGAGGGCAGCTCCGAGGCAAATTCCCAGATTTACACAGTGCCTTGAGCCGCTTCCACTGCCCCCGGCCAAGGGAGCCGTGTCCAGCTCCGGGTGTTCAGCAAGCGCAGTGCTGGGTGCTGAGTGGGCAATTTAAAGCAAATTGCAGAGTCCAAGGGCCAGCTCCAAGCCACTACGTCAAAAGTGCCTGAGTGGGTTATTGTGCGATACGCCCTGAAGTGGAGTTTAAGGTCTCATCTTTCCCCCTGCTCTGCCGAGCTCTCTCCTGTCCCCAGTAACCGCATCAGGGTCCAATATCTTGTGTCCTGCGGCTTCCCCCGGGGCAGAGACTGGCACCCTCTCCGCTGGGGCACCCGATGGGGTGGCGGTGGGTCTCCTGCTGGGCAGTGGTGCAGTTGGTCCTGGTCTGCAGCTGCAGGGCAGGAGCAGGCAGTGGGCAGCGGGCAGCGGGATGCAGCGGGATACAGCGGGATGCAGTGGGATGCAGCGGGATGCAGCAGGATGCAGTGGGATGCAGCGGGATGCAGCGCGCTGTGCCGGCGGCTCGCTCCCCTTGCCTGCCTCATTTACCACATTTCCGGCTGTTGTGGGACAAATCAGCTTTTTGTGTAAATCTGTCTATAGCAAGAAGTCAGTGAGTTTCCCTAAGTGAGTTTTTCGTGTATTTTTAATAAAGGTCACTCTGTGTTTACTGGCAAAGGCAATCAATATTGGTTCATTATTTATAAAGGATCCCACTGGTCTGTAACAACCTGTGGTGGGAGCACACAGCAAGTTTCGTTTGCAGCCTCTTCCATCCACTGGAGGGTCCAGCTGCCTTCTGCCTCTGCCCAGCCTGAGGGTCGCTTGATTTTAAGCCATTTCCTCCTCCCTCACACCCCGAGATGGGGCTGGCAGGACCCCACGGCTCTGTCGAGGGGCCAAGCTCTCCGCAGCACGGCTGCTCCGGCCAGGCACTGCCGCTCGCCCCTTCCCCGCTGCTGCTCGAGGGAGCCCACCCGTTTCCGTCCATCCCCTTGCCCACGGGTCAGTCCCGGCAGCCGAGGGACAGGCTCCGCCAGAGCTGCAGGCACCGCCGGGCTGGCCCCAACTACCAGCAAGGAGCCTTTGCTGTACTGCCATTAATGGTCCTGCCACAAAGACTTCGGCCGCCCCCCTTCCCCATGCCCATTCCTGCTCCCTCCTGCCTTTGAACCTCTTGTGCTGGCTTCAGCCAGCCGCCTGACACGTGCTTTAATTTATCTGAAGCTGTGCCTACATGCAGAGCATGCTCTCAGCAAATTCCTGGTGGCTGTTAGCCCTCAGCCTGGTTGCAGAAAAGGTGCGTTGCTCTTCCTGAGAGCTGAGCTGCCCCTGCAAGTGATCCCATTGGGGCAGGGCTGGGGTAGTTACTCAGGATTAGGCTGGGGTAGTTACTTGGGACAGGCTGGGGTAGTTACTCGGGGTGCGGAGCTCCCCCTCCCCGGGCAGACAAGCAGCGCAGGCTGTGCCGATCTGGCACCGTACAGGCGCCAGTGATGAGGCTGGGTTTTCCTGCGGCCGAGGATGCCCGTGGGGGGACGGTGCCAAACCCCCGGCAGTGGCTGCCCCTTGCTCCAGCCGCAGCCCCGTCACCCTGACATTCCCCCCGTCTGCTTTCTGCTCAGAGCAAAGCCGCAGCCATGGCTGCGTGAAAACCTGTGCTTACTGTGATGAGGGGAGAGAGGGGTAAAAGAGAGAGAAAGAGACTAATGCCTTAATAAATTTGATTTCAGAGCAAATGAGATGGCTGCTGTTCCATGGCATGGCTATGTTAACCTGGTTTTACATTACCAGCTGAGATGGGAAGCACGGCTATTTTTAGGCTCTTAATACCAGCAGAAGAAAAGAAAAAGAAAGAAAAGAAAGAATAAGAAAGTATAAACCCTGCAGTAAATAACTGGGCCCAGGTGGGACTGGGGTGAGCTGTGAGAGCACGTCTGGACCCGCTCTCCCCAGGGAACCGCCATCCAAGGCCCAGCCATGGGGGTCCGGGTGCCCCAGCTCTCGGGTTGGTGCCTCTCACAGGGGAGGACGTGGGACATGTCTCGGGGCTGGATGGGGACACTGGAGTGCTAGGAGGCCTCCAGCCTGTGAGAGTGCATACGAGGGTCACACAGGGGCTCAGGCTCAGGGATGGCCTGGAGGCTTGTCCTGCTGCAGTGTCACCATTCCTGCCGGACACAGAGGATGCGCGGGTACCGCATCCTGCCCGTCCTCTGCTGCCCTCCCGTCGCACTGGTCCTGCCTCATGTCCCGCAGGTGGGCTGTCCCGCTCCTCCATCCCTCCCGGTCCTGGTCCTCACCTCTACGGCAAACGAGCTGCTGTTGCAGAGAGGAGCCCCCAGGGACGGAGGTGCCTGGAGAAGCACAACTCAGGAAGGATGAGGGGCGTCCAGAGAGCCAAAGCCTTGCAGTGAGCTCCTGATGCAGCACCGTTCGCTGGAGAAACCTCCCTGCCTTTGCCCTAGTGTTAATGAGCCGGAGATAATTAGAGCAGATTCACATCTGGCCGCAGCGTGTGGTTACCTCCTGCTCGAACAGCCCCTGCGACGGCGGGTCCCAGCCCAGGTGCTCCCCTCCGGAGCTGGCAAAGAGTTTGAAGGGGAGATTTTTTTCACTTATACTAAGACTCTTAATACCGGGGATAGCTCGTCCCTGCTTTTGGCAGGGCAGGCACATCCCCGGCACTGCCGAACCATGGGGACCTGCAAGCAGCTCTCTCCTGACCAGGGCTGGCCCTGGTTTCGGGGCGCAGGGACAGCCATCCCTTCCTGCTACGCCTGTTGCTGCTGCAGCTCGGCTGCCCGCTTCCCTGCTGCAATGAATGTCTTTCAGCCCGGGTCTCCTCCAAGCAGCTAATGAGGGGGGGCAGCAGCTAAGAAGCTGTTTGTGTCATGCTGTGAGTTTTTTGGGCACAACTGGAATGTTCCTGCAGCAAGCAAGAAGTTCCTTCTGAATTTTATTATTATTGTTATAATTTGAAGGATAAAATAAAATAGAGGGGAGAGCGAAACGCATGACCATATCAAGTGGAAAAAAATGAATCGTTTCTCTTAAAAACATGGGAAAAGAGTGTTTCATCTCCCTCTCTTTCCCATGAAGAATAAGGAAAAGCCGAGGCAAATCCCACAGACACGTCAAGGTTGCTGAACTTACTTTTTCCCTGGGTTAAACTTGTGCAAGAAGAGGAGGTGAGCTGCAGTGGAGCAGAGCGGGGCGCAGGGGCTGCGCTCGCCAGCGCTGCAGGTCGGGGGCCGCTGGGCACCTGTGGCCAATTTACTTAGAGTTCATTGACCTGAAATTGGGAATCAAAAAGGAAGAGAAATATTAAAATAAATATTCCAGCAAGCTTCATTGGTACCCTGGGGAGCTGCACAAGATCGTGGAGAGTAGGGATAAACCATCCTGATGATGTCAAAGCTCTAAACAAGAGCCCATCCTGCTGATGGGGTTTGAGATCACGGAGCGAGCAGGGAGCTGGCTGGAGTTACTGTCTGTGGGAAGGAGCTCGGCTGATGACCCTGAACATCAATTTGAAATAATCAACTCGCTTCCCCTTCAGAAAACAAAGTCCTGGGAGGTTTGCAACGGGGAGACGGATTAATAGCCCAGAACTACATGTCGGGCCAAGCATGTGGCTGTGTCTGAAGTAAAGGCCAAGCTCACAAGAAGCGATCGAGGCTGGGTTTCCCAAAGAGCCCTCAGCTCTGCTGGAGACGCTCAGGGATGGATTTTGGGTCCCTGCGAGTACCGCAGACAGCTGGGGCTGCAGCACGGCCGGACCACCTGGCATCCCCCACCTGGAGAGGGAATGCTCTCAGCCCCTCAGGACCCCACAGGCCGTTTCCGTCACTCTGGGTTTTTTTCCAGTTGGGTTTAGGCAGAATGAACACTGGTCCGAGCCTGGGAAATGCTTCTGGTGCATGGCATTGGGCTCCGAGGGACTGCCCTCTAGCAGAGGGCTAGAAGGCAAGAGCCGCAGGATAAGTCAGGCAGACGTTACAGAAGTAGACAATTTCTGGTAAAATATTCAGCCCAAGCTGCCTTTGAACCTGCTGTTAATTCCTCCTTGGCCAAGTCTGTGAATACATTTCCCAAATACCAACGTAAGAATGTATTTGCACAGCCTAAACCTGATCTGTATCAACATTTTCCCCTTTGCACTTTGGTCCCATTTCCCCAGGACTCAAGGTTTGAAAAGTTCACACTTGTGAAGGATTTGTCACCATGCTACACAAAATCTCCCTCTCTTTGTCTGCCGGTCCTTGCCTTTAGCAAGCGGAGCCTCCAGCCTGCCCTCTCCACGGTGAGACCTTCTCCTTCCCCGGCCTCTTCCTCCGAGCGAGAGATTTTTACAAAGGCACGAACAACATTTTTACGGCTCTATTACATGCTGATTTTTTCTGCTGCAAAACGCTCCTCTCGGCCCAGGTCCATCAGATATCGCTTCCCCCTTCACCGTTGGGCTGTGAGACACCAGCCAATTCCAGTAACGCCTGCGACAAAGCTGCTGTAATCCTTCTTTCTGCCTCGCTCCTGCTCATCTATCCCAAGCCTGCTTTCATTAATTAGGAGTGAAAAATAGCAATCATTAAAAACTGTTCTTCATTAAAACGTGCTCTCTTCCTCCTGTCCTTCTCGTCTGTTGGCACTTCATCCAATTACTCTGTTCTGTGTGAAGAGCCCCTTCAGGTCCCTCCTCCCTCCTCCCGTGTACCCCTCGACCAGGCCCTCTCCCCGCAACAGAGCAGCAGGGGACACCGGGGACTTGCTCGGCTCCAAACACCATCACCAAAATTAGGTGAAAGGAGGGCTGGGCAGCCTGGCACGACGGGGATGTGCCCAGCAGACAGAGCCCTCCGGGGGAGCCGAGATTGGCTTTGCTGAGTGCCAATGCCGGCTCTTCTGGTCTCAGTTTAATACCAAAAGCGTGTGCCCTTGGCACTGCAGCATGATCTGTCTATTCTTGGCTGGAGAGTAAAACCCTTCCTAGAAAGATGAGTTGGAGGGATGGCAATAGAAGGAACAAGGAAAGGATGTACGGCTGTCGTCTGTGCCCTAGAAACTCCGCGCGAGCTGGGAAGAGGCAGCTTCACAAAACGGGGTCTCCCTCAGTGCTCAGAGTCATCCCAGAGCTGGCAGTGCCGGGACCCTTCCCAGCTCCCGACGGCACCGTGCCGCCTTCGGCCAGCTCTTCATTCGAGATGAATGAATGCAGCTCTTGCTAGCGACACTCATCCATGAGATTGTGTTACAAAACAATAATAATAATAATAATAGTAATAATAATAATAAAAATGATAATAATAGGAATACTACAACAGAGCTTCCCTAATTTACAGTAAATGACTGGGACACCCATTGTGAGTTAATGAAATCTGCGACTTAGCAACCAATGGAGCAAATACCGTTTTGCACAGCCAGGGTAATTCATCACCAGATGCACTTTGTTCCCCCATTTTGACAATTTTAGTTTATTTTTAATTATTGATGCTATCTTATAATGTACCAGTAAATATATGGAAGTGCGTTTTGTAGAAGCAATGAGGTCTCTGTAATCTGAAGCTGGAGAAATGCTCTAAAGCCTTTGTGGCCGGCTGCTCTCCCAGCAGGGGCTTAGGGATGCACAGACCAGTGGAGCCTGGGACACTGCTGTCCATGACACGCTGTGGAAGCGGAGGCAGTGCCTGAGCCCCTCAGAGCCCGATGCTTGTGCTGGGCACAGGGCACCCCAATACCAGAGATCCCAGTGACGGGGCTGGGACAGGCCGAGCAGAAGCTGCTGGCTGCCCTTATTTACCGCTGCAATATTGAGCAGGTCTTTTGTGAACAAACCGTTCTCCTACCAGGCACAAATTGCCTTTGTTCTCTCCCCAGCCTCCCTCTCCGCTGCTTCCTCCTGCCCACACCGCACCCAGGGTCCCTCCGACCTGCCGCGCATCCCTCCCTCCCCTGCTCCCCAGCCAGAGGTATTTTGCAAACACAAATGCATTAACAAGCTGGTAAGAGCCCCCATGAATATTTCATGTTTAACATGCCCTCGTTTCCTTCTGTTTAATGGATGCTCTCCCCATTATGTCTCCGCTTGTTTGAGCAGGATACCTTTTCAGTGGAACATAAAAGCCGCTCCCTGGTGAGGTGGAGAGGAAACCACTTAGCTCTGTGATTCAATAGCCCCAGACGCGGACGGGTCCAGCCGCCCACCCTGGCGTGATCTGCAGATTGGGTTTCCTTTAACAGCTCCTCTTTCCCTCTCTCAGCCTTTTTTTTTTTTTTTTCCCCCACTGAATTTTGCTGGCACGTGGGTCCGGAAAGCCCCGCGCCTCCCCCAGCTGCTTCCAGGTGGTGGTTTGCTGCGGGACACCAGATGAGACCAGAAACCATCCTTCTGGGCACTTCTCAATGCCCCGGGCAATGCAGGGAGGAGGGAAGGTGCCAGGGTGGTGGTACCCAATCTCCGCTTCCCTCCAGCCGATGCCTGGGCATGGGGGACGGGACGAGGGACACCAAGCGGGTACCCGGAGCTGCGGGGCTGTCCCCTGCCCTGCCAGGACGTGAGGGGAGAGCAACGCCTGGGTCACGGGCCGCTTTCCCTCGGCTGGCTGTTGCAGAGAGACCCGTGCCTCCAGCCAGGAGGTGTAACAGCCCCGGGACCGGCGGGATCTCTTACACGGAGAGGTGATGGGGAAGACCTGGAGGGTGACTGCAGACAGGAACGGGAGTGATGGGATCTGCAAGCTGGAAATGGTGGATTTCGTGGCTTGGGTGGTGGAGGAGAAAGGCCAGTCCCCTAATCAAAGATGCTGCCCTGCAGTTTTCTGGGGGCGTCATTCCCTTGGCCTCTCTTTCCCCAGGGAACACCTCCTCTGGCTCAGCTCTCACGGGGGAAGCTGTGGGTTGAAAGGTGCCACCATCAGCGAGAGTCGCTGCTGACCAGCTTGGACACGGCATCAGTGTGGCAGTAAACAGGCATCGTTGGTGTAATCCCAGGCTCTGCAAAATTGATGAGAGAAGACGTGTTAGCTGCAATAAAGGCCAAGAAGCGAGGAAAAAATGAATTGATGTGACAAGGGTTTTAAAACTTTAAACATGGGTTGCCTGTGCGGTGAGTGGGAGGCAGGCCAGTGGGTCTCAGCTCCTCCCAAATCTTCTCCCACATCATCGTCCTGGTGCTGAGCCGCTGCGGTGCCTCCTCCAGAGCTGCCCATGAGCTGATGCCCATCTCGCCCAGAGGCAGGGAGTGGGTGCAGCAGGCTCCGGGAGGCTGCGGTGCTCCCTGTACCCAGCAGAGCCGCTGCGTGGGGCCCCACGGCATCACCCCAGGGGCTGCGTTGCGCCCCTGCCGCTCCGGACCTCAGTGTTTGCTCTGCGTTTCAGTGAGTCCCGCTGCATTGCCAAACCTGCCCGCGGGTCTGCCCGGACGAGCGCAGGAGGTGGGCACCCCGCTGAGATGCTGTTGTCGCAGGTGGTGCATCAGCAGCCCCGAGCTGGGGGTCCCACTCCAATCACACGAGCACGAAGTGGTGATTTTAGTGTGCAACTTCATCTTTCAACAGCAAACCTAGATGCTCAAGGTTTGGCTTCCCAGTGTGCCTCCAGGCTCTTGCATAGGAAGCCACGTTCCCTGGAGCTTCCACACGCTGGGATGTTTCAGGCGGGGTGGAGGGGTCTCAGTGAGAGCTGCTGCTGGAAAAGACTCAGTCTTGGAGAATCAAAAAGTGAAAAAGGAATTGATCCAGGTTTAATGAAATGTTACATTTCACTTGCAGGGAAATATTTGTTTTGTTCTGGAGCATTAGTTTTTAAAAAGTAGGATTGAAAGACGTTTTAAAAGCAAAGGATTTTGGAGAGAAAAATCGACACATTTCATTGTTGAAATGTCAAAGGGTGGTTCTTAATCTGGAAAAAAGAAAATTTAATTTAAAGATCTCAGTGTGACCAAAACGAATGCAGAAAGTGCAGAACTGGTGTAGTCGGCCGAGAAAAACTTTTACTCAAACAGAATAATTTCCCATCTCAAAGGCTTCGCTAGCAGCTCAGGTGCTGTGTGACCCCCAGATCCCGGCGTGAGTCCGACCCCGGCGGGCAGGAGAGCCCGGAGAGCCCCCGGCCCTGCCCCGGCCGCAGTGCTCTGTCCCACACCCCGGCACGGGACGAGCCCTCCTGCATCCCGACGCTGCCGGGGACCGGGACGGGCGGCGGGCAGGCACAGAGCAGGATGGCAACTGCAATTAGTCCTTCGGTTTTGATACAATTATAAATTACATGGAGTAGTAATGAAAACAAAGTCCCGGCCAACAGCATGTTCCTGCCAAGCCGCCATCGAGGGACTCTGGCTCGAATTAGATTTCCTCTGGTGACGGGGTGTTGATAGACCCCATTTGTGTGTGTACATGATGGGAGGGCTGCGGACAACCTGCGCGAGCCGGGATCGCTGTGGGATTGTGCCGGGGTCTCCCCAGCTCAGCCACAACATCCCGGGCACGAGGATCCAGTAGCGCTGGCAAGTCCCAAGATGCACATTTGTACCGGGGAGCTCGACTCAAACACCAGCGGCAGCTGCCGCCGGGGCAGAGCATCACGCTGCACGGGGACACGATTCTCCCATTTCACTGGCAGATGAGCCCCGCTCCAGCTCCCACATCCTCCTCATCCTCTGAGCTTCATGGGTGTCCCAAAACACAGCACCGTGGTGTGTACCCAAGGCACCTGGCTCCCCTGGAGCTGGCTGCCGGCCGGGACAGGGGATGCCCTGGCTGTACTCATAGCAGCTCCAAAATGTCTCTGCTGCAGGTCAGGGCTTATCATCTGTGGGAAACCTCTGATAAAATGCATGTGAAGTCTCTGTAAATAACCAGGAGTGCAGGATCAAACCCTTCATGCAGTGATCCACACATGGGACCTTTCCAGGCTGGGGACAATTCGGGGTCCCATGCAAAGGGACCACCCTCTTGGTGTGGGTGCATTTTCTGGCGCGTGTCCCCGAACACGACTGATGTGGGGGTCCCGGGTGGAGGAGCTGGGCAGGGGCTGGGAGAGGACACCCACATCCTGCAGACCTTTGGGGCATTGCAGTGGAGTGGGGTGGCGACACCTCCTGTCCGTGGCTGTCCCCAGGGCTTGCTGACTGACG
Source organism: Aptenodytes patagonicus (assembly GCF_965638725.1). Taxonomy (NCBI): domain Eukaryota; kingdom Metazoa; phylum Chordata; class Aves; order Sphenisciformes; family Spheniscidae; genus Aptenodytes; species Aptenodytes patagonicus. The sequence continues at coordinate 10,953,301 of NC_134957.1, read as the reverse complement.
TTACACGTGTCTCCCCACACCCAAAGCACCAGTCTGATGCCAGTGGAAACATCCTGGTGTCACCCATTCCTGGCCTGAAATAAGCCACTTGTCTGTGAGAGGCGTGGGGGCGTGGAAGAAGCAGGCTCCTCAGACCCCGGGTCCTGATCTCGTCTCGTCTGGGGGGCAGTGCAGCAGGGGGGTCCCAGCCCAGCCCTGGTCTTTGGGTATTGGGGAGGGAAGGGGGTCCCCTGTCTCCATAGCCAGTCACCTCTCAACTCAGCCCACTGACAGCCAGACTTTGGGGTGCCTCTTCGGCACCTCTCCTCCTCCCGTGGTTCCCCTCCATGCCTGTTCTTCCCCCCCCCCCCCGACCCTTTCCTTTTACATGCAGGATTTTAATCTAATTTTCTCAATGCAAATCTTAACAGAGAAAAACCTTGAAATCGAATCTACAGAAGTCTCCTTTCACAGTTCAGAGATTTGATTAAATTGCAAGCTTTGTTAATATTTGGTGCGATGGCGGGGAGAGAGAGGAGGTGGGGAGGGAAGAGGGGAGAGGAGCGAGTGGATCTGTCAGAGGGGCGGCCAGGGCCTTTTCAAATAATCTGTTTACCCCTGCAGCTAAGGAGCCCATTAGCAAGCATTCTCGTTTCTAATTTCCCATCGTGCCGTGTCCCGCAGACCTCGCTGTGTTTATTTGGAGAAGCAGAACAAAATTGTTTGTATAATTAGATCTGCTACAAGGGCTGCCCTTGAAGGGTCCCCAGCAGGAAGCTTTCGATTGCAAAGGGCCCCCGCCACCACGGACCCCCAGCCCCAGCCTGCAGCACGGCCGGAGCCGCGCGGGGCGGCCAACAACAACACCATCCCACCAGGATGGGCTGCGGGGCCTCCGTGGGGCCCATATGCCTTCCCTGCCTGCTGCCTGCTGCCTGCCCACGGTTGTACAGACCCGCATTGTTCTGGGCTGCCCCCGGCGAGCGATGCAAGCTGCAGATAGGGCTTTTCCCGAGAGACAAAGCCAAGGGCTGGTCTGGCTGCCCGCTCCCATCCCCTGCCTGCCAGGAAGGTGTCAGCGCCGTGGGGCGGGCAGCGGTGCCGAGGGCAGGACCGGGCTCCCACGGAATGGCCACCAGCTGCCCATCTCCAGCAGCCCAGTGGCTGGCTCCCCGTGCCGGGGTTGCCATGGGGCTGCCGCGCTCCCGCATCCCACCTGGCTGGGAGGCGGCTTCCCGCCCGCGTGGCCGCGGCCCCAAAATGGGATGTTTTCCAGCTGTGTTGGTGTGGGGAACCTTCCTCCTTCCCAGCTGCTGGATCCGGGCAGAGCTTCCCTGCTCCCACCGAACCATCACGGAGCCATGGATGTGCTCGCTGCTTCCCAGGTGCTGGCTCCGGCAGCAGAGAGGAGAAACATGGGCAGGATTTTCCCCCAAGCAACTTGTCTTCTCTTCCTCTGGAAATGTCGCTAACTGCCCCGCTATAGGCTTAACTAATGAAAAAAGAGGCTTTTATAAATATTGCTTCAGAAACGCAAAATACTGTTCTTGCGGTGCAAGGTTTTACAATCGGTTCGCTGTGTATTTCTAACAAGGTTTTCTCGGCGAGGTGATTAACCCCAGCATGGAGCCACAACAGATGGGCACATATGAAAACGCAGCTGAGGTGTCCAGGAGATGCTCTGCCTGTGTTTGGCACATTTAACCACATCATCTCAGATCGCCTGACTTCAGATACTTCCTAAATAACACAAATAAATAAAAAGGATCACCGGGCTCAGTCTTGATGATTAATCATGGTATTATCACCGCTCAGACACTCAAAACACGCCATTTCCAATGCGAGCTCCCCCCACTGCCGTGGCAGGGAGTGACTGCTGCATCCCGGCGTGCTCACCGCGGGAGCTGCCGGGCTCTCCATGGACGCAGGCTCTGCCTCCCGGAGCTAATCCCCCCTGATGGCTCAGAGGAGCATCGCGCATGGGAACCGCCGTCCCCACTGGCAGGGATGTCCCCTGGGGGCTGCTGGCAGGGCTGGAGCTGTGAGGACCCCCTGGAGCACCGAGCACCTCGAGGGCAGGAGGTGCAACGGGGGGAGCAAGAGCCCTTTGTGAGCAAACCTCCTCTCCCGTTTTCTCTCTTCTTCCCTTGAGGTGGGTGGAGAGCAGAGGCCACGTGAGCAATTTAATGGAGCAGAACTTGGCTTTAATCTGTTCCCATAAATGTTTACGATCCCCTAATTATTAACATTTAATGCCGTATTAATTCATTGATGGGCTTTCATTTTTGTTTTTAATGGCTCGGCAATTTCTGCTCTCCCCTTTTGCTCTTTTGTTCTTGAAGAAGAGGCGGCAGCACACAGCGGGGTGTGACGGGACGGGATGGCTCTGCCTCCTCCGCTCCTCTTCCAGGGACGAAGGGCCTCGGGGATCCACAACTGCTCTTCCCCGCACGGGGGAGGAGGGCTGGGAGAGGGGAGGAACCCCGCAGCCATGGTGAGGGTCCCTGAGCCCAGGATCCCCCTTGCTGGGTGGCAAAACAGGACTGGAAATGCTTGCAAGCTTCGGGCCGAGCTGGAGACACGGTGGGAATTGCAGAGGGAGAATCTCAGAGGAAAACCCCTGGGACGGGGAGCACGCATGTTTTTTTAAATGATGTTTATTTGAAGTGTCCTGCTGAAATGCTTCCAGCGTTGCCCAGCTCACACACGTCCCTCCCGCCGTCCCCCACCCATTGCTCCACTGGCTGAGATGTTTATTTAAGTGTCCTGAAAACTTTATCTGGAAATCAGTTCCCTTCTCTTTCCCTTGTCCGCCTTTCCACTTTCTTTTCCTCCCATTCATCACTTTGAAAAATGACCCGTTTTCTCTCCCTCGCTGGGTGCCTCCTCCTCCTCCCCACGCTGCCTGCGGCCGTGGCGGGCAGCTCCCTGACAGCGAGGGCTGCCCCCTAATTAATGGTGCTTCTCTGGGGAAGTCACAACTACATCCCCGGGGGCAGGTGGGGGTGACAGATGGTCCTTCTCACACCAGGACACACCGCGGTCCCTGGGGCATCGCTGCGGTGCCGGCAGAGCGGGGCAGCTGGGGATGGCAGAGGGACCTGCCCCGTCCTGCCCATCCCATGGGGACCACAGCGATGGAGGAGAAATGAGAGATGTGCTTGTAGAAGACCCTGGTGTGGGGTTTCTCCCATCCTGGGCCGGGGTGCTGGTCTTCGCTGAGCATCCTCTCACCTGGCTGGCTGCTCCAGCTTCTCACATTGTCAGAATTCGCCAGGAAAAAAAAAAAAAAATCAATTAACTAAAGCCAAACCCTGAAACAATTATTTGTCCACTTCCCAACCTCATTTGGGAAACATAAAAACACACACTTATTTCAGGCTGACGTGCGAATGCACATGCTGTCTGCATTTCCATGACTAATTTCATCTGCACACAGAAGCCCCCTCCCCTTTACCCTTTCCCACCTACATCTGTTCCCCACACTCTGGACCTGGCCAGCAAAAGCAAGAAAAAACAGCAGAAAAAAAGGAGAGAAGAGATGGGAAAATGCACAAAAGCTGTGGAAAAAAAGTATGGCGGGAGTTGGAAATTTCATTTTCTATCTAGGGCTCCGTCACCTAGGTGCATAAGCTCAGCTCTGTAAAGCCAGGATTAACAGCTCCGGTGTGCAGGAGCCGCCCCCGAGCCTTGCTGGACCGCGCCTGGCCGCCCCTCTCCTTGCCTGCCCACCGCCCCGGCACCTTCCTCCCAAAATCCACAGCCCTCGCTCTGAACACCGGGCGCTGCGGTAGTGCACTGGGCGTCCCCTTGTTGCTCTGGTCCCTGCAGTATTTGAGTATTTGCCTGGAAAAAAGGTCTGTAAAACCTGACGAAGCCTGTGCCCAGGCTGGCGCCTTGCCGTGGGAGCTGCAGCCACCAGCACGGTGGGCTGCCCCTGCGCCCAGCACCACCTTCCAGCCAGGTTTCCCAATGCCTGATCAGAAAATCCCATGCGGGTCTGTGCTCGTGCCTTGTTCCTGGGGGACGATGGGGGACAGCGAAGCCCTGGCAGCCCTTGGGGGACAGCAAAGCCCTGGCAGCCCTCAGTGTCCAGCCAAATCTTCACCTGCTTTTCTTTGCAGCTGGCCCCAAAAGCGAGGAGGCTGCCTGCTCGCATCCCTGCTCTTCCACAAAGAGCCCAGGTATTAATTTCCACAGTGAAGAGCAAACTTCCTTCGCTCCAGCCCTCACAGCGCTCTCCTCCCTGCGCTCCCCGGGCTAATCCTGGGAGCCGTCCGCACTTCTCTGCTAAACCTCTCTTCCAGGCATGTATTGATCATGGCATTAGCTATAACCACGTCCTGCCAGCGTCGGCTGGATGGCGTGGTGCTCGGGGAGGATGGGTACCGCTGCCGTTTCAGTCCCATGGTTAGGCTCCTAAATTGTATAAAATAATAGAGACTAAAGGAATATTTTTAAAAAGCTGTGAAAATCGCCCTGTGAATTGCTTTCGCACTTGTAAGGGAGCAGGGCTGGAGCACTGGGGTATGGGCTGCTGAGCATCCGCACGGCGAGTGGCTCAGACGAGTGCTCTGTACCAGGAACAGGGGACCGGGGACCGGGGACCAGGGCTGCGGACCAGGACCAGGGACCGGAGTGAGGTGGGGGGACACCCCCTGCAGCACGGCAGCTCGCAGGCATGGGCTCAGGCACACTCAAGTGCAGTCGTGCCCCAGCCCAGGGCTCGGTGGCAGGGCGAGCTTTCCTCTCCCTCCTCCTTGCCCTCCGGCAGCTCCCCGTGCATCAGCAGTCATTTCTGGAAAACGGCCTCCCTGAGGCGGGCCGCTCCTGGGACTTTCAGTAAATAGAGGCAAAGGCGCAGCCTTCAAGATGAGGGGCAGTGTCAGATCCCTGCCAAAGATACCCTGTGTTTGGAAATGATTTCCTTTCCCTTGATCATACTTTGATTCTTTAACTGTGTTTTTCCTGCAGTTTTTCTTTATGCCGGCAATTAATCTATTGCTCCTAATGAGGAAGCATGAATTTCCTTGGGAAGAAAGTCAATCGGTTGTGTCCAGTGCGAACTGGGCAGGAGCACACGTGGGATGCGAGGGGCTGGTGGCCCGGAGGCTTTGTTGGGCATGCAGGGAGGATCCCCGCAGATCCCCACGAGCACAGAAACCGCTTTTGGGATGGATGTGACCACGTAAGTTATGACTTGCTATTATTATGCAGCAGGTTTTTAGGAATGCAGATAGCTACCTACATAGTTGCACACTATAGTGCCATTATATTAATGTATTTTTGTAGCTATTTATTAAACAGGCCCCTACAGATAGAAAAGTCTTAGGAACCGCTGTCAGTCACTCTCACTCCCCGCCCTGTGCGGACAGCACTTGCAGAAGAACACCCCAGCAGGGAAGGCTGCTGTGACGTCTGGGCCTCTCCAGCTGTTTTCTTTACAGTTTTAAAAAAATAATTTTAATTGCCTTTAGGCAAAGGCTGATGCAGGGCAGCAGGGACCTCTTTGTTTTATCTGATTCATCCCTGCTGCTCCCACCCCGGCAGTCAGTCAGAGGGCAGCCAGAGGCAGGGCAGGACAAGACCTCTCGGCTGCCCAGCCCGTCCACCCCAGAGATGCTCAGCCATTCCCCATCCAGCCCTTTATCATCTAGCAGATATAGCTCTACCTGTGCCATCCACACCTCTTTTCTCTTCCTTTTTAGTCTTGGTTACTATTGTCTCTGGCTGTTTTTGTCTCCCTTGGGATACCTTGGTTTTCCAGCTCTGACTTCCCTATGGACTCCTCTATCCGCCCCGGTGCGGAGGCAGGTTAAAGACGAGGCAAAGCCGTGGCTGGTTTGCAGAGATGGGATCCGAGACTCCGCCGGCAGGGAAGGACTTCCCCTGCCTCCCTCCTGACAGCTCCCGGGGAGGTAAATTTGTCCAGCGCAGCCCAGAGAGCCTAACCTGGGATGAACTCTGTCCGCTGCCTCTGCCGAAGGCTGCAAGAGGAAAGAAAAGCTCAGTCTGTGGCAGGATGCGAAGGACGGCTCGGACCAGGGGAGAGCGTAGTGCTTAGAGACTCGGTGGGTGAAGAAAATGAGCTCAATTACAGAGGAGCTCCAGAAATCAGAGCTCAGCCTTTGCTTAGGTAATGAACAGAAAAATCCCCATCGCTGGGATCCTCACAAAGGAGTAAAAGACACCCACCTGCCCCACACCAGGGAAAGTCACCGGGCACGTGGTGGGCACTCAGCGGGGGATGCCAGCCTTACCCGTCCTCCCTCCCCGGAGAGGGCACGGTTACATTTCCGAGGTCTCAAGAAGGGCTTGAGCAGCAGGAGAGTGGAAGAAGGAAAGCGAGCGCTGGCGGGCTGGCTGGCGTCGGGCTCGCCTGCCAGCTCCCCGGCGTCCCTGCCAGCCTGGGCAGCGCCGACAATGCCGGTCTGTGAGGCACAGATGCAGCCACTCGACGCCTGACGCCCAGCTCCTTCAGCCCCTGCACAAGCCCTTGCTGAAAAATGCTGATACCAAGTTTGATACCAAGTCAGCTTTAATGGGAAGATTATTTGCAAGTCTTTTCCTGGCAGCAACAACAGCAGCAGCAGTAGCAACAACAACAGTCTCTCTGCAAAAAGCTGAAAAGCTGCCAGGCAGATTTTCAAGTGAAAAGATGGCAATAAAAGGAAATTTGCCATTGCACAGCCCCCTCCGCATCTCACCAAGCAGCTGCAGCAAATCCTGGTGCTTTTGTTTTTATCTTTGCAGAGCTCTGTGCCCATTTCTTGTATCCTGAGTCCACCACCTCTTAATTATCTTTCAAAGCCACAGCAGCGGGGAGGGATGGCAGCTGGGATCCTTTCTCCGAGTCGTGCTCCAGCACGTGGCTGGGGAGCAGGATCGGACGTGCACGAGAGCCACAGAAAATGGAGCAGCTTGGAGCAAACCCACCCACCACAGGGTTTAGACCCCTTTTCCTGGGTGTGTGAAAAGCTCTGCCTTTGCTTTATTGTCAGAGTAAACGTGTTCTCATCTCTCTAGCACACTGCTTTCATCAAACGTTAAGGTCCTTGTAAGGATTAAATCATGAAAACTAACAAGCCCTCCTACTAAAGTAACAGGACAGCGGTTAATAAATTAGACGTGCTTACGAACAGTGGGCGGGATAGAAATACGATTTTACCTGTATCTCTTACGGGGAGGCTAATGGGGAAGCAGAAGGATGCTATCCGCTCTCGCAGACGGCACATGGAGGCAAACGGAGGTGTCCCCTGGGGAGGGTACGTCGCGGGGAGGGAGGAACGGGAATGGAAAAGACCTTGCCAGGTGCTGCTCAGTCCCTTCCCTTCCTTGGGACAGGATTTTTCCCAGCAAAACCCATAAAGGGACAAGTTTACTTGAGTAACTATACAATGAGGCCTCCGGTGCTTTGCTCGGATAGTGATACCGCACACCAGTGGAACAGGGCAGCTGGGGAATTTCCTCTGGTTTTCACGAAAATGTTTATCTACTTGAACTGCCCCTTCACTGCCTTGGGTGTGAGCTGAGCCGCCCTCCCGAGTTCTAGTTTTTACCCAACAAGACCCATTCCTCAGTGGCTGTTTACAAACCCCCGCAGTGTGCTTGATAAAGGGGAACACGGCACAGAAATACCACATCTGGGGTGCCTTAGAACATAGAAATATTTAAATTACGTATACCAGTCCCGATCTTTTCTTGTGATGAAAAAACAAGGGAGTCCAGGGAGCATTTAGGAGGATGAAAGACGTAAGTGCTAACAGAAAACGCTTCCTATATAGAACAGAATTAACATGAGGGACTCGGTGCGTGAGTGAGACGGGGAGCACAGCAGGAGTCGCAGGGGAATTAGAAGTTTGCAGGGGCGACGGGAGCACCCACCGCCCACCGGAGAGGAGGCGCAGGTGCTCTGAGCATGCAGAAGGAGGAAGCAGCATTTCCCTGGTGGGGGGAAATTCCATGAATTTGGCTTCCGTTTTTATCTTGAATATGGTGCGCTGGAAATTTGCTTTTCAGAAATGCTAAAGCATCGATGAGAACCTGATAGATTTCAACATTCCCCTAGCACAAAGCTTTAGTTTGTTTAGTTTTGCCTCGACCATTTGGCTACTGCCACCTCCTGACCCCATCTCTGCTGCCCGGCGGGGCTGGGGAGCCAGGGATGCCGGCAAGGTCCTGCTCAGCAAAGACCTGAGTCTTTGATGTGGGACTCGCTGTGCTCTTGCTGAGGCACCTGATACCGTGCGATACCGACTGCGATCTGTGCTCGTAGCGTAGCTGGGCCATGGCGCTGGTGGGGGTCCCCAAACCTGACATCCCTCTGTCGCAGGCTATTCTCTGGGAAAAGGTACCCACTGCTCTGCTGCAGCATCGCACCGCTGCTACCAGCAGTGGGAGGCCTGAGCGCTCCTTCCCGCGAGCCTGGACTATGTTCAGGCAGATCCCCTGGTATGCTGGTTAGGATCCCCAGGCTGAAATCGGGGTGATCCTATAAAGAAGGACAGAGTGCGAACCCAGTTCAAATGAAAGCACTTATGGCCATGAACCTGGCAAACAGCATTTGGAGCTCTGTAGCAAAAACAAAACAGACCCAGACGGCACATATTTTCTTTCCTTTGAAAGGGAAAACACAAAGTTAAAGGATTTAAAACTTTTTTTTTTTTTAGAGGAATTAAAACAAAATTCACATCTGGAATGACAACTCCTAACCCTACCCGTACCCCCCAAATTAATCAGGCCCTGTAATGGAAATGCTGACAGACTCATAACTCCAACCTTTCAAACACAGATCTGGTATTAAACTGCCCCTGAAGACCTCTAAGGAGCAGCGCTCGAGCGACAGCATTTTGCAAGCACTGAAGGAGATGCAGGCAGAGCGGCGTGGCAGCTGGTGATGGGGGGCTTGTCCCCTCTGCCTGTCCAGGGTCCCTGTCCGCTCCTTCAACATGGGGCTGCTGCTTTGCGTGCTACAGGCAGGCTCTTGCGTGCTGCACCGACCCCGCGGCACAGGGCGTGCAGGCACTCACATACCCTCCTATCCCTCTGCCCCAGGCGAACACGTACAGCTCACACGGCTGCTGCATCTCTTTTCCCTGGGGTGCAGGAACCAGGCACTGCCCCTCCCTCCGTGCTGGTGCACTGCCTGGTCACACTGGCTGTCCCCTGGTGCCTGTGCCGTGCCCACCCACTCCGCCCTTGCCAGCTGTCCCTGGGATAGCAAGGGACCCCGCCGCACTGCACCGTCCCGCTGTGAGCTTGTGTGCCAGGGCTTTTGGGAAATCCCCCTGAGTGGCGCTCGGCGCATGCTGGCTGCACTAAACCTGACATGTTCTTTCCCTTCAAAGCTGCTGGTCCCTTGCAATTGTTTAAACTTTGGAAGCATTAATGTACAAGCTGTAAAAATAGAGCCTGATGCCAAGAGACCCATCTAACACGTCTTTGAACTTTATGTCAGCCTGCCGGCAGCTGCAGGTCTCTCCCTCCATTGCCTCCCTGGGGCAGCTCAATCCTCGGGTGACCCAGCCGGTGTGGGGAGCGGGGCGGCTCAGTGCCCAGGTAGGAGGTGTCAGGATGGGGACATGGATTCAGCGATTTGCAGCCCGCGATGCATCTCAGGCAGAGGCAGGGTGGAGATGAGCACAGCCCGGGGCACCCTGCCCATGTCCAGGAGCTGGCTGAAGGCTGGATTTGGGGTAGGAGGGAAGGGAGGATGTCTTGGAAAGGAGGATATGGGAGAGTGAGGACTGAACAAAAGCTCTTTGAAGGGTGAGTGTTGGTTGCAGAAAGTTGGTTGCATGGGTGCTCCAGCAAACAGCTTGGCTTTCACCATGCCAAGAGAGCCACTCACCCCTGTGACAGCCTTTCTGAGCTGCTGACCCCGTCACGGACGGGAACTTCTGTCAGGGGAGGGGAAGGTGTGATAGGCAGGGGCTCAGGTTTTACCTCTCTCCCTAGAACAGGCTCCCGACTGTGCTGACAGCACCTCATGCGTTTGTGACGGTGACTCTAGGGTGATGGTTACTGTGAGTGTCCAGACCACGGCTTGGAGGGAAGGGCTCGGGGGAAATGTGGGTACCCAGCCAGGGGACAAGCACGGGGCAGCGCAGAGGCACGGGGCTTTGCGGGTGCTGGAGGTGCCAGGAGCTCTGGTCCAGCAGCGAGGCAGCGTGGGAAGCACCTGGGCAGCGTGGGCTGGCAACAGCCATCCCACCCCATGCACGCAGCTCTAGGGTTGGATAAAACAACCCCAACCTCCCAGCTGACTGACATGGGGACTGGGATGTGGTGTTCAGCTCTCACATACTCCTTAATAACCAGGGGCTTTGCCAAGCGGTCCTTGTCACTGGAGCCAGCACGGTAACATCATCGCCTGCGGCTGCACTGGGGCTCCCTGCACGCGCGGAGCAGCCTGCAGCCTGCTGGGCGAGCAGCCCGGCCAGCAAGAGGGACTGGAAATAGAAAGCTCTATTGTTTACCCACCTGTCCGAGTTACAAAGGGCCAAATGGATTTTCATGAAATGTTATTAAAAAATGAAAAGGGTTTGGCTTCCGGGCCGAGGCCCCGTTTGCCAAGTCAGCCCCAGGCAAAAAGTTTTATGACTAAGTATGTAATAAAACCCTTTGAAAGAGGGGCTTATAACCAAAGTCTCCACAGACCCTCTCCACTCAAGGGCAGCACATGGTGGATTGCAATGCGTTCATATCCTGCTCGGTCCTCTTCTGAAGGCATTTTTCCACGACAGGAACAAAATTACCCTCTAGACAGACGCGCTGCTCCCTGCAGCGTTACGGCTCTGCCGTCACTGGCAGCCTCCTGCTGGGAGGTGTCGAGGTGGGCTCCCAGGCAGGCAGGGACCCTTCCTCTCTGAGGGAGCACGGCTGGGCTGAGCAGCGAGGGACTGGGGGCGGAGGGGACATGTGCCAGGACGGACTAGCTCCGAACAAGCACATGTGCTTTGTGCATGGGAAAGGAGCTTCCATGCCCTGCGGCTGGCTGGGATGGTACCCTGGAGCATCAGCCCTGAGGGGACACCACGTGCAAGCCAATGTGCAAGCCTCTGGTGGGCTGAACAGGCATCTCTGAAGGGTTTGTCTAAGGGTTGGAAGGGTGTAAGCACCGAACGGTTTGGGAAGGTCCTCGGGGAGTGAACTTGAACAGGGCCAGCTGAATAATATATCGATGTGAGTGTCATATATACTGTGCATGGCACGCACGTGCTCCCCACAAACGTGCTCCATCCGTACAGTATTTTTGTGTGCAAATCTTAGCTTTGAATAATTTGTAAATAATGTTCTCATTATTTTGCTAGCTCTAATTAGGACAAAGGGGAAAGAAATTAAGTATTTAGGCTGACTCCCAGGGAAACTTCATAGAGCAGAGCAACTCCATAGACTTCAGAGCAGTATCCTAAGGGGAGTGATGGAAACCCTGAGCCGTTTAAATTTAGACTGGAGGAAGCCCTGGGGGTTAATGCACAGGCCTGTGTTGGCCCATGGAGGGTAGGTGAGAAGATAAAAAGGCCTTTTTCATTTCTTTCCATGGCATTGCAGTGAAGGATTAGAGGGCAGACTGCAGATTTCTCTTTCCTGCAATATATCGCTCCTTGGGCTGGAATCTTGTGCTCCACTCTTTTGTGATCAGGGTTTAAACTGGCATTTAACAAGATCACTACAGCAGAGTAATGAGACATCACTTCAGTGCTGCAAATACCAATCTGCAGTTAAAAACTGTATGCGTCAATTGATGGCTTTGTTTCCACAGTTGTCTTGTTAGATGTCAATCACATGGCTAAGCAAGCCTTTCAAGCAGATAGATATAAGTGTGAGGGATGTAAGAGTAAGTGAGTGGGTTATGTATGTTATTTGAAGTTAATTACAGCGGGAGAATGACAGGAGCTGCTGTTGGACAACATGCCTTGGAGTGAAGCCTGCAGGAGATGTCGGCAGCCGGAGGGGCAGGTTTGTGCAAACCTCCCGGGTGAAGGCTGGCCGGGGCCGGGGACTTCTGCGTGAAGTCTAACAAATGAATCCTCCAGCTTCTCTTGCCTTCTCCCTTGCCTGCAGAAGCAATCAGATATTGGGGGGCAAAAGTAGCTGTGAAGGCATGAAAACCTTGTGCCCCTGCAGAAGGCAGGCTCTGAGAGGGGAAACAGAGCAAACCCCAGGGTAATAGCGGGCAGAGGGAGAGGAGCAATGCTAACACATTGGCTGTTGGGGAAGCTTTGACCTTGCCAGGCAGGTGGAAAGGCTGATGATACGCTGATATATGGGCTTACCTTTCTCGTCCAAGCCACATTTCAACAGATGTCCTTCTAGCACTGTGTCATATCACGGCTGAGTGCTAGGGGTGCTGGAGGTGCTGGGGACGGAGGGAGAGGGATGGTGACAAGGCAGGAATGCAGGTCAAAGCAACGGAGGGGCTTTAGCTCCCCGCTTGTGCTCTCTGCGCTGCAGACGGCACGATGGGTGGCTGCGGGTCCTGGGCTGGGACACCCGGAGGGTGCTGTGTGCTGACGGACAGGCAGCCTCGCATCGGCATCTCCGAGCGGGCAAGGGAATCTCAGTGGCAGAGAAGAGCGGGGGGAGCACGGCTGCAGCCCCTTCTCTCACTGCCGTGCGAAGCCCCCCCCGGACAGAGCTGCGCCCCAGCAGGCGTGGGGCCGTGCCCGGCGGTGTGCTGGGGCTCTCTACAACGCCCCGTTAAAAGCAAACCTGTGTTTCTCTAACAGCAATAAACCCGACCCCAGCCCTGCAAGCCAGGCAGCCCCTGTGTGTGGGGGGGCTGTGCAGCAGGAGGGCAGTGCTGAGCACCCCCGGCCCCCCCGTGTCCACTGGGAAACGCCTCTAATCCCCTTATTATAAGGTCAGAGCTCCGCTCCCGGTCACAAATATGTTTCACTTTTAATTTTCCCACCGCCGGCCCCGGATGAGCCCCTGCTCCCCCCAGATGGGCTCCCCCCAGCCAGCCAGGCACAGGGGTCCCGCAGCTGGGGTGAGGGGTCAGGCTGGGCAGGGGGGGCGGCAGGGGGAGGAAGGGGTGGGGGGGGATTTTTAATTCAGCCAGAAAAATTGTCTGTGGGATGAAAGGCAGCAGATCCTGCGAGGGAGAACGTGTGGGAGGTGCAAGAAGAGCCAAAAATAGCCCCACGTCAGGGGAGCACGGGGGACTTGTGGGCGCCCCGCACCAGCCTTACCCCTGGAAAAGGGCGCAGCTAAGGCTGACCCCAAAATAGAAATCCTTTCCTGTGAAAAAGGCTCTGCTTTTCTAATAACAGAACACATTCTTGAAATTGGGTGAAATGTCGTCGGTTTCCTCGACATTCCCCATCTTTCAGTGACTTAGAAGTACCAGATAATCTGTAACGAACACACACGTCATGCCCAAGCTATGGGGAACTGCCGGCATGTGGCATTTATTTAGTTATTGTAAGGGAAGGCAGAGAATTTAAGGTTTGCTGCTAACAATTCACCACGCATGAACGCCTGGAAAAAAATCCAGCCCAACTTCCCATTCAGAAGTCTGGAAAATGTAGTCCGAGAGCCCTGTCCTGTGCTCAGCTGGGAGAGCCCCGTGGAGCAACGCAGGCAAGACCCCCTGCACATCTCAAGGGTTTTGAACTGCAGTTCTTCGGGCCGGTCAGTGAAACACAAACTCCTGAAGCCCTCCAGCATTTAAAAAAAAAAACCCCAAACACCTCACATAAATGCCCCTACGTAGGCAGGAGACAAATCCTGCACCAGCTGTCACAACCTTGCTGCTGCTGCTGCAGATCTTGACTGACTTTTGGGTAGATGCATGTGGGAAAAGAGAGGGTCAAAGAAGGTGGTCTCTCCTTTTCCTTTTCCTTTTCCTTTTCCTTTTCCTTTTCCTTTTCCTTTTCCTTTTCCTTTTCCTTTTCCTTTTCCTTTTCCTTTTCCTTTTCCTTTTCCTTTTCCTTTTCCTTTTCCTTCCCCTTCCCCTTCCCCTTCCCCTTCCCCTTCCCCTTTCCCTTTTCCCTTTTCCCTTTTTTCTCCTTCTCCTTTTTTCCCTAACCACATACACGCATTGGTGTATGGTTGGGCAATCCTGTGGATGAGCTGATGGTGGATCCTATGGATGAATTGAAGGCAGATGCTATGGATGAGCTGATGGTGGATCCTATGGATGAATTGAAGGCGGATCCTATGGGTGAGCTGATGCCCATGCTTCTGAAGACAGCTGCATGGGTTCAGTGTGCTGGAGGATGGCTGCGTTGGCCAGCTAGCCCCAGTAAACATTTGCAGAGGAGAGCGTATGCGATGAAGTACCTCTTCCTCCACCTCTGTTCTCTCTCCCCTGGGCTCGCACACACACAGAGCATGGGACGATGCCTGCGAGGTGCCCGGCCCGGGGCCTGGGTGCTGCCTCCTGCCTTGGCTGGCCCCGTTCTTGGAGCTGGTACTCCACTGGCAGCGTGGCAGGTCCCAGCCCCTGGTACAATTCCAGGCTGACACAGCCATTTGTCAGTGCTGGAAGAGATTTATTGTTAATTTTGCAGAGACGTCATTGCAGTCCCAGGAATGAAAAGAGTGGAATTTCAGCAAACCTGCTTGCAAGAAAAACACCAAAACCCCCTTGCTAAACAATGAGTGCATTTTTTAAAACCATCTGATTGCTTTGGTAGGATTCTTGGAGGACTTTTGGGCCTGCCTGAGAAATCCATTGTGCAGCTTGAAGGAGATGTTCCCCTCGTCGGGGACCTCAGGCTCCTTGAGCAACCACTCAGCGCTTCCCACCCGTGATGTGGCCCCATGAAAATGTTTTGAGAAGCAGCAGCAGAAGAGACTTCATCTCTCTAACCCGAAAAATACGTGGAAAGAAATTATTGTGTTATGATCAAACTGGCAGGGGATGGCAACTCTGCTTCTCAACAATTTCAAGAGCTTGAAATTGATTGTTTTTTCTGTTGGAAACAAAAATCTGACCTCCTGTAAGGCCTTGCAAAATGGGATGGTGTTGAAACATCCATTTCCAAGTCAGAAGAATTAGGGTTTTGATTTCTGAGCATCTGCCTCCCTCTCTCCGTTTGGAGGTGACTGCACAGTCCTTGACCTGGCCTGTTGAAAATGGCATCGAAATCACTGCACCTCCACGAGTGCTCACTTCTCATGAAATCCTGCATTTAGACAAAAATAGACGTGCTCAAGAAATGCTCCCATCAGTTTATCCTGGCTTCTCCAGCAGTGCTGAGGAGACTGACAGGCTGCAGCGGAGCAAGGATGCGACATCCCATCCCAAAAGGTGAAGGGATGGTTTTGGTTTCCTTGTGCTAGGGCAGGTGGGAAGGGCAGGTCCCTGCCCCGCGGGGCTCACCAGCCGGGCTGCCGGCGGGGCAAGCATGGACACGGGCAGCCCACGCTCGTGTGTGGAGATGCCGGGCAGGCTGGTGCAAACGCTCCCTGGGAGGCATCGCTCCCCCCGCCCCGGACTTGAGTTGACGCAGGCTGCTGCTTTCCCCGGCGGACGTTCGGATGCAGCTCCCGTGCGGTGAGAGGCTGGTAAAACGAGATGAAAACTCACACGGACATGAGTGGGTGACGGCTGTCACTGTGCGACGCCTCAGCTGCGTGAACAGCCGGGCAGCTCAGAGCTCAGCATCCTCGAAACGCCTGCGCCAGCGTGCATGGGTGCCGGCCTGCGTGTCCACTCGCTGACAGCGCTTCGTGCTCCCCAAGAAACCGGCTGCGACAAAGACCAACCATGAGTAAACATCCCCCTCGGCGGTGACCCCGCGGAGCCGGCGGTGCTGAGCGGCCCTCGCTTCTTCCCCCCCCATCAGAGAATGCGGCACAAGCGAGTCAGGGTGATGACTCTGGCAGGGACGGGTGGATGGTGCGAAGCTGGTGACACTGGAGGGGTTGGACGGGGTCAGAGCAGCCAGCGCCGGCTGTGCAGGGGACTGAGGCTACCAGCAACCCGCAGCCCCGGCACCATGCCGGAGCCCGTGCAGAAGGAGAGGGGGCAAGTCCGAAGGAGGGATGGGTAGTTCCCCCCCTTCTCATGTCCCTGAGGAGGGGGTGGAAGTGGGGGCACATGGGTCTGGCCATGCCAGGGCGGGCAGCCCCACTCCGTGAGCCGCGGGAGAAGGGAAGCGAGTGTTTGGAATTGTTTGGCGCAGAAGGGAATGAGCTGAAGACAATGTCAAGCTCTGTAAATATTTATCAGATGAATGAGAGCAGGGGTTTGAAACGTTAGACAGCTGAGAAATGGCTGTTTTAATAATTTTCCTGATAAATTAAAACTTAGGGCGGGGGGGTGGGGAGCAGGTCAGGGGAGGAGGGGAGTTGTTTAGAGATTCGGGGCTTGAGAAGCCGTCCCAGGCTGAGATGGGGCCGCAGCCAGCGAGCCTGGGCCTTTGCCCTTGGGGACGAGGATGAGGAGCAAAGTGCCTCTTGCCTACTGGGATGCCAGGGCAGCCCTGCAGGACCCGGGCACTGGGGAGCTGCAGCTCTCTGCTGTCTCCCATGGTCATGGTGTGTGCAGGGCTGGTTTTAGGGAGGACACACGAGAGGCAGAGGCAGAGCAGCCCCTTGGCAGACCAGGGCTGCTCGGTGGAAGCCATCAGAGAAATGGTAGGACAAGAGCAGAATCGTGAGCTGCCTGGTGACTGCAGACCAGCTTGCTGATCCCCCTCCTGCCTTTGCCACTTCTCTTCAGACTTAGGGATGCATAAGGGAAAAAGACCCAACTCTCATTGTTCGGACCTAAAATTCATCCTGCAGTCGAGCACAGCAGGAATTTGCAAGCAGGGCTCTGGCTATGCCACTCCCGACATTCAGCTCCCCCCATTTTCTCACTTAAGCATCTAAAGCTCCGTGCCGAAGGAATGCAGGACCAGACTAGCCCTGGCCTTGCAATTCTCCCTCTGCATCTACTTGGAGCCTTGCCTGGGCTAGGACACAGGTCTGACTCACTGCTTTCGGTGAGGCACAATCAGCTTCTGGCAGGGAATACCCAAAATCGTAATGCTGGGGCTTGGCAGGTGAGCGTGGGGGAAGCTAAACTTCAAGTAGTTTGCTTTCGAATGTGTTTGCAAGTTTGGAGCCTGCACGTAGAGTTGATTAATTGCTGGGGATCTTGGAAGGGTTGTTTTTTTTAAAAATAGTGTTATTTTAAACAAAACTTTGCAGTTCCCCTTTAAAGGAGACATCTGGGCTCAATGTGGCAGGCAGGGAAGAGGCAGTGAGAGCAGAGATGATCACAGGGAGAAGTATGCACGGGAAAAATACCATCACTATGGGGAATCCACGAGGCAGCTCACCTCTTTGCCAAGCCAGCGTCTGTTTGCAAGGCTCAGACCTGGGCACAGGGCATGCCCACCCTCCATGCCCCCCGGCTGTTTGCATCGCCCGGGGGTCTCGGCAGGACGGGGCCTCCTTTGGCCAGGGACCTGCTGGGATCTTGGCCCCCGTTTTGCTGCAGAGGGGTGAGCCGAGGTGAGATCCTGCTTCTCTGTGGCTTCCAGGCGAGAACGCTTCAGAGGTTAAAAAAAACATAATGGAGCTTATGAATAGTTGTGTTGTGGATCCACCAGGAACACTCGTATTACTGCCGGGTAGGCAAACAGGAGAAAAATATGGGGGAGATAAACCTTCCTGCCTCAGCTCCTAAAGCATCCTCCAACTCCCTGGAGCTGGGTAGAAATAGCTCATCTGTGCAGGTTGCCCCATCAATGTTCTTTATGGGATGTCTCGGGCCCTTCCTGCAGCATCTGGTAGTGGGCGTTGGGAGGGAAAGGCGTTTAGACTAAGTGGAGCTCTGGTCTGGCCCTTTATGGCAGTTCTTCGGCTCCTATGTTATCTGGGCTTTGGGGCAAGTTGAAGCACGGCTGAGACAGAAGAATAAAGCAAAGCTTTTTTATTTATTTGTCTTTTAATGCTCTGCCATATTCACCTTTCAGGAAATTCCCGTCTGCCTCCAAGTGGCCAGCTTCTTCCTTGGGCTCTGCACACCGGCTCCACATGGTTTCATTTTCCTTACCAGCAATAATAAATCTGTTAGTGAAAGCGTCTGCTGGAGGTGTCTGCTCTCTGATAGAAAAGCCTCCATCGCCTACGCAGGATGTCCGTGTCAACAGCTTACAAATCCTGCTCCCGCGCCGGCCCGGGAGGCGAGGGGCTGGGCTCGGGGGGCCCCGGGACAGGGCTGCCTTCCCTGCTGGGATGCCTGTTCAGATGCATCGGCAGAAGGTTCCTTTCAGGGGGAAAAACTCCTCCAATTAACTTTGTTAACAGCCCGATCTGCTCTGCCCAGGCTGCTGGGAGCTCCTCCTGTGGCCACCGAGGGCTGGCGTTGCCCCAGGCTGGGGGACAAGGCGATGCCCTCGTTTGGGTACCACAGGAGCAAGCACAAACCCGCACCCAGAACAGCAGCCAGAAGCTTTCTTGGGAGCTAAAGCCAATTGCCTAACTTTGTACCATCAGCTGCAAGGTCTCCAAAGCCAGCCCCCCACAAACAGGGGCCTGGGAAGCAGAAAACATTGGCGGTTCTCCTCATTTCGGCTAACTTCTCAGCTCCGACAGTGAGAAAGGTGTATAACTGAAAGCTGAGATTAACTCATGACCCCATGACCCTGGGACATGGCACTTTAATAAAGCTGATAAATAAAAGCCTTCTGATAAAAATCACGTTTTTTAAATGCAACACAATAGTTTTCCCTCCCTCCATGCCCCCCCCCCCCGGCTCAGGTGTACCCTGAGAGTGCCTAAGGGCAAAGATAGGTAATGAAACAAGTAGGGTTGTTGGTTTTTTCCCAGCAGAAATTGCCTGTGGTTTGCTCTGAGGCTGGCAGCTGCCCTGAACTGAGGCTCCCGTGTTAAAAAGGACTCCCTGGATTTGAAGGAAACATTTTTAGACTTTATTCACGTAGATCTTGTTGATATCTCATGAAAATGATTTTGGCTGTGCTCATGGTTAAACCTGGAAGTACTGACATATGAGGGTCAATGCTTTTCTCATGCCAAGCAAAGACTGGAAATCTTTGGACTGCCAAAACCCCTCTCTTTGCTCTCCCTCCTCCCCAGCCTCTGGCAAAGGCAGTGCAGGGGTTTGCCGGGCTGGAATTGCATTTTCTGCACCAGCATCCCCAGCCCAGCGGGGCTTTGCCTGGGCAGAAGGGTGGACCCTCACGTCCCCCCTCCTGGTGATGGGGGTCCTCGTCTGCAGTGTCTCACGTTAAAACCAGCTCCGCGGGTGCGTTGCTTCGGGGATGGCAGGACGGTGACGACCGGGCAGCGGTGCCATGGCTCTCCCGTGGGAGCAGGGCACAGGTTCCTCCTGGCTGCAGGTCGAGCCCAGTGCTCAGTGATACACAGCTCCAACTGCCTTCGTCCCTTCCTCCTCCTCTTCCTCCTCCCAGCTGCCTGGTGCTTTCTTCCCAACCAACGCTCTTTTCTCTGGGCTCTCCCAACTGTCCCCTTTACCAAATCTACACCCGTGTTACAGCTGAACTTCTGCTGGGATGCGCACGGAGGGCTGACTTTACAAACCAGCCCGTGGCGTTACCCTTCCCTCTGCTCCGGGTTTTTATCCATCTTGTATAACCAGAGAGCTCTTCTGGGGGAAAGGAGCTATTTTTATTTCACTTCTTATACTAACCTGAGCGCATTTCTGCTGGCACAAAACAAATTCCACGTGGAAGATAATTAACGTGGCACAAGAGCTGTGCCGGGAACTATACAGACACACCAAAGGAACGAGGCCATTGCCTGAAGACGCCTTGGAGTAGGAAGATGTTCACTGACAAGAAAAACCACCATCAGCAGTTTATAAAGGCTTTTGTCCTGCCTTGTGGCAGGAGAGTGAAAGAAAGAAGCAATACTTCGGGGGACTATTTTAACCATCCCTCCAGATACACAGGATCACAGCTGTGATTCAGCAGCCCAGTTCCATACAGAGGAACTCAACACATAACTTTTAAGCTCTCCTAAAACTCCTGGCTCTTTGGCCCTCCAGTGCTGCTGGAGAGGTGGTGGGGATGCAGCAGAGCGGGTGTTCCCGGGGATGATGAATCCTGCTGTCCACGTCCCCACCGCTGCGCCTGTGGAAAGATAAGCAGCAGATAGGAGAAGTTGTTTTCTAACAGCACAAATCAATATTTATTATAATGAAAAGGAGAGATTGATATCAGGAAGGGTGATAATAATAAAAAAAAACAAGTCTAAACTTATTATTTGTCTGTATGGTCCAGGATGAAAAAAAAAAAAATCCCCAAACACAGCCTTTGTTCATTTCTTCTGCTTTGTAGAAACAGATTCCTCTGATATTCTCACTTAGATTTTCCCAGGCACCCTGCTGAGGTTTGGATGTTCGACTTGCATCAAGAATATTGAGCATGAAATCTAAACATTTATTCTGGTGACAGCTGATGGAGACACAAAGTGAGGGATAACAGGGGGTGCGGAGGGGGCCCGTAGCGTACCCCTGGGGGAGCAGGAGCACCTGGATGAAGAACAGCAGCATGAGGACCAGGGAGACACGGAACCGTGGGTGTCTTCAGGTAGGGCAGAGCATCAGCCAGATCCACATTTCGAACTGTCTTTGAGGTTGCCTTTTTTATATTAGGTTTGCAAACGCCAGAGGCCCAAGTCCTGGCTTTGCTGTTGACCCGCTGGGCAGGACTGTGTCCTGTGGAGGCAGGAGCCCATCAGTTAGAGGATGGCAGGAGGGAGGGAGGAACAAGGAGTGGAGCTGCTTCTTTCCCCAGCCTGTACCTGGTGTCCCTTCCGTGGGCCAGGGCGGCTGGGAATAACGTTTGGCTGTCAGAGCAGTAATAACGTAAAGCCAGGCTGTTTTCATGTCAAGACCCACAAGAACCAGACCTAGGGTTCTTCTGCTGTGGGCTGGTCTGATGACTTGCACGCAGGTCTTATTAACGTGTGAACAACAGACAACTTCACCCAGCCGTTAGGTTGCGTGGTCACTTCCCAGACCCAGCTCTGGCAGAGTGCTTTCCTGAATCCGGACCTGGCGAGGCAAGAGGGCTGCTGGTGGAGAACAGTTTTGGAGAGCGGTTCCCAGCCTGTGGAAAGAACCTCCCCAAAACCTAACAGACCATCACAAACCTGAGCACCTTCTCACCAGTGGTGGCTTCTTAGAGTGCAACTTCTCTAACTACATCCTCAGAATACATGTGTTTAAAGCAGAATTACATGAAATCAAGTGCTTTGGTATATGTGAACCTTCTCGTAGAGTGAAGACGAGGGAGCATGTGCAGAGCTTTGCTTAATGAGCTACTGGAAGGCTCCTAGATGTGAGGGTGAAGGAAAGACTCTACATGAGACCAGGCAGTGCTGCAAAGCAGACCTCTATATAGGAGGCAGCAGTTTTCTGGGTAATCTGTTGGGGAGGATGGGGAAACTCAGAGGCAGAAGGAACAAGGCAGCCCTCGGGATGGTAGTGTGGGAGTGGGACTGAGAGGATGCTTGGGCAAGTCACTGTCACCGTGCCGGTTCCCTGAGCTCCTGCTCCCCAAATTCCTGCTCTTTGCACCAGTCAGCAGTGAGGGAGAGCAGGGACCAGTCAGGAAGGAGATGCCTGCTTAATAAGGCGAGCATTAGCGAGAGTGGAAAGCTTTCTGATTAATCAATAAGTTAAATTACTGTTCATTAAATCTCCACAATTCTTGTCTGTCTGTAATGGCAGCCATTAACTAATTGATTCTTCTGGGTACCGTACCTGGGTCTCTTCTGGCACTGTTTTCAGTGACACACTTGCTATCTCCTGTTCCCAGTCTCGTATGTACTCATCTAGCCGTGTCCAGCCTCTCCAGCAGCACTTCTGAAAATAAACAGTATTTCGGCATCAGGAGCCTCACAGCTAATCAAGGCTGGGATTTGGGTCCAACTCCCGGAATACGCTGACAAATGGCATTTTCGGATGACGCAATTAGCCTCCCCCCCCCCCCCCCCCCCCCCCCCCCCGCACCAAGTCATTACCACACCTTCCCATCACTGCGCTCGTTTGCTGGGTTCCTTCACACCAGGGTACCAGGAGGGGCTTCCCCACTGCCTCCTCTCCAGATTTCCCAAATCTACCGCCTGTAACTCCACTTTGCGGCAGCATTTCTTCCTTTGCATATTTCATCCCCATTCAATTTACTCTTCTGAAATGCTTTAAAGCTCCAAAGTTTGCTCCTTCAAAGAATTTGAAGCTTTCCTCTCTCTCTCAAAGATTAATTATAGCTTCAAACACCTGCAGTAACTTTCTTCAATTACTGTATTCCTGCTCAGTAACTTCTTGAGGATTAAAAGTTCCCCTGCCTTTTGCTTGACAATATCTTGCATTGAGCCGGGCCCTCACTCCACCGGCAGTTGCGGCTGAAAGCTTCATAAAGTCAGGTTAATCCGATTAAAAACCTGCAGTGTGAAGAGACGGGGTATTTTATTGTCTCACAAGGATCCTAGCCCATGTATAGTTTACAAGCAGAAAGGGTTATTTTCCTGCAATCTTGAAGTGGATCTGAAAGTCAAATGCTTTATTCCTGCTCACACATCATCACCAAGTGACAATTTTTGCTCTTCATCTCATAAGTCACAGCTTCCCTGGGCCAGGCAGGTTTGCGGCAGGAGGTAAATGGTTCAAGGCTGTGAGAGTCGGTCCGGGGGCTTCTGCACCAGAAACTGGTCAGGGAAGATGTGCGACGCATCAGCATCACGGCACCGTCTCCTCCAGATGCTCTTCAGGGAAGAGCTGGCATTTATGTTCATTACAAAAGGCGACGCTACTGATCTGTATGAGGCACAGCTCTGTTGAGTTAGAAATCTCTGTTGTTATGTGGTCCTCTTTTGGTATCATTGCACGTATCACTCAGAGTCGTCCCTCCGGGCTGACTGCAAGTCCCACGGCATCCAGCTCCACAGCGAGCCTGAGCGGAGGTTTGAAAATCCAACATTTCCCAAACCAGCTGTTTGTTTCCCCAGTAACAGAAGTGGCTGCCAAGCCCTGCGCCGGGGAGGGGAACCAGAGATGAAGTGAACCCGCGGAGCCGGGCTCACGGCTGCCCATCCCCTCTCCATGGGGAAAGACCCTCCCTGGCACTGGGAGGCTTCCCACCGGGGTGAGAGGCACGGCTGAAGGCTGCGGTTTAGCGGTGGCCAGAGGAAGGACCTGCTTTGGAGCAAGCCAGTCCGGCAAGAGATGGAAAAGGCGATGAAAAAGACTGGCCACGGGAATGAAATCCAAAGGGCAAGAGCTGATAGACTTGGAGTGCCTGGAGCAAGACAGGACCGATGCCTGTCCCCCCGTTTCATCCAGACCTCAGGTGTGCACAAACCTGGAAGGTCACCCATGTGGGTCAAAGTCTTCTTCCCATGACGAGGCCAGGCCAGGGTCTCGGTACCTGCCCGGCAGGGTCCCCAGGGTGGGACCAGCCCCTCCCTCAGTCAGCTCCGGTGAAGCTGAGCTCCGCAGAGCCGGCTGGGCAGCGGAGGCAGTTAGGCGGTCAGCGAGCCCTGACATAGGGGAAATCCTCTGCTGGTCCCTACAGACAAAATCCCACGGGAGGTGCACTCCTTCACGCCGCCGGTGGGCACGGCCGGGCTGGCCAAAGGTGACACGGGGCACACTTTGCACCGGGGCTGCAGCTCTGCCCCCTCCCTGCTGCCTGCAGGAAGATGGAGGGCAGCCCAAGGCACATCCTCGGCTGGAGCCTGCTCCCCGCTTTGGTGACTTTTTGCTTTCACGGGGGGTGAATCTGAAGTGCATGACATTTTTCTTCCCCATCCAGGCGCTAAAAAAGACCTGGAATTAATTGATTGATATTTGCAGAGACAGCAAGATAATAACATTGACTGACGAATTGCTTGTTTCTCTCCCTCTTTTTTTAATTTCTGCAAAGTTAATACAGTATTCAGTGAACTTTCCCCAGAGGATGAACCACTGAGTCATCCCGGTTGGTTTGTTTGGGCTATGCGGCCCGGCACATAATTTGTGCTGTGAAGATGGACCCCCAAGCTGTTTCTGGTGAAGGGAGGGTGAAATTTCTATCCTCGCAATGGACTGATTCTCTTATCTGCGTTGTCTGCTCAGCATCTAATGAACTAATGAAATATGCAACAATTCAGCTATAGAACAGACCTCACTTTTAAATTAGCACTAATTAGAGATAATTATCTTGGCTGGTTTGATGTTTCTATGTAATGAGCCTGGGTTTTCTTTTGTTAAGAATTGGTGTGGTCAAATATATGAAACGGCACATTGCATTTCCACAAGTACCTTTTATTCCTGACTTATTTTAACATCCTCAAGAGGTCTGCTCTTCCTTTTGATGCCATTTCATTTGGCTGTCTTGTTGCTGCTCCTTCTTCCTGGTGGGGAGGGATGTAATGTAACGCCCAGGTAAAAGCATTGCAATCCCTGCAGCTCCTGCCCTCCCATCCTCTGTTCTTGCTCCCCCCAAAACGCGGCACTGGGGAAGGGGTAGGACCAACGCACGGCTCCTGCTGGCAGTTGGTGCTTGGGCACCAGCGAGCCGTGGCACAGGCGGTCAAAGGCTCCCCTTCCCTGTCCCTATCCCCATCCCCTTCCTTGTCCCTGTCCCAAGCAGAAGGACCGAGGACAGCCTGGCAGCAGGACACAGCGACCGGCAAGCTTGCTGCATGATTCACACTCCAAACATGAACGTGCTGAGGACTCCCGGAGCTCCCTTGAAAACTATCAGCTCCTGTCTGTCCTCTCGTCTCGTAGGTGATGTAGCCTCTCTACGCAGCCATCTGCCACGGCTCAGATGCACTGTGCTCTGTCTGTCTGTCTTGCTGCTGTCTCCGAATACCCCCATCACTGCGTGCCAGTGCTGCTGTCTGCCGTCTGTACAGTTAATACGGCACAGAGCTATCTCTACATCTCTTGCCAGGGTTTTCTAGAGCACCGAACGCCGCAGTATCGAAGCAATCAATCACACGTAGCCAGATTACCTTTCCTATCCTATAATCAGTAATTTGCCATGGATCCCTCATTTTTCAAGGGAATTTTAACAGCCTGGCTGGTGACAAGCTGCCAGGGCAAAATGCTGTGATGTGTGATAAAATTATACATCTCTATCGCAGAGCAAGGCACCCTTTCTTCCCGCTCCTCTGCTCCGCACTCCCGTAATGGGGGCTGCTGCAGGGCCATGGCAGTAGGAGCTGTGAGGGACATGGGGCAGGACAGCCCGGCATCACGGGGCCACCTAGTCAGCCCCATGCTGCTGCCTGCACCCTGCCAAATAATTCTGTCAGCACCTGGTTTATGGGCCCGAAACAGGAAAAAGTGAAAGGCGCTCTTTGCGTTTCGTTAGTGGGGAATAGGTGCAAGTCATAAAATGGCCCCCCAGGTGCCCCTCTCCCCACGGCATGGCCAAGTCAGGGCTTGGCCGAGGCGGTGTTTCCCTCTCCATCTCAGCACGGGGAGAGCAGCAAACGCTGCGCGCTTTCCCATCGCTTAATCGGAGCGATGCCGTGCAGTCCCCTGGCACCCAACGGCGGGCCAGCGGTGGCAGGCAGCCAAGGTAATTATGGCTGAACGGTCCTCTCCGAGTCCCTAAAGAGTCTTTACGAATCATCGGGTAACGGCTATAGTTCAAGAGAGCGTGGTCTTTGGGGAGCTGGTGTAATTACTGAGATGTTTAAGCCCTCTCTGGCAGTGCTTGGTCATGCTTCCCCTCGCTGCCGTGTCGATAGGGAGGGCTGGCAGGCGGCGATGAGATCCCTGCTCCTGCGCTGCCTGCACAGCGACGGGCACAACCCACTCGCTGCCGGTGCTCCAGCCCACCCCGGGGCAGGCACAACGGGAGGCAGCCGTGGGGCAGGGGGTCGAATACAGGCTGGGGGCTGCTGTCCCTGCAAAAGCAGCAGCAGGGCAGCCCTGGATAGCTTCGGGCTGGGAAGGGAGCTCGAGTGCACGGCTCAGCCACTCACCACCTCACGCCCCACCAGCACAGCAACACCTCCCCCTTTATTAACATCAATTATTTCCTTTTCCCATTTATTATGATTAACACTCGGAGGTTGCGTGGGATCAAGTATTGGCTTCTGCTAAACATTTTCATAAACACACACAGATATATAAAGAGCATATATAGAGATTCCCCCCCCCCCAAACTTTCCTTCTAGCCCAGTATGGGCCCAAAACAGAACCAGTGCTCGGGGGACCTGCACGCTACTCACTTGCAGCCAGTGGGAAGAGCACAAAGCTGAGGGGCTGGTTTCTCTGCTGGTAAAATGGAGCCAGTGGAGCTAATGGCAATTTATATCCCCTGGCCCTTCCTCTTGTGTTAGCTTGGCCCTGGGCTCCCCAAGCCATGAAAAGGTCTCATAAATTCCCAAAGCTGACAGAGGGCTGTTTGGCTTCGCTGGATCCTACAGAAACTAAATGTGCCATCTAAGGTAGTACTGCGTACCCTGTGGCTACAGAAAAATGATCTTGGCTGGATTTCCATTAAACCACTCAGCGAGCAAGAGTGAGTGATTTGGGGCCGTCCAGCGCTGATCACAGGGCGCTGGGAGGCAGCCGGGGCTCTGCAGAGCAGGTCTGCAAGCGCTTGTAAAGAGAAGAGGATTTTGCAGCCTCTTATACTACACAAACCAAGGGGGTGGGGTGCGTGGGGGGCTGCAGGAACCCCTGGGTCAGACTCCTTTGCAGCAGCGAACGCAAGATGAAGCTCATTGCCATGTATCTCAAACCCAAACCTCGCTGCTCTCATTCAAGGAGGCCACAGCAACATGAGAGCATACAAGCCCTGAGGCCACGAGGCACCTTATGAGAAGTACATGCACTTATGAGAGGAACAAGACCCTGGAGGGTAAAGCAAAGCAAAGCAGAAAGTCTTAGGCTGCTTGGAGGCTGCGCACAAACCCAGTAATTCCCCTGCCCCTTTACTCCTCTCAGCAAAACAGCAGAGGCAAGCGTCGGAGCAGTCTGACCTGCTCTTCCGCAGGCACGGTGGAAGGAAGGGCAACAGCCTAATAGACAAACAGGTTTCAGGCAACAAGAAAGCAAGGACGTCAGAAGCATCACCTAAAGCAGCAGAAGGCTCAAGCTGCGCAGCACCTTCTTCTTTCTGCTCCACGTTGCAGAGGAGTGCCTTCTGCCACCGCAGCCCCGGCAGTCACCTCCTCTGTGTCCACTGTCACACAGAATGGGATTTGCAAGAACAGGTTTCTGAAAGCACAAAAATGCAGCAATTCCCACACCCCCTGGGGTTGCCCCCCGCCCCCATAACTGGGAGAAACCTGGGCTTGAGCTCCTCCAAGGCCCCGCCTGGAGCCGTCACAGACAAGCCTGGCGGGGGGGACCCGGGGAAGATGCTTTGTCCTGTGACCATGGTGTCTGCCCACACCTCTGCTGGCTGGTCCTGAGCTGGGCTGGGCTGCCAGGAGGGGAGGAGAAGTGCAGACTACAACTGAAATGCCTTTTTTTTTTTTTTGTCACAGGTCAGTGAAAATCCTGCAAGTCCAAACTTTCAACCCCTATCAGTTTTGCCCCATCCCTGGCACTGACCAACGCCCAGGCACCAGCCAGTGCAGAGGGGCTGTTAGGGAGCAGCAGTAGTCAGCAGAGGACAGCATCCCCTGTGCTTCGGTTAGAGACCACAGAAGAGCCCCTGGGCTGGACAGCCCTGCCAGAGGCTGACCTGCGGGGGCCAGGCTTAGCCCCAATCCCCTCCTGGGCTGCCTGAGGCTGCAGCCCTAGTTTCCACCTAAGCTAATTGTTTAAAAAAATAAGTATCTCTCAAGTGTGACATGATAGGGGGTGAGGCAAGCCCCCCTCCGGGATCTGCTTCATCATCTACAGACTGATCCAGGGCGGTCCCCAAGTGAGCATCCGAAGCTAAGGCCAAGGAGGTGCAGACATTATGTCCACGCCGGAGACTGTCACAGGCTGCTCTGGGTGCTGTGGTTGCTCTGTCCCAGTACGTCAGAGCCTGGGCTGCAGCTTCCCCCCGCCACCATGCAGCCTGCCTCCCACCCAGGCAGCCGGAGACCCTAGAGCCCCGAAGGGAGGGCAGGCAACAAAGCCGCGCTCCTTCCCTTTCTTGCCTGTGAGATATCTTTGCTGCTGCCACCAGATGCGTTAAGGATAAGTGAGAACCCGCAGTTATCTCCTGGGAACGGTCAAGATTGTCTGTCACCATTGTTTTTGAACCTATTTGGAGAATAGCTTGTTCCCATTGGGAGCAAAGTCAACACTCCTGCTATCTTTGGGATCTCTGGCTCTAGAGAAAGGAATTTTACTTTTCAAAGTGAAAAACAAAGCTGCATTCACCAGCATTGTAATTGCTTCCGATGCCATCTGAGCTGCGGATAATACAAGAGGCAATTTAAGGCACCTTTCAGTCTCCCACCTTCACAGGAGTTTTCTTTTGTCCCCTCTCCACCACCGAGCCCCACCTGTAGCATCTCCCCACCACAGCCGCCTCCCAGTGAAAGCTCACGGGCAAACCCAGCAGGAGGACCCCAGCCAGTGTCAGACACCAGTGGTCGATCCTCTCCCTGCCCGATCCCAGGCAGGAGCAGGCTGGGCCATGCCTACTGCTGTCCCTGGCACCGGGGACACCTCTGGGGTGCTCCCCTTCTCCAGACCTTGGCATCACCAGGTGAAGAGGGGAGACGCCTTTGCTCACCTTAGAGATGGGGAGGAGTCCTCCACCACTCTGGGTCCTCGAGACACCCCCAGTGAAAGGTTAAACACCGCTGGCACAAACATGTCCCAGACACCCACCTTCAGAAGAGGCCTCTCTCTTCAGCTAGTTTTCCAGGAGGGATGCATCTCAAAGGCTAAAGTAAAAACACTTTGCTCAAAAAAAGGTAGCTAAAACCTGATGCAGTCGTAAGATGACGACTCAGGTAGTGAGACCAGCTGGGGACGCGACACCAATCCTCTGTTTCTTTCAGAGCACGAGTTTTACATTGCAGCGAGGCCCCAAAGAGTGACCAATTTCCACAGACATGTTCTCCCCAGCTCTCTGTGGTCACTGCCAGCTTTTCCCTGCCACCCAAGTAGTGCCTCGCTGCCCTGTCAGAGCAGTTGGTTGGGCAGAGCAGGGCTCCAGGAGCCGCCTGCCTGCTTCTCCCTCCTCAGATCAAAGATACAAGTGTCACCTGCAGCTGTAACCAGTAGCAAATCTGTGCTGGTTTGTGTACAGAACAGCTGTCTTGTACCAGCAGACACTGCTGCTGCTGCCGTCGGGCCCCTTGTCGGGATTTGCATTTCAGAAGGAACCCGCAGCCGGGTTCCATGTTGCACATCTCCTCCGCTCGTCACATTTGCATACAGCTCACAGCGAGGAGCATCATCCCCATCCCTCCCTGCCTGCCGGGATTGGCTGTGTTGGGCTTGTTTACCCCTTAGCGTGCTGCGTTGGTGCCCGGCTGTTCCCTCACCCTCCTCCCGGCTCTGCCCATGCCATCTAGCAGCAAGGGGAGTAAAGTGACCCCTCCATGGCTTTACGGAAACGTTCAGGAATTTAACTCACTGGGTCCATCTTTGACAGCAGGCGCTAGGAACTAAATGTGACACAGTGCCTTCATCACAGCACCTGTGGGTCCCATTTCAAGGCTGGCAAAGCAGTAACTGATGCTGAGCAATGAAAATCCATCCCAGAGTTTTAGTGACAGAAAATAATCAGAGAGCAAACTTAGGGATATGTCTTTCCTTGTCCTGCTGCTTCCTCCATGAGGGAAGATTTCTAGAGGCTTTAGTGCCCCCCGAAAAGATCCCTCCTGCCCACCCACCCCAGCAGCTCCTTCTGCAGGCAGGAGCATCCCGCCTGGCACTGGGTACTCACCCCGCACAGCCTGGATGGTGCCAGGGCAGCAGCTGCAGAGAGCAGGTTCAAGGATCCCTCTCCCTGCATTAGGTCTCTGTAAACAAGCCTGGACTCGGAGAAGAAAAATTGGCAGGTCTTCTACTTTCAGTAAACAAGCCGTCAGCTCACCACGTCCCCCCACCATACATGCTCCTTGCTGCATCCATCTTCCCTAATCACTTGGCACATTTTCTCCTAACCAAAGAGCAATTTGATTTTGTGGAAGGAGAGGGAGCGGTTTTCTTAGGTGATTTTACCTCGAATAGAAGCCTTCCCTTTGAGCCAGGCCATCCAGGAGAATAACATTATTCCCCCAGCCCTGCCTCGAGCAGCACAGCAGTGTTATCCAGCAATTTCCTTTGGCATCAAAGCTGAAAGCGGGCACGTCACCCAGAGTTAACAACATCACAGCAGCATGGATATTCACTCCTCGCAGGGCGATAGGAAGTGGAATTGATTGCGAGAGATCAGACACCGAGACTCTCATTAACTTCTGCTAACACCTGAGCGACTGACAGACACTTGTCTTTTTGGATTATCTTCTGCACATTTCCAGCCAGTGACCCTGGGTCCGCTCCAGCCCCTGTTTACTTAATAACATGCGGCGTTACCAGAGCAGCGGCTCAGACCCATCCGCGCCAGGCTCCCACCAGAGCATCCAACCCCTGGAGCGTGTCTGAGCAGCGTTGCAGCACTGCAGATCCGCTCTGTGCCCTGCCTCCCCCCATGCCCTGCTAACCGTAACGCGGGGGAAGAGGATGCTCTCTCCCCCCCTCAGGAAATGTTTCCCTCTGAGCAGCTGGAAAAGCCAAGGCAGAGGCAGCCTCAGCCCAGCTGTCCTGATGATGATGTCAGGCTGATTTTGCACACAGATGGTGGAGGATCTCTAAGGCATGACCTTTCTGGACACACCAGAGCATCTGATGTTATGGGTGAGATGCCCACAGACACCAGCCCACAAGGGCAGCCGTGCCTTATGCACAAATCCTGTACAACAGAGCAAGCCCGCCAAGCAGTGCAATACACACCCAAGAGGAAGGGTGCTGAGGAGGGGCTCCTGGCTGCCGTGCCAGCTTCCCACCACTGGGGCCAGGTCCCACGGCAATTTATACGTTGTCCAAAACCACGTTTCTCTGTACGGGACCCTCCTGGCTGGCTGTGAGCTGGTGCATCCTTTCAAGCCCACCCCACAGCACCGGCAGGCTGCAAGGCCAGAGCTCAGGGCTGCGAAACCTGAATGAGAGGGAACTTTAAAGCATGGAGGAGGAGGAGGCACGAGCAGAGCAGGACACAGGGCGCACAGGCCTGGTTTGCACAAAGGCATTGCCAGGTTTGCAGGGAAGGGCACGGGCAGAGCATCACTGCTTCAGCCCCAGCACGTGGCCAGCGAGCAAGGCTATTTCCAGCTCTGCCACGCAGCTCCCTCCTGCCTTACCTCCGAGAGCGGTAACACAACCTTTGGGGAACATGGCAGGAGCTCTTTAATCTTGCCCACTGACAGATTTGCTGACAAGAAGCTTTTTTCCTCAAAACCTTTTGTCATGTCTTTTGTTCTGGTAGGGTTTGATATTCCTCTCCCCGCTGTCACAGCCACTCCAGGCTCCTCTCCACCTCCCCCGTCACAGCCTCCTTTAAGAGGAGCAGCAGCAGCAGGTTAACCTCGTTAAGAGCCTCACACCTCCCTCCTCTCTCCAGCTCTGTACTCTTCTGAAGCCAGGTTATGGTTACAGGACACCCTTGAAAGATGAACTAATACAGCCTGCAGAGGGGAAGATGCTCTGTGCAGCCAGAGCATCCCTCCAGGCATGAAACTCCCAAAGTTGCTGCTGCAGAAGACAGAGCATCCACACCCCTGACGAGGAGCCTTCCACGCATCCTCCCTCTGACCACACCAGAGAGATCAGCTTGGAAATCAGAGAATTGCCCCACTTTTCATTGCCCTTTTTTTCCCCCCCCTTTCATCCCCTACACACGCTGCTGTTACTAAATCAGCAAAGAAACAAACTTCCCCCTGGAGCTGCACCCTCCTGCCCACAAGCAAAAGCAAAGCCAAAGTGCAAAGCTTTGCCAGCAATGAAGCTGGCCACAAATTTGCTGTGTCACCTGGAGCACCCAGGGAGGACAGCAAGCGCATGGGGAGGCAGCTCCAGGCACTGCGGAGGAGCCGAAGCTGCAGGAGCCGGCACCGTGCCCACCCGTGCCAGCGGCCCCGTGGGTCAGGAGCGGGGCACACTGGAAGAGGAAGAAAGCAAGAAAAGAAGAAGGTGCTGGAATATCATAAGAGGGAAATGGGTTTTCATTATCCTAACCTAGAGGTGCCTGCTTTTAAGAAAAAAGCCTCAAATTAGTATCTTTTAAACAACAGCAGAGAGGAGACACAGCAAGTAAGTTCCTCTTCCCTCGTTCACAACATCTGTCTCAGATCGTCCTGTTAATTTCAAGTTACTACAAACTCCTTTAATACCCTGCCAGAGCTTTCAAAAAAAATTTTTTTTAAACCACAGGCTAGCCAGTTCCACAGCCTTGAATTAAACATGCAAGTGAGCAATGAGAACAAAAATAAAAAAAAAAGAAAAAGAAAGGTCAGGCTGTGTTTCACAATGCACACACACTACTGCCCGGCAGGAAGGAAGATGGGGAGACAGTCCCCTCCGCAGAAGCACTTCCCCAGCCTGTCCAACCCCCTGGGGCTCCGGGGGAGGAAAGGACATGGGAGCACACAGGGAATAAATGGTGAAAAGCCCACCTCCTCCGCAGCACAGCACCTGCTGGACACGAGCCAGAGCTTGGCAGGGTGAGGGGAAAACAGCCCTGGTGCTATGCAGCTCCCCCCGCACAGCAGTTTGGGATCAAAGATGTGCTGGTCCTGCCCAGGCTGGCTTAGCCAGACCTTCCCAGCCCCAGCTTCTCTCCTCTCCAGCAACCACAGCATCCGTCTGGGTCTCCCTTTTCCCAGAGACCCACTCTGCACCCACTCACACATAAGTAGTCCCAGCTGGTCCCAGGCATGTCTCAGCAGGAGGTTTTAATCTCCTAATTGGCACATCCCAATGGAAAAGCATTTAGAAAGATACCGGTGCTCTCAGGAGGTCCTTCTCCCATGAAACAGCTTATGATGGTGCATGTACTGGCGGTGCCTGTGCTATCTGGTACAGTGCAGATCAGGCTGTCTCTGTCCATGCCACGGTGGGGCTGGTCCAGGGGAGAAGCAGGGCCCGTATCCCTGGGGAGTGGAGGATCTGTGAGGCTGGCACGAGGGCTTTGAGGAGCAGAGCAACGGTGAGCAGGGAAAAAAGGATTCTGATTTTATCTGCAGGTGGCACAAACCTGCAGTAATGCCAAGGACAGCGGTCAGGACAGGAACCGAGATGAGGTGGAGTCTGGTAGAGTTTGGGTCCAGACTTTCTCCAAGTCTCATGGACCACCAGGGTGGCTGAGAAGAACAAAACAGGGAAATGACCAAACTTCAGCAAATGCACCTGCAGAAACATTCCCCCGGTCCCTACACTTTCTCATCTACTGGGGAGCAGAAGCAAAGGCTGAAAAATACAGGGGAGCTCAAAGCTCCTGTAAATCAGCATTGTTGACTAGAGTAAATGTACACTGATTTATGCCTGTGAAAGGTCTGCCTGGAGAGGAAAAGCTGCGCTGTTTCTGGGCAGGAACACAATGGAGAAAAGCACAACCAGAAAAGCTAGGGTGGAACAACCAGTTCTGTGAAGATCCCCCCCCTCATCCTCCCCATCACACTCTGGACATGAAGCACCTTGGAAGACCCACCCCTCGCTGTCCCCATGGCAGCAGCAGCTCGGGGCCCTGAAAGCAAAGTGCCCCCTCCCCTCTGCAGACCCCATGTCCCTTCCTATATCTGGGATCTGAGGCTTAAATAAATATGCGACTATGTAAATAAATATGAAGTGTGTAGCTTGAGAGGCAGGTTAATGGCTGGGGAAGCCGGGCTTGACCTTGGTGACATTTCAAATTAGTTCTGCTGCGCTGGGCTGGTGCTTTGAAGGGATTTGTGCTTGGGCTGGATGTGGAAAGAAATGTTAAAATTCATCATGTGAAGAGGCTCTTTGGAACTTCCTTCCTCCTGGGGACAGACCTCCGCCTCCTCTGGTATCCTGGGGCGAATGTCTGAGCCCAGGAGATGCTGGGGAAGGTGGGCAGCTCAGAGGTGGGCATGCAGGAGGAGATGCCGGGGAAGGTGGGCAGCTCAGAGGTGGGCACGCAGGAGGAGGTGTCGGGGAAGGTGGGCAGCTCAGAGGTGGGCACGCAGGAGGAGGTGCCGGGGAAGGTGGGCAGCTCAGAGGTGGGCACGCAGGAGGAGATGCCGGGGAAGGTGGGCAGCTCAGAGATGGGCACGCACGTTGCTCTTACCCTAAGGTAGCTCCCAGAGAAGTGGGGTCAGGCAGGCCGGGAGCAGGCGCGGAGCATCGCCCCCGGGACATCAGCCCCGTGGTGGCCACCAAGCTGGGGCAGCTGGGTCCTCTCCTGCTTCAGGTGGATCACTCAGGCATTGGGGCAAGTGTGTAATATATCCACACATGTATGTTATATAGAGATACACTTGCGTGTGTGTGTAATATATATACATACATATGCATGCACAGAGATAAAATTCATTAGAAGTGGGCAGAGAATATATTACTAGTGTTTAACACATGCACTGAAAGGCAAGTAGATGGCAGAAAAGAATACATTACAAGAACAAAAGGGGTCATTTGTACAGGTCTAACTCAGCCCTCTTGTGAGCGTGTGTCATGATACAGGTTTTAATTACCCGAACCCATGCTGGCCTTCCCGCAGGATCACATCTCTGACACCGGAGCAGCCTTCTGCCAGGGCAGTCTTCAGCTCTCGAGCGTGAGGCATATTAATTCCTCGGTGAACTGATACGACAATTTTTAAGGTGGAAAAAAAAAAGTTGCCCGCTCACCCTGGGGAATGGCTGGACTATTTTGGCTGATATTTTCCTATGGAAGTTCAGCCTTGGGCAATCAGTGTATGCAGGGAGTGTCAGCCCAGGCAGGAGAGGTTGGTACATTTGTGAGCTGAACTCGCCTCCAGCGTGGAGCTGCTGTCTGGTCCGGCTGCCTCGCTCCCCGGCTGGACGTGCAGGGTGACGAGGACGCCCTGCGGAGCCGGCAGGACCCCTGCGAGAGGACACTGCACGCCCGGCCACGGCTGCTGGGTCTGCCTGGGAGAGCGGAGCGCGGCCGACCCCTCTGGAGCTTGGCCCTGACAGGTACCTGCCACGCTAACGAGGATGCTGTAATGAGCGTGAAGCCAGATGGCATCACCGAGATCACCCAGTGAGCGCCGGCCCCAGGCAAACGAACCTATTTTTAACAGCCACAGACTGCCCATTGCTGGCTCGCCCCGCTCCCCTTCCGAAACCTTCCCTTCTTTGAGCCTTGACTTACTTGTTTTCCTTCCTCATTAAGAGGCTCTCACCAGGGCCTGGTGAATGGAGAAACACTGGCAGGGTTTGTTTCTCTGGCACCCTCCCGACGCAGAGCTGCGCCTCCAGCCCGCTGGCAGCAGCGACCGTGCTGGGAGCACTGGATGGGGACGGGGTCCCCTCCCTGCGACCGCCTGCCCTGGGGCTGCTGGGGAAGGGGACATATGGCAGCGATTTCCCAGCCCTGTCCGTCTGCCTCCGTGGCTCTGGAGGGGAGAGGACCTGCAGACCCGGGGACGGCTCTGCACTTTCTGGCCGGCTTTTGGCGCGAGCGAGGATGCAGGAGCTGGTGCCCGTTGTGAGGAGGGGCCGGATTCATCCTGCCTGCAAGGATTGCTCGGGGGCATTGCACCCGCTCCTGGAGGGGTCTGCATCACTGCTTCTGCATGCCCGGTGCCGCTGCTTGTCACTGTGCTGGGCGGTGGCAGGAGCGGCACGCAGCGATGGAGGGAAGGGGAGAGACGAGGCTTTTCGCTCCCTTTCCACAGGAGGAAAACTTTCTGCCTGTTTCGAATGGACGTGCAGGAGGATGCCGCAGACCTCAGGGTGCGTGGGGGATTGGGCTCCCAAGGTTTTCAGCCTCTGCGGAGGACTGGGAAGATGTATTTGGATAATTTTGGCTGGTGGAGTGACTCAGCCTCCTGACGGCCCTCAAAGACCTTTGCCACTCCACCTAAACAGGGATTATTTCATCCTCTCAGAATGGCTTAAGCACTAATAAAAAGCATTAAAAATTAATTTTCCACGCTGTCTGTTGGCGTTTCTTCCATCCCTGGAACGCGCTCAACAAGCAGAACTGATAAGAAAAACCCAGACAACGTCCTCCATGCTAATGCCACCCTGCGCAGGCGTGCTCCCCCCCGCCCGGCGTTCATCATTAGGGGGTGGCTGTGCAATTATTAAAATTCTGTCTTTCTCCCTTTCTTAAAAAAAAAAAAGGGAAAGATTTTGTTGGCAGCTTGGTGATTTGCTACGGGTGTCAGGCCTGCTTCTGTCTCTCCTCATGTCAAATAACATATGCAAAGGAAATTTATACACATGCACACAGGCATCTCTGTATACAACGGTCCTCTGCCATCCGGCAAGACTCTCTTCCATCTCCCGACGGCCAGGAGGGAGGTTTCTGGGCTGTGAGCTGCAGGAGAGAGGGGAAGCGAAAGGAGCGGGAGCAGAAGCAGCAAGGGATCAGACAGGGGCTGCAACACAGCTGGGCTCAGCAGGTCAGCGTGGCACACGTGGGGTTTTCTTAGGGCCAACGGCAACTCCTCCTTTGGGTCAGGAACTGCCCAAAAAGGACATTTTAATCCCTTCTGCTGGCTGATGGGGTCTTGGCTGGCGCCTTTATCAGCATGCAGGCAGCTGTCATCAGCTGGAGCAAGGGGCTGGAGCATGGGGGTGCCTGGAATAGGGGGGCAGCGAGACCCCCCCCAGGCCCTCCAGCAGCTGCAAAGAGGTAGAGCAGGCTGAACAAACACCTGCTTTTGCCAGGGCACGGGGGTGGAGAGAGGCTTTAGGCTTCGTGCCCGAGATCGTGCAGAGGAAACAGGGAAGGCGTTGAAATCCTCCCTTGCAGCCAGAAACCCCTCTGCCAAAACCAGCCTTGCGGAGTCCCGAAGCAAAGCATCCCTGCCCCGATCAGGTCTGTCTCTGGCAAGCGGCGACGGGGCGAGCTGGGCAGGGTCTTCTCCTCCCGCTTCATGGCCAGGAAGGGGCTCTTCAGGGCCACCCCGACAGGGCTGTGAAGGTGTGGGACATGCACGCTGGTCTTTGAGCATGATTTCTCCCAAACCGAGGATGAACAAGCCCTGGCTGAGACCGGAGGTCCCGGCAAGCATTTGGGATCCCAGTGCTGTTCCAGCTCAGGGCAAGGTATGATGGAGGGGTATCCGGTCATCAAAACATAAAAGTCAATGCGTGGACCCCAAAGTGACCTGGCAAACCAACGTGTGGCCCTACCTCGCTGCATGGGCACCCGCCCCAGCAAAATGCTCTGAGCTGGGGCTGTCCCTGCAGACACCGGGACACCAGTCCGGGAAAGGCACCGGCTCCCCATTCCCAGCCAGCACCGCTGCTGCGTCCGCCTCATTCGCCTCGGATCCACCCAATTACAGCTAATTAGCTTTTCTGCCATAAAACCCTAAGGAGACAATGGAGAAAAGCCTCCTGCCTTTGACAGTAATGAAGTTAAATAGATATTTATTTATCCTTTTATTAGACAAACCAATTATAATTTTACGCTTGAAATAGCTAATTTTTAAATGTGATGTCGAAGCATATGTATATACCAACATAATATATAGCCAGACCTGGCCTATAACAATCCTGCCTCATTAACAGCATGGCTAAGTTAGTATTTAAATATACTCTAATGCACCCATTCATAAAATGATAATTAAAAATACGCTGAAATGCAGCTATTAAGACAGAGATCCTGGTTATTTATAGGCTCTGTTTTTAGTTTTGAATGATAAAATCCTGAGTAATTGCTTGGACTGGTGAAGTTTTGCTTCCCCCGGCGCTCTGACCCGCTGCGGCTGGGAAAGCAGAGGCTGGCATTTCCCATCGAGCCTGCCGTCCGTCCGGGCAACCACAGGAAGGCTGCGGACGGACCCGTGCCTGGGGCCGAGTCAGCAATGTCCCCTGTGCCCCTGTGGCAAAGGGCAGCCTGGCACGTCACCAGAGCACACGCACGCTTCTCCCCCCCCCCCCCCCCCAAGATGAGCGATGTCCGTCTGGCATCTCCAGAAAGTTCATGACAAACAGCAGGAAGAGGAGAAAAGCTGCTGCAGATTGCAAAGCAAACACCCTGGGAGCGAGGCTCCTAAAACAACACCGGAGAGGAGCCTGTGGATGCACGATGTGCCGTCAGGGTGCCTGTGCCTCGGAAATAAGAGAAATGGTAATTAAGCCACACTGGTCCCAAGTATTTGCAAATGCCTAATTGGATGCTGGAGGCGACTGGTAATGAGGGGTTTGGATTTCTTTTAAGAGTGCAGTGCTAGTGTTTCCCGTCCGCAGGAGCTCGCCCACGGCTGCTCGCCCTGGCCCCGCGGGGTCCCTGCACGCTGCGGCATCCCTCATCCAGCAGCAGCATCTGCCTCCCTGCTGGCTCAGCGGGCAGTACCCCAGCCTGGGCAGCAAAATGCCAGATCCCAAATTTCCTGCTCCGACCAGGTTTGCTGCCTGTTCCTGCCGTGCAGGGCGGTGTGACAGGGATGGGGGCTCACCGGGAGGCTCAGCGCGTTCTCAGCAGGGCTGTGCAGGAGTCAGGTCAAATTCGTGGGGCATTGCAGGCAGGCTGGGATGTGCAGCCCTGCGCCGGGGATGGAGGAGCCCAGACCGATGCCTTCCCCTTTTCCCGATGGGCAGGTGGCAATGCCCTGCCTGGTCTCACACCCCCGGCACAAAGAGCACCACGGTGTTAACCAGCCCCTTCCCAAAGAGCACCTCCACCTGCACCCAGCCCTCCCGCGGTGGTTTGTATGAAATGAATTTGCTGGGGCTCAGCCTGGCCTGCGGCTCTCTGGGCTCCCTCCTTATATTTGCCCTGTGGGAAATCAGAGGTAACGAGGGCTGCGACCGATGCACCGGGTTTTACTGTCCTGCCCGGTCCAGCTGCCCACCCAGGCTCCTATCCGAGCCCATCCTGTGTGCTCTCCCTCTGCTTCAGTGCTCTTTCTCCTCCTCCTCCTCACTTCTCTCCTGCCTGCCCCAGCAAGGCGCTGCTCTCCCATGCAAAAGCTGTCCCCAATGCACTCAGCGGCTCTCTGCTGCAAGACTGGAGCGAGGAGGGGATTTATCCCTTTCCAGACAGCTGGGAATCAAAGGAGCTGAGAGGCAGGTCAGGCTTTGGGCTGTCCACACCATTCACCCTCAAAGCGGTTCGGGTCCGTCCCCGCTTGTCCTGCTCCGCTCATGCGGGTTCCCAGCAGGTACCGGTAATCGCGGCAGCCCCGTCACCCCCGTCCTCCCCGGCTGGAGTGGGCTCTGGTTTCCCCCTGCCCTTCTCTGCCATCTGGACGTGGGGCCGGGTGGCTGGAGACCATCTGACTTCTCAGCCAAACGCTAGATACCAGAGATCATAGAGGGACTTTTAAAAAATTAATTTCACTGGCTATAAAGCTCCAGAGAGTGCAATTCAGTGCTCAGCTCAGCGGGCCGTTTCAGCTCCGGGCAGGATCTACCACAGCGCGGTGCGATCCCGTGGTGTTTGGAGCCATCTGGTCCGGCAGCCCAAGCCCCACCGCCCTGGCCCCAGGCCGGCACGTGGGTCCCGGTGCTGCTGATCCCGCCCGGTCCTCTGGCTCTTCATCAACTCCCCTCTTCCCACAAGGCCGGGGGCCTCCTGCACGCATTTCTAGAGACAGGCAAG
Organism: Aptenodytes patagonicus; assembly: GCF_965638725.1. Lineage (NCBI taxonomy): Eukaryota > Metazoa > Chordata > Aves > Sphenisciformes > Spheniscidae > Aptenodytes > Aptenodytes patagonicus. The sequence continues at coordinate 10,913,682 of NC_134957.1, read as the reverse complement.
AGTGACTTGGGAAATGAAAAACTTGCTTTAAAATGTGATTTCAGCCATCTCACACCTAGTCAGGATTTTCAGCTAGTTTTGCTGAATACTTCTAGTTGGAGACATTTTTGCTTCAGGGCTACAGGCACTGAATGATCCACGAGAAGTTGGCAGCTTTGCATCCTGCAGCCCAAGGGCTGGGTTATAGGGTATCATTCCCAAGGACACAGGAGACCCTTTTCCAGCCCATCCTCTATGTCTTACGGGAGCGGAGCTCTGCAAGGTGATGGCTGAGTTTTGGTGGGACAAGGCCAAATCTTTGCAAGTTAAATGCTTTATACCACCTTGTTGGGTCTATCCCCTCCCTCCACCCGGGCATCCAGGCCCCTTGTTTGCATTTCTCCTGCCACCACCTCTCTGCACGTGGACTCTCGAAGAGCCTGGCTCTTTTCCCAATCCCTTAGCTCAGCCCTCCGGGCATTGATCTGCGCACTCGGACATACATGGGACCCCACTATGTGTGGGGGGGTCAGGGGGAGCCAGGGGCAGTGATGGCAGCACTGTCTCTTACAGCTTTTGCCCACGTGAGCACAGCACCGGGGCCAGCAGCTGGGTCTTGGGCTCTACAGGATGGTGTTGCTTGTGCAGGAGGATGGTTTCGGATGCCGTGCTTGCTGTGTGTCCCTGCTACACTGCACAGCAGCATTTGTCCTCTCTCTCGAAGCCGCTGCGGAAGGGGATGACAAGAGGCTTTCCAAGAACTGCCAGCTGCCAGCAGAAGGGCACGGCAGTGCGGGGTGGCTGCTGGAGGCGGAGGTGCTAGAAGGAGCCTGAAGCTATGGGCAGGAGACCCATGGAGCCTGTGCTGGGCGCTGCTGCCTCGCCAGCCCCAGGGCATGTTCCTCACTGGCCCCGTGGCCCTGGCAGCTTCACGGCCCCCAGCTCTCGGGGCTGCAGGGTGTCCCTCCATGCAGCTGGAGGACCAGGGGGCTTGGTGCTCTCGGATGCACGGCATGTTTTACATCTCCCATCTGCTTCCCCGCCACTGCTGCCATCTGGCTCTTTCCCAGCCTGGATACTTTCTTCCTAGCCCCTTGCTTCTCCAGCAGGCTCAGCAGCTTCAACGTGTGCGGAGCCCTGGCTCCTGCTGCCATTTCCAAATCACCAGTGGTCAAAGGCTCGTCTCCGCGCTCCTGCAGGGGCAGCGCTCGTGGCTGCCCTTCGCAAGAGGCGAGTGCTGTTTTCTACCCCCTCGCTGCTTTCTGCCCAAACTGCTGCCGCAGCATCCTCCCCACGCTGGGAAACCCATGGGGAATGCCCAGTGGGTTTGCTGGACCTCCTGCTTTCTGCTTTACTCCGTCTTGCTTCACCTTCGTTAAACTTTTCTGGTTCATTCCCCATGGAGCAGAAGTGAAGATGGTCTTTAGGACCCAGAAAAAGAGCAAGACCTCCAAAGGAGCTGACGGGGTTGGTAGGCGATGGGTGTCACAGCTTGACCACACTGTGCCACCGCTCGTCTCCCTCAGCCCAGCCTGGTCCAGCAAGGCTGCAGCGCTGAGGATGGGCAGGTTTGTGCGCGACAGATGTGACTCTGAGTCCGCCTCGCAGCACTAACGTAGCACGCAGGCTGGTGGATCCGGGCATGAGAGAGGGAAAGGGCTTCCAGGGCTGGGTGCAGCCAAGATGTGGATTAGGTCAACTCTGAAGCTAAGTTTCAGTCACTTGCTGGAAGCATGTGCCACAACGAAATGATGAGGAACAGGCCAGAACCCATTAAATCCTCTGCTAAATGCATTCAGCTAAGCACGTGCCCTGCCTGCGTCTTGCCAGGAGCAAAGCCTCCTGCAGAAGGGCCCAGAAAACCCCCGGCCCCGTTTCCTCCCATGACGCTGCCCCAGATAGCAGGGTCTCACCCCAGTGCCCCCTGCCTGGCCGTGTCCCTCCTGTCCCTGCTGGCAGTGGGCTCAGCTGCATGGCAGAAGGAGGGGACACCTTCCCCGCGTTGCACGGGGTATGGGTCTGCTCCTTCGTCCTGCAGCGTTGGCGGGGGTCTGCCCACAGCTTCCTCGAGCACCCCGGCTGCTGGCTCCCTGCGGGGGCAGCCCCGACACCCTGGTGATGGCTGTAGCACCTTTTGGGGACACCACAGGCTGGGGGTTTGCTTGCTGCCCCCTTGGTTTAACTGGGCTCTGCGGGAACACGGTGGGACCGCATCCTCCGGGGGCTGGGGGCCACGCCAGAGGCAGGGGTGGGTGACACTCACCCCCCACCCGCCCTGCCCGGTCCCCCGCCCCGGACTCCGTGCACACGCCTCACGCAAGGGAAGCCCAGGGCTGGGTACCTGCCTTTTCCCCAGCCCCCAGCGAGCGGCAGACGAGGTTACAGCCCCCCCCCCCCTCGGGCCGACCCCCCGGGCGGCGTCCCGCTCGGGGCCCGGGGCCGCGCCGTGGGGCGGGGGGGCCCGCTGCCCGCCGGCAGACACTGGATGGCACTCGCACTCCTTGGCACGGAGGGCTGCCACCGGTTTCTTTTCGGAGGAAGGCACGGGGGGAGCGGGGGCGGGATTTGCCGGGTGGGCCGGGGGCCGCGGCGCGGTGGGGGCCGTGGCCGGTGCGCTCCGAGCGGGCGGGAGCAGCGGCGGGCCGGCGCGTCGGGGCCAAGTCAAAGCGGGGGCCAGCGCTAGCTCTGCTCTGCGGCGGGGCGGCTTCGGGGTCTCCTCTGCCGCTGCTTTGCCCTTCTAAAGCGTTGCCAAAGGCTGCACAGACGGGCGCTTCGTCAAGGCCACCCCTGCCAAACGCCAGAGTATGGCAGTGCCCCCCCCGTCCCCGTCCCCGTCCCCCCTCGCAGTTTTGGGGGGGGGAGCACTGGGAGAGCTGCCGGCAGCACCGCGGCTCGGTCAGACCCACCGCAACCCGGGAGTCCCCGCTCATCATCGTCCCCACGGCCGCAGTTTGCTTGCATGTGTGCTGGGGTCTCCAGCCGGCTGGATTCCCCTCCGCGGAGCACCGGTCCCCACACCTAGGGAACTCGGTGGGAATTACAACACATCATTTATTAAAGGGTTGCTGTCAAGGTTGACAAGCCCCCAAATTAAGTAGCTTAAAAATTCCATTAGCTGAGGTCTTTCTGGTGCCATGTCCTATCTCACTTTTGTTTATCAACCTTCACGGCTCTGAATATCTAGTAGCTGCTCAGCTGTGTCCGTATGGTGGAGATACGTGGGGGGGGAGGACGGGAGAGTCGGGGGAAGGGAAAAGTTCACTAACACGCAGCACGTACAAGGATCTCTCTATAAACGCACTCTGGAAGCCGGTCACACCAGCCTGTAAACAAGAGGGGCCCAGGTTCACGTGTATTTTAGCACTCCAGCCATGTGAGAGCAAAAACTTCACGGGGAGTAGGGAAGGGGAGGGGGCTGGCTTGAGTTTTAGGTCTCTGAGGCTCTGAAGACTGTGGTCCAGACCCCCTGCTACTCCCGGCCAAGGTAAGGTGTCCTGTGCCCCTCCGCTCGCCAGCTGGGGCTGCTGCTCCAGAGGCGATACGGGCAGGGAAAAATTCTGCATTTGGGTCAAGGAAGAGGTGCCCGGGAGGTGCAGGGGTGGGCTTAGCAAGGGGACACGGCAACTTTCTTCCACTTTACATGATGCCTGGGCACCAGCGAAGAAAGATGCTGTGCGGCTGCACAGCTCCTCCCGGCACCTCCAGCTCCATCCTGCCAACCCCTCTGGGACGCGGAGGTCTGCCGTGCACGGGACATGGCAGGACCTCAGAGCTTCCAGGGAAAAGCGCGTCTTCCTGCGCAGGCAGCTTCACAGACCAGGCTTCCCATCACTTCTAGCGCAGGAGAGAGCTTTTGCACTGCTAGAAGAACATATTCCTTTAAAATAGAAGCTGGGGCAGCAAATGTCAGAGCAGCTCTGGCAATGACTGCGAGGTGTGGCCAGCAAGAGGGTTACCGAGTCTGGCACATGCCGCTTTCGGTTACCGGGACGGCATTGCATGTGGGTCCTCGCAAGGGCTTCCATCAACACGTCCTTACCCATTTCTGTCTCGCCGCAGCTGCAGGGCTGGAGAGCACAGTGTGTGCAACACAGAGGCATGGCTGCCTGCGAGGCGGTGGGGATGGGCCAGGCTGCAAAGCAGCCACAACAGCACAGCCAGTACGCTCGCGCTCTGCGTCACCAGCCAGGTGCTCTAGAAACAACTTTCATAGCGCACAAGTGAAAATGGTGCTAGTTTGCACCTGTCTGGTACAAAATGCCCCTTCACCCCACGTGCTGCGGGAGAGCTGGCTTCCAGACTGCAAACTGCTCCGCTGCCTTCACCGGCATTTTCTGGCGAGATGGTCCCGTAAATGGTGCTGGAGGAGGCAGGGAGCCGCACACAGGTACCGGTGCCATCCACTCTGGACTAATGGATGCTGCTCCTCGCTCACGCTGACGCGAACGCAGAGCCAGGAGGCGAGGCAGGGAGGGGAGTCGCTCCGAGGATGCAGCTGCTGGAGACAGCTCTGCTCCCCTGCCTGAGCTCAGGTGTTTCCCCTCCTCCCTATTCTGTGACTGTCCGTAACCCTTGCACAGAAGCAGGAAAAGGAGATTTTGTGTCTCTAAGTCTGTCTGTGCTTGTTACTCACTGTCCCTCTGGGCGAGATCACCACAGACGGTTCTAGCAGACGGCGGCAACCTCCCCAAGAGAGGAGAGAAAACAGAGAAATTGCATCCTACTTTGTTCAACCAACCAGCCTGGCCCGCAGCTCCAAAACTCAAACTTAATCTGTCTGCAAAGCTGAAACTCCTTCCAGGGCTGAGCAATTAGGGCGAGTGCTGTCCTGAGGCTGTGGCGTGCAGCAGTGCAAGCTATCTAATGGGCGGGGGGAGAAGCCCACCGCTCCACGGCTGCTCTTCGGCAGGGAGATGCTCCAGTGTGCTTTAAATAATCAGCACAGGTCTCCGACCCGAAGCACTGCAGCTGCGGCTGCGAGGAGTTCAGTCCCTCTGCTTCTCGGTGTCAGCAAGAGAAACACTCCGAGAAAGGTAGCGATACAGATGACTCCTGGAAATACCTGAAATGTCAGCTGAAAGATTATTCTCCTGAAATCCCAGACTGATTTGCAAATCAAGGAGAATGGGATATATCGGGAGAACCAACCGAACTTCAGGAGACATCTCCAAAACTCCATTTATTTTTAACAGCTGAGTGTTGCACCTTTCTCTGCTCGATGAACATGGGGCGGTGTGTCCCATTAACAACCTGGCTGTGCCAGTCCGTTGGGCTCACTCAGAGCGGGGTTACTCACGGGGGTGCCTGTTTACTAACGAATGAGGCCCACTGTCCCCTTCAGTGCCAGGCGCTGAACACCCCGTCAGACCGGAGCAACTTCATGAACTGAACCAAGCGAAGACGGCAAACATTTACGTGCCAAAACCTGCTGTGTCGGCACTTGCGTGCTTGCGCACCGTCGGCGCAGATGTGATGGTGTCGGCATGGAGGAGTGTGTTGGTGCTTGATGGCATGCATGTGTGCAGGGACAGGCAAATCTGTGCATGAAACCCTCCCCTCGCCCTTCTGTCTCCAGGAGCAATTACTGGGTGTGAGGGGAATGAGAAATCTGCATGATAAATCTAGAAAAAGCAAACTGCTCCACTCCACCAGGAAGGAACCCAGCTATTTTTAAGTCCAGGGACGATGCACGCAGCCAGATAAAATATTCAGCCTTGTGCAAAAGAAAACAGGAGGAGGCTAGAAACATCCCAGCTCTGTCCGGCCCTTGCAGCCCTCTCCCCATCCGCTCCCTGGGTGCACGAGGGCTCCCTGAGACCCTGCTGCAGCCCTGTGACGCCCGCCTAGAGCTGAGAGGACGCAGAAAGCCGGGCGCGGAGCCGGGCGGCCGGTCCCACACGGAACGCCAAATGCTAAATATGTGCCGGGCCGTCTCTAGGAAACGCTTGCGAAACCCACTGACCCAAATACTCCCACCCAGAACACGTCCCCGGCTGAGCAGGAGCCATAATGAGATGAAGCAGCGGATGAATGGTTGGCAGCCACCCCACCGGAGAAGCGATGCCGCCGGCCAAGGAGATGAGCAAAGGGCTTGATTTACCCCTGCGAGCGTTGGGTTTGGTAACGCAGCCCCCGCGCCGGCGAGGGGAGGAGAGCACCTTGCATCCACCCGGCCCATCACCCCATTTCCCGGGGGCCCCAGCACCCCCAAGGGTGGGGGGCAGGGGGGGCGGCGCGGGGCTCGTGGCCCCTCGCTCGGAAGCGATGGCTCCTGACAAGCGCGCGTTGGGAGCGGAGCAGCGCGAAAGCGACCTCATCGCCGCTGATCATGTCAGCGTGGGGACCGGGACCCCCGCCGCTGACCCACTTACTGCTTAAAGGAGCAAGCCCGGTGCTGTGCAGCGAGGGGCTTCGGGGGGCCCGGGAGGGCTCTGTGCCCCCGGGGACTCTGGACCGGCCACGGGAGGCTGTGCTGTCGAGGATGCTGCGGAAGGCACCAACGCAGCATCCCCACGCCGTGACGGTAAAACTCCGTGGATGTTACCTCTTTCTAAAATGAAGTTGTTTTTCTCACCCCTCCGTCTCCAGACCACTATAAATAATGATGCCGAGCACAACAAAACAAATACATGCTCTTTGCATTTAGTTGCTGCTTCCAATAATAATAATAACAACTGTTATTATTCATATTTACTCCAGTGCTGCTGCAGCCTCACAGGAAGCGGCACCTTGTTCTGCCAGGCAACGGAAGGATGTCGAGGACTTTTTAATGATCAAGTCAGATCCCTTTGTGCTCTTGGCCACTTAATGCAAGCACAAGAGGTGAACCAAAATACAGAATTATTTCCTGTGATAAACACGGGACCAGGTGGAGACGCTCCTGGTGCTGGGAACCTGTGTGGACTTTTTTCCAGCAGGACAGCTCCAGCGCTGCCTTTCTGCGTGCCTACTGCTGTACAAACCGAACCACCTTTGATTTAATTTCAGTCAAAGGGAGTAGACTTGAAGCATTTTTTTATATAAGGCTCTGTACAGTTATTACTCTTTGTCTATTTTTTTCTTTTAATAAAAAGAAACAAACCAGGAAACCAATATTCCCGTTTCTTCCTTAAAATTTGATTGCATTAGAACTGAAATGAAGGATTTTGCTATGAACCTCCCCATACAAAAATTATAATGCCTCAAAGAAATGTTTTCAGAGGGTCAAACAAATATTTGTTAAGGACCTGCTTTGCCCTGTCGCTGGGGGTCCTGTGCCGGCAGCTCTCCCGGCCACGCCGGAGAGGCCAGAGCCGTGGTGCCACGGGTGTCCTTGCAAACAGAAACTGCCGACAAATTTCCTTCTGGGAACAGTTTTTCATTTGAAATATTTTCCTTTTGTATAAAAACAATGCGAGCTCGCTGCTCGCTATGCGTGTCAAGACACGCTGCTGCTTCAGCATTTTCTCCTGACAGGCTGGGGGTGCACAGGCATCACCCGCTCTGCCCAGTGGGGCCCTGGAAATGGAAAAGTTCGCTCTTGCTCTGTTGTACTGAAAAATTTGGAATTTTTGTTGTTTATAATTATTTACTCCTCACCACTGTAGCTACTTTCCTTTGCAATTGATTTTGCACTGACAGTTTTAAAACAACAACAAAAAAATTAAATAAAACCGGGAAGTGAATAACGCTGAGGGTTTTCAAACAACTTGTCTGTCTCCTGTTTCCCTGGGAAAGCATTTGCAGAATTAAAGCATTTAAACTATCTGAGATGCGATTACCACGAACTGGATAGCAGAAATAAGAAGCAGCAGTGCAAAAGCACCACCAAAAATACCTGAGATTAAAAATGAGCTTTAATCTTCGTGTTTGTTTTGTTCAGAGCCTGAAAGGCTGCTGGGGGAATGCGCACAGCAACGAGATTGAAAAGTTCAAATTATCTGGAAAGCGTCTGACGTTAAAGGTGATTAAAATACAGAGAGAGGCGTAGAAGGAAATTACTGTGTCAATTATAAAAAAAAAGGGAAAAGTGAGAGGACCTGGTGACAGCCAACCCGCTGCACGCAGACACAAACACACTTTCTGCCGCTCTCCATGGCGGTTCCCGAGCGCTGCCCTTCCAGCGACACCCGGGGAGGATTTAGTTCCTCGCTCCTGCTAGCGTGGTAGAGATGATTATTCCTAGTGAATAATAATAGTAAATATTTCAGATTTGCTTCCCTGCCCTCCCCCACTGAAGGAGGTGCTCACCTTCAATGGCTTGTGGCTTCTCCCATGTTTCTTTCAGCAATGGCAAAACGTTTTGGTTCACTGGGCCAAAGTTTGACTTACTTGTTTAAATATTTGTAGACACTATTAGTAAATGTCAGTGGCAACATACGAGCATCCTCCAACCATGTGAAGTACGTTACCATGTACTTTAATGCTCAGCTGGTATTTGTAAATACATTGAATTTTAAATGAGTACAACAAATAATATGCTCACAGCAAATATTATAATGATTTGCCATAAAATGTGATGTCTTGACACTATGAAAGAGAAATGTATTAGCTAAGTGATATTGGTAAATATTATCCAGGTGCCGCCAGCGTTATCTAAACGTCCTGTTGCAATGACTCCAGCTGCAGAGACGGGAGCGTCTGTCCCAGTACAGGCGCAGCAGGGTTGCTGCGGCCGTGGTGCTTCCCACCAAGGCCGGTCCCAGCCTTGCCCTGCCCGGTGCTCTCTGTTTGCAGCCAGCCGCTGCCCCGCTCCGCTGCCGCCAGCCCTCCTTCCTTCCCCGCTTCCACACACGCCTGCACAAGCGACTGCTCCCGGGGGCAATGCCACCCAGTTCCCTTTTCAGCAGCAGGGCTTGCGCTCTGCCAGCCGACAGCGACCCCGGGACAGCCCTGCTCCGGTCAGGTAAACCTTGACCTTTATGTGAGTGTCCTGGTTTCGGCTGGGATAGAGTTAATTTTCTTCCCAGTAGCTGGTACAGTGCTGTGTTTTGGATTTAGCATGAGAATAATGTTGATAACACACCGATGTTTTAGTTGTTGCTGAGCAGTGCTTACACTAAGTCAAGGACTTTTCAGCTTCTCACACTGCCTTGCCAGCAAGCAGGCTGGAGGTGCACACGAAGCTGGGAGGGGGCACAGCCAGGACAGCTGACCCAAACCGACCACAGGGATATTCCACACCATATGATGTCATTCTGAACAAAAAAGTGGGGGGAGTTGGGCGGGGGGGCACAGCCACTGCTCGGGGACTGGCTGGGCATCAGTCAGCGTGTGGTGAGCAATTGCATTGTGCATCACTTGTTTTATATAATCTTTTATCATTATTATTATTTTCCCTTCCTTTTCTGTCCTATTTAATTGTCTTTATCTCAACCCACGAGTTTTACCTTTTTCCCCGATTCTCTCCCCCATCCCGCTGGAGGGGAGTGAGCGAACGGCCATGTGGTGCTTAGCTGCCTGCCGGGTTAAACCACGACAGTGAGGTACAACAGGCTTTCTCCTTCGCATCTCTTCTCTTTAGAGAAACGTCTTACCTCTGGAGATGAAGCGATGTTATTATTTAGTTCAGCTAAAAAAGAGGCAGCAAAGCCAGCTGACAATTAATTTAACAGGGCTCCGATGCGCTGCCGACTCATTTTGGCCTTTCTTAAAGTCATGCTAACTTGGGTAGAAATGGTTCTCCCAGTTGTAAACGTATGGTTGTTATTGCTACTAACGCGCCCATCCTCTGTGTTTATGTTCATATCCCACCCATGCAATTGGTGCCCGTGCCCGTCCAGCTTAAACGCTGCCCGTCACCCTGGCTTCTGGCTGTGACTGCACAGACCGGTGCACAGAAAAACTTCCAAGTGCCAGTGCGTCGTGGCAGCGTGCTGGATGCGTGCCGGCAGCTTGCGTGCACACGCCTGTGCACAGGCACAAGCGCACACAGAAATACCGATGAGGGAGAAGCAGTGTTGGGATGACTCCCCGTGCTTTGGTGGAGCGACATACACCCCTGCTGCACAGCTAAGGGGTTTTTCTTTCCTTTTTTTTGGGGTAACCCTAAGGAGCGGGTGCCTGAGCAAGCCACTAAGCTTTCCCAGTCTGGGGACGGGAAGACGAGCACCAGTGCAGCCAGGAAAGGCTTGGCTGGCTGCGTGCTGGGGAGCAGCTGACCGCCCCGCTCCCCTTTGTCTCCCTTTCCCTTGACTCAAGGCATTTCACATCCCTATTGACGAGGTGTTTGGGACATTCAGACATTGAAGTGACAGCGGCATTTCAATGACCTGAAACCAGAGACCCTGTCGGTGTGGGCTTTGAAGACATTAGCTGTCCATAATCATGAGTTAGACTTTATCAGGCTTTTAAAGAGCACATGATGGGAACAGCTAGTGACAAAGTGTTTCTGCAGAGCGCGATCCGGCCTGGCAGGATTCATCTCCTCAAGCGCTTGGAATTTGCAATATTCATTAGGAGTTGGGAAAAAATGTGCTTCCTTCCGAACAATGCAAATTGTGAAAGGAAACCTTTCTCATGCGTGTGCCCCGGAGTGCCGGCTCCAGTAGTGGGGGTGGCGGGGAAGCAATTAAAACCCTTCCAGCCCATTAGTGGGTGCGTTCATTAGAGCTACTGCTGCTGGGGAAGGGCGGGAGGCTGCACAAAACGCTTCTTCGGGAAACAAAATGTCAGGGCCTGTTGCTGTGTGCTCTTGGTGCCTTTCTTCTCTTTTCCTTAAGGGAGAGGTCCTCGGCTGCCGAGGTGGGCACGGAGAAGTCTGCCAGTTCGCGTGGCTTTTTGCAGAGGGCTTGCCACGGGGGCGGGCACTAGATGTGCATGACAGTGTGTGCAATGGCAGTCAGCCTCGCCGAGCCTCTGCTGCATCAGGGGGCCTCGGGACTGGCGGTGAGCAGGGAGCCCATCGCCCCAGAGCTATTCCTGCCTGCACCACGGCTCGGTTATGGCACCGTGACGTACCATGCCACGCCACTCCACGGGGCACCATGCCGTGCCTGGGGGGACCATGCCATGCCATGCCACACCATGTGGCTCCACGCCACAGCATGTGGGATCATGCCATGCCATGCTATGTCACACCACGTGGCCCCACACCAGGTGGGACCGTGCCACACCATGTGGCACCACGCCACGCCACGTGGGACCATGCCACGCCACACCACGTGGCACCTGCTCAAAGCACAGGGCACGTTGCTTCTGCAGGGATTTATCACCCCTCATGCCAAGTGTCCCAGCAGCAGGCACATCCCCATAGCCATCGCCTGTGCTCCCTCCCCAGGCCATGGGCAGGGCTGCTGGCCGTGGGGACCAATGTCCTCCTGTTCCAGCCCACGGTGACTCTCGTGCCTGGACAGCTCTGCGGGGACAGCCCTTCGGAGGAGCTGGTGGTAGGATCCGGGTTGTTCCCCACCTGCCAGGGCTTTCTTCCCCTCACCATCCCCAGGGGTTTGGAGGTACATCAGGTGATGGCTACTGGGGACTTTGCAGGCAGCGGTGACATCTGAAAGTCCCCCAGTGATGCTGCCAGCGGTATTTGACAGGGAGGGACGAGCCGGGGAGGCATTTGGAGGGCACCACCATCCCCATCACGATGCCGTCCTGCTCGCAGAGCTCTGAGCCCAGAAGCCTGGCTGGGAGTGAAGAGGCAAGTGCTTGCCGGGAGCTTGCGGGGGCCTTCTTGGAGATGCTGTATAAACAGTCGCAGCCCAGGCCCATCCGTCAGGTTTAAGTGTAAACACCCCTGCCGCGGTAGCAGTGAGCCCCTTTCCCGGGAGCAGGGCTCCGGGTGATTGCAGCGCTGCCCGGGACGTTTGGGATCTTCCCCCCCAGTGCCCACGGGACTGCTGGAGCTGCCTACAAACACACCGACCGTCCTAATGAATTACAGCGCTGCAGCATAACCCGGGTGCAAGTCAGAGGAGTGCAACCTTCAGAGACGAGCATTGCCTTTCCATGGCTGTGTTCGTCGGGGAGCCCCGGGGGATGCCGAAGCAGGGGTGCATTTCTCCAGTGGGTGCTGTTGCTCTGCACAGCAGCTGGCTGTCCTGGGGCTGGCCACAGGTAGTTTGTACAATCTGCCGTGGAACAGCTGATTAGGGCCATTCAGCCTCTTCACCACCTAGTTTCCTCTGCTCCATTAATTCGGGATTCCTCTGCAATTAAATAGAATTTGTTTTTAATCGAAACATGCTCCATTGCTGTCTGCTGCCACTGTTTGGAGCTGCAGCGAGCACCTGACCACATGTGGGGCAAGGCTCAGCATCCCCTCGCTGCTCCTCTCCCATCGGATCCTGGAGGAACGAGGGCAGAAAAGAATGAAGTGACCATAGCGGGTGGCTGTAGAGATGCGGATCAGATGGGCCACTGGGTCAGTGCAGAGGAGTCTGCGGTGCTGGGTGCCCTGCATGTGTGTACAGGGAGCCGGGGGAATTAATGCCATGAGGACAAGGCGGAGCTGTTTTGATGGTGGACTGATAATTGCCTACTTGACTTATTTCAAGATTTTGAAGTTTCTGTCCTGATGTGAAAAAAATAAGCCTGTTCATAAAGGGGGGAAGAGGGTTTGTGCTGAGCACAAGCATGAAGGCACACATACCACCCGTTGTGGGGTCCACAGCCAGGCGCAGGCAGCTCCCTTGCCTCTGCCCGATGCCTCTCAGGGAGGTGGCCGCCAGGGAAAGGGTTAATTTAACCAGTTCTCATAGGGTTTCGGAAAGTTCCTTTTTTCCAGGAGGCTGCCTGACGCACGCTGACAGGGGCCTTTCAGCTGAGCACAAAGGCAGTGCTCTCCCCTTGCCCTCTCCATCTCTCCCATCCGAGCCAGCAAGCAGCTATAATCTCACTAGCAGAGGCTTTTACTGCTGTCACTTCGAGCCTCCTTTGCCATGTGAGTGGCTCAGATCTCCAGCAATGTAAAAAAGCTAATGAACGAGTAATAAACAAGTGTAACCAAGCAGAAAGCCTGCACGCAATAACATCTGAGCCAACGCGGCTTTTAGGCGAAGCTTGGAGACACCAGTAACAAACAGATATGTAATTAAAGAAAGTCTAATCTTCTTTGGTATCCAGAGATAAAAAGGCGGGGGGGGGGGGGCATGCGTAGAGGTGACAGGGAGGGGATGTCATTGTGGAAACAGAAATAGAAGGAAAGAAAGAGAAAAGAGCAGAGGAGAACGGAGGGCGGTTGGAGACTGCACTGCACGAGCTGGAGGGAAGGGGTCCCGGGTCATGCGTTCCTGCGGGGTTTGCTCTTCTACCTCCTTGTGAGAGGAGGAGAAAAGCTGGAGGAGCATCCTCCTAGGTGAGTCGAGGTGTTTGGGGAGGTGTGGGAAGTGTTCCCGCTCGCTGCAAGCACCCAGCGTCCATGGGGCACAGGTCCCTGGCCCATCTCTTCCCCCTCCTGCTGCGGCTCCTCTCCCCGGCCGTGCAGGGGGGGATGCTCGGCCAGTGGGTACCACCCTGCCAGCACAGCCCGCGCAGGCAGCAGGGACCTGGTTCTCTGGGCTCTGGCTCCTCGCCTTGCTGAACTGATCACCGCTGGGGACCAGCTGCAATGCGCCACAGCAATCATTCATATTTTCACCTGGCTCATTAAAAAAAAAAGGAAGAAATGTTGCTTTTTTTTGGTAAAGATAAATAAGGAAAAAGAAAAGCCAAAGCCTGTTAAAGTCATCTTCCCCCTGGCTGTTAACCACAATTACTCATCAGAGCCTTCAGGGGTCAAGGACCATCACAGAAACAAGGGCTGTCTATGTTAACTTGCCTTCATTGTCTGAGCCGGGCTGCCATCCGTCAGCTGTCCCCGAAATGCCCATTTTTATGACAGAGGAGGGACAGCCGAGGGACGGGCAGGCAGCAGGCAGCGCTGCCCACGCCGAGCCGTTGGCAGGAGCCGGGCAGCTTGCAGCCTCCCACCGGACCTGCCAGCCCCGCTGCACACCGTCCATCGGGCTGCACCCTAAAACATTGCAAGGAAGTCCCAAATCCACCTGGAATACTTTAGCAATGCTGGATTAATGTTACTTAAAATATCAGTTCCAACCACTGGTAGCTATCCCATCGTTTTCCTTAGCACTGATATTAAAATGCCTGACCAGAACAGCGTGACAGACGAAGTGAAACTCCAGGAGACGTTATGAGAAATGACAACCTAATACCTTTTGATGAAGTCACAGGTCACCATTTTTTCCTCCTAATTTCCACAGCTAAAAAAAAATAAAATCGCAGTCCTCTTGTTCCCTCTGGTTAAAAGTCATAAGAAAAGTAAATTAACAGCATCAAAGATTAAAAAAAAAAAAGCCCTACATAAAAGCGATTGGTCAATTTGAAGACCGGCTGAAAAGACTTGGGAAGAGAGCCAAGGTCCTGATTCAGCAGGGCTTGCCACTTTAAATATCTGGGCTGTTCCTTTGAAGAAAATCATTGAAGTCAATGGACTTACTTAAGTGTTTGAAATTAGATGGATGATTAAGCCCCTTGCTGAACGGAGGCCTCAAAAGTTAAATTACCTTATAACCATGGCAGTAAAACAGTCTCCAAGACAGGCAGAGTTTTCTCTTCCTCGTTGCAGAAAGCACTGCTCAGTAATTTGGGGGCGTACGCCGCGAGGGGAGGTTTGCACCCCAGCCCCGCTGCCTGCTCCAGCCCAGCGACGCTGCAGCCTCTCGGCTGCCCACGCCAGGAAGACTCCGTCTCTTTTCACCTCTTCTGCCATTTGCTCCCTAATTGACTGTCTTTAGAACCAATTTTATTATCAGCTTCCTTAAGTCCCGCATTATCTTCATCAGGAGCAATTTTAAGATGAATTATCTTACCTATAAATGCAGCCACTCCTGTTCCACAGCGGTGGACATCTGTATAACAGCTGCCAGAGACATGTCAGGGGGAAATTGGAAAGATGCATTGCAATGATTGTTTACTGAGTGGTTTAATAAAATCAGCTTAATGCGTAAGTAGGAGAGTAGGATCAGAAGTATGTTCCTGCGAGCTCTATTATTTGAACCTGGAAACATCTATCAGAGTCTCAAACAAAAGGAGACAAAGAATATATTGCGTTTGGTATTTCTTCTCCAGATTGATTTATCATTGTCACATCTGTTCCTTCCTTCCCTCTGCATTCCTGTCTCATAATATCTTTTATTATAGTACATTATATAATGCGGTCCATTGCTGTGAATATTGTTATTCCAAGACCAGACTTCTTTATTCAGACCCAATTCTGGCAACACTCTTTTGCAATCAAGGAAGTCTCCTGCTTGAGTTAGTTTTGAGTCAGAACTCTGCAGAGACACCTGCATTTTGTCCACTGCAGTGAGCTTAAGGAAAAGAAAAAAAACCCTTGTAGTTTAAAAAGTCCTAATCTGTGGATTAAGACCCAGCCAAGCAGCCATACATGCTCTGCGGCTAATTTCAAAAAGGAAGAGGAAATAGCAATATTTCTACTGAAAATGGATTTTCAGGGGCTACGTGGGGCTGATTCCGGGATACTGATCTGGAATTTTTGTTGTTTTTTTTTCCTGCTTTCCGTCGTTGCTGTCGAACACGAGTGCCCCGGAGCAGTCTGCGGGGGCTGCGGTGGCTGGAGGAGCTGACGACCCTCCAGGGATGCTGCGCTCCCGTGGGAGCAAAGCCGGGCGCCCCGGCTGCAGCGGGGCGGCATCGCGGGCTGCACAAACCTGCCCCTTCGTCCCTGGGCTCTGCTCGGGGGTATGTTTAGCACAAAATTAGACGCTCCAGCCTTTCAATTTACAGAGTAAAAATAGGCTGGCCAACATTTCCTTGAAGTGCTCATACAGTGAGTGATGTGTCTGTCTGCAGCTATCATGCAGCCAGGCCTGGAGAGCGAGGAAAGCTTTCTGTGCCACGTTCAAATAAAAACACTGACAAACGCTGTGATTAAGAGCTGAAGCCCTGAGAAGTCAGGAAGTGAATCAGTTTGGATTCTCAACGAACGTCTCACACTAACATCAGCGAGTCATGCTGCACATCCCGATGTCTCATGGCCTGTTGCTGTACCGACGAAAGCATGACTGCTAAAAACACCCTCCAAAGGAGAAAAACAAGCAAAAAAAAGCACAACCAATAAACATGAGAAGGGTCCCTTTGTCTAATTCCTTGTGTTTGGGTATTTAAAATCACGGTCTGATCAGTAGGCTTCCAAGCTTGCATTGCAGGTTTTGAACATCCGTTGTTTTGAAATATTTACTTTTACTTCTTTTTCCTTGAAAAGCCCAAGCTGATATTTGTGAATACATAGTGGCACAACTTCCTGGGAAAGTGATGCTTCCCTTGTATACCAGGACAGTAACAGCAGAAGAATTACAAATTCTTTCTATGCTGGAGTCTGCATACAGAGACCTTCTCTGCTGCTTTGTTCCCAAATATTGTCTATAGCTTCCCGAGTGCCACAGCCACTAAATACAGTCACAATAGCTGGTGACTGGAGTGGTGGATGCACGGGGATAACAGTTTTGGGGGTTCTATTTAAAGTCTGCATACCCTTCTTAAGTCATCACAGATGGTAAATGGCCAGAAAGGCTGACGATGAGAAAGGACTGGCCAGTCACGTAGTAATTCATTGCCACAAAGTAGTGTAGTAGCCAAAGGTATTAAAAGGTTTCCAGAAGGGATTAGATGCCTTCTTTGAAGACAGGTCCAACAGGGGTTATTAAGCAACTGCAGAAGTATAAACCATGGCCTGGCAGAACGTGGGAGGATACACAAGGGATAAAATCACTCTATACATGACTTATTTCTTGTGCTCTTCCTTGAGAAACCACATCTGGCTGTGGCTGGGAACATCATGCTGCTCTAGATGCACTTTGGTCGGGCCCCATATTTTTGTCTAACAGCTGTAATATCAACAAAGGGTCTTTCGCAGGGAGGGCAGGCAGGCTGCAGGCGTGGGGGAGAAGGGAGTGGGCGAGCACCATGCAACCCGGGCAGTGCCCCGGGGGAGAGCGGCAGCGGGGCCGGGGCATCACTGCGGAGAGGACGGGATGCAAGGGTGGCTGGGGACGCGGCGGCAGCAGGTCTCCCTGCTCGCCATGCCCAGACTCAAAAGGCAGCGTGGCCACATCTGCAGTGGCTGCCTGTTCAGGTCTCATCAGCTTTCCCGGTTTGACACTCGGAGGGCTCTGGTGTGCCGCTGTGAGACCAGGGGGTTAACGTTTTATATATGGCAACATCAGGGAAAGGGGAATAGAGGAAAAAGGTTCTTGAATGTCAACAAAAAAATTATCTTGTGCAAATAAACAGAATAGATGGATTATCCCCTGTTGTTTGCGCAGGGAATTGCTGGAATGCCTGCCTGCTGCCGGCGCTCCCCAAAGCTGCCAGGGGCCCGGGCTTGTCTTCCACGGGGGGCTGGCTCCAGCCCACCCCGCTGTTTGCCTTGGGCTCACGGAGCAATCTGCCTCCAGATCGTTTTCCCAGGCTGTGTTCTGGTTGCACGCGTGATGGCTATGTGCTAAAGCAACTGGGGACATTTCAGTCCTTCATGTCGTGCACGTACCCGCAAGCATCTTCTCCTACCTGCTCTGTGGGAGAACACACAACGCAGACCTCCAGTCTCCCTGCTTCCCAGCCTCCTAGCTTTGGCCTTCACTGAATCCCTTCTCTACGAATAAAGGCTTAGATCAGAACAAGATCTAGCCAGGATGCACAAGACATGCAAAAGATAAAGAGCTAAATACAAATGAAATCTGTATACTCTTCCACCAGAGGATCTCCAAGCACTTTCCAGACAGTCATTAATCACTGCAGTCATCGAGTGAGGTTTGGTGGTGACGCCCACGGCTTTGCCGGAGGGCACGTCAGACCCCCAGAACTCAGGGAGATCCAGCTTTTGCATTTGAGGAGCGCTTTGCCATGACGGGATGCCCGGGGTGGTGTGGGAGAGCTGGAGCTCTGCGTGCCGCGCCGGGGAGATCCCACGCCGTGACTCCACCGTCTGCCCTCAGCCGTTCCTTTCCTGGCCAGACCTTCCGCCTCTCCTCTTTGCAGAAGGCATTTCACACGTGCAGCCAAATCCCCAGCAATGAAAACTTCCCTCTGCATACATCATCCTTCGACCCCTTCATGGCCACTTCGTACTGAGTGGGATGGAAAGTCTGTCCTTGAGCTTAAGGCTGGATTTCAGCCTGGTTTAGGCTCCAGGTTGAAGCCTGCAGTCAGATCTGAGCTTTGGCAGGCAGAAGAGGAACACGTATTGTCAGGTCCATCTCTGGCTGCAGCTGATGAGTGTTTTATGGGGAGGAGAGAGCACAGCCAGTCCCTGTTTCTGATGTGGGCCACCCAAAACCAGCAGCATACATATACCCAGAGACACCTGTGCCTGCACACAAGCTAACAATTATCCAGCACACGTGTGCTGTAGAGGAGCCTGTATACAACAGGGAAGAGCAGATCTCCTGGGGCCTTCGGCTTTAATGTCCTCTGGATTTAATATCTAGAAACTACACATTTATGGAAACCCAAATACACACACACGCCTGCACATGTAGCAAATGAAGGGCAAGCAAATACAGGTCCATGCTCCGTTGCCATGGCCAGCGAAGCACAGGGCAGAGCTGTGGTACCATTGAACTGGAGAAGATCAGGAAAGCAGCCCCGGCTCATTTGTTTTTCATGACATCATGGCCTCCTCTGGCTTTTTTCACAGTTTTCCTCTGTTGTATTTAATAGACTTAATGGATCACACAGCACTATAACAACAACAGACCTTCGATGTTTTTATTAAAGCCATCTACAAAAATCCCTCTGTGCTATAGCTTTCCTGCAGGGTGACTTCTGCTGAGATGCTGTTTCCATTAAGGACAATTGCAGAGAATAAAGAAGGAATGAACAAACAAATGGAAAAAGAAAAGGGGGGGGGAGTGGTGGAGCAGAGTGAGCTGCTGGTGGAAAGGGGGTGAAGCGGGGCTGGCCCGCACCTTCAGCCGTGTCCCACTGCCCACATTTGAATGGGACTCCTGTTACACAGCCCGGCACGTGGGGCAGCACCAGGACCTCCTCGCAAAGCAAAATTGATTTCATTAGCTGTGATGTCAGAACTGCTGTCTCTGGCCTCCCAGTGAGATCACAGGGGGGAAATGACATTTTTATACTTGTCTGGTGTGACTTATTTGCTATATCCATTAAAGCTGTAAGTGATGCAGAGGGAAGAAGCTTTTCCCCGCTCAGGAACAGTCTGGTGTATGCCTCGCGGTTTGACGTATGTCACCACCCAGCCAGTGTTGTGTTATTGGTTATTAAACATTTATATCTGTAGTGCTGCAAAGCGGCAAAGCAGGTTGGTGGGCTGGGTACCGCACAAAAATAGCGGGAGCAATAGCCTTTGCTTCGCAGGTAGTTGTTACCTCCCTTTATTCACGTGCTGGGGTGGAGTACGAGCACCAGGAAAAGCATCTCTCCAGCCCCCAGTGATGCAGCATCAGTGTGGGACCTGCTACTACCTCAGCATGCGGCGGGGGACAGCAGCAGGGGAATGTCGCAGCCACTGAGATGCCATCGAAGACCCCTCCTCTCCGCACCATGACATGGAAGACCACCATGGAGATCTACCGGGCCAGGAAAAGGGGAGCCACATCCAGCCCTAGATCCAGATCCACCGACGTGCAGCTGGGCTCTGGAGCGGCTGGAAGAGGCTTTGAGCCCGTGCATGCTTGGTGCTTTCATACCAGCTTCTTTGTCACCCAGGTAGGAAACAGCCAGGGTTTGTCCAGCACACCACACCCCAGATCCCCGGCTGATACCCCGAGCTGGCCCTTCTGCCTGTTCAGAGGATGCTCTGAGGCCAGGCTGTGCAGGAGCTGTGGTCCGCAGCGAGAGGTGTGCGAGGCAGCTTTCTGTGTGTATGCTTGCCCTCCACCTGGCAGTGCGAGCATCCCTTCTCCATTTGCTGACAGACTCTCAGCTTTCCTTCTGCTTTTTTGATCCTTTTTCTTTCCCAAAACTGGTACCTGAGCATTTCATTTTGTGGATGCTCAGAGTTTAAAAAGGTCTGGAAAAGCAATTCTGTTTCTGCAGGACCTTGGGGCTTCTTGTCTGGCTGCAGCTGTCATCAGAGTCCTGCCCACTGTCCCAGCATTGACAAAACGGTCTCCTGCAGGCTTGGAGTGGGGAAAGTAAGGGACAGATAGGAATTCCTTTGAAGGGGAGATTTCAGTTTTTAACTGCAGCTTTGAACCTTCCTCCCAAATCCCAGGGAACCTGACCCAACCGATCCCATCAGTCAGCACCCACAACTCCAGCTCTGAAGTTTACTCTTCCGTCTGTACCACCATCCCAAGTAGCACGACGATGGATTAGGTCTTTCAGTCTTGCACGTATTTTGGTTTTTGAGAGCAGCCTGGTCAACCAAGGTCCGCCACAGGACATCAAATGTCCTGGCAGGAAAGGAACTACGCAAACACTATGGGTAAATGAATGCCTAACAAGCTGGTCTTTCATTTACTCTGGAGCTATTGGAGGCACCTACCAATTGTGTGCGAGATCACTAAGGGCATAGCAGTGCTGAGCAGGAACAGGTCATCTCTGTGCCATCCCAGGTGGCTGAGGGAAGTTTTTCAGAGCCCAGGCTTGAAGCACATGTTGCAGGTCAGTGTCTGGGTTTTTATTTTCCCAAGGACTCTCTCTCCATCTTGTTACCTTGTGTCTGTACCCCTCTGTGTGCGAGCTCTCAAATACCAAGGACTTCTTCTCAAAGGGTTGACAGACTTGGGTAAAACTCTCTGATTTATGCCACTCTGACACTTGCTTGGCTAAAATACCTAGAGAAGACCATCCTACCTGTCCTGCCAGAGCTGTTCACTAAACCCTAAATCAAAAAAGACTGCTCCTTGCCTCCCCTTTTCCTATAACAAATCGCAAACCATTTCCATTTGTCCGTAGCCAGCACGCTGTTCCCCTTAATGCGCTAAGCTTCCCAACATGATGTTTAGCACATGTTCTTTCACACTGCCCCCCTCTGCTCAAAGGCAGCCTTATAGTTTGCAAATGGGATGAAACCACTGTGCGGCCCCGCGTCTTGGCTCCGCTCCCGCCGTACTCTGCGGATGCCAGAACCTTTGCTGCACCTTCCAAATCATTATGTATGTTCAAAAGCCTGCCAGAAAGGCTAGGAGGATAAAAGCAAGAAAAAAACCAAAACAAAACAACCAAAAAAACCCCCCCACCACCCCCAAAAACCCCTAATGCACGTGAAGGAGAAGCAGAGTAACTGAGGCATGTCCTCCATGGAGCGCTGCCCGCGGGGCTCTCGCCCGCAGCTCACCGTTGCGCAGCCTGCGCGAGGTGGGTCTCCTCCTACATTTGCCTTCTGGGGAACAAAAGGCGTGCTTGCCTGAGGAGGAGAGATCCATCGCCCCGTGGGTTTGTCTGGGATGGCTGCCACCATCAACATACCCAAATCACTGGTGAGATGCTCAGAGGGATCTGTCAGGGCAGGATCGGAAACGCAGAGATGTGGGCTCGGCCCCTGCTCAGACACTGGGAGCCTTATCTTGGCGATCAGAAAATGCTTCAGAAGAGTTAATGAGTGCAGATACAAAGAGCTGTGGTTGTCTGTGTAAACAGGGAACCGCAGCCACTAGAAAGGATCAAAGATGGGATATTCACCCAAAGCCACAGACCTTCACCACTTGGGCTGAAGGAAAACTCTTGTGCTTGCATCAGGCTGTTAGCGAGTGCCCAGGGCAGCTCCCAAGGGGGCAGAAGACATGAATGTGTCCCATCACCCTCCCATGTCGTGTCCCATCACCCTCCCGTCTCCTCTTCATGGTTATTGAGATGGCAACGGTGCCTGCCGCTGCCTCCAGGCATCGGAGCAGAGCTGCTTGGGTGGCAGAGTGCAGCACAAGGCAGAGGAGGTAGCGAGGAGTCTGCGAGTGCCTGCAGCGTGGTTCAGCCTCTCGGGATATGAAGGAGGGAGAGGAGGGAGCAGTGAGGGAGAAGGAAGGTGAGACAGACTGCAAGGAAGAGGACAAGTGGAGAGAGGAGATAATCAGCAGGCAAAGAGTGTCCACGCTTCTGCCGATGTAACCAGCTCTCTGAAAATAACTGGTTGGTGTTTTCCCGACTCCCACCATCAGGAGAGGCTGTGTGCTCATCAGGGAGCTCCTCTCCCGCTCTCACAGCCAAGGGAACAGGGGATATCTCTGCCCATATTGGTACCTCCCTCTCCTTTTGTTTCTTTTCTCCATCCTTTCCAGTTCTTACTGCGCTGGACACGGTATTTCAGGAACCAGTCCTTAGCGTTGTGTAGGGAAAGTGGTTTCCAGCCTGGTCTCTTCTGCTAAAATCAGGAGCAGTGGCTGCACGGCATTGCCTGTGGCCGTGGGGTCATCTGCTCCGGAGGAGTTGGAGTGACGCTCCCGCTGCAGCTGCCGAATGCCAGCGATCCCCAGCCATCCCTTGCCTGAGGTCTTGGACTTATCCCAGTGACCTGGAGCTGTTTGCCATGTTCCTGCAGAAGACCTAGATTTTAATGCCAACTGAGCAGCTGTATAAATGTTTCGTGACATTTTGGAGACAGAATAGATCATGCTGTTCAAACCTCTTCTTTCAGAGAGCATTCAAATAATACCTTTTCAGTTTAAGGGAACTGTATTTGCTTTAAAGATTTTATGATAATTTCCAACAGAGGCCATCAGACAGCCAATCTGCTTCAGTCTTCCCCATCCCAGGATATCCTGCAGGTCAGCGCTCCCTTTTTCTCCGCAGGGTGTCCTCCATCATACCCATCCTCCTCTGCATTCAGAGCTTCCCTGGGTCTTCAAAATCTTTCCAATATCGAAGCAGCTATTCTAGTTATTAACCAGCCCTTTCTAAATGCATACAAGCCTCCACAGTGTATGCCTGTCCCACTGTCTCTGGGCCACAAGAAAAAAAGCTAAAAGTATCACTGAATTTGTTAATTGGCACGAACTGCAAAACTTCTCTGCTGAGATTATGCCATCTTATTTAACGAGACTATTCCCTTGGCCTCAGAGTTTAAGGGAAAGACCCCAGACATCTAATGAGCTTCACAAAAGGCCTACAAGTTAATAGAACTGGGCTCAGCTGTGTTGACTGGAAAAATTAACTTTAGAATTAACTTTTCTGCAGTAAAAAAAATGGTTTGAGGTCTAGAGATGGTCACACGGTCCCAGTGCCTCAGGAAGAACCAGCCGAGATGATACCTGTGTGAAGGGGGATGTACCTCAACCACCAAAAGTCTCCTGATGGAGATAACCTCCTGGCTCTCACTGTTCCCCAGACCAGCAGGAGCAATCAGGCTTCTGAGCAAGCCCTAAAAGTGTGACACCGAGAAGAGGGGAGGTTGAGCATTTCTGTCTTCAGATCAGGTAATGTTCCTGCTGCAGGAGTGTCCTGAAGGCAACCAGGTCACCTCACCCAGCTCAAGCCCTGTCAAGGTCCCTCCCGTCCCAGACACCGAGATGGCAGATTGTCCTTGTGTGCTGCAAGGATTTTCATTCCTGTGACTTGTCCTCATATCGAGGACTTTGCAGTCCATGCCCTGGAAACATCATCGTCTTCCTGTGATGGACTCCGACTTGATAATCTCCCCATTTGCGATGGAGACCAGTGCCTGCGGTCTCCCACAGACACCCGGGTGCTAACTCTCCCTCCACCTTCCTCGCCACCGTTTGTCAGCAACGCCTTCTGCACGTTCATTTTGCATCCAGCGTCTCAAAGCTTTTCCCGAGGAGGGGACACAGAAATCCCCTCCCTTGTGAAACATCACATCATGTCCCGGCAAGGAATAATTCTTCAAATCACTCTCTCAGGGTGCAGGCACGCACTGACCCGCTCTCCTTCCCTAGTAGTTTAGGATTTCATACAGTGGCATTCCCAAGACAGGGAGCTGGGTGAGGGTCTGGGTTTGTGCTCTGCCTTGGGCTGTAAGCAGGCTGTGACCGTATCGCCTGCTGGGAACTGGGTGCTTGTGTTGGCAAGAGATGACTGTGTCCTCTTTGACCATAACTTGTCATGCAGGCTGAGTGTTTGCCTGTAAATAAAACTCCACAGACCATCCTCTCCCCGGGAGCCGGCCGGTGGGACCCCACGTACCTGCCTCCCGGGGTGACACTGGTGTGGGGACAAGGACCGAGCACGGCGCTGGTGAAGCAGTGCCGCGGGGCCGCAGAGAGCTGGGACTGCCTTGCACCCCCAGCATCGCGGGACTGTGCAACCGGTGCCGGGACGGATCCACCCTGCGCGGCAGTGGCATCTGCAGGGACCAGCATCCTCATTCCTCCTCTGCCCTCCAACTACCCGTTCATCTCGGAGGCAGCAGCGCGGTCCCAGGAGCGAGCCTGCAAGAAGGAGAGGGGTGACACCGAGGAGCTGCAGCCTGGCAGCTGCAGGGAGAGCAGTGGCACGGGGAGACACCGGCACACACGGCGGTTCACCCCCCCGGCACGCTCCCTCAGCCCCAGCATGGCACCAGGGCACGTCAGCCCAGTGCCTCTCCTGGAGCCTACTTTTCTGTTTTTTCCCCAAAATATATTCAGATGCATTGTTATGAAGTACAATTATGAAAATGTATTCTCCCCCCAA
This sequence comes from Aptenodytes patagonicus, assembly GCF_965638725.1. NCBI lineage: Eukaryota > Metazoa > Chordata > Aves > Sphenisciformes > Spheniscidae > Aptenodytes > Aptenodytes patagonicus. Next base: position 10,889,163 of record NC_134957.1, on the reverse strand, counting down.
AGCTCTGAAGCATGGAAAAGAGGCTGTTAAATGCTGAAATATTTACTTTGCTTTTTCAGATTAGGAGCCGGCAGTGAGCAGCATTCAGCTTTATTAAAATGAGAGCACTCTTACATATGGTCTCGGCTAAAAGGCACACTCCTTTTCTACTCTGTCCCGCACAATAAGTTCCAATTAGCAAGAAATATCACTCAAACACTAGCCTTTCTTTGTTTATAAACAAACAATATATCACTGCTGATAAGAATTTAAAAACAAATAAACAGTGGTTGCTATTTGCATAAAACCTACAAATTAAGTGCACTATGTGCAGTCATAAAAGAGGCACAAATTGATCAAAATTTCCTTTCAGAGCAGTGCAGACATTAAGACTAATGTTGCTGAAGCAAATGGCTGAGTGAAGAGGGCTTTCTTAAAATGAGCGTGGGTTTTGCCTCCCTTCTGGCAGACACTGGCTTGTTCTTTGCCCTGAATCCTCACAGTTCATTTTTTAAACCTCTTGAGCAACTTATCTTTCAGTATCTCTCTTTGGAGACTGTCATACATCATGGCTAATTCTAGGTTGCCACCACCCAGAGAGGATTTTGCAGCTCAAGCCTGGTGTTACGGTCTGGTGAATGGCATGAAGAGAATGGCCAAGTCTTGGGTGGCATTTATCATATATAAGAAGAGAGTTTGCTTTAAAAAAAGGGAAAGAAAAAAGCAGGGTTTGGATGGATGAAGCCGAGTCAAGGGCCCACAAGACAAGTCTACAAAATCCTATGAGGGGAAGGGAAACCCAACATTTTCTTCTTCACCCATAGACTGGGAAGCAGTGGGGTTCCTCAGTGAGGGACGTCGTAGGAGACACAAGCCATGGTGCAAACTTGCTCAAAGAGCCCTGAATGAGGGAGACTTCTGCAGCGATGTGGAAAATGATGCAGAAGACGTACAGGAAAGGTGAAGGCATCTTTTTTCTGGTGGCATGGGCATCACACAGGTCTGAATCCTGCCAGTAAACCCAGGACTGAGACTGTGCTGGGACAGAGAGAATGGGGAAGAACAAGAGACATATGGAGTCGGAAGGATGACAGAAGCTGAAGCCCTGGACAATCCCCAGGCTGCCTTATGGTCTCTAGTGATTCCCTGACAGAAGCATTTAGGCCTCTGGTGTTTTTTGGTTCCCCCCCCCCCCTCAAATAGACTTGGTGAACAAGATTTTATATTATCTTCCCAACACCATTTCACTGAAAACAAACCTTTCTGCAGCAAGATATTATCTCCATTTAAGTTTTTTTTGAAAGAAAGAAACAAGCATTTTGGTAACCTGGCCAACATGGAGGATGTTGATTTTTATTTTTTTTTTATATCCCATGATGGCTCTTAACTTCAAAATATTTGCCAAACTCAGTTCAGAATGGGGTAGGAAGAAAACTTCATGGGATTCCCACCTACCCATCAACAAAGTCATGAGGGAATGCCCCCAGGGTCCTGCAGCTGGGACAAGGAAGATTCACCATTGCAGAGGAGGGGGTTTAGCCTTGTGCTTAAGGGCTGTTAGGTTCAGCTTGCTTTTCCACCACTGACCTGCTACGTGGCCTTAGCAGCATCACTTCAGCCCTGCGTACCATCCAACCTTGTCTCCACATCCATGGCGGGGGCTGTTCCTGGTGCTTGGCCACCCAGCCCAGGTTGGCTGCTCTGTGCCCGCGCGTTGGGATTCACATCACATCCACTGAAATGAAGAGCTTTCTCCCATCTCCCATTCGGCCCGGAGCACGCGTTGCCGCTTGCAAGCAGAGGCATCTCCTTTTCTCAGGTGAGCAGGGTGGCATGCTTGCCACGGCCAGCCTCTGCCTCTGAAATAACTAATGGCAATCCCAGCACGTCAGAGAGCACGAGGAGCAGCTGCAGAGGGGTGGGCAGGGGAGAGACTGAAACCATTGAGATAAACCGACCTGGAGAAAAAAAAGGAAAAAAACCACAAAGCTGAAAGGCAGACGGAGTACAGAAAAAGCGAGTTACCAGGAGATTTTTAAATACAAAGCAAGAGCCAGCCCAGAAGGAATGTACACAGAATGCATGAAAATCTCTTCTCCTCCTCTGACAAAGAGCATTTTCCACAACCTCAGTTTCAGCGCCTCATGCCTGCGCCTTCCCTCTCTTGTGGCCGGGGGGAGGGAGGCAGAGGGCAGGGCTGCAGGCATGCCAGCTATTGATGTCTTTTCCAAAGGGACCACAAGCTTTCTTCACTGCTTAAAACCCCAAATCAAATTTCATAGGTTCGTCCATCGCATCCTCAGTCAAAGGGAAAACAAAACCGGACCCCCCAGGAGGACCCGACCCGCAGCCCTGGCCCCCCCAAACCAGCACCTCCCCGTGCTCCCTCCTGTTGCGGGCATTCCTGGGTTGCCCACAGCAAGGTTTGGTCCTAGAGACAACCGGGGTTCAGCCCCATCAGGGGCCGTGCTGGCTCTCGCAGGCTGGCAGGGATGAGCAAAATTCCCACCGCTGCCGCCCGGGATGAGGCAACAGCCAGTGATGTAATTTGTGCCCAAAAGGTAAAAACTTGCCCTCTAAACTCACGGTGAGCATCAGTCAACTCATTCCCAGTAAGAAGGCCAAAACTCTTCGTTTCTATCTATTTTTTCCACGTCTGAGGACACTGGGCGACCAGTGCAATGTTTGGTGAGATATCGAGAGTAGGTATGAGGCCAAACCGAGCTTGGTAAAAGGTTCTTAAGCACCCTGAGCTATCCATATATTCTAAATGGTAAATAATTCTGTCCCTGTGTTGAGCTGCCAGGAGAGAGGGAGGATTTCTGAGCTATTCAGTTATTTAACTTCTTGTGAGATGGGTCCTGGTGCCTTGCCGCTAACAGCAAGAGCTGGCTTCTCCGTGGGAGCCCGGCTGATGCACCTTTCAACTCCCTTGGCAGGCTGACTTTCCAGCCTGAACTATCTCAGTCATGTCCTCCAACTGGGGTATTTTTGCTTCAAAGTTTGAAGTTAAACAGATAAAGATAACCTGGAGATTTTTGGGTCTGAAAGCCGAGAGATTTGTTGAGCTGGGGAAAGTCTCATAATATGATTTTGGAGTGCCGCAGCTCAGCCAGCTCAGTCCGGGCACTGCAAGTGCATTTTCCAGTTGTTCTCAGTGTGAGCAAGTGCCAATGAGCAAATTCCAGGAAAATGAGATTGTTAGTTATAGATTGCTGTTGCAAAACTTTGAGACTTGCGAACTCCAGCAGGTATCGATGAGGCATGCGATTTTAGGGGTTAGCCCTCTAGGCGTTGCACCATCCTTAAAGCCAACGAGGTTTTTTTCTCCTGTTTGATCGCTCCCTGTCACCTGTGCTCGTGCCGGGGTCCCAACACCTACCCGGCTTTTCTGCACCTAATCGTGGTGCTTTCACTCCCCATCTCACCTCTGTGTAGGAAAACCCTAACTCCACTACTCAAGGCAGGTCATAACTCTGTATGGTATTTTATTCTAAGCAGCACTATTGATAACTGATTAGGACTGATAACAGTCCTAATCCATCTTTTTGGTGCTTAACTTCCAGCATCTCACTCCCTTAAAGTTCCCTTAAAGCCACTCGCAGGCATGGAGCTGATGCCATCTTCCCATTGTCTGACCGTAGCAAAGACTTAAAAGCTGCTGTTCTGTAACATTTCAGCAAAAAAGAACATTTTTAATAGCAAGATGATAAAGCTTCCAGGTTTCAAAGTCAGGAGACATGAATGATTTCTTTTCCTAAAGAATTAAACCCAATGAAAATGCAATATTTCCTTCAGAAGCAAGAGCTCCCTCTTAGCCAAAAGGAGGACAGAGAATGACACGTGCTCCAAATTAACCACAAGTGATCAGACCTGCCAAAAGGCAGAACACTAACTGTACTTCTGCAAAGAGGGTTTTCACTTAATCCTGTTGTATTTACAACAGCTCTGGAGATTCTCCCGCTAGAAGCACGGAGAGACAGGCAATGCAGAGGTAGCACGATGCATTTTTGTTTGCCAGAATGCCATAACTGTAAAAGGAAAATCCCAATTAGTAGAAGTTAGGAATTTCTAAAAGTCAACCTATTGTCACAGGCTAGGAGCAGTACAAATTACTAATGATTATTTTGAATTACTGCTCCCTCCCTGTGCTTACATCAGAGATGCTTGCAGGGAGGAGCTGCCCAGAAGGAGCGTGGGAGCAGGGACTTTTCTTCCCAGGGCATCCGTAGGGCTGACAGCGTTGCACAGCATGGCACCGGCCGGCTCTCACCTCCAAGCCTTCAGCTGCATTTCTCTGTGGGATGCTCGCACAGAGAAACGGCCTGGCTGTGGGTGCACTGGGCTTGCTGTTGGCAACCCCAATCTGTGACGGGGCACCGCAGAGAAAGGGTATGAGTTTGTCTTCTCCTTTCTTGGGGCAATAGTGGTTGCCCCAGAGCGTGTGCTCAAGGCTTTAATTTTCTATGTGCGGGTGAGCGGTGCCAAGCAGAAATATGGGAGGACCAAAGCTCTCTGTTCGCACTCACCACGACTGAGCAGAAGCAGCAGCAATCTCACAGACCTCATCTCCGCATCTCAGGAGATGCTCCTTACGGAGGTGCTCTCCAAGCAGCTGTAAGGGAGACCGAGCTCTGGCACAGATGTATGGTTTGGATGAACTGGGCAGAAACACAGATTTTCATATTAATTTGCAGACTGTTATTGAGTGTCGTGCTAGCCGGTTGCCTGGTCTCAGTGATTTCTGCCAGAATACAGCAAAAGGCTGTTTCTGGGCAGGAACATCAGCACTGAGGATCCTCCGAGCTGGGCAGAGAAGGGCTGAGAAAGCAGGGGGTACGCGGGAGGTGTCCGACTGCGGGGCCCGGGGCACCAAGGCAAGTGCTCAGAGACCACAAACACGGCATAAGGACCTAGATGGGATAGGAGGCTTTATACGATAAAGCCTTCAGCAGCAGTGCTTCAGTTTGCACATCAAATAGGCAGCAATCACAAAGTGAAGGGTGCCTCAGTCCCCTCCCAGCGCCCTGCAGCCACTGCTTCAAGCTGCACTTTCTGTCCACTTTGCTGAGCGAAGCCCCTGGAGAAGACCCCACCAGACTGGATGGGTGATGCTATGGAGCTCGGGCGGCTGGACGAGGCAGGGGCCACCGTGCAGGGCAGCTCCACGTGCTGATAAACCTGCATAGCACACACTGAACTGATAAGGACAAAACCTGTTGCCTGTGAGCCAGAGTTACATCTGCAGGCTGTGATGGATGTGAAACGTTTAAGTCAGAACACAGCAGCCGCAGAATAGCAAGCCAGCCGAGCACTCTTCAATCCACTTTATTGATTTATTCCCTTCACTCCTGTCCCTAATGCTCCTCTCAGCTCTACGTGGCTCAATGCAGCACGAATTAACAGAGCCCACAAAAGCCCTCTGAAGCCATTCCCCTGATTAACAGGTCTGTAGTGCTGAAAGATATCTTCATTTTAATAACCTGGCACTAAATGGATTACAACCATGGAACTGAATTCACGTCATTCCCCAAAGGGAGAAATGGCACATATTTTTATATGCTGTAGGAATTGCCAAAGATCGGGACAAATGACTCAAATAAGAATCAAAAAGGGGAAAGAGGAAAGTTAGGGAGGGAAAGACAAATCTGCAGGGACTCACTGGAGACTCAGCTGAGGCTGGGTGGTGCTGGCGGTGGTCAGCAACGGACCTGCTCTGAACGCTGGGCGAGCGTGCCCTGACCGTGGCACCGCCTGTCCCTCTGGGCTGTGCGGGTCTGAGCTCTGCTGTGAGGCTTGCTCAGGGACTTCAGCGGCTGCAGCCTGGACACTGGCTCGTTATGTCCCTCTTTCTGGAACAAATGCATTCGTCGGCAAACAGCAGGGCAGTGACACACGTCTCGTGGTGCAGCCCCAGGATTTACACAGCTTCTTTTCGCAACATCATTGGAGTTTGCTTTTTCTTTCTGGCCATGGCAAAGCTGCCACTGCTGGAGGGAACCTCGGGGCACTTGCATTTAACCTGAAGTACCTCCAAGCAGTGAGCACGAGTCCTGCCTGCAGATGCCCCAGCTCCCACCCACAGATCTGTTCATCAGCTCGACACCTCGAGTGCAAGCCGGGCTGTGAGCAGAGCAAAATGGGGGGGGGGGGCAGCAGTATGGGGCAGTGAGCAAGTGTCCGGTTCCCAGGTCATCACAAAGCTCTGTTTTCAGTCTTTCATCAGGACTAAAAACCCAAGAAATGCCAGGATTTGTTCAGGATGAAAACTCTCCCTGCACAGAAGGTCTGGGCATTATTCAGAGACCTGGAAGCTGGGCTTAGACCACTTACTGGCCTGCCAAGCACTTGACCCTTGGATTTAATGGCTTACTGGGCCTGGCTGAACCTCCCACATCTCTCCAGGAATATGCACAGGCTGTTTTGTGGTTCAGAGGAATGATGAGGGTAGTGAGTGACCCTTCCTCCCAGCTGGCCCACGCAGCTGAGGCTGGGGCAGACCCACTGGCCACGTTTGCTGCTGCTGCTCTCTCCTCCGTGGCCGCATTGTCACCGCAGATAACCTACGGCCAACGGAAGGGGAGGGAAAGCTCCGGAGCCAGCTAGCGAGATAAAGACAGACAGATTATAAGGTGTTTATGCTTTTGCAAAATTAAAGTCTTGAAGGCGAGACAGGTTTACATTGGCAAAGAATTAATGGTTTGATGTAGCACAAGGGGACAGAAAGAGCAGAGAGAGGGGCCATCTATCAGCATGCACTGATGGCATAAAGGAAAAAGATGCACGCATAAATCAGGTCCTGTGCAGGAAATAAGCAGGATGGATGACAGGCAGTAGCTGGTGATATGTTATTCCCATAGCGCGCCAGAAGATGCAGAAAATGTGACTGGGTGCTTCTAGATCTCATTTCAGCAAGCGCATAGTGGGTATCTCCATGCTGGATGAAACCTTTCCTGCACTTGGAGACTGCCAGGTCCCAAGGACAGGGGCAGCAGAGCAGCTCTGTGCATACCCACACGCCCTGCAAGGGTGCTGCGCAGGCTGGGAGACCCATCCGAAGCAGAGGGACCTGGGTGCTTCACTCCCGCTCTCTGGAGGCGTCTGTGCCCAGGTGCTGTCTCCACATCCTTGAAGGCAATGAGCCCAAACTGAAGCGTCCCCAAGCAGAGGAGGTTTATCTTCCCTTGGACAGTGTCTGAAGCAGATTAGGGGATGCTCAGGCTAATGCTGCCGTGAACGGACCTTTCTGCAAAGGACCTTCAGAGTGTGGCCATGCCCCAGCTCATGCTTGTGCCAACACATCGGTCCTTCTGGTGTCTTTGCATCACTTCCCCTCCCTGCTGTGTTGTTGGTGGGTACCTTCCTCGCTCAGGCACTGCTTTGGAAGTGTGGGCACACTCCTAAGGGAGATGAAACAGAAACCAGGCTGCTCCATGGGCTTAGACTTGTCTCTAGTTTGCAGCTCCCCAGTTTTAAGATTTTGGGCCTGGTTTTATCTCGTTATTCTCCAGACCTCCCCAAAGCAGCCTCCTGTGCTGCTCTACACTTCAAAGGGAAATCAGACCTTACACGTTTAATTGAAGCCAATTTCCTCCCTGTTGTCGGGTTAGCAAGGGGGGATTAATGGGGGCCAAGGCTCAGTCCTCTGGAGACACCCAAACATTTCAACACATGGGGCAACCCTGGAAGGGTGGAAAACACACGACGGGGAGCTGGAGGTGATCGGGGCTGATCAGGAGCAGCTGAGATACATAAATCTCTCAAACCATCAAGAGCTGCTACCTCTGCCCCCGCTTTATTTAAGCTATGTTTTTTGAATGAAACCTGAAGCAATTAAACTCTCTTTCATCAGATGTCCTGCCTTCAATTTACCTTCTGCTTAGCAATATCACAGGGAAAGGAGGGACGTGGGAGGCTCTTGCAGCCTTGCACAGGGCTGGCTGGGATGTGGCGCAGCTCAGAGACAACCCAGCCGAGTCCCACTGCCCTGGTCATCCCTGCAGCCTCCATCACCTTTGGCAGCAGCCCTCACCCGTGGGTCACCTCACGGCTCTGGAGGGAAACCAGAAAGCTGGAGAGGTGTCCTGCAAATGGGGGTGGTCTTCATGCAATGTAAGCCTGGCGCAGCAAGGAGGGAAGCAAGGCTACTTGGAAAGCAGAGGGCATTTACAGGGCGGGGAGACAGCAGTGGAGGGGGTGATGGCTGGGGATACTGGCGATGCTCACAGGTACGGACAAGGGTACAGCTCCCATGCAGCTTCTCAGGCCATGTTAAGACCCTGCTCACATGGGTTGGAGCAGGATGCCGTCTTCCCCGCTCGGGTGCGTCACATACTGTCCCACTATCCCCCCGCCTGGGCGCTTGTCTGTGCCATTCCCGGAGGATGAAGAAGGGCTTTTGCAGTGAGGGACGGGGGTGTTGGTGTGATGCTGTGACATGGGGGGAGCTCGAGCCCTCTCCCCATCAGTCGTGCCATGGCCCCCGCTGCTACCGGGAGGATGGGGAACACCACAGCTGTGGTGCTCAAGCCTTCTGCCTGCGATAAAGCAGACCCGGGGATAGATTATACATTGGCCAGAAAAGCTGTGAGATGGGGGTTTGTTTGGACAGTTTTAGGGTCGCTTCGAGGCTCCCTGAGAGCCAGCTGCTGTCAACAACCGTCGAGCGCAGCCCCTGCAGGGACCTGGCCTCTTCTCCCGGAGGTCCTTCCCCTGGGGGCCACGGCGTTGAAGCCTCCCTCCTGGCTGGGGAGGAATTTCTGCTGTTTTTTCCCACCCACCCTCCCACCCTGGCCCTGATGCTCTCCTGCTGACAAGCACCGGCATGCAGCTAGTCCAAACTTCCATCCCTGGTCCTCACTCCTGCCTTGCCCAAACGAGGGAGGACAAATCAGCCCAAGCTGTGGCAGATTTAGGATTACTCTAAAGGATTTAGGATCCCACAGGGTCACCTGCCTGCCGTTGCACAGGCAGCGAGCTCCGCTCTTGAGCAGTCACCCCACGCCCTGGGGAAGACGAGGAGCCATTGCCATACTAGCCGGGGGGTGCAGGGGGTTGAGCTCTGCTCCCCAAGCAGAGCACCTCCCCGCTTTTATTCTGCTGTGCAGCCTGAGCCTAAACCCGTCCCCTGCTGCGAGGCTGAAGCCCACAAACATTAACCCTCCAGCTATAAAACATGACTCGATGTTTAACAACCACACAGCGAACCACAGCGATCCTAAAAACGGCACTGAAATTCCCAAGCCAAGGACTGCAACTGGTATTAATTAGTTCCTCCTCTGACAACTTTTTTTTGGTGCCACCAGGTGGTAACAACGCGTATCTCAGCGATGTCACCAGGAGCTGGCTGTCCCCTAACGCCACCCAGTCTTGGCCGGCTGCTCTTAAGCCACTGGCGGGTGGAAATGAAATCGCTGTGTGTTGGGGCACCCGTCTGCAGGGAGCGGTGGCGGCGGAACGTGGATCCTCCCTGGAGTATTGCATGGCGATGGTGGGGACTTGTTTTGAAGAACGGAGGGATCTTGTCCTGCCACCAAATGTCAATTTTCTCCAATGGCCTTTGGAGAAAAAGGGTTTTGCACGAGCACCGTGCGACAGTGGTGCAAAGCGGAGAGCCTCGATAGTGCCTGCCTCGACCGACTGCTCCACTGATGGAGCGGCGTCCCAAGTGCAGCTGTCCCCAAAACAGGTATCCTCAGGACACCTGGGCTGTGGGGAGACCGGGAAGACCTGGGACGTTGCAGGCTCTCTCCTCAGAAAGCCCTGAGCCTGGTCCCCAAGCAGGGGAGGGAGGAGGAGGCTGCAAGTGAGGAAGGGCAGAAATGACCTCAGCGATAAACACTCCATGATAAAGCTTCTTTCTGGGCTTTCCAACAGCCCTTATTGCCCACAGGAGAGTTGAGCTGCATAGAGCGCTTTTCATACGCTACATCCTGCCCGTCCTCCTGCCCGCCCCGGCTCCGCCGCTGCCCCTCCATCTCTCATCAGGCAGACGGTCCTGGCTTTATTTTTTCAGGGTGGAAGAAAGCGAAAAACCTTTGGTGCCAGGAAGCGATGGAGAATATTTTCTGCTCCTGAAATAAAAGATAAAATTTTCCAAGTGTCTCCCCTTCCCCTGCAGCCCCCCCACCTCCCCCGTCCCTCACCTCACTCGCCTGCCCGGTCTCCCCGTCTCCCCCCGCTCCCCACCTCCCCGACCAGGTGAACTCCTCGGCAGAGCCAGTTGTCATCTTTTCAACACCTCGTTTTTCCCTCGCTCCCGGTGTGCAGGGAGCGACTCTTCCTGTTTACACACCTCCGGCTCTGGGGCGGGAGGCGAAACAAAAACAGCTTTCATTCAGCGGAGGGGACCGCGGGAGATGGAGCAGCCCCGGCCGCAGTATCCACCACGTCGCCTCTCCCATCCATTTGCCCATCGCCCGCCGCTCTGGATCGGCCGAGCTGCTCCTCCCCGGGGACCCCTGTGCTCCCCCCTGTGCCAGGAACGCATCGGCAGAGCTGGGATCCAGCTCCTTCCTCTGGGTCGGTTCCCTCCTCTGCTGGGAAATGCCCAGCCTGGCCGATAGCTTGAGGCAGCTCCTGGACATCACCCGCCACAGCTGCCCGTGGTCACTGGCACCTTCCCGGGCAGCGCAGCCACCGTGGAGGGTCCCATCCCTGTTATCACATGGCGATGCAGGTTGCAAAGCTGAGTTTTACCTACAACACATGAGAAGCCATTTTGAGGAGCGCAGGCTGCTGGCAGCCACTGGCCTGACCTCTGTGCGCTGTTTTCACTGTAATTTATTAAAGGCTGGGCCCATCCCAGCCCTGCCTGAGCACACCAGGGAAAGGGGAAACAACCCCGCTCCTCTGCAGCTGCAGCATATCAGAGCTTTTAATTGGAAAGAAAAACTCTCCCACCCCTCTCCTCATGTAACGGGATTGTCTCTGTCCAAAGGTTTCGCCTCAGGGCTGTGCTCCGGGGAGTTTCACAACTGCTTCGTGTTTGCGAAGGCGCCCGGATGGAGCCTCCCCAGCGCCAGCAGACGCGGTACGACTGTGTGTGCACGTGGAGACATGGCCCACGCCAGACCCTGTGTCCTCTGCTGGTCCTTTGCCCAGGAATGAGTCCTTCTCCAAGTCTTTGGTGTCTTCTGAGCCCCAGCTGAGCACTGCACAGCCTCGCACCAGGGTGAAGCATGGGTGGTTGAACAGACTGATTTGTGCCACCATACAAAAATCCAGGACCTGCCTCACTGCAGCGCACAGAGTTAGTGCGGAGGACCTGGAGACCAACGGCCCCCATACGTACCTTCCCATGCAGGAAACGTCACCGGGTACGGCAGGTGGACACGGGAGCACGGAGCCACCCGGAGCAGTGGGCACCGTCAGGGCGTGCCGTGGTGGAGGAGGAGACCGAGCAGACCTGAGGAACTGGCTCTCAACGCCAAACCGCTGCTGGAGCCGACCGCCAGCAGGAATGACCTTACACCACCCCTGGCTCCACCGCCGGGTGATGAGCATCGCTCCTCCACCCTGCTCCGCAGGGCCACGCAGGAGGGAGGGGGCTGGTTTTGTTACAGCTGCTGGCTGATGCTCCTTTATTCATATATCATCAAAGTCACATCTCCTAAGATATGACAGAAAACATACAGATGAGGGAAAGAAGTAAAGTTTACTGAGCAGGGCGGGATTTTCATGCTACTTAGGGGACTGTGTCCTACTTTCTGGTGTTTCTTTTTCCTGCCTGACAATACTCCAAGGGCAAAGCCTCCGAGGACACCCAGCCCTTGACCTTCTTAGGCAGGCAGAACTTGCTCAGACGCAGCCTCCCCGACGGACCCCGGGCTGGCGTCTGAATTAAGGATGTTGATTGCACTCAGATTCTAATTTACTCGACTTGCTACTAGGAAGTCATCAGAAAAGATGTTTTAAAATCATTCAGGGAAAACTCAGAGCATAAAATTTTAATTGCCACCTTGTGAAATAAGGTTCTCCCAGGCTGGCCAAGTCCAACTGCTCTGCCAGGGGTGGATAGGGATGCGCTCCTCACCGGCTTTGCTGCCGTGGGCAGCGATGGGTGGACAGGAGGACGGAGACAGCGGATGATCGGCTGCTGTAGGTGCCGTAGGTCTTTGATCCCTACAAGCAGTTTAGGGAAAACATTTTGCCTCCAACAACAGCAGTGGCCCCAGGTTGGGCACTCATCTCCCATCACAGCTCAAACTTTTGCCCCTTTAGCAAAACCCTCCTGATATTTACAATAGATGCCACCTTCACCTCTGGAGCATGATTGAATTATTCATAGTAACCTGTTTAATAGAATAATTCTGCTTGGTTTCAGACTGAAAATTGCCTATGAATAGCTTTCAATTTTGGTGATGTAATTCAAAACATAGAATAAAAAATATCTGGGCCGGTGGCCAGTCCCTGAGCAGTGTGAATATCGAATGCTGGCCGCAGTGGCTGGGCTGCAGGGGCCGGCTGTGCCTGGGCACACACACCAGCCATGGGGCACTACTTCTGCCCCTCGGCTGGGGGGCTCATTCCAGGGTCTGCCTACCCCCATGTGCATCGGCATCACCCTTCGGGGGCTTTGCGTGGTGACCTGCGTGGGTTACAGTGCTCTCCTGCAAGGGCAGTCCATGCTTTGAAAGCCTTTTTTCCCCACTTTCTCTCCTTTTTTATAATGAAATCAAATTATGCTTTCTGCACGTATGCTCTTATATTTGTGGATAAAGTCTGACATTCGTTTTGGATTATCTAAGGTAGGGATTTCGGGCAGGCACCCAGCAAGGTTTCAGAATGGGGAATTAGCCCAGCCCCTGCCCAACATCAGTTCAGGCCCTGCTAATAGACGCTTCTGATCTGGGGCGCTGCCAGCTCCATCCCACGCCAGCAGACCCTCTCTGTGCAAAGAGGTTCTTCTCGCTCCTTTGACGGGTGGATAGCATTGTGGTTTGGGTGAGCAAAATTTCCATCTTCTGCCCATACAGCTTCCCGCATTTGGAACTAATTCCTCCAGCAGCTGTTACAAGCTACTGACTCCAGAAGCCAGGCTGAACAGGGGATAATTATTTCTGTTGCAGCCAAAAACACGTTAGACCTTTGGTTTGGCTTTGGATATTCTTATTAAGCATCACAAAACTGAGGATATTTGAAAGAACAACCCAAAGCCAACTCGGCCATCACGGCAGCCTGTGCCTGTGCAGCATGGCAGCGTCCCCTGCCCGCCCGCGGGCGGCACGGCCCTGCTGCTGCGGCTGCCTGCACAGCCGAGCGCCCCGTGCCCGCAGGCACAGCCCGGCGTCCCAGCCCCGGGAGCCTCTGGAGACACCTGCTGCTGGACTGCCAGCACGAGGGAGTTTTTGCAGATACGTACGTGCACGCCTAAAATGTATGCATTGTGTGTGCAAGTGGAAGAGAGAAAAAGAAATTCATTTGGCATACTTCTCACGGGGAGCCCCCTGTGCCATTAGCTCCTAGCGCTGAAGGAAATGCACCTGGGAGCTTCCCAAGCTCCCTTTTCCCTTGTCTATCTGTTTGCTAATGAGTGTGCTAATATCGCTGCTTGCCTGTAGCAGCAATGACGTACCTACCAAGCCGATCTGCAATGAAGGTGGGTCTGTCCTTTTCCCTCTCCCTCTAAACGCACCGAAAGCTCAAATGCCTTCTGTAGAAGGAATGAGAGGGAGGTCCCTGCCCTGACCCCCATCCCCTTTCCTCTAGGCAGACAGGCTGAATACGGTGCCACCACTTGGTATATATCCTCTTGAAAACATAATTCTGTAAACTCTTCAACTTTTCCTGCTGGCTCCCTGAACACACACAATAGGACGATAAAAATCCTTACAAATGTGCATTCTTTCCAGAGCCACTTGTCTTTTTCTGCAAACAAAAGGACACCGCCGGTTTGAAAGGCTGGGAGCAGAACTGAGGGGGACCCCATTAGAAATCCCTAACAGTGAATAGAGTATTGCCAGTCCACAGGCAAAAGATGCATTAGCTCCTCTGTGCCAGCAAGGAGCTACTGAGGTCTTGATAAGTTATTCCAGCTCTCTGCCTTCATATTTATACCACGCTCCTCTGAGCACCGGCACGGCACTGCAGATGAGAGGCCATTTATGTTTGAAATGCTACCAGCTTCCTAAATCCTGGGGCGGGGGGAGGTACCTGCCTTTCTGAGCTCTTAATATCTCTTCCAGGCAAAGCAATCCCTTTCTCCCTGTCCTTCCCAAGATGCCAGTCAGCTCTCCCAGATACAAAAAGGGTGACAAAGCCATAGATTTATCTTGCCTCTGTTTGACCCACCAGTGACAATGTCTTCTTCCAGGGCAGCAGCAGCAAAGGGAATTAAAGCTCAACAATGTCTCCGTGTCCCCAAGCCTTCAATCTACTGTGCAAATAACACCAGTGTGTGGCTTGCTTGGCCTCATCTGCTTGGAATTAATATTAATTCCAAAATGAAAGTAGATTGCCATCCACTTTGCTACTTACACGGACTCAGACTGGGCTATCAATCTCCATCTGAAATAAAGCACCTTGCAGTCTTGTGTCCCAGTGCAGAGGGACCAAATGAAAACCTGATATGTATTTTCTAAGTAAGTCTTGCTTTGTTTGTTCCAAAGTCCTGGCCAAGAACATGTGCCTGCTGATGGCAGGAAGGGACAGTGCATAAGTAATTTCTTTTTTCAACTTAAAATACAGAGAAGTTCACGGGAAATGTCTGTCAAAAGGTCAGAGTCCTGAACACCTGAAGACAGACAGGGAAGAGAGAAGAGCTGCTCATCTGTTCAAGAGTGGTCCAGGACTTCGGGAGGAGCCACACGCTATCTCTCGATAAACTATTCCACAAGTGGAAAATAATTTCAGCATGAAGACAGGGACCTAACCCTGACCAGGTGGAGACACAGCCCCTACACTGTAAAAGCTCTGGGTGGTATGGATTTGGCCTCAGTGGGGGGCAAGAGGCGTTCCTGGGTGGGGAGAACGTGTGTCTGGGGCTGGGAGATGGCCAGATCTCCAGAGACGCCGGCAGCAATCCTGCCAGGGTTATTCTGATACGTGGGATTAGGAGCAACCTAAGTCCTACCCCAGGCCCCCCAGGCTAATTGGAAGGCAAAGATGGCTCGAAGCCACCTTTCCCACCCTCCTGAGAGCCTGCACTGACTGCAGCTTGTTCAGACCCAAAAGCACAGCCCAGAATTAGCTAAAACACCCCGGGGTTTGTGTTTAAAACAAACTCACGTAAATCCATACCAGATAACCTGTGAAAATCTTCTAAATCCCCTCTTCCCCCATACAATTATCAGCACATCTTAGTTACTCGGTGACGGGGGCTGAGAAAAAAGATCAGGCTGGCAGGCTGAAGGCAGGCCATGCCCAGCACAGACACGGCCTCACTCCTCTCCCAGAAGAACATCACAAGTTTGTGACTGGAAATCAGAAAATTAGTCTGCCTTCCCCCTCATCCTTCCTCTGAGCAAGCTCCTGGCCTTATACAATTATTTATCTGCTGGTAAGAGGCAAATCAAATATCATTAAGGCGAGTCTAGCAGCTAAGAGCCGGATGCTGGCTGTCAGAATTGCACTTTGCAAAGCGATTCAAACCAGCGGACACGCGCTCTCCTTTCCCTCCGAGACACCGGTCGCCCTGCGAGTATCCCTGAGTATCTTCTAACCAACATATCAATTGAGTTACACTTTGGCTAGCATGTGAGCGCGCCTAGGACTGTATTGATCCTAAACCACTGCAGTGTGCAGAGTCTATAATGGCCTCAGATGAGACATCCCAGCCAGGGAAGCAGGATCTTCAAACATCTGATGGATCAATAGCTTTCATAAACCAGACTGAAAAATAGGGGAGAGTAATAATGGTAACAGAAATGCTGGGCTACACTTACAGAAGAAAAACAATATGAGGAGGACCAAATAGCAGCATTCATCATGCCACTATTTTCCCATTTTTATCTTTCTTTGTGAAAGTATTCAGCTAACTCCAGACAATACGAACCTTTATTTAAGCTGCAGTGCAATTAGAGGCTGTACATTGTGTTGCTGCTCTTTACATTTCAAGTGTGCTTATGCTATTTAGAGATAACCCTTGTTTTAATTAGGTGAATTGCTTGGGCAGTCCCCCTCTCCCCCCTCCCCTGCACTGACAAACCCTTGTCTTGGGAGGGAGGAGTGTGCATCTCGTGCTCACAGTGAGTCCATGGGAAGAGGGGCAGAGATGCTTTCCTCTTGCGTTACAACATTTGTGACAAAGGGACTGGATGCCGCTTGCTGAGCAAACCCAGGACCCAGCCCCGAAAACATCCCCTGCATCAGCAGTGGGGCTCATTTCAGAGCAGTTTTAACACCATACAAACTTTGCCCCGGGGAAGGAGACTGGACACAGCGCGTGCTGTGATGCCCCAAGGACACACGGCACTGCTGACGCTCCAGAGAGCCTGGGCTGCAAAACCGAAAAAAAGCGGAGGCCGGGAGCCCCAGAGGGAAGGTGGACCTGTGGGGAATGCTGCCGGCAGGGCTCTGCTGCTCACCACTGTACTAAGAACAGCCTCAAATTTTGCTGCCGTGCCCTCGCTATGAGAACTGGTTGGCAGAGCTGATTTTCTGGCTTAACAACATAGCCATCCATACAGAGATGAAGGCAAGCTCAAGCGCGTGGAGATATTGCCATCACTGGGCTGGGAGGCCAGAGGGCAGCCAGAACTGCTTCGATGGTATCTGCGTCTCAGCGGTGACACGGCCCCACCGCAGCTTGCCGCTCGGGAGTGGCGAGCGTCTGCCACAGCAGGCTGGAAGAATTGTGTGCGGTGCTTAGGATTAAACACGTGATATTCTTGGCGGTACCTGAACAGATGATATCTCTTGTAATATACCTGACTTTTTTTTTTTTTTTTTTAGAGATCTGATCTGCAGTTGTTGACAAGTTTTGCCAAACAACGTCAGGACCGGGGTTTTCTGCTGGATGCACCAGGCAACGCCTGAAACCTGGGGCTATAACGGAGCCTTGCAAGGAGTGTGTTAAGCCTGTCAAGGAGTTAATAAAGTTTATTGAGTCTTTGAGCCGTCAGTGTCTGTCTGATCCTTCATCAAGGCCTACAACAAAACCGCCAGGGAAAATACATTTGCTCATCAGAGGCAGGTGGTGAAATAATGCAGGGCGCAAAATGCCAGGGCAAGGCTGGCAGTAGAGGTGGGTGGTGAGGAGGTGACCTTGTCGAGAGCCGGTTTAAATCCAGGAAATTTTATAAAAGGAACAATTTGCAGAAACTGTCATGGAAGTTACTATAAGGGTAAAAGCAATCAAACCAAAACACAGCTCTGTGGTTCGGGAGAGATTTATCTGCCATCTAAAGAAGAATCGTGTCTCGTCATGGTAACCAGCGGATTTGACCAGTGGAAGTACCAGAGATGTCCTGAGACTGCAAAGCCCAGGGAGACTCCAGCAAGAGGAGATCTCCTGAGGGTGCCAGACCCAGTCCCCTTCATGTCTTGTACAGGAATGGGCTGTCTCTACTTATTTATGTTTCGATTAATTTCTCCCCCTGTTCCTGTCGTGGCTGAGAACAGCAAAGGGAGATAAAATTGATGACAGACAAAACCAATCCCCCATCCTACCTGAAGCCTCACGTGGTGTTTACTTGGACTTGGGGCTCTGCTCTGGTTTTATCCCATTGGACCGGCGCGGGTGGCACGCCTGCCCTGGGGACACTGCTCCGAGCCTCCTCACGGCAGGATGGCACCGGCAGAGCTCTCCTGAGCAAACCTCCGCCTCAGCCTCCTCATGACGGGTCTGTCAAGCTGGGACGATCCCAGGAGAAGTTCAATCCTTGGAGCTCTACCCAGGCAAACAAATTTGTGAAACGTCTCCTCTTCCCTCTTTCACTTCGATCCCATCCACTCCATAGAGCCATAGGGAAAAAAGTGGCCATCTGTTTGGAGTTTGCTTTGAAAAGAAAAAGAAACCAATCTTCTCGGACAGCATCTCCCAGCGCCTGTTACTCATCCGCTGATCCCTTTGCAGCCTTGGCACAGGGAGCAACTCAGTAACGATTTTTCAGAAAACCAGAGTCCAGGAGAGAGCCCGGTTTACAATTATTCTTCAGTTACATAGGTAATTTTAACTGGGATTAGCTGATCCTGTAAAGTAATTGAAGCCAGGAGGTCTGGGGCTGCTGCACTGTTATTATCACCATATGCCATTGGAAAAACAATGGGTGATGGCTGTCTTTTAAAGTGGTTTTCAAAACCCTCTAACTCAGTCTTTCCAGGTATGAAGGGAGAGTGAAATTTGACAGGCAGGGAGTGGGGGAGAAGAATGTAGGGAGGAATGAACAGAAAACCAAAATAGATCAAGACAGACAAAAGGGATGGTTGGAGGGGCAATGAGGAAAGGGTCTGCTTCTTAGGCTGAACTCCTGCACAGAAACCAGAAGGACCTCTTTTTTCAGCCTGATCCCCATGCACAGTTAATGGCTGTTTCTTCCAGAAGGACAGCACTCAATATTTCTACCTTTAGATGAAGACAGCCATCCTGCAACTAAAATGATGGACATCCCCCCCCCGCCCCTCACCATCTTGTGATACTTTGGTATGTTCGCAAGTGCCGCAGCTGCATTTGGGATTACCAGCCCGGCTGGCAGCCTCAGCCTTCGCCGCGGGCTCTCTGCCAGCTCACCAAATAAAAGAGCCTTCGCTGGACTGCCGAGCATCGGTGCCGGCCATCCCGCAGCGCAGCAGACGGCCGAGCCCGCACCGTGCGGAGCCACTTGACTGGCGCCCGCCCCCGAGGTGCTCTCTTCAGTGAGCACCAGCTTGGCCAGGAGGTGCCTTAATTGCTTGAAGGGTTTTTAGCTCCTTTGAGAAATCACCAGATTCCCCGAGCGATGGTTAGTATTTCCTCAGAAGAGCCTGGGAACACGAGCACACGCAGATGTGCAGGAGGCAATGTAGAGGAAAAGCCAGATGCACGAGGGAGAGGGCTGGGAACTGTCTGCAGCCTCTTCTCACAGCAGCTGTGCACGGCAGCGTGGCCCAGACTCGAGCCTGCTGCAGCCGTGCAGAGCCATCCTTGGGCACAACTTACCCCATAAGCTTTCACACCCGACCGCAGTAGATGTGTTTTCTGCCGGTGGCCCAGATATCACCTTGCTGGTTTTATGGCCCGAATTGTCCACCTGCGGGTACTGCTTGGGAGAAATTACTGCCATACCTGAGGATGGATTATCTAAAGTGCCCTCTGCCATCAGAAACTCCTGGTGCAACAGCAGGGCCAAGACCCTAATCTCACTAATAATAATCCAAGATATATTAGACTAAAATATTTCTGTTTGTTTAACAAAAATGAACAAATAAAGTTTTAGGACATGCCAAGTGCAATTAAAGCAGTTACTTGCTTCAGATCTGGGGGACATTCCCATGTAATCAGATTACAGCGATTCCCTCTCAGGTCCAGATTTGATCCTAAACTACATGTCAAGGTCCCTTTAACTCCACAATAGAGGGGACAAAAACCCAAAACACAATCAAGAAGGAAATACAATAAAAAAAGGATTGCTTCTGCTGGAATTATAAACAGCAGCGATTGCTGTGATTTTGCAGTAATCAAGGCCAGGCCGGGCCCCGTCTGTTGTTATTATCTCTCCCACTAATCCCCAATGTGTTTCCGATTTGTGTTGTTCTGGATTTCCACACCAAGCAGCCTGGGTGAGCCCGCAGCAGAACCCGCAGCGTCGGAGCCCTCCTTCCCACCCCAGGGTGCCCCGCTGGCTTTGGGGCTCAGGCAAAGGTTGATGGAGGGGCTGTCACCTCTGTGGGCATGAGAGGGGCTGGGGGATGCACCCGCGCGGGGCATCCCGTGCCCCCGCATCCCTAGCACAGGGGCTGGATACCCAGCAGCAGCACCATGTCCCAAACCCCCGATCTGGGGAAATAACAGGAGATGAAAGGCTGTCATTTCAAGTCTCACCAATGTGTTGTCTAGTTCGGTCCCCCCATGGCTCCCAGGGCTTCTTGCCTCTTTTTTTAGGGCCAGAGGGGGATAACTGTGTACCTCCCGGATGACTGCTAGGGCAGGGGGATGACCGAGGAGCAATAAGGCAACCTTCCCCACCAGCATAGATGAAAGGAGCAGGACCATCCCAAGGTGTCCTCTTCTCATCCTCATATTTAAACAGGGTCAGAGGAAATGAGGGACTCTGCAGGAAAACCTTTATGGTGATTTGTTTCTTCATAAAAACTAACTTGTTTCCAGCACAAAACCATTTGTCATAAAAAAAGAAAAAAACCCCTATTCTTGAGTGATAAAGGAAAGGCGGTATCTGCGTTTGTTCTAATGGCAGAGCTCGTCTGTCCTTTTGGACCCTGGCACGGCTCTGCAGTGCCTTGTACCTTTAGGAAAACAACTCTGTGTTCCCAGCACCGTCTCTGTGGCTGGAGCAGCGTCAGGGTGGGAACACAGGTGTCCCCACAGTGGTACAGGTGGCAGACGTGGTGGCTGTCCCCTTGGCACTGCCCGGTGCAGCTGATGTGCCTCCCTGCATCCCCCGGGTAGAGGCAGCCCTCCCGTGGAGCAGAGCCGGCTCCTGCACTGCCAGTGCAGCTATTCAGGCACCCCCTGCTTGTCCCTGAGAAGATCCGTGATTCCCACCCGTTCCGTTCATCGTTACGCCAATGTTTATTTGGCCAAAACACGGGCTGGCGGTTTTAATTTTCATTATTCCCTGTTTGTTATTCTTTCCCCTGAAAAGTTTCAGCTCATCCACTTGGGGAGCAGGAACAACGCAACGCGGTGGGCCTCGGGGGACCTGGCACACACCGTACAGCTGCATCTGCTTGGGACAACCTTCACCTGGGAGAGGCATGGGGGGAGGTCTGTGCTCGGCGGCATCCCCGCGCAGCACCGGCGTGACACGTGGCAAAGAGCTGAGGCTGGAGTGAGCAGCTGTGGCCAACTTGTGTTTACACAGAAAAATGTGCAAATCATCACGGATGCCTGGAAGTCAGGAGGGATCACCCAGGCATTACGGGCAGGCTGGGACTGGCACCGGGGTGCGTGGGAGCAGGATCGGTGATGCCCGCAGCAGCAGCTTGCAGTGCTGCTGAGCCGTGCTGCCAGCATGGACCCACCTCCTGGGTCTTCAGTTTGGCTCCTGACTTGGGGAAGAAAAGCGAGTGACAAAGGGGAGCCCGAGATGGTTGGGAAGAAGAAGCAACTCTCCTTTTTTCATGGTAGGGCAGAAAAGCAGTGGTGTAGGGTCACCCGTGCAGGCAGGGAAAGAGCCAACAGATGCTGAAGTTCGAACCTGGCTACCCTGGCACCAGTAGGGATAAAGGAGAAAGAAAAGGGAAGGGATGGGTCAGAAGTGTGAAGTGGGGCAAAGAAGCTCCTTTGCAAAGTCCACAGAGAGGCTTACGGCATCCCAGCCTGGAGCAGGCGGCAGGGCTTGGAGGAGAGACTGGCCAGGGACCTGCCTGTGTTATTGTCTGGAGCAACTGGTCCAGGAGGTCTCTGTACGGGACTCCAGATGGATCCTGGCTGGTGTTTGTTTGACAAAGGGCTTTTGGCTGTCTGCTGGCCAGCAGTGCCAGGTAACCAGCCCATTTCCAAATTGTTAAATAATCCAGACAGCTGTCGCTTTGCCAATGGACTGAACATCCCTTAAATCCAGGAGCTCCTGACACAATGTGAGCTGGGGCCAGGACTAAGCCTTCCTTCGAAAGATAAACCTCCCCTCTGCATCCCTGTGTCCCAGGGGAGGCATTGTCGGTGCAGAGGACAGGGGACTTTTCCTTTTTCTAAGGACACCGGCACTTCTGCTGCTGGCAGCTTTGCTGAAAATCCTCCGGTTTTGCCAAGAGCGGGTTGACCTTGCAGGTTTAGTTCAGCGAGCACCGGGGCAGCGTCCTGCTCACTGTCACGCTGCGGTAAATCCCAATGAACTACATTTGCTTCAGACGTGGCGCTCCAGATTTACAGCTGCGTTCGGGAGAGTAGATCATGACCTGTCCTGTCCAAAGCAGTGCCTTTCCACAGCTCAGCAACTTACAGTTTCCTTTGAAATGGTCTAGTGAAAAGCCCTAGACAAGCGTTTCTCCTGGATGTTTTAGTGCCTAACTCAAAGCTATTCCTGCTGGCTTGTGTTTAAAGCTGTGTCTCCCCCTTGCCCCCTGCCTTTCACGTTCTGTGAAGAGGAGAAGGAGCAGAAGAGCAAAGCAGGATGAAGGGGAAGGTGTGGGGAGGAGGGAGGTGGGGTCAGCCATGGGTACTAATCCAGAGAGACATGGGGTCTCCTGCCCACCAGCCAGGCTGCCTGGCCCCACCAGCCTGCCCAGCTCAGCTCCAGGGCCACCGGGGTCAGTGCTCAGAGGGACATGGGCCCCGAAGGGGCATTGTTGATGACATTGGGTGGCTGTCCATCTCCTGACTCATTACTGAGCCAGCACCCAACAGGGCAGCAGAGGCTGCCGAGCAGCCAAAGCACCATTTTTCAGAGGTAAAGCTGAGTTTATGACCGCTGTGGTCATATACAAGTCCACAGCAATATGTTGCATCCTACCTCCTAGCTCCATCCTGCCTTAGGACAACATGTTCTTCTTCACTTCCTATCCCAAATTGTTTCGTGGTGTTGCTGAGATGTTTCCGACAGCGTCAGACTTACCCCAAAGAGGGCTGCGTGTTGCAGAGGGAGCGCTGCTTCTTGGCTGTGCTTAGAAAGCATGCATTAATTGTTCACCAGCTCATACGCCTGCAGTTTAATTAGCTATACTAACCAAAGCCTGAGAGGGAAAATCTGTGGGACTGCAGCCGAATTTAAACTTTACTCTGCTCTGTGCAGATTTGTTTCCTGTTGTGGCCGGTGTGTTCTGCACCAGGAAAAGCACATTCGGAAAGAAGAAACCCTGCTGGAGGCAGCGGCTGGGCAACGCCTTGGGCCCTAACACATCTGTGGGCCAGCCATGTTTCTCCACCTCTTGCTTACTAAAATTATTTTTATCCACCTTACATGTTTTCCTAGGCAATCAAAGCAGTCAGTACTTTTATGGGACGCTGATTAATTGAGCTCAGATACAGTATTTCTCCAAGACTCGATTCCAGAGTCCTTGCAGAGAACTGAACAAGCAAGCCAGAGAAGGACCCAAGAGCCCGTTACAGAGCTGGGGATGAAACACTGTGCTGACATCCAATTATTCGCTTCCAATGACTTGGAAAATGAGGGGCCATCGCATGCGGGCCATGTAGGTGGGGTGTGAGTTTCTAACAAAGGAGGACAGAGTACCAGACTCCTCACTGGAGCCCATTTGCATGGGTCAGAGCAGGATATCCCCATACCCACAAAGCAAGAACCATGCGGCTTTCTGCAAATGCTGAGCGCAATGAAGCAATTCAGCCTGTTTAACCAGTAGCTTTGGTTGTTTTGGTTTTTCCCCCTTGCTCAGTAAAGTCGGCATCGCCCAGAAGGAAAAGGTCTTTCATTTTGTAAAATACTCTGTTTCTGCTCATCTACTCTCCTTCCCCAGACAATTCTCTTCCTGACAGAGTCAAACCTCCGGTGGCCTCCTTCCAGCCCTCCTGGTCAGAAGAGTTGTGTTCATCTAAATTGGGAGCAGGAGGATGATTTACACGACCCACCGCTGCTGTCCAGCACGGCTACTGGGGCTGCACACCGGGCACTCGCAGCTCACTGCGGGCAGTCAGTCCATAGAGCAAAACCGCTCGCCAAAAAAAATGAATCGGATAACCTGAAGTATTAGATGAATTGAGGGAAAGTGTGATCCATTCACCGGCAAACTGTGAGCAATGTCAGCGGCAAAATTCTTTGAGTAAGCTATCCATCATGGATTATTCATTCATCTTGGATAGTTACGAGGAAAGATAGCATAAAGCTGAAAATGTTCCAGTGCCAATTATTTATTTAAGGGATGTTCTCCTCTGCAGGCTCAAAGCACCTGAGTAACAGTGTTTATCCCACTTTCCTTGGGAAAGTCCGTGGCACTGCATATTGGCAGAAATAAAGAAAATCTAAGCCAGTGTTGAGGCTGAATTTCCCTTTGTTGAGTTTCATCACCTTTATTCTTAGCTCCACTGCTTTTGGTCCATTCCAAACAATATTTTTTCCCCTTCAGTGTTTACACCCTTTGGATATTACTAGACAGCTATTATGTTCCCCATTAGTCTTCTCTTAGCCTAGCTGTAAGTATTTACTTCTTTTAATCTTTCCCCATCAGCCAGTCCCTCCTGCCCCTTAATCATCTATGCTGTTCTTCTCTGAATTCCCTCCGATTTGTCTACATCACTCTTGTTTATGATTCCGAGATCTCATTTAGCATTCGATTTCTGCCAAAAATAAAATTGAGCTTGATTGTTTTCACTGATGACTGAAGGAGACATGAATTGTTGCTTGGAAAACAGTCCTTGAGACAGCAATATATGAAAGAGAAAAAATAAAGGCAGCTCCATCAGGCAGACACACAGATAATATCACGTAGGCCAGCTTTGACTAGATTGAATCTCAGAAGTGCGGCTGGTACGTGATGACAGTAATAGCCACCACTATTAGAGTGTTTAGCTTTTAAACAGAAATGTGAGTTATAACTCAGGCCACGGCATAAATCACAGGGCTATGAAAATCTCACAAACACATGCCTGCACAATAAACCAATATGAAATTCCTTGTCCTTGGTGAAAGTAGCAAAATTGCAACTTCCTTTGTGTAGGAAAACGTGTGTGTTCGAGTCGGATACAGCAATTTGGTTTCAGGCATGTCATTGAGACCTTCAGCTTGGAACGTCGTAATCTTTTTTTGGAAAGGAACATTTGAGTTGCCACATGGTCAGAAAAGAAAGTGGCAAGGGCAACGCCAGACTCCAGAACGATCTTAACCTAATGGAAGTGTCCAGCCTGGCCATCCCTGAGGCGAGCACTGGGACCCGTAGTCAGTGTCCACAGTTTTCAGAGCTGCGTAGGGGAAGGTGTCTGCCTGAATCTGCATTTGGGTTTAGGAGCGGTGGGGTGGTGCTGCAGGGTCCTCTCATCGCTTCTGACCATCGGGCTACTTTATTTCTGTGTCCAAATGCTGATTTAGGGATCGGGTTTTGATAATCTGGACTATCAAATGCTGGCGCAAGGCTTCAGCCTGTAAATCTCCAGGAAATCTCCTCGTGGCTGACCTGCCGCATTACACCGGCACCGCTCACCCCCAGCTGACCCTCAGCCACCCAGCGACTTGCACTGTCCCCTGGACTCTCTTCAGCCACTGCTGGGACGGTGCTGCTGCCACGCATGCTTGCCACGTTCGTGCTGTGCCGCTCCAGACTCAGCTGGGACCTCTCTTTCCACCTCGGCTGATTTCACACATTTCGTGTCAGAGTGATTGTAGGCAAATTAGAGAGAGGAGGCGACAAACGCATCCATCCACCCAGCGCCCAGAGCAATAGCTCCTGCAATCTGCGTGCACGGGCCAAAGAGCGCAGCCACCACATCTCCTCTCCTGGTGTTTGCTCCCTCTGGGTCACTGGGGGGTTGATTCACACCCTCTGCAGGAGAAGCTGAGCCTGGGATGGCAATGCTCTTAAAACTTGCATTTTCAAAAACGTTTGCTTTCGGGACACTGATGCTCCGCAGCCCTGATGAACCCCTGACGAGGTCTGAGGGACATCAGTAGGTGACAACACCACCCGTTTAGAGAGAAAAACCTGCAACACCAGCATTTTGCATCAAGGGCAGGAGCATTTTGCTCCACTGGAAATTCACTGCGTGTGTCCGTGCCCACCCCTGGAGGGTGACAGCGTGTGGATACAGGCAGATGGAAGTGAGCAGCGGCGACCCATCCTGCATCCCGGTGGGAGGAGGACCTGGGCTGCAGCCCAGCAGAGCAGGGGCCGCAGGAGTCGGGCTGCCGGTTGGGAACGCCGGCCCCACACTGGAGCACAGGATAATCCCCCAGATCCGAGATCCAAATAAGCCCACAAATTAAACAAGGAGTTAGGAGCTGGTTTCCCCTGGGAAGAATCTACCTTCCAGTGAGACCCTGCAAAGAATATACTGTATCTCAGGGGGATTTCCATTTAAATGCTCTTTGGCAAAATGCCCTTAAAAAGCTGCTGACGCCTCGTGGAAAGCTTTGAAAAACATGCTAATTACTTAGAAACAATGCAGCATCTCTATCGGCCATAGGAACCCCTATGTTTCCCTCCCTCACATTCCCCGTCACCACCAGAGACATTTGCATGAGAAGGGCAGCTTTGTTTCTCCGGACTCTCATCTGCTGTTCCTGCTGCTTATTCCTCCACCTGAAGTCAGGCGCCAATGTGTGGGACCCACCAAGGCATCTCCACAGCAGCCCCCCCCTCCCTGGGCCGTGGGGCAGAGGCAACCAGGGTTCACAGGGAAGAGCCAGTTTGACAGCACTGAGCAGGGCTTGGGACAGCGAGTACATGTAACCCCCGGCCACCGGGACCAATTAGGGAAGGGGGAATTCATTAGCATTATTATATGCACCGCGTGTGCTGCACTAGCATCCCAAAGCTCCCGTCAAGATCAGGTATCCTGTATGCTGGGAATGTATAAAATTGCTGTAAAACATGGTCCTTGCTTCTGTAAATTCAAATTTACAGCAGGCTTCCCTAAAAGATGGAGTATTTCAGCAAGTAGCAAGAACCCCTTATTTCTTTTTGCTGTTGGGGGCTCACAGCCACCTCCCACTGCCGCTCTGACCCCCACCAAGGGCTGCCTTAAAATGTGAGTGTCAGCTCTGAAAATGACCACCTGCACCATGAAAAAAACCATGGCACTCCTTGTGGCTTCATTTCTATTTTGTTTGTTTTGCTGCTGTAGAATGGGGCGGGGGGGAGACAGCGGGATTTCATCGCTTATCGCAGGCAACAGTGACCTTTCGGTTGGTGATGAAATATCACTGAACTACCCCAGCAGGCAGTAAAAGTAATGCTGAAAGTGTCAAAGAGCAACTTTCTGCTCCTCGGACGATCTTGCAAGGACTGATTATCCCTCCTAGTGAGAGGGAGCAGGGAGGGGAAGGGGGAGATGACACTGGCATTAAACATAACAGAAATGCCTTAATTCAGGGTGACTGTGCCCCGGCAATCCCTCTGCTCCCTGCATGCTGGCATCAGAGCCCTTCTTCGCTCAGGGTTTTGGAGAGAGTGTGTCCACTGCCCCATGAGCCACCGTTTGAAACCTAAATAATTCATCGAGGTAGGGATGTGCAGGAGACTCTGGGTTTACTCAGGAGCAGTTGGATATTTTCCTATTGCTCAGGGGGAGAGCGACAAAGCGATGAAAGGGGAGGAACGCTATAAATGGAGACAGCGGCACAGCTGAGCTGCGCTGCTGGGACGTGGAGCATTCCCACCTGACCAGGGGAAAGCAAGCAAGCAAACACAGCAACTACAAGCCGACAACAAAGCAGAGGGATGGCAGCAGCTACAGTCCTCGAGTTGGCATCGATCAACCAACCTTGGCAGAAACGTCCCTGCTGCAGGTGCGGTGACATGTGTGTCTGCATATGGGGAGCGGGGATGTGCCTGAGACATTCAGTACCCAGGTCAGGAGAGGTTTTAAGAGGAAACAACCCCATGAATGCTTACTTCCCCAAGCCTAAATTCCTCCTTTTTCCTCGACAGGCAAGACCAACACGGCTCTTTGCATTGCTTTGCATCGGAACAAGGGATTAAATGTCCGCACTGACTCAATGCACACTGGAACACTTCCAGAAAGTCAGCAAATTTGTGCTCCCTCTCCCTTTAAATGCTTTGGCTTCCTGCAGGAAAATGAAATCCATTAACAAGTTCCACCCCTGCTCCAAATTCAAGGCTAGAACTGTCAATGCTTTAGGAACGAGCTAAATGGGAGGATTTCCATAACAATCAACAGCTACAGCATTAATCTATAGTCATATTAACCTGGGATGACAAGGACACGTCTGTCTGTTCTCTCTAATGTAATCTACCATTATACTCGGACTCCATTGAAGTCTGCTTTGTACCATGCATTTGGCTGTAAGCAGCTAATCTCTCTGGCTTTAAGCACAGCTTAGAAAAGAGAGAGGGGGAGACAGACAGAGAAAAGTGATTAATATGCGCATGTGTGTGTGCTTAGCATGTGTTTGCTGCTAATGTATGTGTGAGCATGTGTATGTGCACCAGTCACTCGGGGGCTACGCGCTCGCACGTGCGAGTGTGCTGCATGGACGTACTGATGCTCGCATTGTGTCTTTGCGAGGTGTCAAAACGCACCTAGCAAACGGAGAGAAACAGGCAGAAATTTCAGTGGGAAGATCAGGGCTCTGAACAAAAGTGTGGCCGTGAACGTGAGGCATGCACGTTGGCGTGTTTAGCGTATGTGAGCGTGGTTTGCACGTGTCTTCAGTCCGCCCGTCTCATGGCAGTGTGCACTCCCATGCTGGTGGGGAAGGTACGTTTGCTTTCCGTCCCTGCAGATCTGCCGGTGGGGGGATGCTCCCGTGCCAGGTCCCTGCAGGCAGCGCCAGTGACGAGCCCCGTGGTGCCAGGGCAGCTCAGCAGGACAGTGAAGGTGGCTGGCCCCCCTGGCGCTTTACACCATCCGGCGGCACGTCCTCTGCGGGGGTGTGCAGCCCTGACTGCCTCTTCTCTTTCTCTCATTTTGCTTTATTAATCTTCCTTGAAGAGGTGCCTTCTCCGAGTGTGCAAGATGCTCTGAGCCTGCTTTTGGATTAGGAGGCGATTACAGAGCTGCAGCAGCATGCACCGGGATGCCCCGCACCAAATGAGCTTATGGGGTGAATCACATTCCCAGCACCGACTCCAGCCACTTCAGAAGATGCCGTGATATCAGCTCCCACCTTCTGCGAGGAGCCCATTCCCAGGCAGGGGTTAGAGCCTCCGCGGCTGCTGCGTGGCTGTCCGCAGGTGCACTGCGTTGCCTGCTTTGCCACCTTTTCTTTTTTGTCGTTGGAGAGCAGGAAGCAAATTGCTCGGTGGCAAACTCATCCCGCGTGCTCACCGTAGGGCTGGTTACGGTTTCCCCGCTCCTGCGGCCGCTGGGAGCCAGCGGCCCCATCCCACCCCTGGGAGGTAAATCCCACACGACTTCTGCAGGTTCGCCAGGCAGAGAGCAAACGTGCCCGGGAGCCTGTGGGACCCTGCCTTTGCTCTGGCCGTCCCGTGGGGAGGCGTGCAGAGAGTTCTCGAATCATCCCACAGAGCGATAGCAAGGCAGGGAGAACGACAAGAAAAACCCAGACCAAACCATGTTCCTCTGCCCTGTCTGCTTGTCCAGTGACGGCCCGAGCTGGGTGGGGAGCCGTGGCTGTCGGCGCGCTCCCCAGGCTCCTGGCAGATTTCCTCCCTGCCCAGATCACCCCGACTCATTTCAGGTTTGAAGAGCTGCAACAAGTTGCAACCCAGTTCTGCCTTCGCTTTGGTCCGTCCCCGAGGAGAGCGGAGCAAGGCTGGACCGTGGTGCCAGCCCGGCAGGGTGGGAGCTGGGGGTGCTCCTCCCGCAGCCCGGCTGTTTGCGGTGCAGCCCCTTCCCGGAGCGCAGCATCTCCGCTGTACCTGCTCTGGGCGAACAGCCATTAACCCCTTCTCCCAAGCAATCGGCTGCTGAGACTGTCCAGGAGACACTGGCAGGAGCCCTCTGAGGACCGTAAACGCTGCAGGGCCTGGCGTTACGCCCAACCTGTCCCAAGACGCTGATAAATTCTCTGTTACCATCATCCTGTACTCGCACCTCAGGTTTCAGAGCTGAAAAGTGCCGCTTCGGCCGTTCTGGGTATTACTGCAAATAGGAAGCTGGGGGTGGGAGTGCAAACTAACGGGGTGTAAAGGTTCAGAGAAGATAAGCATTGGAAAATGTACTCTTCCACTCCTGGCACAGGCAAAACCTGCCACAGACCTGTGCTGCTGCCGCCACCATCCCCAGTTTCTTTGTACCCCGACTCCCCGCATCCAGTCCTCACAGTTCCCTCATTTCTGGCTCGCTCTTTTAAAAAAATTTCCGATCCAGTCCATGATTTCTGTGTTACTGTTTAGTCATATTGTAAAGGGGGTGGAAATCGGAAACTCTGATTCACCAGGATCTTTGCACAGAAACTTTACACACTGGAACAATTAATTATCCATTAAAACCTTTGTCTGTGTGCATCTTATTGTTCCAGACTCTTATTGAAGCCACTCAGCAAAACAATCAGTCTGCCAGCATTCGAGTGTGGTTAATCAACTAACAAGCTTATAAATACGATAGATACAGCAACAGGTTGCTCTCTGAGAGCGCGGCTGCCGCAGGGTCTCAAGCCACTTCAGAAAATGTCGAATCAGCCATGGCTCTCACCACTCAGCGGGTCGGTGAAGCGTCGGCTTTCCTTCCTACAGCTGGGAAGCTGGGCGAGACCACGGTGTTCGGAGATGTGCCATTAAAACGCTTCCTCCTCCGAGCTCCGAGCATCCCGGCTGCAAAGCGTGATGGAGGACACGTGGGTGCCCAGGTCACTCCGGGCAGATGGGGAGAGCAGCCTGCCCCGACACGGAGGATGCTTCGGGGCGATACAACGGTACGAGGCAGATTTAATGGGGCAAAGCTCTGCTGAGGGACCGGGAAAATTTCAACTTTTTTGAGGTTAGAGGTGACTCTTGTGTCTTGGAAAGTTGTTTCTGCGTCTGCTGGGTGGGCAAAGTCTGGGAAAGTGGTGTTTTAAGGGAAGCAGGTGGAGGCATGAGATCTTTGAGGATATGTTTAATGATAGAAATTTTCTCTCTGTTGTATTTAGGCCATAATTACAGAGGCCATCAAGGTATTTATTTCCTGACGATTAATGGCAGGCCAAGGAGAAAACTCTCTCATCAACGCTGTTACAAGTTTCAATTATTTTTGAAATTATGTTTATGTTTTCTTTGCAGCTTTCAGGAACTGCATGTGGTCACACGCACACAGCCTCTCGAGCACCCTTTGCTGTTCGCATGAGGACAGAGAAGGTCAGGAGACAAAGCCACAGAAGTTGAAGAGCTTGGGCTAAGATCAGAGCAGATGAAGAGCAAAATATTTAATTGTAAGAGTGGATGAAGAGGCCTTTAAGTGACCATCAGCCAAACTGAGCTTTCACTGCGGTTTTTTTAGTCATGTTTCTAACTGCCTTTACCGTGCCAATCGCCTTATGGCCTTCATGTGCCTGTGGACCACTTTTCTGCCCTGACTGGGACGTGGGTGAGTATGTCCCATGATGGGCAAAGGCTGCTGGAAAAAGGGCTCCGCTCCCATACCTGTATAACACAGAAATGGCCACGAGTTCCTTGAAGGCTCTGGGCCGACAGGATGGTCAAGGAAAGTCTGAACAGTGACGAATGAGAGATAAATACCCAGAAAGCACCCTCAGGCTTAGGCTCCCAAAACCAAAACTTTTTCCTTGCATTTTTGCCACAAACTCCCCAGCCTCTGCAGCACTCAGAGAGCAGCAGAGATAAGAGCATCTGTCAACTTGAAGAGACTCAAACAAGATAAGCATCTCGCTTTGAACTAGCAGATAAATGTACAAGCTTGGAAGAATATATCACCAGAGCATCTGAGCAAGCCTGGCCCCAAGCCTGGGCATACAGACGTCTCTTTGGAGAAGCGTACATGGGCTGTCCCGCAGCGTCCTGCGCAGATGACCGGTGCAAGTCGTCTTCCCTTGTGCTGCACCATCCTTCCCACCCCTTCCCCTTGATGGGGTGGGGGGCGCAGCTCTGAGCACGACAGGGGTGTCACGGCTCTCCCCACTTGCCCCGTCCCGTCCCTCCTCTGGCTGTCGCCTCCCTCCCCTCATCCATCACGTGCTCTGTGTGTAAAAGGCGAAAGTCATATTTAAGAGAAAAAGAAAACTACAGTGCCGATATAATTTATGTACTTCTCTGTTTGGAGCTGCTCGGTCTGGGACCTCATTGGCCAGAAGAAGCACTAATCCTGCAGCAGAAGGGTCTGCCACCCTCCATCCATGTCCTTTTGACAGCCGCTGGGAAAAAAAAAAACCTGCAGAAAGTCCCTCCTTTTGCCCTGCATGCCGGCAGAGGGGGAGACTTGGTGCGGCGAGGGGTGGGCTGCTGAGACCCCAAGCAAGGCATGGGAATGCAACATGGACAGAGAGGGAAGAATTGGCATTCCCTTGTGCTCCTCTGCCCTCCAGCCCCGGCAGAGTCACGGTCCATCACCTCTGCACCGGCTCCTTCAGCTGAGGGGGGATTTCTGTGCTGGAGGCGGGTTTGCAGGTCTTGCTAGCTGTATAAATGAGCAAATAAAATGAACATTAACAACTTCAGCGCAGTTATTGCAGTTTCCTGTCCCAGATAATTACCGTGATTTGAGTGTAGCAATGGTTATTTGCTGTGTTTATACAGCAGAAAAGGTGAGTGGCACCGCGCAGTCAAAAATTATTGCCGGGATATAAAAATGTCTTCAGCTATTAAAGCAATGACATTTCTGTTTAAGTTTGCCATTCTGCCCAGGGCAGAGGGAAGGCTTTGGGGTTTTAGCTCCACAAGTCCCCTCTCACCCGGGCGGTTCAGCCCCCAGCCCCAGGGACGGTGACTCCTGTCCCCGGGTCCCCGAGGCCAGAGCACACAGACCTGCAAGGGGCTCGCTGGCAGAGGCTGGAATAGATTTGCTGACTCTGGGAGCATTTTGTGTCCATGTTTCAGCTCTGTTCATTAATGAGGGGAGAAACACTTCTCCCTGATCTGCCCTCCCCCCATTTCCAGGCCAGGTGTAGACATGATTTATTGCATTGTTTAGTCATTATTCTCAGTTACCCAATTATGTTTTTTAAAGTTAAAAATGCAAGAACTTTGTTGTGGCTGCATCTGGGGATTCTGCAGCATCTGGAAGATGGTAAGAAAAAAAAAACCAGAGGAAACCAAGAACAACAACACCAGCAGCTTCTTGTGTGCTACCTTTCAGCGTATCTCACCACTGGATCGCAGTCGGGGGGATGATAGTGCTCCCCTTGCCTTGACCCCACGCATTTCCCCGGCGGGTGCCAGGAGCCCGGGCTGGCGGCAGTCTGCAGTGAGGCTGCGAGAATCTGGTGCATTTGGTACTACTTAGCAAAAAGCTTCCGTTACTGCATTAAGCCAGAATAATCACCAGGGAGATTTCAGCACGAGACAGATAACACTTCAGCTCTGCTGACTCTAACACTTCCCAGCGCTAACTTTTCTAACTCTGCCATAGTGGGTCATAGACACTGAGTTTTACCTGCAAGGATGGCTTACTTTGGGATGGCTGAAGACAGTAGAGCCTCCAGCTTCCCACCGTGTCCCTCACTTCACAGAGCACAGAGGCCTCTGCGTGCCTCCCGCCCGGGCTGCACTCCGTGGGTTCTCACCAGGATGCGAGTGCCTCATCCTGCTGTGCAGGGGATGCCTGGAGAACCAGCTCAGTGTGCTCACTGCAGAAGGTTTTGTTTTCTCCCATGGTAAAAGCACTGGGAGCTCTGGGTCTGCTTGCCTGGGAGGTGGAATTACAGAACAGATTAAAACAGATCCCTAAAGTCTGTCCAGCTGGGAGAAAGACTGGTCGCTTTAACTAGCAATGGTAAGGATGTTGGCACTTAGAGCCTACACTTCATGTTTAAAATCCAGCAGAGAAAGGAACAGATAAAACTATTGCAAGCGTGCGCTGTGGGTCAGAGGCTGACACCAGCACTTCGGAGGTACCTGAAGGCCCTGGACCTGCATCTCAGCCCCAGTGGTGCTGGTGAGCATCGCCCCGGCTGTCCCACAGATGCTTTGGGCACAGAGCCGGGGGGGTCAGACGAGCTGGACCAGCCAAGCAGATGCAGAGCAGAAGAGCCGTCCAGAGCTGCCCGCGCTGCGGCTCACCTGCCAGGCTGCCCATCTCTGCCTGCTTCTGCCTGCGATGCCGCTCGCACAGACTGATGGATGAGGGGATCTCTATATCCTGCTTTTAAAAGAAGCTGAATTAATTAAAGATGCACAGGCGATGGTAAGATGGTCTGGAGGGGAGAATAATGGAACTGATTTGCTCATGTTGATATTTTTGCCTCTAATCTTCCCACATGAAGCACGTTGCATTCTTGCTGCTCAGGCGTTCCTTGGGTGCAGGATTATTTTTGCCTGTTTGCTGACGCACAGATTTCTCCCTGCTCGTTTCCAGGTCAGGTCCCAGCACACGACAGAGCTCTCTACCCCTTCCCTGCGCTTTCGCCTTCCCAGCCCAGTCCCTACCTGCCTCCTCTTCTGATTTTTCCCCCTCTGCTCCCCCTCAGCGTGATGGCAAACATTCGGAGGGCTGCCAGGGGAGCGGGAGCCCAGGCCAGCTGGCTCCCACCGCCTCGGCCGCCTTCTCCGACAGCCCTGCATTAGTTAGTGTCCAGACTCCTGGTGCTTTCCATGCCAGCAATCAGGTGAAACGCGGGCTGCTGCTAATGCCAGG
Organism: Aptenodytes patagonicus; assembly: GCF_965638725.1. Lineage (NCBI taxonomy): Eukaryota > Metazoa > Chordata > Aves > Sphenisciformes > Spheniscidae > Aptenodytes > Aptenodytes patagonicus. Next base: position 10,854,770 of record NC_134957.1, on the reverse strand, counting down.
GGGTTTCGACAGGGTTCCTTGCCAGGGTGAGGCTCTGGTTAAATAGCATCTTAGATTAACATGTTTGAGGTGGCATGGAAATGTGGGGTTTTTTTCCAGTTCTGTGCCTCCCCCAGCTCTCAGCATGCTCTGCTTCCCTTGTCATCACCCTGGTGAGCTGAAAATGTCACCCCTGCCACCGAAAACACGTGTGTCTGCAGAGCCAAATGAAGCACCTAATTAGGAGGGAAAAAAGATGTTTTTTTCCTGCCCAACCACATCATACCCCCAGAAGCCGGCAATTGATCAGCTCTGTCGATATGTGCAGAGACCAGCGTCTTGCTTCACAGCCTCTTTACAATTGTAAATGGGCAAAAACTAAATAAAAGGCCCCTAAATCATCTAAATTAAAGCTCTGAGGATAGTGCAGTGCCACAATCTCATAGCAAATGGTCACAATACCACAGCTTTTTTTTCAGCCCTGATGCTGAATTTTGGCAGGGACCCATTTCTCTTGGGTTAGCTGGGGAAGGGAGTGGGGTCTGGGGAGCTGCAGAATCTCCTTGGACCTTGTACCCTGGGGCTTAACAGCGGAGGAGGCTGGTGGAAGCCTGAGCTGGGTTCAACGTTGTCCTTGTCACACTCCGAGTGGCAGGAATCTCCTGGCCTTGTCTCATTTGGTGAGCCACAACAAGGTCCTTCACCTGCCTGCTCGTCTCTGCCTGCATTCGCCTGCCACTAGCGATTGCAATAGAGCTGAGCTTTTTTCTCTTGGTGCATTGGACATCCTTTACTCTGCAGAAGGGTGAAATACTCTTGCTGTAACCCGCACTACGCTGAAATGGCCCTGTGGCAGGGTGTGTGTCTGTCTGTCTGTCTGTGTCCTTTTGCTTTACGTGCGGCTGCTCCTGCGAGATGAGCACGAGCCAACCGGCAGCTTCGAGCCAGCTCCCCCATGTACCCAGGGGACGAGCTGGTGAGCACCAGGTCATACATGGGAAGAAAAGACATGGCAAAACAATGGACTCTGCAAATGGTCCCCTGGAGATACAACCGTCAGAAGAACAGTCAGCTCCAGGGAACCACAGTCAGCAGCCTCCCTTTGTGGCTGTCTTTTCCTTCCAGCGTCCCAGACCCATGCCTCCTCTGGCAGCGAGGTGAGAAATAATTTCAAGGGGCAGCAGCTAATGTCAAATCTAACCCTCCTTTAAACATATTTCAAATCCAGGAATATTTATTTCCCTCCTTTTTCCCTCTCTGAGGGACAAGCTGTACCCACTTCTGAACGTACACGCAGACTTTGTGAATGGCAGCAGAAACTTTGACCCTAAACTGAAAATATTCCCATCTATGCAATCCACAGCTCCCCCAAGGAACTGATGCAACCATTTCTTACTCATTCCCCAATTACCTTATTACTCCTGCAAGAGCTGGAAAGCCTGTCCTTTCAGGAACATTGGCCAATCTCCATCCTGAGGGAAAGTCCTAAGGGGATTCTCAGTGTCAGGCATTTTCCCTCAATTTGGTAATTCTCTACTAAATGGGGTTTCTTTCAGGTGCTATTTATGCAGGAACAAAAATGTTCATTATGCTGATCACTGAGATGAGAGATAAAATATTACCTAGGGAAGACAGATTTTGAAATGACATATCAGATGTTCAAGCTCACGTTTCTGCAGAGAAATGGGGACCGTGCACACATAACACGCATGGAGGTGGCAACACCTCTGAAACCAATTTCTTCTGTCTTTCCCTGGTAAGACACGCTTCTGCACCAAGTGCCAGTTCACAAACCAAAAAAATTTAAAATACCTCCAGCTTTGACTGTTTTTTGCTTAATTTGTAATACAGGGTTTGATTTATTAGGTACCGAGCCATTGGCCGTGCTGAACTGCAGGGAGATGTAGCTGCCCTGGAGGTCTCCTGGCCAGGAAGAGCCTCTGCGAGCGGGCGGAGGGAGGCGCGGGGGGACAAGGGTTTTGCAGTTGCCCAAGAACATCTGATGACACGAAGTGAGAAAAGAGAGGGGTTGCTCAAGGGGCTTGGAGAGGAGTGGTGAAATTAAATCCAGCAAAAGCAAATTAGGAATGGATATCAGGGGGGAAAAAAAAATCCTTCCAATGATTCTTGTTGAACTGGAATCGTTTCCCAAATGAATCGGGGATGAACTGTGCCATGGGCTTCCTTGGACAATAGGGAACAATTTAACAGTGGCTTCAGGCTTGCCTGGTTAAAGCCAAGAGACCCTGTGCCATTTGCAATCTGCAGGTCTCTTCAGGAAGAGGGTGGGATGGCTCTGGTGTCCCTGGGTCTGCCCCTGCCGGCACGGCACGGCTCGGCTCAGCTCGGCTCGACTCGTCGCAGCCCAGGGATGCTCAGAAGCAGCAGCAGGAGGACAGATCTCTCATGCCCTAAGATGCTAAAGCTGTTGGGGAGGCGTCCCCGGCACGCAGCCCCCTCCGGAGCCCAGCATCCAGCCAAAGCTACCCAACTCCCAACGTCTTTAAGGCATCGCTGCTTGGGATTTCAGGCTTCCAACACCGCAGCTACGATTCAGCAAGGGAGACTAGGGCTCACTGACTTTGCTAACATAGCAGTTTTGCTAGAGGGGGCACAAGACGGCCTTTACCAGGATGGGTGGACAGGCAGACATGTAAGGGATTTTTTTTCCTTTTCTTGTGCTGCTCTGAGTTTTGAAGGCCTCTTCCCTGCACAGCACGACTGCAACAGAGCAGCCCCAGGAGGCAGCCACGGCTGGTCACAGCCCCGGGGCCAAGGAAAAGCTCTGCCTGTATCCACCCAGCCGGAGCACAGAAAGCCCTGGACTTTTCCAGCTTTCCTCAGGCTTGTCCCCCCACCCCTTCTGTTTTTGAGGAAAAAGAGGCGGGTGAAAGGAGAAATGCTTTAAAAAAAAAAGACAAGGAAATGAGGTGGGAGGAAAATAGAAGCCAGTCACTTGTCAGGAGAAATCCAAAATAAATGGGACGCCATCCAGACTCTTCAAACCAGAAACGTGACCTAATTTTCCTTTCCAGCAACGTGCAGGCTGCCTCCCCGCAGCAAGAGCTCTCTGCTCAGCAGCGACTGCCCAGCCACCGGTCCCAGGACCCCCTGGCTGCCACAAGCCCGATTCTGCACCCTGCAGCACCCAGCAGCCGTGTGCGTGGGCAACCTGCAGCAGAGCAGCTCCCAGTGCCCAGGCAGAGCACAGCCAAATGCCACCGTAGCCAACAGGGCAGCAAAACAAATAAATTAAAAAAAAAAAAAAATAGATTGAACTATGCCGAGTCCCTTCATGGCAAATACAGGGGAAGGAGCGGCCGAGAGTCACAGGTGAATGATTTCGGCTGTCGGCTCTGCTGATGGGGGTGCAGAGGGAGAGCAAAGAGGAGACGATTTCCCCGTCACCTCGGGACTGCCTGTTCTTGGCATCTGAATACGGGAGCTAACGGGGCCGCCATGACCCTGCTGCCGGCAGGTGAGAGTGGGTCTGGCAAAGGGCTCCCACTCCCTGCGCAGAAAGACAGCATGTGGAATAGCTGTGCTTTATTTTTCTTAAGAACAAAAAGTGCAAATAGTAATTGTATTGCATTGTGCAAATAGCAGAACAAACAAAATCCTCAACTTGATAGGAGTACGGGTTGTTGTAACTAGGAAAAAAAATGATCAAAAACATGTCACACAGGAAAAAGGGTTTCCATTCACAAAGAAATCATTATGGTTAATTTAATTCATTGTAGCATTTAATATAGAAAAGCTTTTCTACAGAGACTGGGAAAAAAGCCAACATTTATATATAAATGGGTTTTATTTTAAAAGCTAATGCAGTGGGCAGGATGCTTCAGGGTTATTTTCTCTCCCTCTTTCTTTCAGCGCATTTGCAAAGCTGGTATTGTATTCAAAAAACAAGGAATTTGCTGCTATCTAAAGTTTACAAATTGCTTTTTTTCAAAAGCACAATTTCATATTCCTTAGAAATGTAAATGATGGGGTTTTTATCTCCTTGCTTTCCTTTCTTTCTATTTTTTTAAAGTTACTTATATTAGTATCCAAGGCACTGATTTGCAGAATGGGCTTTAAATATCCTCCCACTGTAATCAGTGCAGACATCGGCTGCCATTCATGTGAATGCCTGACAGCACCAGCTCTTAAAAAGAGGTGCATTTTCCGAAATGGCTGAAACGCAGTTAACCTGAGCATGTTCCTGGAGTGCGCCGGAGAAGGGCATTTGCCATCAGAGAGTTATAACAAGAATCAGCTGTATTTGTGCAAGGGACAGATGGTTAGTGAATAACTGGTCTGATCAAATACCTTCAGCCATAAAATTGCAGGGGAAGGAAACAGATGCTATTACCCACTTGTGCCTTGCCGTGTGCCGGACGGGCAGATACCTCCAGTGCTGTAAATGCTTAGGCATGTGCTTGGGCTTACCCCTCTGAGTAGCGCCTTTGATTCGCACGCAGAAAACAGCAAGTGCTGGGAACTGGGGTCAGGTCGCGCAGGTTTCATCCATCAAACGCACAGGCAGAGCCTCCCCCCTGCACTGCCTGCCATCCCCATGGCTCGGCCGCCCCGGCGCTGCCTCGGAGGCTCTGTGCCCCCAGCAGTCCTTGGCCGAGCCTCTCCAGCGGCTGTGGAGCTGGCGGTCAGCGCATGGTCTAATTGCTGCTTCGTGGTCAACCTCAGATGTGGACCTCTGTTCGAGGTGGAGCTGGGCTGGAAAGCCTTGCTGAGCTGGCTCTGCTCTCTCACACCGGAGAAGCACGGGGTGAAGCCCTCCCGAGCGGCAGCTCCTCCATGTCCCCAGGCAGTCGTCTCTGTGCTGTGCTAGCCTTCTTGGTACAAAGCTTTTCCCAGTTTCTACCCGGGTTTTCCCTTGCTGCCATTTAAGCCCATTATTTCCAGGTCCGTAATGGTTAGAACAATTTACTCCCTCTCTTTTTCAGCCTCCTTTTATGTATTTGAAGACCACCATCTCATCTCCCCTCAGACCTCTCCTCTCTAGACTAAATAGACCCAAATCTTTCAGCACAGGTCATGTTTCTGAGACCTCCCGATGGCTCTTGCTGCTCCCTCCTTGACACTGCCTGCATCCTCCTCACCCCAGCAGGCAACTGGCACAGGTGGCAACTCAGCCCTTAAAGGTCCTTGCCACCTCTGCATCTCCTGCCAGGGCAGGATCCCAGTTGGAACTTTATTTTCCTTCCCTTCCTCTAAGATATTCCATTAGGGGATGTCAAACTATTCACAAATATCAACAAATGCAGCCACATCACATCTGTGAAGCAGGGAAAATTACCCCACTGAGGAAGCAGCTCAGCAGAAAACCAAGCAACAGCAAGGTGAAACAGCTTGACCAAGGTCACCTAGAAGTGGGGAATGCCAGCCAGTGTGCTCCTAAAAAACCCCACGCTTTTATATATACCTCTAATCATCCCTTTGCAGAAATAAGTATTTCCTTTGTAAAATGCCAACTGCTATTAAATCCCTCCCTGGACTTCTTAGCCCTGAAATTGCGTGTTACCCTCTACTGGTGCTTGGGGCTTTGTTCTGGTTGTATCAGCTGGCAAGACAATTCTCCTCATTTGGAAGCATTTGCATAAAGCCAGCGTTGATTGCTGATGAGTTTAGTCTCCACTGCAACTCTGACTTGAGCACCTGTTCTTCAGGCCTGGGCTTGTGTCTGCTGCAAAGGGAGCTTGGCCATTAACTTCAAAGCACGCAGGATAGGGCCTTCTATCAAAGCAAATGAAATGCAAAGTTTGGAAAGCATGCTGGAACCGCTACATTTTTACCCAGATCCCTGATTTATTACCCCCAATGTCTGTAACTGTTCAGGACCAGAGTTCCTGTTCAGACCTATACTTTCCTATGCCAGTAGCTTTGGCTTTTCAGCAAGAAAGCTTTCTCACTGGATTATGCAAATACACGGTGCATTGTCATTCTCTGTTTGCGTTAAGTTCACCTACCCTCTGGTTTGATTAATATACCCTCTCCCCCACATGCTTGCTCTAATATGTTTGTTTTAGGGATGGGCAAATGAGCTGGGAACAAGAAAAATGAAATTGAACCTTCACCCAAAACTTGAAGTGGGTGGTTTGGAAAAAAAAAAACACAACAGAATGAATAAGTCTTTGAACCACACAAATAGTTCCCTTGTTGGTGCAGGAGAGACAGTCTGGGCCCCAAAATGATGAAATACCATGTCCTTTTCTGTTTCCAGAAGCACTCCATTCGGCTCGCTGCAGCTCCTACCCCCAGGCCGGTCTCTTGCAGCGGGATCGGTGTTGGCAGAGGGGGATGTAACTGGCCCCGGATGCTGCCGGTGGTTCCAGCCCAAAGCGATGCACACCCGCTCTGAGCACGGTGCATGGGCTCCTGCTTCAGCTGCAGCGGCTGCCCCAGCCCCAGCCCTGGTTTCAGGGCACACACAGCCGGCGACGCAGGCTGCTCCTCCGGGTGTTGCAGCTCAGCTCAGGCAATGCCACGGAGAGCCCGGTCTCTTGGGACTGATGCCAGGCAATCCCAAGTACCCAAATCAGCTTGGAGAAACACCTCTGAAGCCCCGTGTAGCGCAGGACCGCAGAGAAGCAGAATGCTGCAGCAGGGACTGGGGGCTCCGGCGGGACCACGCCAGGATAGCCGGGTACTGATGCTGGCCCGGAGGCACCGCAGGATGGGCAGTTCGGGGTGCTGCAGAGCACAGCGGTCTTGTTTCCCAGAGCATGGCCGCCTTGCACAGGCAGGCAGGCCTTGGGAGGAGACGGCGGTGCTTCACCACGAGCTGCAAAAGGCCGGTGCCTGGGCTGAAAACGCTGTGTCCCATCCGGGGCTGAGCACGGAGCCTGTGGTACGGGCCAGCGCCGTCCTGGCCGAAGCTGGGTGCTGCTGGGGGGATCGCGCCGGGATGCGTGTGCCGCGGGCGCCTGGCGGCTTGCCAAATCGCTGGTCACATCTCCCGTTTTAAATCGCACTGTGATTTGTTTGGAAGAACCTGTCAGAGGCTGGCAGGTTTCCCAACGCTGATGAAAGGAGCTAAGGATGTCTGAGAGCTTCACAAGGTGATACAGCCATTAAGGCATCATGACAGACTCAGCACAGAGGCACTAAAAACACACCAAGATTGGCAGCTCCGGTGCCTGAAACTAAACAAGAAATGCAAAATAAACTGAAGGGTGTGTGATGGTGTGTGTGAGCATGCTCGCGTGTGTGCGTGTGCATGCTTGGGAAGTCAGCATCCCTTCTCTTCTCACTTCCCCTGACAGCTCTGAACTTGAAGTAAGATGTAAGCAAACAGAAAGGGTGCAAGCTTTCGTTTGCGGTCCCGTTCATGAATTATAAAGGGCCATTCATAGACGCGCTTTTATTCTCTTTAAAATGAATTTTGCGCTGCTGAAAGATGGGCTGACAGCCGCGGAGATGGAAGCCCTCTGTTTATCCTCGGCGCAGGTACAGCCCAGGTGAAGGGGTTGCAAACTCCCCTCCGCACCTCCTGCCTGTCACAGCAGCAGCGTCCCCGGAGGGCACCAGCACCTGGCTGTGCCTTGGAACCCGAACCTGTCCACGCAGCGCAGGGGTGCAGGGTGCAGCGCAGGGAGTCAGGGTGCAGCACAGGGGTGCAGCTCAAGCTAGCTGCTTGGGAGATCTTTTCCCAGCCAACACGGGCAGCAGCAGCGGGCAAGACACAGGCTCAGGACCTTCGGTACACGTTACGAATGAGACATATGAGGTCTTCAGCCATCCACTGCTCTCCATGCTGGCTAGGCAGAGCCTCCCACCACACTCTTGTTTTGCTGTAAATGGCACCTCTGAAAAGCTGAGGAAGGAGCAAAGCCCACAGGTTACTCTATTTCCTCTCATCACTTCTCAGATCTGCGCTCAAGAGCCATCTCTTGCAGCACAGAACAGAGCTTTGCTCCCTGGCCATTGTCGCTGCAGAGATACGAGATCCTCGGGGAGGCTGTGCGGGGTGAGGAGCATCCCGGCCCTGGAGAAGTCAGCAAGAGAGAGGAGCAAACAGAACGACTGGAGGTTTGGGGGAAATCCAGTGCTGCTGATCTCCAGCATCCCGAATGAGGCCACTATGACAGTGGCTTGGCAATTAGGTTGTTATTGTTTGTTTAAGGAGATAAATTAACCCCTTTTCTTTGCATTATGGCTTTCCACCCTGTAGAGAGGGCACTTAGCGTTTTGGCTTTTATCTGTACTTTTGCAGCCTAAACAATTCCTCGGGGTGGAAAGAAGTGGAGCCTATCTGGTCATCTTTCTTCTCCTGGGGAGCGAGATCTCAGAGAAGCACCAGGGATCCTGAGCATCGAGCTCACCTTCCTGTCCAGGCCCACACCAAGGCTGTCCAGGCGAGCAGCTCTGTCCCCAGCTCCAGGTCCCTGTGCCATGCTGCGGGTGATGGGCAATGCCTCCTCCTCCCTGTGCCCCCGTGGGGAGCAGGCACACGGAGGGGTCTGAGAGCTCATGCCACTTTTATACCTCGGCCAAACATCTCACTGCAGGCCATGTTTGTCATCGGAGCAGCTCATCCTTATTCACTTCAACAAAGTCTTTGCTTAAGCGATATCCTGCAATGGTGAACTTCCTATGTATTGCTAAAATACCAGGTCCTTCATCGGCCTGAAGTGGCTTCCCTTTTAATTTCATTGAGTGCTCCCTCACTGTTGAATTAGATGAAAAGTGAAGTGAAAACCCGCTGACGTCCTTAGCCTCATTTATCTTTTATACTTGCAGCACGTTCGCTCTTGTGCCTTCTCCCTTTGGGAGGTCTCTGCTTTTAACCTCTGCTGCTCTGGCTCCTGCACCTCTGGGCGGCCCCGGACTGCACCGTGAGCCGCCAGGCTGGGGTGAGCCCGTGGCATGTCAGCCTGAGAAATTAAAAGACGTTAGGCTGGGGTTTCCTGCAGCAGCCCGGGCAGGTGGGCTCCAGGCTGAGAGCTCCTGAAGAGCTCATCTCGGTGGCTCCTGGGAGACAGGGGGAAGAAATCCCACCTCCACAAAACAAACCAACCTGTTGCTCTCATGAGACTTTCGCCGTTCAAATGAATTGTGAATGCAGATCCTAACTGTTGCAGGTGGGGTTTGAATAAAAAATCTGCTCCTTGCCCTGCGTAGGGTCATGCTGGTAGAGCCCAGTGCTGGATCCGGAGCATCTCTCAGCTCACCCAGGCTTGGGGGATGCGTGCGGCTGGCCCTGCTTTCTCCGGGGACCCAGCCCAAGGCACACTGACCTGATGCTCTGATTAAATGGTTTGAAACATGTTTCCTGAGCCTCCTGCAAAGCGGTCGCTTCGTGCGAGTGGAGACAGCAGGAAACACAGGGCAAGACGGTGGGAGCGATGCGGGGAGATGGGCGCAGGGCTTACAGGCAGGAAAGGGAAAAAAGAGGTTCCCACCCCCCCGTCTCCCTGCAGCCGGGGCCAGCTCCGGCTCTGCTTCCCCTGACCCATCCCAGGGCAGCCAATAAAGGGGGAATTACAGGGCTGAAGTGCCACACTAGGCAAAGAGGAAGCATTAGCTAAAGAGTCCTGGCCCCCACCCCCCAGCCATAATTAATAAACTCAAAGGAAATTAAACCACAAGAAGAAAAAAATCGAAACAACAAAACAAACAGAACCAACCCAAATTGTATCACGTGAGGCATGGGAGGAAGCAAGCACCGGCAGCCCAGCGAGACCGTCAGAGGTAATTGCAGTCACAGGGCGAGAGGCTAAAACAGCATGAAATGAATCAGTTTAACAGATATTAAATTTGCAAGCCCCGGGCGACAGGACTCCATTCAGTTTATTTGCATTAATCAGGTCAGGGGAGTAACCTTGGTTTTTTCTTCTAGGAGATATCATCAGCCTTTATTTGTTTCTCATGTGAAAGTATCACAATGGATAAACACAACCTGGGAGAGGGCTGTGAAGCCTGTGCCGCATCTCACCCTTGCTGGGAAGACCAGCTCAGCCTCTGCCTAACTAAGCCGTGCCTTGCTGGTGCCGTGGGCATGGTCTTGGCGTGGCCTCAGGAAGGTGGGTTGGCCACACTCCATTCCCTGGAGACACCAAAGGACCATATTGTGGCAGAACCTCTTACAAAACCAGAGGAGACCGTAACTTTGAGTCTAAGTGAGTAAGCAGCCACTACACCTGCACACAAATAGCTTCTCGCCTGCTGATGCCTCTCAGGTCCTGCTCACTGCAGCGGGGCAGGAGTTGGTGTAAGGGGAGAAGTTTCTTCAGCCAAGTAAGTGCTTGGGCAGGAAAGCCCCCAGGGGCTTCCTGCAAAGTCAGGAACAACCGAGGCAGTATCAGTGCCATGGGAAATGACCACGTAAGCAAGTGACTCCATCATTTATGCATAGTTGTGCTTGTTGCAGTGTGTAGGGTAATGAGTCTGATGAGTCCCCATGCCTCTGGTACAGCCTGACGTGGAAGGGAAGAGAGCTAGTCCTTTCAAATGGTGCTCCAAGAGCATCAGCCTTTGCACCACGTCGAGGTTAGACTGTGTTGGGTCAGGGGGAGCACTGACAGTCGGATCTACACCTCATCAGCCACGTACAGCAGTCACAGGGTGATGATGGTTCTCTGGGACACATGGACTGTAGTCAGCCTGTGCAAACAACAGCACCGGCAGGGCATGGGTACGGCAAAGCCCCACAGCGTCACGGGAGGGGCTGTCTGCCCCCTTCCCCAGCAATTCCTTTGCTCAGGGAGCCCACGCTCACCGGGTCGGCATTTCACTGAGGTGTCCCCGTTGGGGATCCTGCAAGGACCATCTGTGCCGAGGCCATCAGGTGCAAGGTGTCCCGGCCCCAGCAGGCAGCTGTGGTGGGGCTGGGGAGGGGGCACATCCCGGCAGCTCCCTGGGGTACCTGAAGCTGCTCCTAAATGGTCAGAGGCAGAGTATTGACAGCTGCCAGGCTGCATTTGAAAGACAGCAGTCTTCCCATCCTTCTTTCACCTCCTAAAGCTAATGTTTCAGTTTGCAAGACAGGTCTCCTCCTAACCCACTGGCAGGCAGGCATGTCAGTGACCCATCCCCAGATGTGTCAAGATACGGCCTGTGGACACGGTCACGCACCTCCTTTTTCCCAGCTCCTCCAGACTGATGCTTGACACTTGCAGTAAGTTTTCCAGTGGCAGGCGGGCGGTTTGACCCTGTCCGTCCCCCACATACACGTTTTCATATAGAAACGCACAAGGCTGCGTTATATGTACATGCATGTGTGTGCATGTGCTGTCTGGGCATGCAGGGGAATTATACTTGATAGTATCTGAGATGCCCCAGTATTTCTCAGGAATACACTAAGGGTAAATTTAGCTCTCTCTGTGTGTGTGTACATGTGTCAGGGAGACAGACAGTATGTGATGGGGTACGCCTCCATGCTTATAGCCACTGCTTCATAAGCTGGTATGAAGTTGACAACTACCCTGAGGGGTATATCTGAAGAAATAAGAATATAATTTTCTGAGTGATATGGATGTGAGAGTCATAAAGAGGAGCTGAGTGCTCTGGCATACAGACCAAAACCAAAGGGAGCTCCACCGTACAGCGGTGGCAGGGAGGATGGATTTGTCACGTGTCATGTAAAAGTCCTCTTCCATGCAGCATTTGAAATGCCTGTCAGCCACACGCTGCTGGCCCTGCGGGTCCACCATGGAGATCACGCATGCTTATGAGTGGAAATGAGGATTGTGGGTCTGTTTTGGAATCTGGCTGCCCTTTTTTGGGAGAGCAGTGCTGTCCGCACTCAGCCCTCCCCTGGACAGAGAGCAAGAAATGGGTTTCTCAGATGCGGCTGCTTCACATTTTTGCCCCTTTGCATGACCCACAGTAGCTGCCCCAGCCCTTAACCAGCAGGATGCTGGTGGGTATGGGCGGAGAACTGAAGCGGTGATGGGATAAGGAGCCCTTGAACAGCGAGGAACCCCTCTTCCCGCAGAAGTCCTCCAGCATCCAGATGCTGCATCCCCAGCCTGGCCACCAACACCGGCGAGGGTGAGTCCATCTGCAGTTTGCTTTTCAGTGCTGGGGGTATGGAGATGAAGGCAGGGCGCCTGTGTAATCAGGTAATAGCTCTTCCCACCCCCTTTGCACACCCCGCTCTGTGAGCAGGAGGCTGGGGATGGTGTGGGGACAAGGGAGCACTGGATCTGCCATCTCAGGTCCTCCACCCCGGCAGCTGCTTCCTCGCACTTCTGCCAGCTGCTGAGCTCCCTGCCGCAGAGCTTTGTCTCCAAACAGGGGATTATGATACATCTCATTTAGGCACTCCAGTATAATCTACTTGGCTTCTGCACATCAGTACATCCTGCGTTAGGTTCCCCACTCATTTTATTACAAACAGTCCTTTCTCCTATGCAGACTGTTATGGAGCTAGGAGGGCTGTTGTATTTGGATGGAAAAACATGGTGGCCTTAGTTTAGGCTGTCAGTGAAACAGGTTGGGGCTCATCATCACCTTTACCTGTACATTTAAGCAATAATGACTTGGTAAGTAGCTGGGTGCCTGGTCTGGAGGAGTGGAAGCCATAGGCACAGACAGTGGCCCAGCTGTGACCTAGCGAGGATGTTAGGAAGCAGGCTTGGACTGCTTTTTACACTAATGTACTTTTAACCACTGCTCCCACCTGAATATCACAAAATAACTGGTTGTCTCCTTCAAAGAAAAAGAAAGAAAGAAAGAAAAAAGATTCATTCTTCCCAGTTGCAAAGAAGGCTCTAGGGACTTAATCTAGATTTCCATTTGTACGTGCTATTATTTCACTCATTGCCTTCCATTTCCTACAACTGGATTGTAAGCTTCCCCGGTTTTAGTGACCTGGAATTGGCTGGCAATCTAAACCTTCCTGTGCCGCCAAGGGAAGTGTTCATCAGCGCAGCACACAGCTGTTCTCCCTGGACATGGACTGTCGCTGCTGCCCAGCAGGGACAAATGTAAGCGCCTTGTCCAAACATGCCGAAGCATATGGCGCCCTGTGCTCAGTGACTTGTAGGTAACGCAGTGAGATGCATCCTGAGGTCTTCAGCAGTGCCCAGAACACCAAACTGGCACTTGGGTGAGAAATGCCTCCGGGGTGCTGAGCAAAGTGCCCACAGAGCTAGATGATGGATGACTATGCTTTGGAGGTGAGGAAAAAAACGTCCTGCAACAACTCATGTCCTCCAGAGCCTGGGAAGAACCTTCCTGACCTTATAACCTGCACAGGAAAATCTTCATCTGGTCAACCACAAGACATTTTCCACATGCCTCCGACAGCAAAGGAGAGGAAACCCCCAAGAAAGGTTTGCAGAGGGAAGATGACAGCGAAGCAGAGGTGGGGCTGGGCAGAAGGTGCAGCCGGGTGGGCAACCCGCTGCCCCTGGCCTCGGCGGCACCAGCTGGCTCGCTTCCCTCCACAGCCCTGCCTGCACAGTCTTGATGGCAACTCGGGGATGTAGCCTCAGCCAGCGTTTAAATACCTTGCAAGCTGAACAGGCACCTGCTGTTCAATTGATTCAGCCTAGGGGTTGGCTCAGAAAGGGATTTGCATGAAACCCTTGCAAGATGGATCGTTCCTGCAAAGTCTTATTTAAATCCAAACAAACAAAACAACCCTTCCTATTCAGGGCTGGTGATGCTTATTTATTTATCCCCTATGAAATGCATGCTTTTGGGACATATGTGTATGCACGTCTCTCTACACGAAAAGAAAGAATTCATGTTCCTAAACAGAAGCTGGTCTCTACAGAAAAGGGGTGCTTGTGATGGGCTATGCAAGTGGTCAAAGCCTGTGGCTTTGGTGGTGCTTTTTCCAATATGAGAGCTTAAAATAGCTCAAAAAGTGGGGAGACAGCATGCTAGTTTATATGTGGAGAAACTAAAACGCACAAACGTGAATGCTGTCTTCAAAGCATACCATGAGTCATGCTAGAGGGAAGAAGAGAAAACACAGTTGTGACTTCCAGTCCCCTACTCCAGGCTCTGAACTCCAGTTTCTAGCCTGGGTTCCCATGAAAAGAAGGCTTAGGCAATCATGCTCTCTGCCATGATACCATAATATCATCTACTGCCTCCCACCCTGTTTCTTTCCCCAGCAGTTTTGGAAGGTATTGGCCAATCTCCAAAAAAAAAAGGAAGAAAAAAGATGACAGAACCCCAAACTGCAGAAAATCAGTCTTCATCAGTTCCCGCAGACCTGTGGATTTCCTTCCAGTATCGAGTGTGCCTTTTCAAACAGGAGGAACCAAAACACTGCCTTGGTACCTGTGCTGGTTTTGGCTGGGGTAGAGTTAATTTTCTTCATAGTAGCTAGTGTGGGGCTGTGTTTTGGATTTGTGCTGGAAACAGTGTTGGTAACACAGGGATGTTTTAGTTACTGCTGAGCAGTGCTGACACAGAGTCAAGGCCTCTTCTGCCTCTCACCCCACCCCACCAGCGAGCAGGCTGGGGGGGCACGAGAAGTTGGGAGGGGACACGGCCGGGACAGCTGACCTCAACTGCCCAAAGGGATATCCCACACCACAGGACGTCATGCTCAGCGTGTAAAGCTGGGGGAAGAGGGAGGAAGGGGGGGACGTTCGGAGTGATGGTGTTTGTCTTCCCAAGTAATTGTTACGCATGACGGAGCCCTGCTTTCCTGGGGATGGCTGAACACCTGCCTGGCCATGGGAAGGAGTGAACGAATTCCTTGTTTTGCTTTGCTTGCGTGCGCGGCTTTTGCTTGACCTATTAAACTGTCTTTATCTCAACCCATGAGTTTTCTCACTTTTACCCTTCCGATTCTCTCCCCCATCCCACCGGGGGGGGGGGAACGAGCGAGTGGCTGGGTGGTGGTTGGTTGCCGGCTGGGTTTAAACCACGACGGTACCAAAGCTAGTGGGTACCAGTATCGCAGATACTGCATTTATGCAATTATCAGGATCTCTGGCACTTTATACAAAATTGAAATTACACCCAGATGGCAACATCATCTGCACATCCCAGGTCAAGCTGTGGGAACTGCAGGGTCTCCCAGCTAACACATATTTGACTTAGTGCGTTTTCCACTATGAGGAGAACCTATTCTCATTGATGCCAGTGGAAATCGGAGGAACATCTTCCAGAAGAGAGCACGATCCAGGAGAATCATAGAATGGTTTGGGTTGGAAGGGACCTCTAAAGGTCATCTAGTCCAACCCCCCTGCCGTGGGCAGGGACATCTTCAACTAGAGCAGGTTGCTCAGAGCCCCGTCCAACCTGACCTGGAATGTTTCCAGGGATGGGGCATCCACCACCTCTCTGGGCAACTGTGCCAGTGTTTCACCACCCTCAGCATAAAAATTTCTTCCTTATATCTAGTCTAAATCTACCTCCCTTTAGTTTAAAGCCATTCCCCCTTGTCCTGTCGCAACAGGCCCTGCTAAAAAGTTTGCTGCCATCTTTTTTGTAAGCCCCCTTTAAGTACTGATAGGCTGCAATAAGGTCTCCCTGGAGCCTTCTCCTCTCCAGGCTGTACAACCCCAACTCTCTCAGCCTTTATTTATAGGAGAGGTGTTCCATCCCCTGATCATTTTCGTGGCCCTCTTCTGGACCCGCTCCAACAGGTCCGTGTCTTTCCTGTGCTGAGGACCCCAGATCTGGACGCAGTGCTCCAGGTGGGGTCCCACCAGAGCAGAGCAGAGGGGCAGAATCCCCTCCCTCGACCTGCTGGCCACGCTGCTTTGGATGCAGCCCAGGATACGATTGGCCTTCTGGGCTGCGAGCGCCCATTGCCGGCTCATGTCCAGCTTTTCATCCACCAGTACCTCCAAGTCCTTCTCGGCAGGGCTGCTCTCAATCCCTTCATCCCCCAGCCTGGATTGATACCGGGGGTTGCCCCAACCCGGGGGCAGGACCTTGCACTTGGCCTTGTTGGACCTCATGAGGTTCACACGGGCCCACTTCTCCAGCTTGTCCAGGTCCCTCTGGATGGCATCCCATCCCTCTGGCATGTCGACCACACCACTCAGCTTGGTGTCATCTGCAAACTTGCTGAGAGTGCACTTGATCCCACTGTCTATGTCGTTGATGAAGATATTAAACAGTGCCGGTCCCAATACGGACCCCTGTGGGATGCCACTCGTCACCAATCTCCATCTGGACATTGAGCCGTTGACCACTGCCCTCTGGATGCGACCATCCAACCGATGCCTCATCCACTGGGCAGTCCACCCATCAAATCCATACCTCTCCAGTTTAGAGAGAAGGATGTTGTGGGGGACAGTGTCAAAGGCCTTACAGAGGTCCATATAGATGACATCTGTAGCCCTTCCCTTGTCCACTGACGTAGTCACTCCATCATAGAAGGCCACTAGGTTGGTCAGGCAGGACTTGCCCTTGGTGAAGCCATGCTGGCTGTCTCGATCACCTCCCTGTCCTCCATGTGCCTTAGCAGAGCTTCCAGGAGGATCTGTTCCATGATCTTCCCAGGCACAGAGGTGAGACTGACTGGCCTGTAGTTTCCCGGGTCTTCCTTTTTTCCCTTTTTAAAAGTGGGGTTTATGTTTCCCCTTTTCCAGTCAGTGGGAACTTCACCGGACTGCCACAACTTCTCAAATACGATGGATAGTGGCTTAGCAACTTCATCCGCCAGTATGCTCAGGACCTGCGGATGGATCTCATCGTGTGAGATCGGGTGAGAAGGTAAAGGAAAACAGGGTCTGTGCCCATCCTCTCTCCTGCTGCCCTTCCCTCTGCCTTTGCAGCACTTTCCTAACTTGAAGTCTTTCTTCTTGATGCTCTTCCTCAATTCTGGCAGTGCTGCAGCCTCCCTTTCCCTCAACCTCTCCTCCCCACCGCTAACAAGTATCCTGGCCCTACTAAGCCTTGGTCCTGACTATCCTGACTCAACAGTGGGCTAACACAAAGGCACGGGGTCTGCTTGGGACCGCTGCTCTGCGCAGCATCCCTGCCCGGTGAACCTGCCTCCCGCCGCTGCAGCAGTTGCTCTGGCTCTCCACCGTCGGGAGTGCAGGCGAGGGCATTTTGGGTTCTTGCCCAGGCTTCTCACACCAGCACACTCCTAATGATGAGCAAAGAAAAAGAAGACGAGTGCATCCACCCCAGGCCTAAATATCAAAGAAAAAAAGTGGTTTGAACGTCAGCGAAGATTAGAAAGCAGCCAGAAAAGCAAGTTCAGACCTTGATGCTAACTTTTCAACGTTTGAGAGCTACTGTAAGTCAGGACTAGTGGGAAAATGAGAAATGGAGTCATGCTTGTCCAGACCTCGTCGGCGTTCACATCTGAAGATTAAGTTCAGCTCGAACCTGGTAGTTAGCAAAAACCACCCCGTCTAGCACGCGATGTTTGAGAAAACCTGTGTCCGTGCTGTGGAGCTCTGTCGATTAGGAAATGAACTGGGTCTGCAAATATAGGTAGGCAAGTAAAGAGGCTATATTTGGTGCATCTGTGTCTGTAAGCTCCCAGGTGGGGAGTTTTTTGGACCGTATGTTTTGTCCGGGTCCGCGGGGGTGGCTGACCCTGCCTCCAGGAGGCAGAGCCTCCGCACCCACCGCGGGGCTAAAGAGGGACCTGCCTTTCCCAGGATCGGGCAATTTTATCCAGCTGCTAAAACTCGCTGAAGGACTGAACTCTCCTTTCAAGCTACTAAATAAATAAAAGCCGAGGCCAGGCAGCTCAGCTGCAGAGGGGCATGCCGGGTAAGGGCTGGCTGCCTCCGCTCTGGCCTGGCAGATTGCTGCCTGCTGCATAGACGAAAGCCATCTTCCAGCCGGTGATTTAACATTCCAAGGGAGCAGATTAATGCCTGCAAACTTCTCAGTGGAAGCATTCAAACGCTAATTGGTAGTTGCAAGTAATTAAAGTAATTTACTCAGATTATAAAGAAATTTCTTAACAGTGATTAAGCAACTCTGGGACGTGTGTAGTTGTTTGTAATCACTCCCCCAGGGGGATTAAAGCTCTTGGCTGCATGTAATATGTCTTGTAACACCCTATGGGTCCCGTTGGCTCATGATAGCAGAGAACAGCTTGTTGGAAGAGATATAAATCAGGTCTGCATGCACATAAAGTACATCACATAGGGAACAGCTCTCCTTCATGGTCCAAGCCTGGGGAGCACAAGCTCCGTGGTGAAGGCAGACATCCCATTAGCTGGGTTTTGCTCCACAGACAGAGTCCATATCATCCAGTCATAAACATTAATGAAGGAAAAGGCAGAATGAAGGACAGGGCTGCAGGCAAAACCAGCCCTCAGCATGGGGACAGGCTCATGGGACAACTGCGTGAGCCTTCTGCTCACTGGTTTCCATTTGCTAATCCATAAAATAGGAATAAATCCACTAAACCAGTTGGTTTAGTGCTCCAAAAGTAACAGAGGAAAAGTGCCAGATATCTGTTAAGTTGATACTTAACAGATTATACTTAGCCAACTAATCAGCAGATTATCACTTAGATTATTTCGTGTCCTAGTTATCCTGGCCAAGCCTT
The DNA here is from genome assembly GCF_965638725.1 of Aptenodytes patagonicus. NCBI lineage: Eukaryota > Metazoa > Chordata > Aves > Sphenisciformes > Spheniscidae > Aptenodytes > Aptenodytes patagonicus. The sequence goes on along the minus strand of NC_134957.1, from coordinate 10,836,346 downwards.
GAGACCTTGCTCAGCCTGGATTTAGGCTCGGGGAGACAATTCCCGCTTTGAGATCATCAAGGATTTTTCTTGCTTACATTTTGCTTTCTAGTTAAGATGTTACACAGTGATATATTCCCTTTCTAGCCCAGAAATGTGCACACATGGTTTAGCGAGACTCGGTGGAGTCACATCACAGATAAACACCCCAGGTCTGATGCGCTTCCCACTGACAGGAAGGCACCTTTTATGTTAGACGGGAATATCTGGAGGAGCCAAGGCTCCTGCGGTGTTGTCACGACTCCCATTGCCCTGTCCCGCTGCCTCCAGAAAGGCTGGTTGTCACTTTGACCTTGGCCATCAGCTGGAGCGTGCCCCCAGAGGAGCAGAGGGCTCCCCGCTGCAGCCGTGGCCCAGGTCTGCAGCTCGCAGCACCTTTCCCCAAAGCATGACCCTGACAGCTTTGCCCTGCACCAGAATTAGGATTTCTTCCAAGGAAAATCTGCTCATGCCCTGCCAGGCGCGCAGGGCTGGGGAACCTCCCTGGGGCTGCAGGCACCGTCTCATGTGTCTTCTGATGGCCAAAGTGGTGCTTACCCTGTCTCGGAGTCCCAGCGAGGACCCTCTGCCTTGCCTTCAGCAGATTCCCTTTTGCTATAAGGCTCTTGCAACTTGAACAAGGTGCTTTTAACGTATATGTCCAGGGAATCAGGCAATTACCAGGAAAACATTCTGCATGTGTTGCAACCTTCTCCTCTCACAGCCCGATGGCTGGGGTCTAACTGTTCTTCAGCATTACTAGAATTTATTTATAGAGTGTTTTTTTCTATGTTGGGAATAAAGAATTGTAAATATTGCATGAATGCTGGCTGCAGAAGGATGCAAGTTTACCTGTGCAAACAAGTGTTGAGCAAACTGGGAGTTCATCTGCAATTACTTTGACACATCATTTTGGTATTTGCTTTCTGCAATTTTTTGGCCAAACGAAACCAATTGTTCAATTATTATTTTTTTTCTCTCTAAAGGCAACACAAAAAGGACAGAGCAAATTCACATTTTGCTTGTTTGCCTGTCTGAAGCGCGTGCCTGGGAAGAAGTCATTGTTCCGCCAGCTCCGCCAAAGGACAGAAATACACCACAACCTTCAGCGACGCCAAGGGGTAAACCCTCAGTGTTAGCATTCAGGGTCTGCACTGTGGCCGTTGTTACATTGTGCTGCATGGGACACGCTTTCCAGACTCAAATATAAATAATTTTTTTTCTGTGTTCTGTTTACTGTGTGTAGAAAACTGATTTTCCCTAATGGTCCTTTATAAATAGTTTCCACCCACCCTCTGCTTGAAAGCTTCTCTGACTCACATTGGAAATTAGGTTCTTCCCCTCCTCGCTATTGAGAACAATTATAGCTCTTTGTTCAACGGGAATTAAGAAGCGTGAGGGCTGAATCCATCCACAGGAAAATTGTCACTCTCTTTTGTTTTCCGCCTGCAATAATTATCCTGCCAACCGCTCACTCTGACATCCTTAAACCCTCTGTGCCTCCACCGAGCATCCACCATCCCTCCCAGCGCCAGCCTGCCGGCGTGCGTTATGCTGATTCATTTTTTATTGGCCTCTGTTAGCCACATCCCTGTTTTACCTTTTCTTCCCATTTCCCACCGAGCTCTGCCTTCCTGTCGGGAGCGAGGATCACCGGGAAGGCAGGACTGGCCGGGGTAGGAGAGGAAAAGGAGGAGCACCTGGTCCTTCGGCAAGATCCCAGGGGCTTGGTTGTTTCTCACAAAAGGTTGCAGCTCCTTTGCCCACGGGGACCGCAGCTTTGTGACACCCCCAGGACGTGCCCTGGCTAAGGGGCCCGGGCATGATTCTTTGGGGTGACAAAGAGAGAGCAAAACACAGCAAGGAAAGAAGGAGGCCAGAGGAGCTGACTGGTGAATAAATACTCTTCTCTTTCCACAAGTCTGCTCCACTGTGAAAACCCCTGTTTAAAAGAACACGACAAAATCCTACCCGATTTTTTTTAAAGGATCCAAAATGACTAACCATTGACCCCTCCAGCCACACACTCATTTTTCATTAAACCATTCCTTGGATCTTATAAGCAGAGAGAGAGAGAACAGGCGGGTGAATGCGGGAAAACAACCAAGAGTGCCCTGGGGCTATAATAACTGAGGTAGGAACATTTTAAATTATACCTTGGGTCAAAATGATTTTAGATTGATCAGAAACCAAAATTACCCCAGAGTTCCAGTTGATTGTCTGTGTCTTGAGTTCATCTGGAGGCTGCGTTTCTCCAGCAGTCCCTATTATCATTATTATGAGGAGTGTGTATACATTGACCCTGTTATTTTAAGCAGCAGAGGAGAAAAGAAAGAGCCTTTGAACCTTAAAAACCCACCAGTTGAAGGCAGTGCACCAGCCGGAGAAAAGTGCACTAATTGTTTCTACCCTCTAACTAGGGACCAGGTCTCTCACGGAGCCCAGTGCGGAGCCCCCGTTCCCCCCCAGAGGGACCGCAGGAGCCCCCCCGGGGCTGCGGTGGCTGCCGTGCTCCTCACCTGGGCATCCCAGCAGGGAATTTTGTGGCAGATGTGTCATCCCCTGTGGCATGCTTAAGACAGCAGTGTTGCACAAAACAAGGATAGTATTGGTTTTTCATTATCAGGACGGTACTAACAAGACAAGACTATTTAGTAGCTGTGAGTTTGGAAACAAGAGGCCATTACCTTGTGAAGTTGCTCGCATTTCTTCAGCACCCTCTCACTCCCACCCTAAACGGCCACGTGTCAGTCGCTGTGACCCTTGGGGACAGCCTGAGAAATCCTCACCAAGGGCTACAGCACAGGCACACCAAGGCGCACCATCTCCTCCGTGTGTTTAAGCATTAGTTAAAATATGTAAATAAGCAAGTAAGTAAGTAAATAAGTAAATAAATAAATAAAAATCTGTTGTGTGTTGTAACCCATTGTTACAAGTTGCAACTTGGTATGTGTTGCTGCCACTTTCCGTAGATTATATATGTTTTTACTAATGCGTTAAGGTGCTGCAGGGGACCTCATGCATTCACGCTCATGCTCAGTGTACCCCTCAGTGGGGATCGCACCAGCTACCCCCAAGCTTGCAGACATGCGGCAGCTCAGGTTGAGCATGGAAAAGGGCTTGCAGGAGGGTACTACAAGGTCCTGTGCAAGGTAATGGCTATTTTTACAGTTTTCTAGTGTGTAAAACCTAAATGTTATCATCTTGTTGGCCTAACGCCCAAAACCTAAATATTATCATCTTGTTGGTATTGTCTTGATGATGAATAATCTGTACTGACTGGCCAAGATAGAAGCTCGTTGGGATCAGACCGAATGGGTGATCAGTTTGAAACCTCACGGAGAAGGAATGTCAGTCCACAGCCGTGCAGAGGATGTTCCTCTGTCCGCATTTCACTGCAAGTGGCTGAAGACGGCTCCGCTCTAGTTATCCCCGTGAATGCTACGATCTCTAATCAGGTGCAAAGAAGTTGTTTTTTTCCCCGTCTCGGGTCTCCCAAGGACGCACTTTTCTCCGTTTAATTCATTTCTCTGGCATTCAGCTTGAATGCTGGCACAGCACTGCTCCCTTGTTGAGAGGTGGGAGGTGCAGGGGGGACTGCCGTGCGTCCCGGCGATGCAACCAGCTTCCACCGGCAGCCTGGGGCAGAGGCAGCACATCGCCTGCCCACGCCTGTGTGCCTCTGACCCGCACAGTGTTAGAATATTTGGGCACCTGGGCTTACCTCCTCCTCTGCTCCCACAAAAGTGTAGACTTTTCCTAACTGCTGTGACTAACCTTGTTGTGTTTTGTTTAGCTCTTAAAGGGAGTACACGGCAGGGTCCGTTTAATGAGGCACATGCGGGGAACTTCAGACGAGCTTTTCGCAGAGCACGTAGCACTTGAGCATCCTCAGAGCGTGGAAGGCAGCCGCAGAGCCCTGCCTGCCCCACCGGGCTCTTATAACTGCCTCATTCTCTCTCCTCTCGGTCTCCTCTTTTCCTGATGGGTTTTTTTTTTTTTGGCTTTCACCAGACCTGAGGGGACCTCAGAGGCTGCCTGGCACTTGAAAGAAGGAAAGATAAAAATGGCTGAAATTAAAGAAAAATTAAATGATTTAATTACAAAAAAGCTCAAGCTCTTCTTTTAAGACAAGCATTGACTTTTATTGCTGAGTCCATCACGTTGAAGCGTTGTCGTGCTCCCTCCCTCTCCTGGGTCACCGACAAGGGAGATGTTTTCCCATTCAGCCCATGTCGCTCGACTCGGGGAGGCACATAATGAAGTTGCTCAGCTCTTGATGCCTCCCCGGGCTGTGACATGTTCAATACCATCACAAATTACTGCTTGGGTAATGCATGATTAATCCAGCACAAAGTACCTGCCGGTCGGCGGGGCGCTGCAGAAAGCCTTGCCAGCAGCCAACGTGGCACGCTAACGAGGGGGGACGGCAGGGGAAACGCCGGCCAGGTGTGGGAACGGGGCCACCGCTCCCCCGGGACGGCGAAGAGAGGTGTGAGGGGCGGGGGAACAGGTTACAGGGGGTGCCCGTGCGTGCAGGGCTTTCCTGTGGCACCTCTCCAGCAGCGCTGATTTTTGCTGAGTGAGACCGTGAGAACCGCTGCAGAGACATCGTGGTGGAAAGCGATATGGGCTCTGAGTGACGGGACATGCTAAGCCTTCTGCCTGAATATAAGCAAAACCCCTGAGCTTGCAGCTATCAGCTTGCAATCAACTGAACTCCAACGTCTATTTCTGATGACTCTTTTGAGCCAGTGCCATGTTAGTCCTATACAAGGACTGTCGCTGTTGGACCGCAGGTCTAGTTGCACTGAAGGCACCAGTTGATGCTGATCACCAAAGTCTCGCTGTAGCAGGTGCCAAATTGGGCAGGCAAGGGTTATTTAACCGCAGTCACATTTTGAGGAAAATGTCGAAGATATTTCTCATCCTTAAGCGGGATGAAAAAGTAGAAATCTTCACCAACCACAAAGTTTGGACCTAATAATTCCCAAAGCGTTTCTTGGACCTGAAACAACTGTTTCTTCGATTTCTCAAAGCAAACCATCTCAATGGATTTTTAAGCCATTCAGGAATATCAGCCTTTTACTTCTGTTTTGTCATAACATTCTGGGTTTTCCTAGCATTTTTGGTGCTGACTCTTCATGTTTTTCTCCAGGACAGGTTTGTGAAAAATTGTAAATAAAAAGTTTATTTTCAAGTGGTACAAAGGAGCAAGTAAACTAACTGGGAAAAGTGCTGAAACCAGTATGTTCTCCCAAGCAGTTTTCGTTTTGATTAATTTCGTCCAAAAATCAAACAACTTGATCAAGTTCCTAGAGAAGGATGATTCCGTGGCCAGCCGCAGGCAGCGGGTGCAACCAGGCTTCAGCCCCCGCTGCCGCCGGGTGCTCCGAAGCATCGCTCAGATCCAGGGGAAGCTGCCGGGGGGTTATGTGGAAAGCCAGCCCCTGTCTGTGGTGAGCACGGCTCAGCCACCCAAAGCATTTCGTGCCATCACTGGCCCCTGACGAGCTGTCAGACTGCAACAGCCTTTGGTCCTGACTGAGCTGCTTTGGATTTAAGCAGATGACCTCGAGGTGAAAGCTTCTGTATCCTATTACCAGTCCCAACCATCGAGGACTCGGACATTTATTTGTATTGAGACAGAAGAAAACATCCCATGGTCCAGCAGTCCACAAAGGGAAAGAAAAAGTTTCTAGAAAAAGCAAACAAATTGTAGGTACGCTTGTGTTACATGAGTTTTAACTAAAGCCTCTCCTCTCTGCAGAGCAACAGCAAACGCAGCGGGAAATAAAAACAAAATTACCACTGCAAAGCCTATAATTGCATTTCAAAACCTACAGCCATTAATTCCCACAAGCGCCAGGATCAGAACTGCAAATAAAAGCAGCCGAAGATGTGTTCTGCATTCGGGGAGATGCTCCACGAGTGCAACGGAAATGCTTTCTCTGCTTGTAGGATTTTTTTCACTTGTGCCTTTTACCCCAGATAAAGTAATTACTTTTACAAAGCTGCCTGAGATCCCACATCATTAGCAGAATGCAGGGGTGGATTCACAAACCGCTGTGTTTGTAAGGAGAAGGGAGCGGCCTTTTTCCCCCACCGAGACCCAGAGCTCACGCAGCCGCTCGTGGCACCATGAACGTGTAACCCCGTGGCTGGAGGTGCCCGTGATGCTCGGACGGGGACAGCACCCAGCACCGCCCGGGGATCAGACCTGGGCAGGCAAGGAAGGCAGGCTGTGGCTTCTTGCCACCGTCCTACGCACGCTTGCAAATGCCTGTTTCAAAGCTTGTCATTTTTACATCTGTTTGGGCCTGAGTACCTTATCAGGGATCTTTTCTCTTTGTTTTTCCTTTTTTTTCCTTTATTTTCCTTTTCCTTTCCCTTTTTCACCAGGACGACAACAGTTTCTTGGGCACAGTCTGGGACTGAGCACAAATGTTGTCAAAGATAAGGACCATCAACTCTGCCTCTCCAACAGATGAGCAAAGTTAGAAATCTTTATGCATCCTCACGCCCACGGCGCTGCTCTGTGCCTTTAAGTACCGTAGGGCTTGCTCTGCATTAGGCTCTACCTATGGCCCATATAGAAATGCTCTGTAGGGGCAGCGAGAGCACCAGCCTCCTCCTCCGAGTACGAAATCCCCGGAGTGAGCAGCTGGTGTGGGACCAGGAGGGGACAGGACCCGAGGGGGACACTGCGTCTGTCCCCCTGCCCCGTCGGTCCGGAGCTGCCCCTGCGACACGACACAAAACGGGCTCGCTCTCTGCAGAGGGTGCATCGGTCAGCCGTAACGCATAGAAAATGCAAATGGGGGTTTATAGTCATTATCTCCACTTTCAAATAACCTGTTTTTTTAATTCAGCTTTAATTAAAAGGGGGAAAAATATGCCCAGGTAAACAATTTCCAAGCAGACGATGGGCCAGAGCAACAGAGAATTCCTTTGACCCAACAGGCCCAACTTTTTGAAACTTTTAATTAAGAACACCAGAAGTTTTGCCACAGTAAATTGCCCAGACCCAGGCCTTTGAAGAGATGTAATTAAGGCTATTTGGCCCCATGCAGGACGCTCCCTGTGAAGGAGCACCACAAGTGAAAAGGGCTCCTGTTTCGCGGTGGGAGCCGGGGTGGTGTGTGCACAGGCGGTGTGGCAGCCACCTCGCAGCAGAGCCCTGCGTCCCTGGGGACACCCTCCCCTTGCAAGTCCCCTGTGAGGGTCAGTCAGGCACTTTCTACTGCTCCAGGGTCACCTCCTGAAGCCGTGGCTTCCTCTGCTACAGAAAGATGGAAGAAGCAGAACCTAAATAGAGGGTTTCAGACATGATCTGAAATTATTCTGCATGCAACTTATTAGCTCTGAGAGTTGACTTGTATGGATGACCTCTATCCATTTTCTAGCTCAGTAGGACCTCCATCACAAAGTCAGTGCTGCCTCTTGATGGCCTCCCTAAGAAAGACACAGGAACTGAGGTCCCTCGCAACCGGTCCTTCGGGTCAGGGTTGGGATGGACAGTGCTCGATTTCCATGGTTAGGAACTAAACCTGGTTATTCAAGTTTCGTAGCTGTGGCCAGGTTTCTCAGAGTGCTCAGCAGCTTCTCTTTCTGCCATTTTTCTTAAAAAAAAAAAAAAAAAAGAAGACCTGTGGGCTCCCTGAAGCAATGAGCATTTTCTGGGACTGGTTCCTGGACATCCCCCACTTCCATCACTCTCCTCCGATGCCGGCTTCATGTACTGCTGCATCCCTCCTGCCGCAGGTCCCACGGCTCCTCCCCATCCAAGAGGGACTTGAGGGGTGGGCTTTTTGTTGCTGCGTGGGAGTTAAATACCACAGCACTAGATTCACTTGGAGAAGAAAATATTTCACAGTTTCTACCAGAATTTCTGTTGCAGCTTCAAAGAGAGCACACTGCTTTCAGAGTAATGGACAAGAATTCAATAGATTTTCCCCTGAGCGCAGACGGGCTCCTGCTGCCATTGGGTAGGAAGTTAGAAAGAGAAAATATTTTGAAGAAATCGGAACAAGGAGGCAGAAAAACATAAGTGGCTGCACAATAAAATTAAAATAAAAAAAAAAGAAAAAAAAGGAGTACGTGTTAGAGATGGAGCTGCTGTAGGAATGAAAGAGCTGTGACAGGCATGTGTTGATGCCACCAGGCATAACAGAAAAGAAAGAAAAATCAGGATAGTGGTTTTTTTAGCATTTACTCCAAAAACACTCGCTGAACACAGTGCAATCTCTTTGATATGAAGGTTAATTGAAAGAAATGGTACAGACCCCTTGGAACTCTGTCTTAAATAGCTCCAAAGAAGAAAAGTTTTGGGCGAATAAAAGAAGACAAAGAAAGTGCAGTAGGCGCAGAAAAACAGAAGATTTAAGAAAGACTTGGGAGAACAAACAGGAACCGCACACCCGGCTCGCACAACGCTCTCACCACGGCAGAGTTCGTCTCCTGCCTGTATCAGGCTGCGCCCTGTTGCACCGGAGCAGTATGCGGTGTAAACCCAGGATGTTATCCCAGAAATACTACATGCAAAATATCAGAAGCTTTTTCCTGAATGGTGATGCAAACCAGAAAGTAAAGGAAAAAGGATAGAAAGTTACAGTCAGACTCATAACTTCCTCCCCAGGCCTTAACTTGAGCCATTGCACAGGTCACGAATCTCCATTCGAGGACATTTTTAGAAGTCTGTAGCTCCTGTTTAATATTCTTCCCCCAGGCCTCTTTGTTCCTCCAGGTTTGGGCCAGAATGAAGAATGAAAACACTGAGCTGGGAAAGCCAGGAACAATTCTTGGGGTCTGCAAATCCAACAAAAATCACCATGGGGTGCAAACATCATGGGAGAACTTCTGTGCAATAGTTTCAGAGTGAGTTCAAGATCAAAAGGGTTCAAGATAGTCATCTGAACTGCTGGATGCTTCTCTGAAAATTTTTGCTTTGTCTCTAGTCAGCACTTCTCCAAGCCCGGCTGTCAGCATTTCTACAGCCTCTGCCACGGCGCTGTCTGCTCGTAGGACATGAATGAACTCCGACTCACAGCACTTTGAGACTTCTTTGTGCTCCTCTTCTTGGCAGTGCACACCCCGTCAGCCAGCTCCGTCCCCGATACAGCCCCCCCCTGAGCCATCCGAGTCCCGCTGGCCCCAGGAACATGCCCCCCCCCCCCCCCGCATCGGCTCAAGGCATCTGTGGCTCCTATCTATCGGGTGAACGTCTGGTGGAGAATTTCTAACCCTTGGCTCCATCGCCAATATTTGAGCTATGCTGTAATTGGCCATAAAAGTCTCATGGTATTGTTTGTGCGCCTTGATTAGCTGAACGTGAAAAGCACTTACAATGCAAATTTCCCTTTAAAATTCTGTTTCCGGCAAATCCTCAATGAATCAGCTGTTGAAATCTCCCACTGAGAGCACTCTTGCCAGTAAAAGTTGATAGTGCTAATGTTTGTGGAGTGGGAACACAAAAGGGGGAAGAAGCAGCTAAAGCAAACTAATCTGAACCGTCAAATATTTGCAGAAAAATACGTACATTATCTGCCCCAATCTGTCCCTGATGTTTCACCCCACGCCCAGCCGAGATTGATAGCCACATACCCAACCTCTTTCCTTTCATGAATGAAGATGCAGCTGTGTTTTCTTTGTTCATACTCCCTTTTTCAAATGCTGCTGTTGCCTTATTGAAGTCTTTGAAAAATATTCTGTATAGAAACAATTCTGCCGACACATCAGTTTTCTCTGTGCTTTCCTCTCCCCCCTCCTTCTTTACCACTGAGGACATTTGCATGAAAATGACCGCGATATTTCTGAAGCCATCACCTGGCGTCTCAGTTTCTGCTGCTGTCCTCCCCGTGAGGTCATTTCCTCTGCGCAATGATGTAATCGGCCTCAGGGGCACGTTTCTGATGTCAGGAGAGGATGGCTGGGGAGCCAGGGCGGGCGGCGTGACTCCTGGCAGGGTCCCTAGGACCGCGTGCAGGGATGCAGTGCTGGCTGGCCCATGGACACCAGCTCCTTCCTTCCCGGACCACTCCATCCCAGCCCATCTCCAGCCACCCCCCGCCCTCTCCCTGTGGCCCCCCAGGAGCTTTCCTGCCCCAGACCACAGGGGACAACTGCGAGGGCTGTAGCTGATGCAGAAGCCACAGCAGGAGCATCAGCACCACCTGGGACTACTTGTTTCTAAAAAGAGCATTTATCCAGACATGGGCTTCCTGGAGAAACTCTGGGGCAAAAGAAGCAGAAGGAGATCAGGGCCCTGCACGAGAAGAGAAGGACAGGGAGGGACTTCTCCAAGAGCGGGGTATTTTATCACCACAAACACCTTCTGCTCTGCCAAACTGAAGAGGCCAGCAGTCCCCTCGCTGCCTTGCACACACAGGAACGGGTCCAGGTCTCGAATCAAAACTTGGTCTCAGACTCTTGGCTGGGAGGCGACACTGCTGGAGGCTCCGTCCTGCATGGCAGATGCTCTTGAAATGGGTTTAAAGATCTGTGACAGTTTTTAGGAAAGATAGACATGGGTCTTACCAGGCAGAAAGGACTACTTTGATCAGCTAGTCCGCCTTACTGCAACACTTTGCAATTTCGCTGAGATTCTGGCTAAAGCATGCTGCCATTCCCAGATACCCCGACAGGTCCCACCAACTGCAGCAGTGTGTCATTCCCAGCACTTGTCTCATCGCACTGAACCCTCCTGGGAGGCCAGGGTGTCTGTGATGCACAACGGGGTCAACAAGCTCCACTAAACCCAAGCATTCATGCAGTGCACCATCCGCACAGCAATGATTTGCAGAAAATGCTTCCTGAGAAAATTTCTACCCTGCCTTTTGAGGGATCCAAACCATTCCGGGATGAAATAAGAAGTACAGAAACATCTCACAAAAGTGCCTGGTGCAAAGAGACCATCGAAGATACAGAAGCTAAGATATAAAGCCGCTCCATATCTTTCAACATCCGTAGGTAGTTTCTTTCTCAGCTTCTGCTGCCAAGCTCTCCTGCCTCTGCCCGCTGCTTCTCCTTCCTTCACGGCAGCACTCTAACCAGCCATCTTTTGTGTCAAGTCCCCACCCCAGTCCTGAACTGGCTGTCCAATATCACATCTCACCCTGAACTTGCTGCTCGGAAGGAGAAAAAACCCAAAGCTGGAGCCAGTATATACCAGACTGGTGTCCCCCCTCCCTCAGCATTCACGCAGGGGGCATAACTGGGGAGCAAAGGCTAAAGCAGACCGGAGGCAGGCACGGCACAGTGCTGGGACCCCCCTTCCAAACAGCACATGAGTAAACTCTTTGTGTCCCACGTGATGGGCAGAAAGCCCAGGTACGATCCCAGATCAATCTGTTTTAGAGTATGTAATTTTTTAAATCTCCCATTACTGTCATGGCCTCAACCTTTCCTTCCTTTATTTTCCGGATGGTATTTTTTCCATCTTATCTTCTTTCATCAAAATCTTGTTTCCCCCTGCTGGAATCACTACATTCCTGATCTATATGCAGATTAAACCCTGGGAACAGATGCTATTGTCAACTTCTATTAGTTTATTGCATTAAGAAAGGAAGATATTTTTGCAGTCATTCATATAAAATAAGACACCCCACTTTCACGGAAAGCCTCATCTCCTGGAAGCAAAAGCAAGAGAACAAAGGCTCTTCTGAACCGGAGCCATACTCACAAATCAGGGCCCGTGTATCGGCTGTAGACAATACCCGAGGCTTCTGGGACAAGCAGAACGATCCCCCAGCGCGTGCAGAAACTGTGCAATGCCCTTACGCAGAAGGCAAATGATTTCTGAGTTACGCAGTGAGCCTCACGAGGTGAATTTCATTCCCTGGGATAAGCAAATGATGAGGCCACTTTAGATATTTGTATTACTCTCTGTATTTGTATTCTACTTAAAACAACGCTCTCCCCTCCCGTCTGCTGAACACCATCTTTTCAATTATGGGGAGGTTTCTTCCATGGCCTCACGCTTTGCTCCTTCGCTGTTTATGCATTTATTATTTACACATAGGCCTCCAGCTGCAACTCATGCTGGAAAAAAATCATTCGGCGCCCTGTCGGGCGAAAGATAAGAGAGGCAGGAGAGCTGCCAGCTCCACGAGAAGGGAAAGGAAGAAAAAATACCCACAGCCTTTTTTCCCCCGCGCTTGTTGGGAACTTGAACTTGGCTCCCACAGGCTGAAGGAAAATGCTGCTAATCAACTGAGCATTTCATATTTCCTAGGCGGTGGGACTAGATGATCATTGTAGGTCCCAGCTGAAAATATTCTATTCTATTCTATTCTATTCTATTCTATTCTATTCTATTCTATTCTATTCTATTCTATTCTATTCTATTCCCTCGCTGGAGCAAAGCATGTAACGTAACCTGAATGCAATTTAGCAATGCTTCGTTCCAGACACGCGTGTGCCCCCTCCGCAGCGCCGGCTCCCTCCCGGTGCGCTCCCGGTGCCCTTTGGCTCTCCTTACAGCTCTCCGCTGCCTCTTTGCCTCTCTTGACGAGGTCTGACAAGCTGCGGCGGTTGAAAAGGAGCAGGGGCTCTGAAAACATGCACATGTGGGGTGCAGAAGAGGGGAGCGGGGGCCGGCATGGTGCCGGAGGTGCTTGCAGAGATGGCTCCCCTCCTGGAAACCATTTCTTTTCCCAGCTCACCACGTGCAGCGCTGGGGAAGCAGCCGGGACGCGCCAGGCGTCGGGAGAAACCACTCCATCGCAGGTCACATTTCGAAGCCCTGCAGCCCCGGAGATCTCTGTCTTCTCCCTCGTGCCCCGAGGCCCGGTGATGGGCACGCTGGACAAATCCCCATCAGACCCTACAGCTCCAACCCAGAGAGTTTAAAAAATGCCAGAGGAGCAGTTTGCTACTGCTTATAGGAAGAAAAAACAAGTGAAAGCACAGAAAAGGAAATGTAAGAGAAACTGGGCTAAGCTGCGCTTTTAGGGAGCAAGCTTTGGTTTACATTTTATGATGTTTTCCTGGCAGACGTCCCAGAGCGCTGTGCATTTGCTGTGCGAGTGCTTCTGGGGAGGGGGAGCGGGGGGGGCAGGGGAACATCGCTGCTGAGGGGAATTGAGGCAAATTGCTGCTCCCTCTTACTGCTGGGCATGTAACTGGGTTAATGGGGCATGTATTTTTAGCGCTGACTGGCCAGGCCCGCACTGCTGCTGTTACTTAACCTGAAGGCCACAAAACCAGGTGAAGCAGAACTCTTCAGCAAATGAGAATTGCTGCAAAACAGTTGTCTCCCTGCTGGCTTTTCCCCGGCTGCAGCACCCTGGTCCACTGCCGGCTGCCCGTGGGAGCCCTGTGCAGGGAGCTGGGCACCCACCCGAGCGGGCACCCACCCGAGCACACTCTTATTCTCGTGCTTTGACAGGTCACAGCAACTCAGTGCAAAAGCAAAGTATGCTGCAATCACAGAAAGATTGATTTCTTTCCCAGCTCAGCTACAGTTGGCTCACTTGCACGGTGCCTCTCCACCCTGCCCCATAAGCTAACCTCCTCCCATCGTCTGCGGCAGGGGATCACTTCTGGGGGATTATTTAACTCCTCCGTCTGCTCAGGCATTGCAGTTCCAGTACTGGTGCTGTCAGTGACCACACTGCACGGGAGCTACTGCAGGTAAAGCTCCAGCTCCCTCGGATAGATGGAAACGCTTAACTCTATTAACCAGTCACTTCCACACTTGCTGACTTGCATTTGAACCAAAGCAGGTTCGGCAGGGAAGCACCAAAGGCAACTTCTTGTCAGTGCAATTTAAACTGACACCTTCGTTCCCAGCAGTCCTGAAAGACCTCAACGCTCTCAGCAGTTCTGGTTTGGTCCGTATGTTTTATCTCCCGAAATCCCCTCTTGCAGCAGAGCTGGTAGGCGTGATTAAACGTTTCCTTAGTTCTAGCGGCGTTACAGTGGCAGGTAAAAAAAAAGTAATAAAGAAACAAAGAGGATATAGCAATCACTGTCAGCAGTTGCATGTGGTTGCCTTTGCAAGCGGCTGAAGTCTTCAGGCCCCGCAAGGCTTCGGTGGTGGCCCTCGGCGAGGGAAGCCGTCACGCCGGGCAGGACTGCACGGAGCAGAGCCTGTCCCTGGCTGCCAGCAGCACGGCCGGGGCAGATGGGCTCCGCCGCCGTCCTCCGTCTCGTCACGTGCAGCAGGAGTGAGGCTGCTTCCCCATCCCCGCCTCTGCCGCCGCTGTCTCTTCGGGGATCACCTCCTGCATATGCAGTCGGTTTGCACGTGTAACCTGTAATCTGGGGGTGTTTAAATAAATTCTGATTAGAGTCTACATTCCAGCATGGCCTGAAGATTTCCCCTGCACCCAAAGCCTTTGGTTTCCTTTTCCTTTCTCCTTTCCCCTCTCTTCCCCCCCCCCCCCCCCCTTCTCCTTGTTAAACTCCATCCTGATTTCTCCAGCCCGTGGGCAGGCAGAAATGAGCCGTCCTGCACTGCATGAGGGAACGGGAGTGAGTCTGCATGTGTAAGAGGGAACCTGTAACAGGGCTGGGAACGGCATGCTTGGCTCGTGGTCTCAGCTGTGATATGAGCTGGCTTCCCCTTTAATGATTGCAGTAATGCAGGGGATTTGGAACAAGCTGGATTGGGTAATGGGCTATAATTTGGTCCAGGTTTTGCGAATACATTGTTGAATATCCAAAAGAGAAAAAAGGAACAAAAACTCCGAGGAGATTTCTGGGAGGAGGCAGAGACCAGGGCTGAGTATCTGCGTGTTCTCGGAGGCTGCTTTTCTCACGGGGCAGCGCCTTGCATCATCCACCAGCTCAGCAAATTACAACTTAATCCTTTGTGGTGGCTTTGAGAAGGGGTGAGGCTGGGAAGGGAGAGGGGTGGGAATAAGGAGCCATGTGAGTTTTTTGCACCTATCATCAGCCAACTGGCACACCATACTCCTGGCTGTTCCTGAGCCTTCCTGGCTTTTCTGGAGCAGTGTTTGATGCTTGATCCTGACACACCAGCGGACACTTGTTTCCCTTCCTAAAAGAAGGTTCCATAGGCAGACCCTAAGCTGGCCCCAAGCAGCCCTAACACACCTGTCCTCCCCTCCCTTTCTATTTTCCGTGTTTTTCCCCTCTTCTGCATCCTCTGGGAATCCTCCATCCAGCAAAACAGCGAGACGGGAAGCAGACAGCCAGCGCCGGGCTGGTTTGGGGTGTCCGGTTTGGCAGCAGGAGCAGCGGGTGTGGAGGTGGGCTGGAGATGCTGGGGTACGGCGAGGATAAGGACCGCCGCAGAGGCACCCCAAGCCCCGCTCCCTCCGGAGCAGGGAGGTGACCCAGCTGTTTGCTTGCTGCTGCCTGACGGGCTGGGGGAGGGAGGGTTTCAAAGGAGCTCATCCCAAGGCCACATCTGCTGCATGTGTTTAAAACAACTCATTAAAGTTCCTGAAAGGCCTAAAAAATGAGTAATTCTCTAAATGAGTGAGTCTATAATAGCCCTCTAATAAGCTATAATAGGAGACTTGTGTGCTGCTGAGCGCGCCTCCGGAGCTCGCCGGGCTGCGCAGGGCCCCCCCCACCCCAAAAAACATGGGGGCTGGAGCGTGGGGGCCATGCGGATGAACGTGGGCACAGGGCAGGATGGGTGCCCGGCCAGCAAACATGGGGCAAAGGGAAATGAGCAGCCGGCAATAAAGGGGTGTCAAGGCTCTGCAAAGCAGCAAAGCCTCCAGGAGGTGTATGTGGGGGAACCGGGCTCCGGGTTGTAGCAGGGGGGGCCACCCCACCACGAAGGGCTGAGTTTGTTGTGCTGTTTTGGGCAGGAGGGGATCTTTTTCTTTTCCTTCCAGCAGTGTACGCCAAGGCACAGGAGCCCAGCAGGGAAGAGGATGTAAAATACCCCAGTAAAAAGCTTGGGGTGTTCTCTGCTCTCTGCACATGCCTGTCCTTCCCCGCAGCTCCCGGGGAGTCGGGCTGGTGGGAGCTCCTCACGCCCCCCTGCTGCCTCTCCATAGGAAGATCCCACTGCCAGGATGGAGGCCAGGCCACGGTCCCGCTGCGGCAGCGGGAAGGGGGGCACTCCTCCGGTGGGGTGCTGCAGTTTTCTTCCAGCTGGATCTGGTGCTTTGAAAATTGTTGGGATTGCTTTTCCTTTTCCACCAAGCCAACACGTCAACACATGCCGTCTTTTCACAAAACACCTACCATTGCTGCAACGTCCTCCCAAACATCAGCTGTGGGATGGATCTGACAGCTTTCACCAGGGCTGGGGCTGGCTTCCATTCAGCAATGTCCCACTGCATTGCAAGTGAGCAGATGACATTTTACTGGGCTTCCAAAGAACTGGAACGTATTGGAAACTTCAGGATTCAAGATGTTCTGCTCTTGTCGTGAACAGCTCATGCTGCTATATTGGTGAGATGATGTACCAGTCTCTTGGCATTTCTCCGTGCTGTGACATCATGATGGGACATAACTCATTGAGTTGTGCCTCCATGTGCAACCTGAGCTGCACGTCCCACCCGCTCCGCTGGGACTTGGGACAGCTTCGTCCTTGGGGTGAGGATATTTCTCAGCGTGTGGGGGATTTTAGATGGGAATTAGAGGTCTAGTGCAGCCTCCACTTGCCCAGAGTTGATGTGCCACCTCATGAACAGTACATGGAGCCACCAGGATGCGCAGAAGAAGGAGATCCAAAGGACAGTCAGAACTGTGTTCATGTAATGTCTTGAAATACTTCACAGGTTTTGCTTTGTTTCTTAAAGCTCCAGGTCCTGGGCAAAGCAGGGGCCTGAAATGAAGGCTTTCATTTAAAAACATCCTCGTGGCCACAGGGAAAGAAAACTTGAGCAATAGGAGCAAGGTTTACCCAAAACACCCTGAAAGGCAAGGGAAGAAACCCCATCATGCTTGCTCTATCTCATGAGTTGCAAGTTAAGATTTCTTTCAAATTGTTTTTAGGTTAGCCTTGACTTCTAAACTCTTGTGTTGTCATTGTGGTGTTATTAAATAAAATCATTTAACCCAAACCAGGGCCTCCTTGCTTCCTCAGGAGTGTTATTGCAGGCTGGGCCAACCACTGGATTTCCTCTTTCAGAGGTCACCTGTGCTGGAAATAGGACCCACAAGTGAGTCAGATGTTTCTCAGCAAACTTCAAGGCTGCTAAGTTTGTGAGCGTCTTAATTAATAATCCTGCAGTGCTTTTTCCTCCTTCCGGAGCAGGCACGGCGTTCGGACGCGTTCCTCGGAGCCGCCCCTGGACATCGCCTGGTGCTTGGGAGGCACAGTCACGTTACAGCCTGATGTCAGTGCTGCAATCTGGGCTGGTGTTTATTTATTCAATTGTCTTCATTAAATTCCAGTTAGTCGTACAGGTGTCCTGTCCAAGAGGAAGGTCAGGGAGAGGAAAGGAAATGGAAGAGAAACAAAAGAGAGCCTGTGAGATACACAGATGCATCCTTTGCCATGCCCAGGGATGCAAACACGCTTCTTCTGGTTACCCACAGGCTTAGAGAATGCAGTTCGTGTGTGCGTGCGTGTGTGTGCATAAGTGCATGTGTGTGCTGTCAAGACTATGACCAGCACTGGAAAAGGACAGCAACGGGAGCCTCCTGGCCCCTTTGGGGCTGGAGCACATGGCTGACATCCTTGCACACCCGGGACATCGTCCCTCTTGCTCCTCGGCTCCTCCCGGCATCCCCCCGGCACAGGGGCTGGGTCTCGGCACCGGCTCATCCCGGCTGAGCCCTGGTGTAGCGGCACACGCTGAGCAGTCACCCGGCTTGCCAAGAACAGGATCTCTCAATAACCAAATCCGACTGGCACAGCCCTGCCAACCCCGCAGCTCCCTGTCGTGTTGCTTAATGCTGCGAAGAGCTCCTGATGCTGCTGAAGACAAAATGCAGCCATTGTCTTGTCTTTATTAGGGACTTGAGATGAAATGTTATAGCCTTGCTGGTTGCAAGAGCATACCTCTCCTGAGACTGGCAGGCAAAAGCTGCTGGAAGCAGGCAGCGTACCAGCCTCAGCTGCTGGGTGCATTTACGGGCTGAAATAGGTATTTTCTCAGTTAAAGGGAACGGCACCTTCCCATGCTGCTCTGGAGGCAGCGGGGCAGGCAGAGGTGCTGTGCTTGGCCCTGGGGAGGGAAGGAAAAAGGAAGGAAAAAGGAAGGAAGGAAGGAAGGAAGGAAGGAAGGAAGGAAGGAAGGAAGGAAGGAAGGAAGGAAGGAAGGAAGGAAGGAAGGAAGGAAGGAAGGAAGGAAGGAAGGAAGGAAGGAAGGAAGGAAGGAAGGAAGGAAGGATTTCTTTGCCCTACAGTCACCAACATTGGATGGGGTGCATGCACCGGGATGTGTGAAGGGGGCTGGAGGGTATAAACAGGAGGTGGTGCCCTGGGTCTAGAAACATGAGGGGACCCATCTGGGCTCCACAGGAACACCATGTGATGGAGATAACTTATCCATGATACCGTGATCTCGATATTCCCGAATATTTGGGCTCTGATGCTAACTGGAGCCTGGGACGTCCTCTCCTCTCCTCTCCTCTCCTCTCCTCTCCCTAGAGGCAAGCTTGTCTGGAAACCAGGGAACAGGGGAAAATCCTCCCACCTCCCAGCTGCCCACACGGCTCATGGCTACAGAGATGCCTTCCTCCCCCTCTCTCACACCTCCCTCCATTTCTGCAAGTCCCTGGGAGATGTTAGATCATTTTTCCAGCTCCTCCAGCTGTCCATAAAACTAGCTGCAGATTCCTCCATGGAGAGGGGAGCAGCGGTGAGGAGGAAACCCGAAGCCACAGCAGTGCCCCCTCCCCATGGCTTTTCCTGGGGAAGGGGAGAAGCTCGGCGGAGGGCAGGGGCACCCAGAGCTGTGCCAGGGGCTCTCTCGAGCAGGAGACCCTCCGGATGGGCAACAGGCTCACGCCTTCACCCCATGAACACCAAGGGGCTTTTGCTGCTGCAAAGGCCTGTCTGGCGTGCCACGGTTCTGCTCTTGCTCCCATTTCACTGGGAGCCACCACTCTTTGAGGAGGGTGGGGAGAAGCGAGGATGGGGAAACCTTCAGCTTATGGCAGGAAGGTGCAGTGCTGCCCGAGACCACCGGAGCCCTGAGGTATAACTGCCAGGCACCTTCTCAAAGCCTCTGCCCTGGCAGGACATCACCCCAGGGAGGATGCTGGCAGTCTGGCCATGCTGGCTCCGTGCAACGTGGAGCGTGAAGCCGTCCGGGCTGGCCCACAGCAGGGAGGCGAGAACAAACAGCTCCATCAGGTGCAGGGAGAGGGATGATTTGAGGATGAGGTGGTGGCGAGCAGCAGGTCTGCCATGGATCTTCATCACGTCTGGAAAGTCAAAAAGCTGCCCACTGGGGGAGAGGGACGGGGCTGGGGTAGGTGGAGATGATGGGGTGGGGTAGGAAGGGGGCGCAGAAGAGAAAGGCAATTTCTTCTTTTCTTCTGTTTCCTTTTTTTGCAGGCAGAAATGATCTCATGTTTTGTCTAATCTAAATTCTGTCAAGCAAGCAGGGAGAAGAAAAAAAGGAGAGACGGAAAGCGAGCAAGGGAAGGCTACACAGTTAATAAAAATCTGCTAGACACATGTTCCCTGAGCTCAGAGAGCAGGAAGGGGGAGCCAAGCTGTACAGAGCCTTAGGAGAGAACGGAAAGGCGTGCTGGGGTCTCTGAACCCCCTGTGGCGAGTTTCATCCTCTTCTTCACCTGATAGGGAGCATTGCATTCAGGGCCAGGGCACAACCGTCCTTGGGTTGTGGGACCTCCCTGTCACAAGCCAGCTGTGGTCACTGGTGGATGCCAATGAGTCTGGGTTAGCGGCCAGACCAAGACCCCCGTGTCCCTTTACCTGTGTCTCTGATTCCTCCCAAGGTTATTAGGAAGGAAGGAATGCTGAACATGCCAACGGCTTTCCCTCCTTCGTGTGGCATGTTTGCTTTTCCCATCTCACTCGCTAAATCATACGGAGCAGGACAGATGCTTCCTTGGCCGTGCGTGTGGAGGGAGGCCGAGGAGAGGCTGAGAAAAGTCTTTTCTTTCCATTCTCATCCTCCAAAAAGGTTTTCTCACCTGATAGATTTCATTGGCTTTTATTTTTCTTCCCACAGCATCCACATGTGGAGGAGAGCAGGGCTGTATGAAGCACGGCCAGGAGGACCAGCCTGCTGCTTGGTGCACGTTTGGAGCCAGCAGAAACCAGTCAAAAGAAGCAGTGGTGGCTTTTGTTTAAAACGTGGCTTTTCTCAGCCAGATCTGTTCATCGCTTGGCTACAAAAAAATTTGTGCCAGCAAAAGGCGGGAGGTATTATGGGGCTAGAAAAGGGAGGCTGGAGACGGGAGCAGTCCAGCTTCTCTCCACTGGTGGTAAATGCTAGCTGCAGCTTTACATTGGCTTCTTGTCACATCCACTCTCAGCTGCCAGTGTGACAACTTCCCAGGGGAGAGGAGTCCCTGCCGGTGTCCCTGCCTGCACAGCGTATCTCTCCCGCTGAAGATGTCTGCTTTGGCTGCTGCTCTTTGACTGCAGCACATTGTTTTCTGGTTTGTCTATGTTGCCTCATCGACAGAGTTCAGGTGGATCCAGTGTGCCCCAAAGAAGGCAGCAAAATCACCAGCAGGACAGCCTCAGAAGGGGCTTCTCCGTGGATGCTTACAGGAGATCTCTGGATGATAACTGCTGCGAGGTTTGCTGGTACCCAGCTGTTGCTCCCAGCATTGCCCTGATCCACAGGTGATTTTAACAAATGAATCACTGTGGTAGGTGAGTAGGTGAGATGTGGGTTTTGCATTGTACTCCAAAGAAACCTTCTTTCACCTTGTCAGAGCAGGTGCTGCTGTGAAGGCAAGCAGCAGCATGGCTTTGGTTGGCACCTCCTGCAGGTGCTCATCCCAGACGTGGCCAGAGATGCAAGTGCCCTCCATCCTCCTCCCAGTGACAAGGTCCTAGGAGGTGCTTGCGAGGTGACGGTGTGTGAAGCTGGCCAAAGAAGAGTGGTTTGGTCGCAGGCAGCATGGGGGGAGAAGTGATGGAGAGCAAGGAGGGCGATGGAAGAGTTTTGATCGAGGTCTCCGAATGAGGATCCTGAAATACATTCACAGGCCACAGAAACCACACTGGAAAATTTGCTTCGAATTGCGTGCTGTCAGGGACAGAGATGGGGCTCGGAAGAGCAAGGCTGAGCAGCGCAAGCCCAGACGGGGCCTCTTGGTGTCGATTAACAAAACAAACAAACAGCGTTGCCCATAATGAGCTCTGACTTCGAGCGGGGAGGAGGGGTGATTAAAACAGGATGCCACTGCTGCCATATGCTCTCGGGTTTGGGGCAAGGGCCCCGTGCCCTGCAATCAGGCAGTGCCCACGGCCCCTTCCCAGATCCCCGGGGCAGATTCCTCTGAGCCCCACAGTGTGGTCCGCGGGCACCGGGGGATGCTACCGGCACCTTCCCTCGTGTCCCCAGATGTTTTGGTCTCTCACATTCCCATTGTTTCACTGCAGGGCAAAGCATTCCAATCCAGCCTGTGTCCCTCTGGGATGGATCTTGTAAGAGCAGATTTCAAGCGGAGGCAAAGGATTTTCTCCGGTGCCGGCAGCGGGATGCTTGACGGTTCTGCCCGGGGTGGCTGCCGCGGGTCTGGCAGCAGCAGCAGACCCCAGGGATGTGCTCTGTGCCACGCCGGGTGCAGAGGGCAGCCCCGCTCCCAACCCTTACCCTTCCACCACAGATCGATGCAGAAATCACGCTATTACTAGACTGCTTGTCATAAAATCCCATTGCTTGTAAAACCTCTTTCAAGGGGGACCGCAGATGGCATTTTTTTCCCCGTTCAGCCTGCCTGCAGCACAGTGACAGAGCAAGACCTGCTGTACATTGAGTTGTGGCTCTGGCTCCAGGGGCTCCGAGGACAGGGCTCCGTGGCCTTTCCCCACTCCCCCTTCACCTCCCTCTACGTCTCCAGGGTTCCATCGAAGCTCCCCGTTAACTGCTGGTGCTGGGAGAGCCACCAGCCCCGGCGGGGACCCTCTGCTCCTGCCCGCCAGAGAGCAGGGGGGTGAGCACAAAACACCCCGTTTGCCTGGCCCTCAGCACCTCCCGAGCTGCAGAGAAGTCCTCAGCGATTTCTCATCTCCAACAAGGCTTTCACGTGGTTTGTGTGTGCCCGAGACCTGAACGCATGAAATGAGAGGCACAAAAGCATGGGAGAGAGATGGATGCTGGTGCACAGGTTCATCCGATTTTCCATCACGTATTTATTTACAGCACCCCAGGTGTATCTCTGGAGCCCACTCGTACTCCGAAGGTCCCGGCTTTCCTGCCATTGTCCTGAAACACAAAGCGGTTTCAGGGGCCCGGTGCGCCGGGGCAGTAATGAAACCCGTCTGGGAGCTGATCGCTTCTTTATCTCCCCAGCTCTGTGCTCCTGAGGACCACGTTTTTTAATTTGTGTTGGATAAACAATATGGGATTGTGTACGCAAAGAAGCTCTAATTATCCCCTCGGGTTGTGTTTCCTTAAAGGAAATGAACTGGGCACGGCGTTCCTGCTGGAGAGGCGCACCGGCGCAATAGCTTCCAGATTTCTCCTTGTGCCACGACAATCCGGCAGCTCCGGCGGCCCCAGAGAGAGGAGAGGGGTGCTGCGTGTTCGCTCCCGGGGGCTGGCTTCAAAGGACACGGGAGTCCCTCTTGCCTGAATAAACACCCCCCCCCCCAAAACGTGGGTGCTTCCAGCATGGCGGGAGCCTGGTGGGTCCGGGAAGGAGACATGAGCCTCACGGAGCAACGGGGTTGCTCTGGGCAGTGAAAGCTGCCCACCCCACCAGCCTGGGGCATACGAGAGCCCCGGCGGGGTCCCTTGTGCTGTGCAGCTGTGTCCCCCGGCCCCCAGCCCTGCAGCCTCCCTTTCTCCCCCAGCCCATTTCTGCTCCCCACCCAGCTCTGCCCCATGTCCTTCGCTCCTGGCCAGGTGCTTCAGCATCGCTGCTCGTAGGCGCAGCACGTGCGGCTCTCTTCGCCCGTCACATCTGCACAGCCGTCTCCCCCCAGCTGCTGCCACCCTACCCACACTCTCCTGTTTTAGGCAGGATCATGTGCAACTGGCTGCAACCAGCGGGACTTTCTCTTTCTCCCTTTCCCCACCCTGGGAGGGAGGTGCTGTGACAGAAGATCGATTTGCCTCATTAAATAGAAAAGCGCAGCAAGTGGATGCAGACCAGAAACCAACCTCTCACCAGGGCAACCCACTAAGGGTAGTCTTGACTCAGATCTTTAATCCTTCCTACCAGGAGCTGCATGCTCTCACCCTGCTGCCCAGGGAAATATTCCCTGCGGAAAGTGCTTGGAGGCTGCGAGGGAAATTATCTGCCAGAGATTACTTAGCGTTTGCATGGGCCCAGACCGGGTTTGGAGCCATTCTTAGATAAGCTATTACTTACAAGAATTGCCTGGTTATTCACTGAAACTGTGAGTTGCTGTAGAAATGCCACCCAATGCCTTCCCAGGGGGCAGGTGGAGCCCGGGTCTCTGGACAGGTCGCCGAAATCACAGATGCTTCTAGATAACCCCCGTAGGCATGATCATCTGCCTATGCGAGAGAGATGAACCATGAATCTTCTGTATTTATCCCCGCTCCACAACACTAACCAATCTTTATTTACACTGCTGACAATTGCTTTGGGCTATTTTTAGGCTTTATTGCTGATTGTATCTTTAATGTTATGGGCAGTTAACTTGGCAGCAGGGGAGTTAATGCAGGAGGCTTTCACCTCTCCGGAGACCTGACATCAAACCCTGTTTATGGCAAGTGAAAACGAGCATGGTGGATCCACCTCGTAGTCCATTGACCTCCATGGATCATCACATAATTGGAGCTGATGGGCAGCCTGGGGCGGGGATGGCACCCGTGCCTGGGGAGGACCACAGAGGCCTCCCAAAGAGGACAGCTCATCCGAGATGGCTCTGAGATGGGCGACTGCTATGGAGGGGCAGCCCCCGAGCCCCCCGAGCCTGGTGCCCCTTCCCAGGGGTTTGCTTTTCTCTTTCCTGCACCGGGAGGGTGAGCTGCTCTATAGAAGCCAACAAAGCCAGGCAGAGCGAGAGCTGGGCTTCTGCAAGGGGCTGCTTGCAAAATGGCCCAGGGGGTCCGGGACTTGGGATGAACCGAAATGGGGGGGGGACACCCAGAGTTTTGGGGGTTTGGGCAGGAGCTGCAGGGGCAAGGGGGAAGGATTTTACTGCCTGGCAGCGTTTCGGGATTCCTCCGATGTGTGAGGAAGACAAAGGGTGACATGCGCTGACCCAGAGCTTGTGAGTATGGATGTGAAGCGGGGGTGACTGCCGGCCCCTCGCTGCCCCTGAACCCCATCAGCCTCGGGCAGCAGCGCCAGCCCCCCTGCGCCCTCGTTAGCAAACTGCAGTGAGAGGCCACATGGTTGTACAAGTGTAACATAAACCGTCCATTCCCCGTGCTTACTCGCTGGGAACCAGCTTTACAGAAGGATTTAAATTCAATTTGTTTTATTGAAGTTTCTTTTCTTTCCCCCGACCAATGCATCAAACTATCATTTTACTGAGATCAGCTGCTCTCAGCCTCCTCTTACACCCTTCCTCTCTGCTCCCCCCCCCTCCTTCGCCCCCCACATCCCACTGTCTGGATGAGCCCTCTAATTCTTTCTCCTCTTTCAAGCCCACCAACGCTTCCTGCGGTATTAGCCGTAGAAATGCCACGAATTTCCTTTGTGTTCCTGGTTGAAAAAGGCGGAGGGGGGAAGGAGAAAAAGCACAGCGCGTGGCAGTGCTAGGGCTGACAATAATCTCTGCGGTTTTTCTCCCAGCCCCAAGTTTATCCCTGTGCAATTCAGCGTAGGAAAGCTAATAACGATGTGTCAGGAAGACCTGATGTATATTTGCAGAGTTGAATGGCTGGGCCAGCGATGCCTCCTGCACTCCCACCCAGGGCTTACTTGCGTCTGAAGACCCCAGCCCTTTCATGCTGTTTTAATATTAGTGATTTATAGGGGTGGTCTCTTTTATTTTTTAGCCTTCTTTCATTCTCTCTCCTGCCCACCCCACTCCAAAAAAAAAGAAGATCCCCGTCTTGATCGTGCCTTTGCAGCCTTGTCCTGCTGGAGTCTGCAAGGGTGCAGGGAGCTGCCAGCTCATTCCCCCCAGCCCCGCTGCAGAGGGACACGGCCGAGGACTGTTCAGCAAGCCCCAGCAGTCTGGTGTAGCAGCACTGGGGCATCTCACCCAGCCAAATGAGTGCTGGGGCTCATCTGATTTACAGCTTGGTTAATGAAACAGTGGTGACATCAAATAACCGGGCATTACCCACAGCAAGCCAGCCAGCATGTTATCAGCTGGTCCCTTCCCTCTGCCTTTGCTGTATCTTGCATTCCTGTGCATGGGTGGGCTCTCAATTAGACCATGACCCTGCCCAGATTTATGCCCCTGTTTATCTGTCAGCATTGGAAACCATCTGCGGGGTTTGGATGCCTTTGAAGCAGTGGAGCCCGCAGCAGGAAGGTCGCTGCAGGAGGACGGACACTCTCGTTTGCCCTCTCTCACCCACAGTTCCCCGTGCGAGAGGGGGACAGCCTGGGGATGGGGCACGAACGCCGTGCTGGCAATCCACCAAGCCCGGGCATGGGGACATCGCTGGTCCATGGTGCGCTTGGAGGTGGAAAGACCTGCCAGGGGTGGTCCCTTCCCGAGAGGTGCTGGGTCAGCCTCGTACTGCAGAAGGGACGGAAGCTGCTACGTCCTTTCCAGAGGGAATGAGATCTCCAGAGATATGAATTGTCTAGAGAAGATAACCCAGGAGCTTACCTTGTCCCAGACCTCGCTTCCCACAGTGGCCAATGCACCGTGACAACTATGTGGAGCCTCGGACAGGACGGGACTTTCCTCCAGCAGCTGCTCCTGCCGGGGAAGGGGAGGGTGCTGGGTGCTGGTTGCTCCAGGGGACTTTGCACTTGATGCCAGCAGCTCCTAAACGGATCACTGGAGCTTCAGTGGGAAACACAGTCTGGCTCGTGAGGTTTCCAGACCAATTCCTAGTTTTTAATATTTTAAAGCATTTGTCCACAACACCTATTTATTTGGGTTCCTTAAATCCGGGGAGGGAATCGCCTCAGGCTCACAAGAGTTCCCAGAGATCCTGGTTAGCATCAGACAGGGGTAAGGAAAAAACGACAAACCTATTATAGCAAAAAAAAAAAAAAAAAAAAAAAAAAAAAAAAAAAAAAGGATTAAATTCTTGCTTACGCTACCTGTGACCTCAAAATCACAATAAAGGGAAGGCAGTAATGAAATGCAGTTCTGCTTCATACCGAGCACAGCATCCTTTGCTGCTTCAGTATTTTGGCTACCTTGCTATATCAGCAGCAACACAGGCCTTACACCTCACAGATGGTTTGTTCTGGGGAGATTCCCAAGTTACATCTTCCCTCTCTGCCTTTTCATACAAAATGGGACCATCTGTCTCTTCCTCGCTCCTGCTTTTCCTCTCTGCACAAGTCACGCTGCCGTTCAGCGCAAATGCAGGGTCCTTCTTCTCCTTAGTCCTCCTCGGAGAGCACAAGTGGGCTCTGGCCTTCCCCGGCTCCTTCTGGCTGCGGTGACCTCTGGGTTGCTCACCCATGTTCACAGTGGTTGCAGCATTTTCTAAATCATCAATTATGAGGAATACCTCAACATAAACTGTATAAAATGAGCAGGTTTTTTTTTCTTTTTGGTCTCTATAGAGACCTCATGTGACATACAAACAATGCAGATGATAATTTGTTTCTCAGTTTGGGCGTTTGCCATTGCACCCACTGTTTGCAAAGTAACTTCCCATTTATTTGTACCAAGGCTGCTGTGAGACGTGTTCCTGGGTGCTGATGTGCACAGCTCCTTTTGAGACAGTGCATGCTAAAGGTTATGCATGCACTCATGTACAGAATTACAAACTATCCATAGCCTAGCTTGTGTGCGTGTGGGTGCATCGATGTGCGTTTATGCCTGTGAGAAGCCTCTGTTTTATCACACATGCATCCCTACATGGGATCACAGAGCATGGGATGCGTGCATCCTACACGGGATGCTCGATGGAGCTGCAAGGCGAGTGACTGTGACTCCTTACCCATCCTCTGTGGTTGCATGTTTTTGTGGGGAGGGACTGAACACGAGATGGCACAAGTGACCAGGACGAGGGGAGCAGGATTGCCCCAAATCAGGCAGCCAGCCCACTTCTCCGTGGCAGCACCTTGCACAGCAGTGGCTTTGCCTTCCCCGCTCTTCCCCCATACCAGGCCTGCCCCCGGCGAGGTGATAACATGTTTATTTCCTAAGGGGGAGAAGAAATAACTTCCTGAGTTCTGGGCTCTTCTGTGTTTTATTATCCTGCTCCCTAGCACCCGCCACTTGCAGTGGAGAGTCCCTGCATTGTAACTGCAGAAACAATTATGGTTTCATTACGAAAGCAAATTAAGGCGCTTGCTTAATCGAGTTTATTAAATACCAATGAAGTCCCTGGGTAAATGAATGGCAAAGAGGCTTTCTGTGCTCAAGTCAGGAAGGAAACAGAGAAATGTAATCAAGGTGGTGGGCTCGCAGGCACGCACGGCTGGGGTGGGCAGGGAGCTCTGCAGGCATCAGCCCGGTCCCCGCAGGATGCTGCCTGCCCCTGCCCCTGGGATGGGACAGGCCTGTGCCACATGGCCCAGCTGTGAAACCGCATCTGAGGTCTCTGCCATGGCCCCAAAGCCCGGTGCCCCCTCCAGCCCTCTCCTCTCCGGGCTCGCTGGGGCACCCTGCCAAAGCTGGGGGGCTCAGCAGGAGCACACATGGAGGAAGACTGCAATGTAACCCCATTTCTCCTTCGGATCGGCACTTTTCCTTCTCTCTCCCATTGCAGCCTTTGGACGGTTATTTTTAGCTCCCATTATTTCCCTCAGGCCAACTTTTCTGTCACATTTCATCCCTCTCTCAGTGTTTCTGGTTGTTACTTTCTTCCTTCAAGATGCCTTCTCTTCCAGATCTTCTCTCCATCTGCCTTCCCCCACGCTCCCAGCCTCTCGGGGATGGAGGGGTATGAGCTCAGCGCGGTTTTAGGGATGGAGAACAAGCAGAGGCTGACTGTGCTGCTGCCAGCCCTGGGCTGAGCTGGGCTGCCAGCAGGGAAGGGCTCCTCGGGTGGGATTTGGGAAGCTCTCCCAACATTGCCGAGGGGACTCTGTGCTGGCGTCAGGCGGGAGGAGCTGGAAATCCCCTGGCAGCACCCCAGAGAGCCGGTATGCTCCGGCAGCTCTGCTGCCCAGGGCCAGGTGGGAGCCAGGAGGAGCGAGGGAGGCTGAAGGCACCCCAAGTCTGCTGCTGCTTCCCTGCGCCCTTCACCCACCCAGCTCGATAGCAGCGGTCCCCGGCTGTGATGATGGTCTTTGCTCCATCCCAAGGCCTTCGGCGGGAGGGTGGAGGCTGCAGAGAGGAGCCCTGAGCCACGTGTCTCTCCTGGGGCTTGCACATCCATGCCAGCCAGCAGCGCGGTGGCGGGGAGGCAGGCAGCTTGATGTCCTCCCATGGCTCCCCTGCCTCCATCCCTGCGCAGGCTGATGGGCACCGAGGCACTGGGGGGCTTCCTTCTCCCCAAACGTTATTTTTCTTTGAAACTGGTTGTGACACTTGGATGAATGGATTTGAAAGACCCAACCTGGCTTATTAAAAAAAAAAAACGTAACCAAAGTGTCAGGGCTGATTTGAAATGGAAAACAGGGTCGGGGGGGGGGGGGGGGGGATGGGACAAAAAACAAGACAAGACTGTTTTCTATTGAAATGCATCAGGGGACGGCCTTTCCTCAGCTGCTCTTTGTCCTTCCCTCCTTTTCCCCCAAAGCACTTCCAATGTCTTCATCCTGCTACTGCTCCTTGTGCAGGTCCGTCCCTTTCCCCCAGCACTGCTCATGGCAGCAGCGAGGGCCAGGGGAGTGGTCTCTGACTGGGGTCCGTATCCTGGCTTTGTGCCGAAGGGTGTGCAGGGGCCGGGGGATGCCTGTGCCAGCCCCCACCCCCTCCTCCCCCCCAGGTAGCAGAAAGCACGTGAGCTCTGGGAGCAGCAGCAACGGGGTGTCTTTGCATGGCAGCGTGCCCAAGTGCATCAGCCCAGGCAACGAACAGGGTGTATTTGCTCTGTCACAACATCCCTACCTTCCTTTGTCCCTGTGGTGAAAGGAAAGCCCAGACTTTCTTCCTTTGAACTCATTTCTCTTCCCTCTGTCAGGGCTGCTGGACCTCGGAGGACATGCAGGCAGCTTTTTGGATCTCTTCACTTGCTATCTTGAGGGCTGATGCTCCTTGCACTGGCAGCACCAGCCATCGAGCAGCAGCTGGCAGCGGTGGCTTTGCGCAGCTCCCCTTTGCTGCTGCGACCCCCCCGGGACAATGCCACGAGGTGCCAATGGGGTGGGATGGGAACGGCTGCATGGCCCGGGCAGCCTGGTGCCCTGCAGGGCCCTTGGTGCTTTAAGGTGATGCTGTAGAAAATCTGGACTCTCAAAAAAATGGAGAGAAAGCTTCCAGCTGAGTTCCCAATATAGCAACAGCGCTTCTGCTTGTCCTATTTTGTGGTGACTCTCATGCACCTCGCTCAGCAGCACGGACTGTTCCCCAGGCTGCTCCCGGGGCACAGGCATCTCTGTTGTTGGGGTTGTAGCGTTGGATTTTTTTTTTTTTTAAGCTCTGCATTGTGCTTGGCCCTAATGCTCAGATATTACTAACACAGGATCCTGACAGGTCTGCGTTACGCAGCCTCGTGCCCTGCGCTGGAATCTGCAGAAAGCCGAAAGCTGCTGCCTAGGCGTGTGGCCACGGCTCTCCGTCGGCAGACATGGGCTCCTGCCGGCACAGGGACACAAGCTTTGGGTGCTGAGACGGTATGGGGAAAAGTCACGGGCAGGGAAATGCCTGGGACCGCGGCTGAGATGCTGTTGTGCCGTGCCGCATCCTGCACAGCGGGCTGGAGGGCTGGCACCAGTGCCCACTCGGGACAGCCCGGTCTGCACCACGCAGGAGCCATCACCGCTTTGGGGCCTCTGTACATCGTGCCGAGGCTCTGGGCAGGCACAGAAGCACTTGGGGTTTCAGAAAATGTGTCCAGGCCATACCGGTCTATTTTAGCCCAGAAAAGCACTGGACATTTCTATAAATAATGAGAAAGACACAGTGGCACTGGGCAGGAATAAACACCTCCTGCGCGTGAGCCCTCCTGCTCCAGGAGATAAGCCAACCGCTAACCTATGGGGTTAAGATAAAACAGTCCTTAAGGGCTTCCCGTAATACTTCCTTGAAGTGCTTTTTAGTACTTCTTGCAGCTTATTGCTAACAGAGACAGGAGGCTGTCGGGAGCCGCCAGACGGGGCTGGCCCAGTCCAGGACAGCAACTGGTGTGGATGGCGCGACCACGCCGTGCACAGCGGCCCCGAGCATCGCCTGCGCCCTGCTCTCTCGGCCGAGCCCGGGATCACAGCTACCTTTCCTTCTTCTCTTAACTGGGCGTCATCTCACGGTTTCTCTGAGCCGTGGGTAGAGACCTGAAGTCCGATGCACTGTGCACATCTGTGGAAACCTAACGGGTAAAATCCCCGGTGTTTTGGGGCAGCAGTCATTGCGGGAAGGCTGGTTGGAAAATCCAGCCCTAGTCTGACTCACTGCGAATCGGTCCTTGCAATCCACGCTTCGCTCCGGTCCTGGTCCGAACACAGATGTCCTCGAGCACATGCTGCATAATCGGTTATGTGACAACGCTCCTGTTCCTTTGCTGGGGAACTGAAGCGTCACGAAACAGATGAACATTGAACAGCAGATAATGCACTTCCTCCTGCGAGTGTTCAAGATGGAAAAATCATCCGGCCAAAAATTCACAAAACTGCAAAAACTGTTGAGCGTTCCCCCCCCCCCCCCCCCCCCCCGGGCCACGTGCCTGAGCACTGGTGATTTCTCCCAGCGCCTCTGCTGCCCTGGTACCAGCCATCAAAGCCTCAGCAGTGCCTCTTCGCAGCCCTTCTGCGGGCGGTAATGAGGAGGGGAGGTGGATTTGTGTGTGCAGCTGCTCCCCGTTGTTTCCCATCTCCTCCTCCCCTGCTGACCGAGCACCTGGGACCTGGGGCCTCACCTCACTTCTTCTGAAGTTCACGTTTATTAAGTTGTGTATTACAGGCTGTTTGTAACAAATCACCACAGAGAGAAAACTTAAGAGATTGCGATGGCTTGGACCAAGCAGCAAACGCAGGTTATTTATATTTTATAATGTGAAATCTATGCTTGCTCTACAAGGGCTTGGGAGTTAGATGCCTTTCAAGCTCCTGAATAGCAAAATAAGGCTTTAAAGCAAACACCACTGGGGTATTTTCCATCATTTAAAGCAGGGTTTTTTAATTCTTCTTTCTGTTTCTGTCTCTATCTCCTTTCCCCTTCCCTCTCTCTCCTTTCTTCCTTCAGTCCCCAGCGAGGATGCCCCGCAGCCGGCAGGACCCCTTCCTGCAGGGCCCGTTCCTGTGGCCGCTGAAGGAGCACACGCTGTGCCGGGGAGCTGGTCTGGGGGGGTTGCTGTCTGCAAGCCCGGGGCCAGGCTTCCCCGCTGGCTGGGGTCACGGCGAAACTCTGAGCAGCATAGCCGAAACAGGAAATTTCTGGGATGTCAGCTGCGTGTAACTACACAGTTGTTCCCTGTTCATTAAGCTGGGGACGATTCTGCCCGGGGCCTTGGTCTCCAGTCATGTCTCTGCTGGCATCCCCACCAGTCCCAGCACAGGGACACAGCAGGATGGGATGAAGCTCCAGCCCCAGAAGCTGCTTGAATTACTGTGTTGTGGGTAACGGGTAGGTCTGACCAGCTCCTGTTACGGAGAGCAAGTCTCCTGGTGTCACACACACCTCCAAGCTGAAGGTCTGAGAGCTCCACGCAGACATTTCTGTGAAACATGGAGGCCATCCGCTCCAGGTCTGCCTTCCCGGGGCTGGAGTAGCGGAGGCTGCACCGAATGGCGTGTTCTTTGAAGATGCATCTTCGTGGCTGAAAGTCACTCGTGGGGTGAAGGACCCGTGGTGGCTCTTTGCACTTGGAAAAAGCAAAAATTTTAGCAGCTAGCTGCTTTCCCATCAGGTTTCCCCAGCAGCTCGTGCAGCCTGACGTCTCCAAACCACGCTCTGCAAGAACCCAGGGCAGAAGGGAGCGTGCGGGCAGGGCGGAGGAAAGCTGGGGTCGGGGAGAGGCTCATGCCCACCAGGCTGGGGGGCCGCCCCGGGGTCTTCCTCCTCCGTAACACCCTCGGCCGCTGCTGCTTCGTGCGATGCAACCGCTGACCGCGCATCCCCCGCCCAGCACCCCGCGATCCCGGGCGGGGGCGGCCGGGGGGGGCCGAGGGGGGGGGGTCGGTCTGTCGGGGGTCGGTCGGTCGGTCGGGGCCGAGGGGGGGGTGTCGGTCGGTCGGAGGGGGTCGGGAGGGGCCGAGGGGGGCCCTACCGCCGCGCTGCCGCTAGGGGTAGATCTCGCCTAAGGAGACCCCGCATCCAGCCTGCTGGAAGGGCAGGGAGGAGCGGGAAGGGAAAGGACGGGAAAAGAGGGGAGCGGAAAAAAAAAAGGAAAGGAGAGGGGAAGGGGAAAGGGGAGGGGGAAGGGAAGGGGAAAGGGAAGAGAAAAGGGAAGGGGCGAGAAAAGAGGGGAGAGAAAAAATGGAAAGAAGGGGGAAGGGGAAAGGGAAGGGAGAAGGGAAGGGGAAAGGGAAGAGAGGGGAGAGGAAAAAAAGAAAAGAAGAGGGGAAGGGGAAAGGGAAGGGGGAAGGGAAGGGGAAAGGGAAGGCAAGTGAAGGGGAAGGGAAAGGAAAGGGAAGGTAACTGAAGGGGGAAGGGAAGGGAAGGGAAGGGAAGGGAAGGGAAGGGAAGGGAAGGGAAGGGAAGGGAAGGGAAGGGAAGGGAAGGGAAGGGAAGGGAAGGGAAGGGAAGGGAAGGGAAGGGAAGGGAAGGGAAGGGAAGGGAAGGGAAGGGAAGGGAAGGGAAGGGAAGGGGGCAGGGCAAGGCAGAAGGCAGAAGGCAGGAAGGAAAGAAGGAAAGAAGGAAGGAAGGATCTAGTGGTTCATCAAAGGAGCAACACTGTGGGTACTTTATTTTCAGTCAGGATAAAGTACACGCAGAATAGATCTCCACCCTCCAGTCTTCATAAGGGTTTTCTGCCCAAGCCAAACCCCAGCTGCTGTAAGCGACCCAAGTGACATGGGGAAGTGACCAGTTTGCTCCCCAAATGGGTGGTGACAGTAGCAGGGAGAGTGGGAGCTGGCTGGAGGGCCCTCTGCCAGCCGGCCTGAGGGATGGGCTGGCAAGGCAGGGCTGCTGGAAGCCCGTTGGGACAGGGAATGGCCCCGCTCACTGGTCTGGGCAGTGCAGAATCGCATCCCCCCTTATGCCAGCCAGCCCTGCCTGAACTGTGCCCACCCCAGAGTGCTCCTCCTGCACACGAGAGCCTCCCACCCCTTTTCAGTGATATGAAGAAAGAAAAAGGGAAAATTATTTCCTCCCCCGACCAAAATTTAGGTTTCAGAGGACTCATTCCACATTCATTTGTTGAAGGTGTAAGAAATCATAGGGCTGAGGGGGAGATTTTCCCCCCTTTATTCACCCATTTGCTTACAGTACTGGGACCAGTAGAAAGAAGAGGCAACAAGCAGGAAAGGAGAAGCAAAGCCGCAGAGGGACCTGGAGATGGTTGGGGTTCCTGGAAACCCATTCTGCTGGCGCTTTTCTTTGCTGTCTCAGTGGTAGCAGAGGCCTGAGAATGGGGGATTTACTACAGAAAGCACATTCAGGCGAAGAATTTTGCATGTGTCATTGTTCAGCAGCTCCCTAAACCATAGTGACTGAGTCATCGCTAGATGACTAAAGTCAGCCCTGCTTTAGAGACGAGGAAACCAAGGCACCAGGCAGGGTGGCGAGGGTGTGCGAGGGTGATTCTCCCTTACTTGTCATGCCAAAATTGCCTGGAGAGCTCAGTGAGGCTTGGGAGCCCGTCGGGATGGGCTACAGCTCGGCACATGGAGAGATTACAGCAGAGAAGAGGGGCAGCTGGACAGTCACTCGTGAACTGTAGGGCAGGAGAAACACCGACAGCCAAGACAGCCTAGCTTTTACAAATCTCAAAGCTGGAAAGTCTGTTCTGCTCTGATGTCCATCACCGTCTGTGCTGCTCGCCCAGAACAACCATCCCCAGGACGTCTTTCATGCGCCTCCGAAACACAGCCGTGCTGGGCGGGAGGCACAGCCATCCCACAGCTGCTGGGACATTCTGGGTGGGAAGTGAGAATCACAACAGAGGCAATGGAAATCAAAGCGGGGGAACTGGGACATGAGCTGTTTTGGCGTTCAACCAAGGCTCAAGACAAAGCTGGGATCCAGAATGATCTTTCTGGGTCAGCGGCTCCAGCATCTGCACTTCAGCTTCTGTTTGCACCTCTCCAAGCCGGCGAAGGAGGAGTGTGGGACCCCGACCCGCCGGGTGGCTGGAGACCTGCACGCGGGGACATAGCTCGCCTCCTCAGCTCTTGGAGCCCAGGAGCAGTGAGAAGGGAAGCTGACAGGGTATTAAATGACTCTCAAGTCAGGTTTGTTTAGAACTTTTTGGTTTGAAGGAATATATTTTTTTTTTTTTTGGGAAAGGGTTGAATTTCAGCTCAAATCCCATTAATAAATGTCTCCTTGGTTCTTACATTGAGCTGATTTGATTTGCAGAATGTACACGGAAGACTGGCCAGAGCGACACACACAAAAAAAGCCACCATCAACCCAGCGCACTGAGGGCAGGGAGCCTGGCAAGGATTCGCTGGATGCTCCATGAGCGTCTATCTGTCACGATGCTGCTGGACGAGTCCAGACCCTTGTGACTTGAGGACACACTGGTTTTCCGTGTGGGTGTCTCTGCTTTGCAAAAGAGAAATGAGAAGGATTCTGCCCTCCTGATGTGGGACCCTGCAGCCACGGTGAAGTGAGAAGCATCTGCTCTCCCCACAGTCATGCATAAAAGAGATTTGCAAAGTTAGCTTAGCTTTAAGTCAATTCATCAGTGGAGTTGCAGGTGTCAAAGCGGGTTAGCAGAAGAAAATCTCACGAAAATAAGCAGATGGGTGATGAGCAGCCAGCAAAATAAAATCACCGGAGTGCTTTGTCTTGCTTTGCTGGAGCAGCTGATAAGCTCAAGAGGATTGCAAACACTGGGGGATGAATCCTGCTGCTCCGTCATGAACAGGAGGGGGCTTGGCCCCCAGAAAGCAGGTTTCTCGGGAGTTTCCCCTCAGTAAGGTGGGAGTGTATCACCGCACCTTGTCACAGCGGCAGGACATTGTGCCTTGGCAGGAACGTAACTGCGGTGAAGAGCCCATTGGCTCTTGGTTTAAAATGTAAGGGAATTCAGAAGCGTTTTTGAGGGTCTAAAGGGAAAAAGAAAAGAGGCAAAGAAAAAAGGAGGTGAATGTAAGAACTTGGGTGTTTCTATAGCAGCAGCAACGCCCTGTGATCAATGCTGGGAGCAGGTGGGACCGCATCCACGTCACTCATCACAGCGTGATGACAGTGCTGTCAGCAGACAGATAAGAACCAGTTCCTTGTACGACTGATGTCCCACCACGCGCGTCTAGGCTGAATCCCTTCCCCGCGAAGCTGCCAACGATGTGGGGAGGAAGAAAGCGTCTGCTCAGGGAACCTGCGGGAGAGAGGGAGGAGGCAGAGCCAGGAGGGACTCCAAGGAGCCAAAATGCACCATGTTTCTGCTGGCATTTCCCGCCTGAAGGACTTTTCTGGTGCAAGTGGCAGGTTCTCCCAAAAAGCCAAGTCCTACGAGACACTGGTGGGCATGAAGGCCATGGGGAAAGGGGGAGGTGGAGGGTCTCTGTTCCCCATGAGAGCTGACCTCCGCAGTGCAAGCAGCATGAAAGGGGAGGTCCCGGGGCCAGCGGGAGATGGGGGGGCAGAGCAGTGAGCACAAACCTTCCTGCGCCCACCGCTCGCAGCAGAAAGTGTCCCGAGGACAGGAACTGCGAGAGCTGGTGGAGAGTCAAGAGAGCAGCTGAGAAAACACATTAATGCACCATAAAGAATGTCTTTGCTTCCCAATGATCTTTTTTATTACTATTATTTATTCATTTATACGCTGCTGCCTTGCTTTTTTTCTTTCCTTTTTTCTTTTTTTTTTTTTTTTCCTTCTACCAGGCCTTTCAGTGCCTCATACCACCCTCTCCACCCCTGGAGACTGCATTTAAATACTGTCTGATCTTTAGGCAAAAAGCAAAGGGCTGGCTGGAAGGCGGGTGCAGGGGAGACCATCAGCATGCCTGACACACGCCGCAACTCAGCGAGCGGTGCAACGCCACAGCCAGCGTGCTGGATCCGGCCACAGCTCCTCCATCGTCCAAATATTTAGATTCTAAAAAGGCTAGGATAGAAACACCAAGAAAAATAAATATTTTACAAACACAGTAACTGAAAACCTAAACAGGAACCCGCCGCTTCTCTCTGCCCAGTGCATGCTACTGAATCAGAGTGAGCTGTGCATATATTTCACAGCTGTGGCACTGACACTTTATTTCCTTACAAAGGAATGCTATGTGGCTACATCAGGCAACTTTTATATGGTTTGGGGAATGAAACAAACTTATCCCGGGATGCTGGACAGCTCGTGGGCTGGTAACATCACGCTGCTCCCCGCGGCGCTGCCTTGGCACGGCTCGGGAAATCAAAACCTTTCTCCTCCGCACCCCAGGAAAGCACGTGGGGAGCCCAGACGTGGCCAAGCTCTGGGTCCGAAGCAAAATGGATGAATGCATTCGTGCACGGTAGGGCAGTGTGTGCGGGGCAGGTGCTGGCAGGGCAGGCTGAGCACCCAGCGCTCGCTGGGAGCAACAGGACCACGAAGTCCTGAGCAAGCTTGGCAGGGGGATCGTGCAGGGCTCTGGGAGCCTCTCCATGCCTTGCTTTAAGAGCGCAGGAAGCACAGGGACTCTGCAAACCCCTCTGTTCACCGCACCCAGACCAGGGGCATGTGCTGGTGACCAGCAGCAGCTCCCACATGAGGCTGGCCTGTGCTGTGCTCTCCCAGCACAAGAAACGCGGTCCCTCCAGGGCTCAAACAGTCAATATCCCATTTCTGACACTGTATAACTGCCACCAGCTACGGTCATTCCTCTCTCTCCTCGGGAAGCCGCTGAGCTCTTTTGGTCGGCGGTTTTTCTGGCTCCTATTTGCGGTCTCTGCAGACCAAAGGAGACCTTGTCTTTTTGACTCATTATTTAGGGGTCCCTCAGGAGTGTGCTAGGTGTGCCTCCCAGAGACACACATCCCTTTCTGGGAGAGGAGAAGTGTAGATGGTCCCAAGCCGAAGAAGGAACAAGATGTTATAGCATGTGGTGCTGTGGTCGCTGGCTTGGCTCACCCGGGGATCGGTTGCAAAGGGCAACCACCGCCACACAACTCTCCCCGGTCACGCCAAATCACTCCCTTTGCAGAGTGGCGGAGAAATGAATGAGCACAAGGTGCTTTATTGGCCTCTCAGCCCTAGAGATGGGGTGGGACTGACCCTCAGGATTCTCCTCCTGCCCCCTCGCAGCCTCCCACCCGTGCACCAAGCGTCCGGGCTCATGTCTGCCATATGCCACCTGCTCCCTCGCTCTGTCCTCCGGGGAGAGGTATGCGTGCGCTGGAGCGCTTTGTCTTGGTAGTTGAGCTTTTTTGTTGTTGTTGTTGTTGTTATTTTTTAATCTGCATATTGTTCTGGATTTGCGTCAGAGACAGCAGGTTGGAGAAATGTGCCTGGCTTTTTAAGCAAAACGTGTCAAGGTTGGAAATGCCCCCCCAGCTCCCGGGGGAGAACGTGCTGCCTCCAGCATGGCTCCACTGCCCTGCAGCAGCATCCACTGGTTCTGGCAGGGCAGGGGGACAAGCTGCCAGCCTTCGTCCCATAGCTTTTGGCAGTTTTTATTCACTCATCACTTTGAGCCCCGAACCCAAGGCCTTGGCGTAAGACCCCGAGGAAGAGCAGAGTAGGGGGGGAAGGGGCTCACAGTGCCAGACCGAGCAGAGGACTTGGTCCTATGCTGCTGCGCTGTGGCAGGATCCAGCTACCCCATGGGACGGGAGCTCAACCTACCCCTGGGCACGAGAGACTCCACAGCATCCCACCCTCCGGTCCAGAGGGAGCTGCCAAAGAGCCGGGCAAAGGCAGGTCCCCCCCTGGAAGCCCAGAGGTCCCGGTCTAGGGAGCCTGGAGCATCCTGCGTACATCAGTCCCAGCAAGGTAAAATCCAACACCCCCCAACGACAGAAACAGCGGTAATAAACCTGAATGAAGTCAGCACAAGCGAACCTGGCTTGCCTGTAGTGCAGCACACCCCAAGAGGAACAGGGAGACCGACGTACCCTCGGCACGGCCCGCGGGAAAGACACGAGGCTGAGATGCAGACGTGGCTACCTCCTCGTCACTCGAGCCGTGCTCGCCTTCTCCTCCCTGCCCTGCTCCTTATCTCGCCGGCTGCCCCTGCTGCCCCGCGGCGAGCCGTGCCCCGCTCCGCTCGGGAACAGGGGGGGCTGCTCTTGCCTCCTCCCCACCTGCAGGGAGAGACCCCTTCTTATCTGCCCTGCTCAGCATTCGCAATAACCTTTCTGCATAGCGTTTGCATGCCTCAAGGAATTAAAAAAAAACACACCAGGATCTCACTGAAAGCAACCAACTGTTCTCCTCGCATGTAAATGTTGCTCTCTTTTGATTTTAAATGGCTTTAATGCCAAGTTCATCTGCTAATTCCCCTCCTGCCCCTTGTGTATTGTATATTAGGAGAAATGTTGTTCTGTATCATGAGCAGTTTATTTTATCGAGTTTAAGAGAAAATCCCATACTGAGATGCTGCAGATAAATATTCATTGTCACATCTGTTTTGGTTTAAGATTGTTGCCTAAAATGTTAAAAATACAAACATATTTGGCGGGGGAGAGACTGGGGTGGGAGGGTTGGTGTGGGCTGCTGAAGTCTGGGCCTTTAGTGCAGCTCGTCAAAGGTTTTATCGCCAGCAAGGAGAGGAATCACAATGAGGGTAAACCTCACTCAAGGGAAAGAAAAAGGGAACAACAGCCCCGACAAGACCCAGACAATGCCAAAGCTGGGTCCCTGCTCACAAGTGGACCGGTCCACAGTGGGAGCATCCCCCAGCCTTGCTCCCAGCCGTGGGGCTGGGGCACTGCCTTGGCATCGCTGGCGATACGGGAGGTTTCCCATTCTCACCTGCTCAGAACATCCGTGAGGACCTCTTACAGCACCTTACCACCCAGCAATGAGAAACAGATAAACAACGGCGAGACCAGGATGTTTCCCTGGCATGCGGGGCTGGTCTCTGCCGCTGTGAGGGGTGCTGCGCCGTGGGCTGGCTGCTCTGGCACACGGGGTGTGAGCTGCAGGGCCCCGGGGCCCCGGCAGCACCGCAGGGAGTTGGCTGGTGGATGTGGCAAGTGTTCAGACTGTGCACACCGGTTTCCAGCCCAGCTCTGTTGCGGCTGACTGAGATTTCCACCCAGTGGTGGCATGGTGGCCTCTGCATGGAAGCAGCTGGTGGGTCCCTGTCCCATCCATAGCTGACAGATGTCCACTTGATAAATGAGCGTCCCAAATAACTGGCACCAATTAACTCTGCTGGTAGCAGTTTTCAGCAGGGAGGCCAAGAGCTGAATAGGGTCCTTCTGCCTCCAGGAAGGGTTTGTCCAGGCCAGA
The DNA here is from genome assembly GCF_965638725.1 of Aptenodytes patagonicus. NCBI lineage: Eukaryota > Metazoa > Chordata > Aves > Sphenisciformes > Spheniscidae > Aptenodytes > Aptenodytes patagonicus. The sequence continues at coordinate 10,796,585 of NC_134957.1, read as the reverse complement.
CTTGAGACACACAGTGGTGGGGCAGTGTGGGACAACGTCAAGGAGACCCAGTTTGGCACAGTCTATGCTGTCCCTGCACTGGAGATAAACAGAGTCCTTCCCTCCTTGGGCCCGCCAGTCCATTACCTCTGCTCAGCACTAAAATTTTATTTTACATTTAAATAAAATAAACTAAACTCACTTGACCTTATTTTTTTCTTTTAAAGCTTTTGCAGCTTCACCGAATGCAGCCAGTGAATATGGGAAGGCATAATAATAAGGATAACGCTTTCCACTTACTGAGCACTTTATATTCTCCAAGCACTGTACAAACATTAACTAATTAAACAGAGCAAAGAAGCAGCCCTATGCTCTGTCCTAATGCTGGGAAATGGAAACAAGGAAACTCTGAACCAATATGTCAATAACATCAAAGTCCTATTGTCCTGGCCTTGGCTTTGTTGCAAAGGAATCCAAAATTGTCTCAGAGTTTCCAACATGGCTTCAGGCTCTTCACACTTGGGAAACAAGTGTGAAAAAAACGTTTCGGAGTCAGAAGACAAACCCTGATCAAAGTTGGCAGAAGTGGCCAAGGAGACCCCGGGACTGCAGCCTCCCCCTTTGATGCCGCCTCATGTGGGAGCCATCCCGGCGGCTCTCGCACACAAACCCCAGAGCCCTTTCCGAGGGCTGGCATCTTCCTCGGGGCCCTCTCATGCGCATCTGGGGGATGTTTCCTATTAAGGATTCACACTCTGGTTGAGTTACATTCCTAATTGTGGAGACTTTAACGGCCCTAATAGGAAACACACCCGCAGCGGAGTCCCTGTGAGTCATTCTCCCATCGGAGCGGGTCCTCGGGCCGGCTGCCACATGGCAGGGACGCACTCCGCACGCCGCCTGCGAGCCCTGGGGGGACACAGGACCAGGGTCCCACAGGGACCCCCGCTTCCAGCCTCTCGCCACGCCACCGCCGCTCCAGCCACGAGGTGCCGAGAGTCCCGCGCCTGCTCACCGGCTGGTCGTGCCTTGGTGGGATGGCGCCTTTAAGGAGACCCTCTGCGTCGGCCATCCCATTCCCGCAGGAGCATCTGCAGCTCTGGAGGGAGGAGGGGGCGTGGATCAGAGCCTGGCAGTCAGTGACACTGGGGAATGACCAGGGACATGTTCTCCAGACCTTTGGTTTGTGTTGTCTGCCCAAGCGGACTGGCGCATAGCTGCGCTCTGCCTCTCTGCTGAGAGAAGGGAGTTAATAAACGGGGCCAGAGGGGTTCTGGCCAGCTCCAGAAAGTCCCACCCCAGCCCATGCCCAGAAATGGGGGTGCCTCAGTCCCTCCTTCTGCAGCAGCTTAGGGATCCGGGCTGTCACCCCAAAGGGCAGCCGCCCTCTTGTTTAGCAAATTGAGGTGACCTTCAGGTGATGCCGGTTTGTGCCAGCACTCAGGTGTCCCATTCATCATCGCAACAACCCACACTGCTCCAGGAAAAGGTCACCTGAGCTGTACCAGCCTTTCCCTTTCACATTTATGCTCATGCCAAATTAATTCTTCATCATAAAACCAAATGCCCCCTTTGCAATTATTTGATGTTTTCTGAGTCAGACTAGTTTAAAATGCCTCCCTTTCCTCCTTCCCATCACTCTTTCAATTATTGAGAGACACCAAAGAAAAAGCATCAGCCCATGCATTTTTAGGACAAATTCCTTAATTCCTGGGGTGGTCTGGCTGAATCTCTGCGCATTTTTCTGTGTCTGCTTGACAGCAATACCTGGTGATGTCAGACGAGCCTCTAGGGCCCTCAGCTCTCATTACCAGCCTGTCTAATTAAGGAGAGATGCTGTTGCTGACTGCTTTCGGTGAGCAACGGCAGGGATGCAACAAATGCCAATCTCCATCACACAACGGAAAGCATCAAAGTCCATGCTTTTAGGGTCTGGATCTTCAGAGCAGGGGCAGGTGGGCAGCCCTGACCTGTGCTCACAGCCAAGTTATAGGCAGGGAGATGCCAGGATTGGCATCGGGAGGCAGCACAGGCAGGAATAACACCTCTGAGGCCCCAGAGGGTGCAGGGCTCAGGGGAGCCTGAAGCCTTATCTTATCTGAGCAGACTCGCTCCAGTTGCTAATAATTAGCAAGGGGCTGGATGATAATTAAGGCAAAATGAGCCATCCCTCCCACCCCAGCTGGAAGTTTGGGTTGTGAAAGCGAGGTCCTTAAGGTTCCCATTAGGATAACTCTCAGCCCCATGCCCCCCCACTATCTGCTAGCACTTTCGCCGAGGGTCCTCCGTGGCCCTTTGCTCTGGCACAGCCTTTCCCAGGGCACCCTCTCTCAGCTTGGGGATGTTTGGCTTGGGGTTGCGGCATGGGGGAAGAGGGAACTCTTGTTTTTATTCTTCTACAGTGGGAATGTTTTTCCTCCTGTTATTCATCAAATTCTGCTGGAATTTAATACTCACCAGCTCTAAATAGCCTGTTGCACTAACAGTGATTGATGGTTTCCAACGAGTCCATAAATGCTGCCCCTCCTCATCCCTGCACTTTCTCTCCCTTCTCTCCCTATCATTCCATCTCTCCTCTCCTCCCTTTCTCTCTCCCCCTCTCCCAGGCTAGAGAAAAGCTGATCATGCTGTTGTTATGTGGATTGATTTGTTTTCTGTTTCTGCTGTGTTTTGGGATAGGAAGACATCAGGGATTTTTGAAAGAGCAGTGAAATGCCATGGCCAATGAAGCCTGACTAGAAATTCCTCAGGTTATTATCTCTCAGATTAGGGAAATCTGGGTGAATTTCTGTACAGAAAGACTTCAGGAGAAGAAAATGGCAAAGCTCAGCAGCAGCTGCCCAGTTCTCCCAGTATAGAGATGCCCATCTGGAATGGGCATCTCTGCCCACGGGAGGAGGACGTGTTTCTGTGCACTCAGAGCAGCGTGTGCAAGCAGACCTCCTGGTCCAGGGCTTAAGGGCACATACAGAGGACTCGCAGCCCAGGGGAAATGATGTGAACTTCACCTAAGCGGTCACGGAGCAGCCTAGGACAAGGCACCAGGAGTGGCCACGTGCCCGCGGATGCTTATTTCGTGGCAGCAATTGCTCATCTCTCACCTGGATAAGCAACTTCTACTTTCAAGGCACAAATCCCCAGGCATTATGACTTTGTGGGTTAGAGACAGCTGGTCCTGGGGAACAACAAACCGTGAGACTGAACTAAGGTGAGACCTGGGGAAGTCACCCTTCATCCTCTCTGAGCTCTGGAGAGAGGGGGAACGAAAGCCTTCAGCAGAATCTGCTTGCAGGGTGGGCACTGCAGGATGCACGGAAGAAGCTGGTGACGGCGAATGTGCAAACCGGCCACCTGCATGCACGCGATTGCTGCGGGGCGGTGAGGCTCCCTCCAAAACGCAGCTGCCCCCTCCTCGCAGAGGCTCAGCTCCCCTCGGAACAGCGGGCTGGGCTGGAACTGATCCCGGGCTGTCTCCTCCACAGTCTCGGGGACTCGGGGACTCCTGGTTGTTTGCTGGACCTTCCCACAAGACACAATAAATTATCCCTGCTTTTCCCCTTCCCTTTTGCTAGCTTTCCCGAGCAAAGCTTGCTTCTACCTGGTGGGGGCTGCCCTTCCCTTGGTAAGCCTGATGAACACCGAGGAGCCCTCGCTATCCTGTTCGAATTAAGCTACCTGAGATAAAATCTGGGGAGCTCTTAGAGGGAAACAACTTAAAGAGATGTAAAATGGTAACTTGATTTACTCATTTGTTACTGAACGTTTGATTCCTCCCTGAACCGCCACCCAGCCAGCTGGGTTATGTGTCAAAGGGAAAAAAAAAAAATCCAATACAGGCAGATCTCTTATCAGATTCACTGCATTAAAAGGATTTGGGGAATGCTAATGCAGGCACAGGGAGTGGGAGACGGGGCTGGCTGGCTACGGGTGGCTGAGCACAACGCAGCACCTTGGCTACCTCCCCCCCCTGCCCCACCCCGAGACAGCCCCGGGGCACCGCGGGGCCCGGCTCCTGTTTCCCCCCCCGGGGTTTTGTGGTACCAGGGCTGGCAGGGCTCTTCTCACAAGGCAAATGCTGAATGAGGGTAATCTCCACCGCACGCCAAAGCTGGGCTCCCAGCCTCCACCCAGCCTCCGCAAAGAACGTTTCTTGTCCAGATTTGCTGGCTAAAGTCAGTTATCTTTTGATGTGTGGGTTAGAGACAGCTGTCTGAGCCTGCAGCACACCCCTTTTATAGCATGGATTCAGGCAAAATCACTCGGTGGCTGATGGGCATCCTGTGGTTTCCCACGCACGAGGACAGGAACGCTGTCCCATAGCTGATTCAGAAGACCCAGCCCAAGGGAGGTCTCTCAGCACCGTTCCCCGAACAGCCCTGATCCCACGCGGATGGAGCCAGGACAGAGCCCACACAGCCGGCACGGGGTGATGGGGATTCCAGTTCCAGCGGTGAAAATACCCCCGGGGATTAGGACCTGAGTCACGCTAATGACTGGGACAATTGTTTTGCAAATTAACAAATGCATTTTGTTTCCCAAACAAATGCAATCAGAAGAGGGCAAGGTTAGGACAGCAGGAAACACACTTCGCTCATTCATTTTGACAACTGCAGTTTTGTTTCAATTACTGATGTGCATCTTCTGTAATGTCCTCGTGAGCATGCTCTGGTCACCCTTGCCAAAACGATGAAGTCTTGGTAATAGGAGACCTTCAGTGTGATGGCTCTGCTATTAAACCTGTGCTGAGATGCGGAGAGAGGCATTTTTGTGTGTCCAAATGATGAAGGGCAGATTAGTAAGGCCCTGCTGTATTATACTGTGAATATATTTAGCTACTCAATGTGATATAGATTAAGAGCAGCGGGAAGCCTGGCAGTTACACTTCAGAGGGCTGGGAGGGAACATTTCCATTTAGCTGAGTTGACATTCGCTTTGCACGCACCTGTTTGACGGGCGCCTCGGCCCCGGCACCAGCCCCGTCTTGGGGCTGTGTCCCTCTTTCCCCAGGGCTGCTTTACACCTTCTGGCCTTGGGCAGGATCCTTCCAGTCCGAGCTGCCATTTTGGCTGCTGCAAAGCAGCTTCTGCGTGAGTCAGACTCGAGCCGTGATGGTTTGAAGGGCTCTTTAGGACATAGAGCCCTCTTTCAGGGTTCTTTATTGCCCTTTTCTGTGCTACGCAATTCCCTTCCCTCCAGCCAGTCCCTGTCCTTGGGGTGGGACAGCCCTCATCCAGCCCTGCTGAAGCCAGCCCTGGGGCTGAATTCACATTTCAGGGCACGTTACCCTCTTGCTGCCCCTGTGCTCAGCTCCATTCCCCTCCCGTGATGCTCAGAGCAAAGGCTTTTTTCCCCCGGGATAGCTCCCCTGCCCGCCCCTGCCCGCTGTGCATGACAGCATCAGACCCGGTTATCCCTACGCATGCACGTGCGGCCTGTTTAGAAATTATATGGAAATATAAGTGGCCCCTTCCTCACCCCGCTCGCGGGGTGGACGTGCCGTGCTCCCGTATCTTCTGGGAGATGCTCATGGGTGCAGCCAGCAGCACCAGGTTAGATCAGATTTGTGTTTTTCCCGTACTGATATCCTGGAAGGAAAACATGTTTTCCCCACATTTGCAGCTGAGGTTTTCCAAGAAGTCCTCTCTGTGGGGACCCCAGAACTGGAGAGCCACGGAGCGTTCCCCAGCCCTTCCCAGCACCGTGCCCTTTCAGGATAATCCTTTATTATTTAGGCTGGAAATTCCTGAAAGCTGGAGAACTCGTCTGATTATTTGCAGGCACGCGGCCATTCTAGGGAATATATGATTTTAATAACCATCCCAGCGCTGAGGCATGTGGCTCTAACAGCCCTCAGCAGCCCATCTTTCCGCAGGGGTAATAGGAAACTTTGGAGACATTGACAGAAAACAAGCCTGCACTCAGCAAAATGAAAAACAAAATAAAAAAATCCCCCCTCCAAAACCTGTTTCAAGTCAACCAAAATGTTTTGTTCAATCGTAAAACAAACAGTCCGTTTGCTTTTGCAAGCTTTCCTTTTTTTAACCTTCATAAGTGGATTTGAGTTAAACATAGGCAAATTTTGTCTGAAAACATCATTTCAGAGTAAAACAAAAAAAATCAGAAAGCTTCCCTGGAAAACCATCACAACAAAATGTTTCAACCTTGCTGATTTTATCTGATTTTTTTTTTCTTTTTTTGAGGTATAATATCATTGCCATTTAGCGAATCGTCTCAGTTGACCTGCAACTGCACTTTTTGGAAAACAAACTACTTGTCAGAAAAGTTTCGCCCAGCGTTGCAGCCCGCGTCTTTATTCGGTGGCTGCTAACGAGGGCTGCGCCTGCTGACGAAGCCGCCTTCGCCCGGCTCCCTTTTAAGCCTACTGATGCTGCACATCGGTGAGCGACGCCATGTCGAGCACACAGAAAAGCCAGAATTTCTGGTTTCCATAAAGGAATATGGAGAATATTATCCAGTGAGATTTGAAACTTAGGTGGGAAAGTTGCCAGCATGCAGCGTTTTCAAAGAAACTCCTGTATCTCATATTGCTGAAAACTGGGAAGTCCCGTGGGCTTAGGGAAAGGGAGCCAGGAGGGGTGGGGGGGTTCCCGTAATGGACATGGGGGTAGAGGCAAAGCAGGGGGAAACTTTCTGAAGGGTTTCTTTTATATCAGAGTAAGTCATAATTAATGCTATCAAGTGGCGGAAAGGCAGCTTCAGGTAATGTGAGAAGAACCTTATCTCTCCTCGCGTCCCGTGGCCCGTCTGCGGCTCTGGTCCTGGGGATAAGCAGGATGCATAAAAAAAGTGTCGGGAGCGGGGTGGCGTGGAGGGATTAGGGTGTTGCTTCTGCCCCCTCCTCCCACTGCCGAAAAGCCCGGCTCCAATCCTTCTTAGCTCGGGGTAGCGGGGTGAGCCAGCCCCTGGACAGGGGGGAAAGTTAATCCCCACGGATGAATTTTCAGCCAGATTGGCTTCTTGATTGGGCTGAATATGGCCACAAAGCGAGCGGTGGTGCAGGAACAAGCACCCCACAGGAGGGAGCGGTGCCGGGGTGGGCACCCATGAGGTCCCCGGAGGGGCGCAGCGGGTTTCGGCTGCCCCGGCGCGCGGTGCCGCCAGCATTTGCAAAGGCTCTCAGGCCTTTTTGTGGTTTTATTAGTGCCTCAATCAGCCTTGAGGGGCTGGGCCGGTTACCATGTCTCTGAGGCATGAGCTCATAGTGTTAGTTAGGCAATTTGTTAAATAGAATCTGATTAGAGGTTTCCCTGCCTGGGTCCCGCGAACCATATGTCGTTGTTTATTTACACTTTTTGGCCAAGCCTGCTTTCTTTTTCTCTCCTCCGGCAGTCGGATCACAAGCCACACGATGCCACTTTAGTCAGTGGCTTTGATGCATCCTCCCTGACGTGGGTCTGTGGCACAGGCTGAACCCGAGTCACCTGGATTAGTACATCCCTGGTCATCGGGGGAAAGGCTGGACAGGAGGGAACGGGTACCATAAAACTCCGGTTTGGGGGAAACTCTTTTGCCATATAGCAAAAAAAAAAAAAAAAAATTAAAAATAAAGTACTTAAAACTGGTGCATCAAAAAATGTTCATCAAAATGCCTTTGAGGTGAAAAAGCCTCTGTGACCTCAATTACCTTATTCTGTAAGGATCCTTGCATAGCTGAAATTGTTTAGTTTCTGAACAGCAATGATAAAAAAAACACTTTAGGTTTTATTTCCCTACTTTGGCTTCCCTTGGGAAAAAAGCCGGAGCGAGAGATTCCACGCATGCACATACGCACACGCGCATTCATGCGTACACAAGAGCCATAACAAAACCCGAACAAACAAAAGCCTCAAAACTTGTTTGCTTTAATTTTTTTTTTTTGCTGAAAAAATGTGAACTTCTCAGAGAAAAGAAAATGCGACTTGCTTGTTTTGTCTTTGTGGCCTGCCCTATTTTTGAGGAATTTGTTTTCCAGTTTGCAGCCATCCTTAGTCTTAAATTTCTCCTATTAAGGATAAAACTGAAAGCTGCCCTAAGCCATTGCCCCTTGGAGGAAATACTAAGCGGGATGGAACTGCTAAATAGGAGGCAGCAGGTCTGTTCACCTTTGGTCCCGGCAGGAACAACCCGGTCCCGGCTCACCAGCCTTTCTCTTCCCCCTGCACCTTGCGAGGCTGCCCTCGTGCTGTGCGGCGTGACGGATGGGTCCCGCAGCCTGGCCCTGCGCTTTCATCCCCCCGCTCATCTCTCCCCAGCGCAAAGCAAATTGTCAAAAGCAAAAATGCTTAAAGACCGAACCAAAATAAATATAGGTATAACGCGTGATGAATGGTCCCTCCTCTGAAATTCATCTTCGTGAGACACATAAGCTCACAAGCGAGTCGGCAGCCGCAGGGAGCTGGTCCAGCCTCTCCTCGGCAGCGGAGGGAAATGCCACAGCAGGAACGTGCCACCATGTGTCATCTCGGGCGAGAGATGATTCCTCTGCGGAGCGGTGGGGCTGTGCGGGGACCCTTGCAGCAGTGGAAAAATGGGTCCGGCTGAGAAAATGCATGTATGGGCTCTCCGGAGAGCTTGCTGTGCTCCTGCCAGCTCTCCCCACTGCTCCTCTCCCACAGCAGCAGCTCTCTCTTACCTCCACAGCCAAATGTCACCGTGTCCCCACAGACCCCCTGCAGCCGAGGGGCAGGAGTGGCAGTTGCAGGAAGGTCACTGGGATGGTTTTCTCCAACCAGAAGTCCAGTGCCTGAGGCACTCCCCGTGGCTCCTGCCTGGGCATCTCACACCGGTGCATCAAGGATGCGGCTTTCAGAGTGGGGGCTGCACGTCAGCCCCAAGATGTGCCCCTGGCTCAGCCTTTCCCGGAGCCCTCAGCTGCGGTTGTGCATCTCAACAGCACAGTCACCCAGCAGGATGACTAGTGAGCTCCCAAAATGGGGGAAAACCTGATCCTCTGCTCTGACACCCCCCCTCAAGCCAAAGCCTCTCATCAGGGCTCACTGCCACGACTCTGGCACCTACCACCTCGCATGGGCTGTGCTTGCGAGGTAAGACAAAGGTGCACGTCCTGGGCTGAGGTGGGGGAGCTTTCACAGCAGCTTCTTCTTGCGCTAGCCTTGCTATACCATTGGCAAAAAATAAATAGCATTGCCTTTAATCTCTGGTGTGGATCAGAGAGGAAGCTCTCTGACCCGTCTGGTTGTGCAGGCACCAGGAGCATGGCCCAGGGCAGCTGACAGACCGGCTTTCCCGTGCTCTCCTTGCAGACACTCTCCTCTGCATCCACTGGCTCAGGCCAGTTGCTCTCACTCTTATTCTGTCCATGATATCCATAAGAAATGAGCTGGTAATGTAAACCATGGTTAAAAAGTCCTGTGTTACCACTGTCGTGAGTCCCCAGCATCTCTTGCCGCTGTGTACCTCTCCTTTCAGAGCACAGGGTCCCCTGAGGCCAGAACTGACTTTATTTTCCTGTCTCATGCGGCAACAAACAGACTGTGGATGCCGGACGAATAATAAATGGCATGTAGATAAGCCAGCCATCTGGGGGAGTCACGGCACGAGGCACTGAGGGAGGGAAAGGCGGTGGTGGAGGGAGGATGCAGAAGTTAGCAACGTCCAAACTGGATTAACTTAACAATTTTCACTGGGGGCTGCGACCCAGGCAGCACAACCTGCACTGGTGGTGGAGCATGTGTCCTTCCCCAGCACAGAGCCCTCGCTGCGTGCCTTCCTCCAGGAACCAGATCTGCCTGTGTTCAACCAGGACTCAGGTCACACACCACAAAAAACAAGCCAATGTAGAAGAATTTGGCCGTTGAGCATGAGAGAGAAAGGACAAGTAGAAGGAGAGCAGAGAGCCCAAGGAGTGTTGCATGAGGAGGGCTGGAGAGGAGGAGGAGGAAGAGGAGGAGGAAGAGGATGACCATCTGGATGGTTTGGCAGATGTTCTCACCTGCGGGGACTGTCTGCAGAAAACATCTCAGCGTGACTGCTGTCCCGCTTGCTGGGAAACCTCCGCTCTGTGCGAACGAGCAATTTGTCTCATGGCTTTTTCAGTTCATGCCTGTCAGATGGGTGCTGGGAGGACCAGCCATGAAACCAGGAGCAAAAAATCAGTTTTATCGTGGGGAACACGCCACAGGGAAAGTCTGAAGACTGCAACCTATGCATGTTGGGTGGTGGAGGCAGAAAAGCAAGGGAGAAGTGTCATGCCATTGACCTTCAACTAGTTTAAAGGGTGTCAGCAAGCAGAAGGGAGGGGAATGATTTAGAAAGGTAGAGGAATGTGTAATTAGGAAGATGGGATTGAGGAAAGGAAAACAGGTGATAAATTTTAGGGAAGTAATCCAACAGAGAGAGGCAGAGGAGCGAGAAACTCATCTATGGGAAGAGATGAGACCATCTTCCTATGGCACTGAAAAATAATTTTAAATTGCAAAAAGTGTACAGTAACGGTGCAGCCCTTCAGTGGTCACGGGGGGTGATGGCACACGGGAGAGGGTACGGCATGGCTCCATTTCAGCAAAGCCGGTTGTGAAACACCAAATTCCTCCCTATCGGGGATGAAGCCTAATTCTGGTTCTGCTTCTGCTTGCTGAGACTGAGCAGACGATGGGACCCAACCCAGCCCTTAGGAGAGCGTTAGTCATTCTTCATCCAGCTCAGTAACAAATAAATCTTGGAGCAGTTTTCCTTGCGCCGGCCGGGATCATCGGACGCTGACCACGTGCTTTGGCAGCCAGCGTCGGCTGCGGTGGGTCACAGGAGACAAGCTTTGTTTTGGGTAGTTCAGTACTTTTTTAGCTTTGTGTGGGCATCTTTACAAGAATCCGGGCTGGCCTGCTTCCTGACAGCTGTACAGGGAGAACAGGGGTGCACAGAAACGCTTTATGGCCTTTGCAGCTCCAGGTAAGGTTCGATAGGATTAAAATGAACTGAGGAAAGCTTAGAGGCTACGAGCCTGATGCTTCCCACGATTGCTCCAGCGTAAACGGGGGTAGCTCCACCACTCACACTGGGCTTACTGTACTATCAAGCTGGGGCAAGTAACGTTAAAGTTAGGCAGAAATTAGAGACAGAAGAGGCTGATTAGGTCACTTATTTCATCCTCTTACCAATTAGACAGGAAATTATTTAACTGCTTTATTTATTTATTTAGGAATGTACCTCAGCAGGAAAAATTCCCCAATGGCAAGCTCCGTATTTTTGCAAAGGAAAGGGTGGAAGTCCAAGTCCTCATTCATTAAACACATACCTCAAAAAAGCGTCTTATAAAGGAAAATCTGGGAAATAAACATCTCCTTCGAGGGTATGTGGGCTCCACGGCCACAGGAGGGAAGTGGGGTCTGCTAAGGGTCCTCGATAACATTGCTTTTCTGGAAGTCACCTGTTGCATTTACCTCCTTCACTAGAGACGTCTTTCAATTACAGAGGGGCCGCAGCGGCCCTCGAGCGCCTCTTGGGCTTGGGGCTGTGGATGCAGAGAACCACCGGTCTGGTCCGATGGGGCAGCTCCAGCCCCCCCATCACCCCTCGCCCCACCCGGCTCTCAGCCCCAGCTCGCCCCTTTCTGGGAAACGCTTCGGCGGATGAGGAATTTGCAATACAGCTTCTCCAGCGGGACGGGAATGTTATCACGTTGGACAGCACTTCAGCTGAGAAGATTTATGGGGCCCATAACAGAAGCTCTCTGGAGAGAGCCCAGGAATGATTTGAGATCTGCCCCAGGTTCTGCGTCTGCTGGAGATGCAGGACAGGCCACAGGGCTTGTACCCTGCGGCAGCATGCACGGCCATGGCCACGAGCAGCTGGGGAGAGCGGTGCCAGCGGCTCCCTTCCTGGCTTCTAGTCATCAACAGTTCACTCTCTCTTCGAAATGATGATGAAAACCAATTTCCAAACCTCAGGGTTTTTTTTTTTTTTTCCTCTAAATGGAATTCTTGCTTCCCAGCCAGCCCTGGCTTGAAGCTCGTGAAGTAGAAGGATAGGCATGCTGCAGGAGGCTCTCCCTTGTCAGAGGCAGTGGTGGAAAGGGCTTGGACTGCGCCTCAGAAACCCCAGCAGAGAAAGCCCTGGGCTGGGGCCGCAGCACCCAGAGATGGGAGCAGAGGGAGGGCAGCTCCCAAAGGCAAACCGGGGCCACGGCACGCGTGCCCGAGCCAGGCGGAGGAGCAGATTGCACAAGTGAGGGATGCCCCTGCCTGCACACTGGCCTGGGGAAGGACCAGGCTGAACCCCTGCCCCGGGCTGGGCTGTGGAGGATGCTGTGTGCTGAGCACTGCCCGGGGACCGCGTGCCTGAAGCCCTGCTCGGCTGGAGGGGCTCACGCTCAGGCTGGCGTGTGCAATGTTAGGTGTGCTTAAATGCTCCCATCTGTCAAGGCTGCTCAGTGTCTGTGAAGCAGCTCCTGGCCAGAAAACCTCACTGCCACGTACAGCACAGCAGGTGGATGTGTCTCCGCGAGGGAGGAGAGAAGATGCCGGGGCTGTTTCCTCTCCTTGCTCTCCTCTTCCCCTGCTCCGGGATGACACGGCACAGCTGGGGTCTGTCCCCCTGGGCAATGGGAGAGGCAGCTGAGCAGCACTCCTGAAAGCAAGCCCTCCGCAAGGATCTGCAAGGATCCCCTGGTTAAGGGACGCAGCTGCTCTCCCATTATCAGATGACAGCAGAGGCAAGACAACCTAGTTATCGAGGAAAGATAGAGGTTTCTTTTCCCTGCCATCTCCTCCACTCCCCCCACTCTTTTCTGTGATCATTCTTGTTATTCATTTCCCCGCTCTTCTCTTCTCCTTTCCATGCAGACGGTTTCGCTGGGCAAATCCAAACGAAAGGCTTGCAAAGAGGATGGTCATAAAATATTTATGGAGAACGGCGGTGAACACAAGTAGGATAATGAGGGTCTGTGGGATATGGGATGTGTCCAAACCAGCACAGTGAAGACCTCGTAAGAGACAGAGGCACGCGGTGGAAGCCATTAGTGAGTCCTGTAGGGTCTTTACTCATTTCCTTCGCACACAGTTGCCGCGCTGCCACACACTGCTTTTGTTTGGGTTTCCCTTGTTCACCTGGTACTGTGTATTTTTCTCCGTGGCAGCTGCCGCCCAACACCACATCGGGAGCTGTGCTGCTGGGTCCTGCTGGTGGCCGGGCAGCCCCGTGGGAGGCCCACGGCTGGGCTCCCCCGGGAGCAGGACAGAGCCACTGTGCCACCTCTGCGGGCTGCAGCATCCCGACCTGTGCTGAGTACCACAGCCCAAAGCCCTCCTCTCACAACCGCCTTTCCCCAGTACTCCTGCCCTGCGACTGTCCTGCACACTCCGACATGGCCATGCAAACCAGCTGTGGAGGACAGCAAGGTGGTGGGTCAGGCGGAGGGACGGGCAGCGATTTGCTTCACCGCTGTTTGTTTATAAAATGCGAGGGGCACAGGTCTGAGCGCCTCCCTGGCTCGCATCACTTACGGTGCTTGTCTGCCAGGGCTCTACTCATATAAACACACATATGCTCAGCTTTAAAGCACACGAAAGGCCGAGCTCTGCTGATGCCAAGAAGGGGCTCTGAGGCTCTGTGCAAGCTCCGGTAATGTGCAAGCTTATCCCATCCTGAGAGCAGAACCAATAAACATATAGCGGCCTACCTAATGCAGGGGAAGAAATGCTGTTAAATCAGTGTCTTACAACAGCTTAGCTAACTCCTTCTCAAGTTACTCAGGCAGCGGGTGTCACACATCTCCCGCGGTTGGGATGCTGCTGACCTTTGGACAGTCTCTCTGGGGTCTGACCCGTCTTCATCCGAAGCCGCTCTTCCTATGTGGTTGGCCAAGAGGAGCTCAGGAGCACCTCCGTTTGGAGGTGAAGCCCTGACTTACACACTCCTGTTTCTCCCTCTGCTCTCTTTCAGCAAGCCCCCAAAAAAGACCTTGAACTCCTGTTGGAGCTTTTATCCCACTGGGAGCCATACTGCTGGCAGATGTTTGCTGTGATACAGGACACGACAGTTTTTATTAGTTGTCAGCTGGAACACAATATTTTAGGGTCTTTAGGTTAAAATGGAAAAGCAAAGCTTGCACGCATGCCTGTGCCGGCAGCACAACCCGCTTCCCTGCCCAGCACCTCCATAACCCTTTTTGCACAGGAACCCAGGCTCCTCTCACCATCACACCTCGGCTCCTCACCCCGGCCAGGCTGCTTTCACCCATCCCACGTCCTGGGACGTGCACTGTGTCCCTGCGGTGACACCATCCGTATGGTTGGTATGTTCTTAACACCAAACCCAGACCCCCTGGGTCTGGGCACCTTTCGTTTCTGCCCCTCTTGCTGGACATGCTTTAAACCCATCACCCCAACAAATGGCAACACGAAGGAAAAAGCAAGCAAGGTCACGCATACTTTTCCTGTGAAGACTAAAGGGAGTTTCCTACTTCTTCCAGGGTGGGAAACCACCACAGCTTTTCAGGCTATTGCACATCAATGTTACCAAATCCTAGAGAATTATAAGAGAAAACCTAAATGTCTGCAGCGCAGTGCTTCGCTCGCACTACTGATGGAAGTAGCCAAACATCTGAGAGGGTTCCTCACCTTCCCAGAGCTGCCTGGTGGAAGCCAGAGAGCAGAACCTGTTGAATTGTGCTGTCTCCTGTGCGGGAGCAGGCAGAGATGGTTTGTGCCTGGCTTGGTGCTACTGGAGAACCTGGAAAGCTCACATGAGATGGGTTTGCCAATTAGCCAGCTAAACAATTTGTCTCTGTCACGACACGGACCTCTGGGATGATGAGGCACAACATGACGGGATGGAGGCAGAGATGCTGCCTCCTCGAGGTTCCTGCACGAGCAGCGTCTCACCTTGTAGACCAGCACGGGACACTTGGCAAGTGCTTGCTTTGCTGGTGCACATGCTGGTGCCTGCCTGGCTGATGGATCCCCACCTTGTCCTCTCCCCCTCCGTTTCCATTGCCCCTCAAGTATTGAAGTTCAAGTCTCTCAGAACGGGGAAGAGTGCTCCAGACATGAAAGGTATTTCTGGGCATCACAGGAAGATGTGATTAATCTCAATTACATGGTTGAACACTGAATAATCTGGAGCAGCAGATTGGGTTACGCTTCCTCCTTTCTGTGGCTCTTGGAGGGGGTTTTCCAGCCTGAGGAGACATTTGAAAGATGTTTTGACTACTGAAGTGCCAAACTTAACCCCAGTGTAATTGGACTTGTGGTGAAACATGTATGTTGTTTTTTGCTTCCTGAGCCCTCCGGACAGCCTGACGTTTACGCAGCTGCCACCTCTTTACCATTTGCCGTGCATGACAGATCTCACCCCAGCACGCTCTTCCCAAGGTCATTGCTCAAAAAAAAAGAAAAAAAAAAAGCCAACAGAGGTTGGTGCTTGCAAACCCAGAGGCAGCACAGCAGCCTGGGCAGGGGTGGAAAGGAACCGCTCCCCACCCAGCTGCCAGGCTTCCCACTGCCGTGCCGTGGTCTTCCTCCTCCTAGCCCAGACCCTTGAGTCCTGCCAGGCTCTGCAGGGCTCCCACCGCCGCTGCCCGCAGCCTTCCCGCAGCTCCGCGGCTGGGCAGCCGAGCATCCCCCGGACCTGGCGTTCATCGGGGTCTAAGTGCATGAAAATCTCTCCTCCTCTAAGTGCTGCTGTGATGTCGGGGTGGATCAGACCCAGCACAAGCTGTAACATAAGCAGGATTTGAGCGTCGGTCCCCGGAGGAAAGCAGTGGCTGTGGAGCGCAGTGATGAGTGTGGTGTACGAGCCCAGACAGATTGATAGATTTCATCCAACAGGCCTCTCGGATCCTCCTCATTATTTAACAGCGTCTTTTCCCCAGACTAGAAAGCTGTTACTGATATTCTGTGGGGACTAATAATAACATAATCTCAATTTTTGATGGACTAAACATATACAGCATGTTCTGAGGTTCACTCCAGAGAGATCCCTCACCCCACCCTCTGCTGCGATGCCACAGTGCCCTTTGGGGTGCAACAACGGCACACGGTTTTCAGTGACGCTATTAGACGTCCTATTATTTTTGGATAGGAAGTTAAAAATAAATACATTCCCAGGGGAAGCTGCAGAGGGATTGAGTGAGGCCAGGGTGTAATTACCTGAGCTGGAACGGAGCCAGGATCTAACTTGTATTGCAAATTCTTTGCATTACTTTAGATACTTGCTAACGAAGTGATTACAAAAACCATATTTATAGAAGATTAGGAGGTATGTAATAGATACACATACGTAATTAGCCATAATAGATCTGCATTGATTACATTGCTGTTAATCCTCCTCTAAATATGTGCACATTAATTAGTCGGCATTTAACACATACGCAATTATTTTAAGAACAGAAACAGTTTGGTGGGTGCAGCAGACAACAGGGTATTTATTAATCTTTTAGTACTTATTTTTCCCTTTGCAGCAGCACCTACATCAGGCTGGACCTTGTACAAAGAACAAAAAGCATCCGAGTCCAAAGGCCTATAGCATCCAGCTTCCCGCATGGAGATAAACACTTACAAGTGCGTATGAAGGATCTTGCCAAAATATTATTTTTGATCCATAAAATATTTTCCCGTTACTATGTAACAAAGCAGCATGCCAGACTCGGAGTGTGACACTGCTTCTTTTCCCTTAATAGCTGCGGGGGTGTTCAGCTCCAGCATCCCCAGCACCGCACGTGCCTCACTGTGCACGCTTGCAGGGGGGGGTGAGCTCCCCGGTCCTGGTGCTCCTGCCGGGGGCCGACAGCAGCGGGTGGCTGGAGGATTGTGGCTGAGCGTGGGATGGGAACAACTTGCCGGGCATGAAATCTCAGTGGTCTCGCGGGGGGGAGCCTGCGGGACACCTGCTGACCAATGCTCATCTGGGTCTCACTTTCAGGAGTCTTGAAATTGGTTCAGCAGTTTCCCAGCTGGAAAACATGGGGCAGCAAGCATGCAAACGCAGGCTCTGAAGTGCTTCCTCCATCACGATGGTCCAACTCCCACCAGGACTTGAAGATGACTATCTGTAATCGTGATGCTGAAGCAATAGCCCCCAAGAGTCACCGGGCACCGGGGTCCACTTCTCATGAGCTGTTTATGTATGAGATGCCCCACAGCCTCCCAAAATGAAGTCCACTCAGCCATCTGGCAAGCGGAAACACCTCTCCTGTCTTCATCCCTTTCTGCCCTTCATCTTCCTTTAATTCCTTCTCTCTCTCTCCAAACAGAAAGAGCAGTAAATATGCCGTCGCGCCCCCTCCCCGAGCCGTGCCGCTCCCCAGAGCCCCGTGTCCCCTCTCCTCTCCATCACCATTCCCATGCCCGCAAGGCAGCAGCAGAGGAGGCAGTCCCACCTTTGGCAATCCCACCTCTGGCAGCCCCTGCCAAGCCAGAGCATCCCCTCCGGTGGAGAAGAGATTCGGTTAATTTTGGGCGACAAGTGTCCATGAGTATCCTGCCTCCCCAGAAACCCCAACCTGCCGGGTGGCAAAAAAGCGCTGGGTCGAAAGGGCAGAAAGTGGTGCAGGGAGAAGCGGGCTGAGGGGCTGGAGGCGCCGAGGGAAGCCGCAGGACCATCAGGTGCTCCAGCCTAGCCCTGGGTGGGCTCGCACCCGCGGCCATGGGACGTGGTCCTTCTCCAGCGACAGGGAGGTGGAGCTGGCCGGGGCGCTTCCCACCCAGCCTCCAGCACGCTTCTGGTGCCGGGGCAATGTACTGCCTAGGAAATCATTGTCATTAGCAACCCTGGTGATGCTTGATTGCTAAAGCAGCTTGCCTCCTGAAGTTGATCGCTTGGTGCACAGAACGCATGAATCATAGCACAGATCCTGTTTCATACAACGTAAAAAACCCTCTACAAATCCAGCAATTAGCCTCCAATTTGCTTTCTCCATTAATGGGAAATGGGGTCTCTCCGGGACGCTCTGACGAGACCCTGTTTTCTTCATCAGTTCAAAACCTTTCCCTCTTATTTATTTTTTCACCCTTCCCCCGAATGTATTTCCCACTGCAAAAACATTTTTCAGATCTTTACAATTATTTATTCCACCTTTTTCTGTCACATCTTTGCAGAAATAAACGTCTCTGTTGGGAGCAGGGAGGGAGATGAGCAGCGAGGCAGGGGCTGGCAGCGGCTCCAGCCTCTCCTCCCGCAGCTGATGCGCTGGGTCAGGCAGTGGGGTCCCATCGGGCCGTGCGGGGTCAGTGGTCCAGGGGGGGGCCCCGAGGCACCCACAGAGCTCAGACCAATTAGGAACTTCTGACCTGGGGGGAAAAAGGGAAAAGAAAGAGCTGAGATGGCTGGGCTCATCTTTTTTTCTTCTCCCCTCGTTCCTCATCTTCCTTTTAATGGCAAGCCCCTGGGGTCTCGTCGGCATCCTTCAAAATGGAAATCCTTCCCTGCCCCTTATGGCAATGCGTGAATGTCACAGAGCGGATGAAAGGGAGCAAAAGGCAACACGTTTCCCGACGGCGCTGGGCATCGCAGGGGGTACCGAGCTGACGGGAGGACGGAGACATCAAGGAGGGATGTGTTCAGGGGTAACCTGATGGGTTTTCCCTTCTCCGCACTGGGGAGCGGCTGGAAAGAACAGAATTGAAGGAGAGACGCCAGAACCGTGACATTTTGAAGGACTCGTAGGCAGCATCACCCATGTAGGCACAAGGCTTTGCAAACTCAGGAGATAGAGTGCCAGCTAGAGCCGGGGCTGCCGCTCAGCACCAAACTGAAAGGATGTGTTAACATTTTCGGTGGCCTTTACATCTTTGCTTAAAATAAGCCTGTGCTTGCTTGCCTGTGTCAGCTGCAGACCCCGCCAGAGACCCGTCTCCCCCACAGCTCTGCTGCAGCCTGGCCGTCAGCTCGACACTGGGGGCCTCCTCCCGCTGCGATGGCTAAGCACACCGCTCAAAAGCAAATTTGGGACCATCCCAGAAAAGGGACAATCCACACGCTTTAGAAAAGCCCCCTGATTTCACGTGCTGGGGACGCTGCCACGCCGTGGGGCTCTGCAGGCACATCCAGTTATGGTAAAAGATGATGTGCCTGTTTTTAGGCTGGGCTAAACCCCAGGGGAAATAGCTTAGCTTCATACCCACTGAACAATGCTATGGAAAATAGAAACAGCTTTTTAAAGAAATCTTCTTGTGTTTTCCCTCTTTATTCTGCTGCTCTGCAGGGGGCTCCGGGGATGGGAGGGGGGGATGCGTTTCAGCCTCGATGGTCAGTTTGGCATTGCGTTTGCAATCAATCAGGTTCACTTCTTCTGGCCTGATTGTACGTTACGGCGGTCGGCTGGTGCCGCAGCACCGCAGGACGAGCACCTCTCTAAATGCTGCTCAGAAAGAAAGAAAAAATCCCTCGGTAAAGAAATTACTTGCAAGCAGTAAGGGGCAACCGGGCCCATCGGTATCTTTTGTGTGTATGAAATTCTCCCCTGGAAATGTTATTAGAATACCACAGTTTAAAGGGCTTGGGAAATCAAACTATTTGTGGGTAATTCTGGGAGCAGACAGATGCTTTTGTCAGAAGCTTGACTCCTGGACAGTTTAAAATCTGTTGGTCACACATTCCTGCCCCCGGCCGGAGGTCTGAGTGCCGGCAGGAGCTGCAGGGACTCAGAGAAGCCAAGGGGACGGAGGGCTGCCGGGCTTTGGGCTTGCTCACAGCACTGGGCTAACGGTGGGGTGGGGACACGCTTGAAAAGAAAATGCCAGTTCATCGAAACTGAAATATTTCATTAAAATATTTTAGCTTGGGAAAGCTTCTGCCAGCAGGCTCCCACCCGCCTCTCGCAACCTGCTCGCTTTTTCCTTGGTGCCTTGCAAGCCGATGTCCCTGCCCAGGGCTCCAGAGGGACGGCTCCTCGGGTGTCCCAGTGCCCTCCCATGCACCCAGCTCCAGCACTGGAGCCAAGGGGTTGAGGGGTTGTCTGGGAGCCCGACACCTCCGGGACCTCGGACCTGCTCAAGGGTATTCTTTCTGCTGGCCATTTCAGAAAGGGCTGATTTCAGCCTGGCACCCATGGCAAGAAGCTCAGTTCTGGCTTGCATCATTTCTCTGTATCACCTTCCAGCCGGGAGCTACCTGAGGAGCTCTGCGCTCTTCCCAGCCCCAGGTCTGCTCTTCGTTTCTACAGCTGATGCCAGAAAAGCCTCTTCAGGCTCTTGGCTGGCTCCCGTTTCCCAACGCTGCAATTCCCCAGGTCGCTGTCGATGCCCGGCATGAAGGGCTGGTGCACAGTCGAGCAGATTCTGTGTGGAGCTCAGCTGCCTCGCTGTGAGTCATGCTGCAGGCATGGCACGGCATGGCATGGCACTGCACGGCACAGCCCTCCTGCCAGGCAGCTGCCTGTGCACCCGGAGGAATTCACCGAAATTAGAGTCTGCCACCTCCTAAGGGGTTCAAGCGTGTGCAGCAATTATCTCCTAAACCACCCATCCCACCTTCCACTTAAAATACCCAGAGGCAGTGGTTCGCAGTGAGGGCTAATGAGTGGATTATTGCAGCATTTTAAAACTCAGCTGTTTTGTAAATTTGGATTTTCCTGTGGAACCAAGAAGACTTTCAAAAAACAAAAGCCCTTCACTCCTTCCTCCATCTCTTAGCAGTCTCCCTAACAGCTAGCACAGCCATGTTTAAGGTCTCATTTTTCAAATTCTCGTATCTCAAAGACATCGCTCTCAATTAACATCAAGCCTCTCCCTCCTGCTCCAGTTCTCCAGCGTCAAGGAGCTACACATCCCGAGTCACACCGGAGTGCAGAGCTGGGCTGTCAGTGCTGTCCTTACAGAAATCGCTGGGCAGGAGGAGTGGCTGGGCTCAGAGGGGAGCACCGGGCACACGTTTGTCCCCCGTGCAGGTGCCATGGCTCCATAGCCCGGTCTGGCTCTGTCCCTATGTCCTTCCTCTCTGTGGTGGCCCTGATTCAGCAAAACACTGAAAATGGGAGCGTGGATGGAGTGCCAGGCGGATGCCTCCCCATCCATACCCTTCTCCCTGTGCAATACAGTATGGCAAATCCAGGCATTTCTGAATGGCTAGAAATCCTGGTTTGCAGCCCTGTTTTCCTTTCCCCCATGCCTTGGACCTGCTTAGGCTGAGCAATTTTGCTGGAGAGCAGCAGCACGGGAGGCTGGAGGAGCATGGAGACACGGGGCTGGCCCCGTGCACACCCCAAATCTCGCTCTGCCGCCACGGGGATGGGCAAACCGGCCCTTGGGTCTCCTGCAAGCTCCAAAGCAAGGACCCAAGAGCATGGTTGGGTTAATGCTTCCTTTCAGCATCTTCTCCTCCCCCTTAAATCATCACTCCAGTTAAGGTCAGATGGCTGTCCCCTTCTCCCAGAGCAGCCTGTGAGCACCCACTGCAGAGCATCAGCCTGGGACACGGAGGCAACAGTGGGGTTAAGGGCTGAGCCTGACCCACCCCCCGGCCAGCTGTGCCCCACGAGCTCCCACCCCACCGGCATCAGCAGCACCTGCTTTTCCTCCTGCACACCCCAGTCTGGCCCCGGGGCTTGCGAAGAGCTGGAGAATGTGGTGGCCCAGACCCCATCACAAACCCTTCACCCCCGTCCCAGCAAGTGTGCTGGGATTTCACCCCTGACCCTCCCTGGTCAAAGGCCCTTTTGGAGAGAAATGCAAAACCCCTCACCGTATGTATGGATCTGTCCTGGCTTAGCAGTTTTTCCAGTCATCTTTTGCTGGAAATGGGAATGGAAAAGCTCAAGCATCTTCCCCCAAAGGGAGCCAATATCTTCTCCTACATTCTTGTATTTCTTTCTGCTGTTGCACTCAATGCCCAAGTATTTCTAGCTATCATAATCCCCCGAGGACATCCAGCCTGCCCTTTTCTTTCTAGACAGCTCTCGATAGAAGGTGGTATGGCTTTACTGCTTCATACCTCCACCCAGACACAGGCCTGGGAAGGACCAGCCTCCACGGTCACCAGTTCCCATGACCAACAGAGTTCTTGCAGGTCCCTGCCCCCCATCCAGGAGTATCTTTCAGATAGGGTTAGCTATGACATTGTCCCAAAACTTTCCATGGGCCAGGTGAAACCCAATTATTTATTGCACAGGCCTCAAGCATTCAAAAAAGCAACCAACGCAGGTTCTCCGAGGAGAGCCCTGCTGCAGGGAAGGTTATGGAGACTCAATTTTCTGCTGCTGGCGGTATCTCTCTCCCTCTCCATCCTCCCAGCACTGAGGTGCAGGCTGCTTCCCCCTACCCGCGCTGTGGGGAGCATCACTGCAGGGAGCATCCATCCCTGGGGCTGGGCACCCCCAGCCACCGCTCCCAAGAGCCTCCAGCCTCGCCGGAATCTCATCCCAGCCTTCCTCCGCCAGGAAAGTGCTTCCTACGCGCTTCCCCAGGGAGTGCTCCCTCTTCTTCTCATCCTGAAGGCTGTCTAGGTAAACAGGCAGACTTGATAAATATTTTGGGGCTTATTAAAAAAAATAAACCCAAGGACAGTTTTGTTTTTATCAACACTACCTTTCTTTTTTTTAACCAAAATAACGTTCTGAAAATTAATTTTTAAAATTTCTTTCTCTTTGCAATGCAACTTGTGAAACAGAAGAACACCACCATCCCTAACATGCTGGAAGAGTTGGGTTTTTTTCAGCTTAGTCTGTTTTTCCAGACCAAGGGTGCAGGAGGCGTGAGGAGAGGAGCCTAACATCCAGCAAGAAGAGAGCAGAAGAGGGACCTGACTGTTGGAAAAGTGGAATCAACACAGCTCAGCCCTGAAGGACCTTAAAATTTCAGGCAAGCAGGTTGCTGTTAGGCAGGAGAAATATTAAAAGGCAAGACAGGTTCGAATAGCTGACACTTCTTAGCCAATTACTATTAAACTGCGTGTTGGCACTGGTGGTGGGTGAGCTGATGAAAACATGCTGGTCTGGTTGGTACCTCCTGGCTGCGCTGAGTAACCGGAGCCCCGTTGCTCTTCCCGCGGCAAACCTCCTCGACAGGCTCCAGTGAAAAGAACTGATTATTTTCCTCCCTAAATTCTTGCGACTGTAATTTTCTTTGCGACAAGCTCCAGTGAAAAGAACCGATTATTTTCCTCCCTAAATTCTCGCGACTGTAATTTTCTTTGCCTCCTGTCCAAAGTGGTTCCTGCGCGGCGTTAACGTGATGGACGGCAGCTGTATTTCACCTGGCTCTCCTTGTGTGCGAGGGCCCGGGGTTTGTCAGGTCTGTCGCATGCTTTGAAATACAATCCTCGGGAACCAAACTAGGAAAGCTTACGGTTGTTTCCCATTCCTTTTCTCACCCAAATATGTACAATCTCATCAACATTACACTGCAGCTGGTTGAGAAATTTCCAAGAGCGCCTTGTTTTGTTTTGGTTTTTGTCAGAAAATGTTGAGCTGTCAAAACCGAGGATTTGTGTCGAAATGTAATCGTTTTGACGAAACTGTCATCGGGGGAAGTCTCTCAGCTCCAGGACGGAAAGTCTGATCAAAACCAGACGGATTGAGGGAGACAACTCGACCCTGAGACAGTTCGCAGCACGGCATGGAGATGCAGGCACGGGGCAGCCGGCGATGCTGCAGCCCGGGGACAGGGGGTGTCCCCCACCGGAGGACGGAGCAGGGCGCTCCTCCCCTCCTGCCCCTCCGCCTCCCCTTTGCATGAATGTTGTGGGGAATAGCGTGAAACTGGAGTGCACCACAAAGCTGAGCCCCCCTGGGTGTCACAGCAGACACCCAAAGAGCAATTGAAGATTTCTCTTGCTCTCCTGTTTCCAGGCAGTCTTGGCTGTCTCTAGCCAGGCAGACCTAAAAAGTTACTCGGGAAGGAAAACTGCCCTCCCCTCCAGCGGGGTTTTTAAGGCAGGGCCTGGGCGAGTCTTGCTGATCTCCTTCTCCACCTGGCTCCATCCAGAGCCCTTTGGGCACAGCAGGGCTTGCAGGGCTGATGTGCTGAGGACGGGGCACCGGTGCACTGCCGGCCACAGGCGTTTCGCTGAGAACCGGCGCCGGGACGGCCGCTGCCGGGGCTTTGCCACGTCGCACTGGTCTGCTGCTCTCTCAGGAAATGAATTGCAAAATATTTTGTAAACAATAACATTTGGTCTTCAAACTAGCACCTGCGTAAACAGAAATGAAGTGAGTGCATCCTCTGTTATGCTTTGGCAAGGCATCCAGAGCCTGGGAAGGACAGAGGCGAATGCCAAGCACCAGCTGCCTGTAGCCCAAGTTTGGGGGGGAAGTTAGCCAGTTGTCCCTGCTCCCCAGCAGTGCCAGGCATGCTTGGGGGGGGGATGCTGCACAGGTTTGCATTTCAGGATCACTCTGCTCCAGTCCTGGGAAGTTCCCACCTCTGGAGGCTTCCCACAGCAAACTGGGCCAGACAACATCTCTGTCCCTCCACTGCTCCTCTTCCTCTGGGAATGGAAAGAGGCCCATTAAGCTGCTCTACAATTTGGGAGGTGGGGCAGAAAAGGAGTAAAGAGAATAACCTATTTGTCCCTCCAGATCTCTGGTTTCCTTGTGCCAGGCCCAGGCTCACCTGCAGCCCACGTCAGCTGCTCGGTCCCACGAAGCTGAGAGGATGCCCAGAGCGAGGAACGCGTTTCGTCTAATACTCAGGAACAGCCAGTGCGTAATGGCTTTGCTCTCACAAACACTCCCAAAAGAAATGTAAATGGAAGTAAACTCCAATCCAAACCAAAAAATTTTAACCTTGCCCCTGAAATCCCTGCTGAACTGGTGAGTGTGGGGTCTCCCAAGGTGCTATGCTCAGCCGTCTGTGTGGATGGAGACTGCAGATCTCCTTCAGCATTGCCCACCCCTCCGTCTGCCCAAGTCCCATCCCAGGTGGGACACAGGGACAGCAGAGCTCCATCCAGCCGCACAGGCTCTGGGCATCTTCCTGGACGCGGCATCTCTGCTTTTCCCCCGTGATCTCAGTGCCATCCTTTTACCTCTCCTTCTGGAGCCTTGGTCAGGGCGATACCAGCAGTCACTCTCCGATGGCGGGCATAACCACGAGCCAGCGCGAAGGGTGAATATCCACGGAGAGGTGTTGGTTCAGCTCAGCACGTGCCGGATCCTCCCCACGGCAGCAGGACCCGCCGATTGTGTATTCCAGTGCACGACGCCCCGTCTGAGCGATCTGCCAGACAAGGACATTAGCAATGAAAGAGACAATTGGCTTTACATTCGCTCTGTCTCAGTTTCACCATCTGTAACCTGGGGTTAATGATGTCTACTTCAGGAAAGTGCTTTAAGATCTTTGGATGAAAAAATGTGTGCAAATGCAAATTGTTCTGCTTATGACACGAGGAGGTTTATGGCCTGCACGGCTCTTAATAATGCATTAATTATGCTTACAGTATTAAAAGTGTTCTGTGATTAAGCAAATAATTACAGAAATAGATGAGTAAATGGGGCACTGGGTGCAATGCTGGTTACTGAGCTTATCCCGCTCTACACATTACAAGACTGTGTTTTCAGTTGCTCACGGCTTTGCCAAACTTTAATTGTTTACGATGAAATTTTCTCTGCCGGTGTCTGCCTCAAGCTAAATCGTTCTGGGGAGTTTCAGCCAAAATGGTTAATCCGTTCCCAAGAATGAAGCTCGTGCAAAAGATATGCTGAATTCTGGCAACCGTTTCTTTAAAACGCTCTCGTTCTTCATTAGGTCTCTTTACAGCAGGAGCTGCAAGAGTGGGAGGGCGTCTTTGTGCCTGGGATGTGCCCTTCATGTCCTGCCTGGAAAACACGACCGAGCTTGGCCACGTGCTGAGCCTCGAGCAATGACAGCTTGCACTTCGCCCATGAAAATTTGCTGTATCTTTGCCATTAAAATGCTGTATCCTGATCAGGATGGAGGTTATGAAGCAGGAAAAGGAAGGATGGGCTTGGGATTCAGGCACTCGAGCACTCCTTTGGGGACTGGTCCACGGCTCAGACCGCGATGCCGGCTGGTCTCCCCAGCCATGATTTTCACCAGTGCACATAACTTCACACATGCGCCTTATTTCTTGGATATTCAAATCTGAGATCACGGGAGTTGATTTCAGAAATGCTAAACATTCATGGCTCCAAAGAAAGCCATCAGGAGCTGTGCTTTGAACATAGAGAGTATTATATAAAAGGCCAAGTACCATCAAAAAAATCAGCTGCCTTAAATTGGGCACTCAAAATTGCTGATTCTTTTAATCTTGTGATATCTGTGCTTCAGCTCTCAGTAAGCAAGTGGGAGAGCTGGCAGGCACTCCCATCGGTTGTGGAAATAATCATGCTTCACAGAAGTGAAGGCAGTGGTGGGGCAGGAACAGGCGCTGAAGGAAAGCCCAGGGAGGAGTGACTAAACACAGCTTCAGAGCAGGTTTAGGTTTTGCTGTTGTTTTGCTGGAATACGTCCACCCATGAGCACTGACAAGCCAAAGTGGGAAATAGCAGCTTGTCACTGGAGGTGCGTGCATGCCCTGCCCTGAACAAGAGACGTCGCATAAAACCCCCCACACCTGTGTGATCCTGTCATTACAGCTTGGGACTCACTATACGCCTGCAAGGCGGGTGGGGAAGAGAGGATCTTACATAAAAGACAACTTCAGTCTGTCTTTTCCTAACTTTTGAGTTCTTGCCACCATAACGATTCTCCTGCGGTGTTGCTCATGTGTGAGAAGTGCTGCATAATTTACCTTGCCAAGGCATGGCATGCATTCAGCGCTCTTCCCAGCCCACTTATCTCCACCTCGTCCTACTGTCGAAGGACACTTCGACGCTTGCTTTCTGTGGTATTTAATGGTCAGAAACTCCTGTGTACGTAACAGCATTTCTCGTGCCCTGCCACTGAAAGTGTTATCAGTTTCGGTAGCTCTCCATGCCAGGAAGCTGTCAGCACGGTTGTAATCGCTATGTTCATGAAATATCCTCCAAGGCATCCGCCTACATTTTAACTTATCTTTTTTTTTTTTCAGCAGCATTTTCTTTTTGACCAAAAAAGTCATGTTTTGGACAAAAATATGGCAGTTGCATTATCTGCCTCTCCTAGCAGTTTGGTTCTCCCCTCTCTCCAGGTGTCTCCGTTTTCTCTGCTGTGTCACATCAGAGTATGAACGCCCAGCTAATGTTTA
The DNA here is from genome assembly GCF_965638725.1 of Aptenodytes patagonicus. Taxonomy (NCBI): domain Eukaryota; kingdom Metazoa; phylum Chordata; class Aves; order Sphenisciformes; family Spheniscidae; genus Aptenodytes; species Aptenodytes patagonicus. The sequence continues at coordinate 10,769,528 of NC_134957.1, read as the reverse complement.
ATGTTTGTCACACACACGCTCTGGGAATGTTTTTGACACTGTTTATGACATGACATCCTGAATATAACACACATTCGTTACCTGTGCTCTCGCTGTCTCACTGGAAGCAACCAACCAGAGCAGCAAACGAGGGGACATGGTTCAAGATGTCCCAGCTGGGGACACGGGCAGGAGGCTCCCACCCCTCCTCTCTTCCAGCCTGGGAAGCCACCTCCCGAGGATGCTGCGAGGGATGTCTGGCACCTTCTGCATCCCCCCAGGTCTGCTTCGCTCACACCTGGAAAAACCAGACCCAGTGCTTTGGAACGGGTAATCAAACTCCATCAAATAACGCCGCGGTTCCAGCTAGCCTTTCAAAGGCGGTCAGCTGCGGACTTGCAATTTCTACTGGAATAATTCCATCCCATCCCACCAATGTTTTGCCATTTTTTTAGTATATCTTTTGTTCAAATGCTTATTTTAAAGAAATAAAATAATTATTACATCTCATTAAAACAGCACAAGTTTCCGCCAGCACGTGGGGTGCTGTATTTGCAAGCAGGATTGCATGGTCCATAGCTGACTCCATGTATATGGCCCTACATTTCACATACGAGGTATCTACAAATGCAGTTGGGGTTTCTTAGTCATTATTTTATTTCTTGAGATTGTTCTGCTGCTTTAAGTTGTTACGTTACAACCAGCCTGCAAATTAGTCCCATTAGTGATGTCTGTGACTTTCCTCCCTTTGTGCTTTGGTCACCGCATTCTCATGCCATTATTTTGGCCACCAAAGAGAATACTTTCCTACCAGCTGGGAATTGGGAGCAATTTGGGATTAACTGACTAGTTCTGGAGAGCATTTCTGGTCAAATGTATTGCACCAGAAATCTGCAAAGTTCATCTTCCACCAAAAATTCCAGTTAACAACCTCCCCAAAGCACTCATAGGAGTATTCGTGAAAAAACAAAGCAAAATAAAAGCCTCCTAAATGCTTTCAGGGGGCCTGATCCAATGCTTAAGGAAGTCATGGAGAGTCTTTCTTTTGACTTCAAATGAATTTGGTCAGCTCCAGCAAGAATTTGAGAGTTTTATTCATTAAATAATTTTTGAAGGTTTCTCCCAGATTTAGCCATGCACAAATGGCTTCAGCATCTGCAATGATCAAGTCAGCAATTATATTTTTTTTTAAGCATTCAGGTCAGCCATTAAAATACCAATTGAGAATATTTTTGCAAGGGTTTTATTCTCACACCAAGCTAGCAGTCAAGCTGGCACTTCTCCTTTCATCTTCACCCCCCTATTACCTCAATATAGTGTGTCCATCAGTTTGCTTTTATTTATTTTTTCCAGGCTATTTTAGACAATCTGCTGAAGAAATCTCACTCAGCAATGAGTGTTGACCTTGAGCCGCTCCTTTTCTTTCTCTCTCCTTTATTTAAGAATGTGCAATGAATTAAGACATCACTTATATCCGCACTCTTTGCAGGCAACAACAGCTCTCCAATCGAGCATGAATGGCAGGTCTGCGGGCAGCGCTGTCCTGGAAATGTGATATTATGGAAACGAGAGGTGACCTGCTTACAGACAAAACAATGTGATGGGAAGAATCCTGCCTCCGAAATGGGACATGACTGCCGCCTCCCCAAGGGGCCGTGCCGCTCACTGCTCATCAGAGGCCCTTGACAGGCAGAGAGGGAGGACACAGGAGCAGAGAGATCCCAGCAGAAGCGACGGTGCAAGCATCCCGCTGAGCTGTGCGGGATCTGGGACCCGAGCCGGGGCTGCCCTGCACCCCGGGGCATCGCTGGGATGTGCTGAGCAGCCTCCATGCTGCAGGGCACAGCAGCACCGTCCTGCTGGTGCTGTGGCCACGTGCAGCACCTGTGTCTGGGGAGAGCCATCAGGGTCGGCACAGACCACTCCACCTTTGCTCGGCCAGGCTAACCACAGCTTGTCCCCTACTTTCCTCCCCAAGACCACCGTCCTGCCCTTCCCTGCTTCCCTCCCAAGGTGAGCACCAGCAAGCTGCTGGTGACCATAAGCCGTGAAACCTTTAATTGTCTCAAAACCCTTCTTCTCACGTAATTAAAACCCGGGCGGAGAGGTGCAGCATCACTCACGATGCTCCATCCCAGACAGCAACTGAGCCATGGCAGACAGCACGGCGGGACAGCTGCACGGGACCCCGCCATCACCAGCACGTCCCACACCATTAACGACCAGGAGTTACCAGGAACAGCTCGGGAATGAGCCTGGGATCGTGGGAAGCTGCTCAGCCGCGGCTGAGACCCGCGAGCCTGGCCGGCCACCCCGGCGCCGCGCTGCCAGCCACCACCACGGCACGTCGCAGCCCTGCACCGAGGGGAGGGGAGATTTGTGTTTAATCACATTTGGAAAGGAGAGGAAGGGAAATTCCTCAAATCTCTCTCTTTTTTCAAACCTTTCTATACCCAAGTCTCAGAGGTAACAAGGAATTAGTACAAAACCATACCAAACAATAATAACCGCATTCAGTGTGCTTAGAAACTCATGGGAACTTGAGAAACAAAAGGAATCCATGGTATTACGCTCAGAAAGGCTCGTGCTGTCAGAGGCTTGCTGCATTTCTTCTCTCTCCTTCCAGTACTCGGCGTTAGGGGCTGTGCAGGGCCAGGGCTGCGGAGCAATGGGGAGGGAAGAAATGCGTCCCCGGGGATCCAGCCCGCAGTTTGCCACAGCCCCGTCCCAGCCCCGACGGAGCCCGGCAGCCCAGATGTGATCAATAAAGCGCAGAGCTGTGGACCCGGCTATCAGATCGCCCGGCTTTGATTTAAGGAGTTTCCCCGCCACCAGGGACAGAACACTTGGGATGTTTGCATGGAAACAGGATCTGTGTTTAAGTCATTAGGCCAAATTCACTGCAGGTGGAGGCAGAGGCAGCCCGACGGACGGGGCTGGGGTTGTGCCCACGCAGATGCTGCATCTGCTCCGTGCTGTGCTCCTGCACCCTGAGGCAGAGCCCTTCGGGGCTCCCTCTCTGCCTCCAGACCACGCAGGGCTCGCCAGCTCTGCTCCGTCTCACTCCAGCCTTAGGAGATGGCTACGCTTTAGGCTGTTCAGTGGAGGTGACCGGTTGTGGTGTCCTGGCACCCTTCCGTCCCAGCCACCACCTAGTCCTACACCTTCTGTACTTAATCACGACCCTACCCAACAACACCTAAGCGGTGTCACTCTTTCCATCTTCCCCCCTTCCCTCGTTATATGAAAATTGGAAGAAAACCTTGGTGCAACTCAAATCAAACCCTCCCAGGAGGAGCTATGGTTGTCCAAGGCTGGAACAAGCTTAACGGCGTGTGCCAGGTGCATTTGCTGGCTGCATCAGTGAGCTGATGCTCCACGAAGCGTCCCTCTCCCCACGGTTAGCTGGAGGGGATTTAGCACCTCTGATGCCACGTGCGGGGCTGGAAGTGGTGCGGGGGCCTCGGCACGTGGCTGTAGCTCCCGTCGCTCCCCAAACCCTCACGCCTTTTCATCTGCCTCTGTCCTCCATCCCGTCTTCCGAGTGGCCTTGAGCCTTCAAAGAGAGGGGGAGAACGGGGGAGAAAAATCCACAGAGATTACTTTTAAAAAATTTAAACAAAAATATCTGGTCTTAGCTGATGTTAAAATCGGAGCATTTCATTAAAAGGCTGCAGGGCTTTTAAAGACAAACTATAAGCAGAACCATGAATAATGCAGTTTCCATTCAGAACATGAAGATTTTAGCGCATCCATAATACATGGGGTCAACCTGGGAAGACGCTGCTAATGCACAGAAATGCAGGAGGCAGTGGCCTCGGCTCTCCTCCGAAAGGAAAACAAACGGAGAAGTTTTAGGAGCTCTCCCACTGGCTGGGCACTCTGGGGTACGGCTAGACTCTGAGGGATTTTTAAATCCTTTTTATTGGTGTCTTTCTCAACTAAAATAAACTTGGTAATCTCATTATGAGATTGGGGGCTGATCCAAGAGTGCTGGATATGGCCCATATAACTCTGTAAATAACTGTCATTAAAGCTGGCTCTGCACACTTAAGGCTATTAGTTGTCGGGGCAGAGGCAGCTCTGGATGTCCTGCCGTGCTGTGCCAGCTGCTGGCTTTGCTGCACGACCCGACTGCACTGCAAAGCCCTGTTTGCAGGGGAAAGCCGCGCTCGTCCGTGTGATGAGCTGGTGTCGCCCCTGCGGGTGCTGCGGCTGCCGGGTGAAATGCATTCCACGGGACGGGTGGGACCTGTGTGCATGGTGCAGGACGGCGGGTTTTAAGCGAGGCTTCCCCTGCTCCTGCGCCGAACTCACCCCGAGCCTCTCCAGCCACTCCAGCGAGCGCTGGATGGGGCCCTGCGCAAGAGTTTAATGTGTCTGTGTTGTGGGAAAGGAGCCAACATATAAACATCACACTCAGGAAAACACAATCTCTGCAGTAAGGAAAATTGATTCTCCTAACAGTTTTATTCACATAATGTTTGGTGGCTTTAGTAGAGTTCCCAAGTTATCTCCCTCCTCTGCTATTTAACGCTGCAGAGAGTATGTTCTCCAAGTATCTTATCTCCTTAATAGCCCTTCCTTTTTAGAGTGTATATATCACTGGAATCTTCTGCGGCTTTGGTTACCTTAAACGTGGGTTGCCGTTAAAAAAATGTCACCCTTTCAGAAAAAAGGCCGTGTAGAAGTTACTAATACCCATAAAATGACACTAGAGGAAAAATGGGGTTTCAGGGGCTTTTGTGGGACCAATGGGGAACAATCCATCCTCTGGATCAGGGTTTTATAAATCTGTTTTGGCTGAAGACCTGAATTACTATTTGCATATTTTTTCCAACAAAAGAGGGGAAGAAAATTAAGTTAAAAACCCCCATGATTTTGGTTTGGTACCTGTGCAATCTGTCAACAAGGACAAATTCCCCACTCTTAATCCACTTATACAAAAATGCTCTCTGCAGAATTATTTGGGGATGAAATTGGCAAAAAAGTCACTGGGGACTTTTTCTCCCCTGTTTTGCATCAAACCACTAGCTACTCTTCCTGCACGGTGTCAGCTGGTGGGGACCCAGCGGTGGCTGGAAATGCAGCCTCAGCACAGACGCACGCAGAGGGGATCCGTTCAGGAACCGCCCGAGCAGCCGTCGCACCGGCCGCACCGGCTCTGCGCCGATATCTCGGGATGTTTTATGGACTTCCCACCAGCCCCTTGGCACGAAAACCCTCGCTGGGAAGCCCTGACGGGTCCAGGTGGCTGCGAGGGGGCTTTGGCTCCCGGGGGCTCGGGAGACACGGTGGGGCCAGGTAGCTGGAGATGTCCAGAGTCCAGCTCTGGCTCCGCACTGTGGGAAAATGAGCTGGAACGCGTGGATCCTCCTTTACTCCACGGAGGGGAACAAGACAACACTTACCCCGGTCCGGCTGCTCATAGCCAGCGCAGGACTCGATGGGCTTTGGTCTGCTCTAACCCGCATCTCCCTTTTCTTCCCCAAAGACGTGGGGCTGTTTCCCGTTCCCGTGAAGGCAATTGCTCAGTCTGACACCTAGCTCTGCTCGGAAGAATTTCCTGATGTGGTGCTCATGTTTCCTCTTCCCTGTTGCCTTTCTCACACTTCACCTCTGCAGCTCTGCCTGCATCTGCTTTCCCTCCTTCCTTTCTCCCTCTTGGGCAGGTGGGGAAAACAGAAAGTGCCTGTGGACTGAGAGAAAATTTGCTATGGCAGACGTGGAGCTGATTTCATTCCTGGGGTAAACGTGGGAAAGGCTCCAGGGCTGTCCTGGGGAGGAATTTGGCCCACAGGGAAGAGGAGGCATGGGGAATACATTAGGAGGGTCACCCCACTGGCTACAAACAGGCTTTGTATTGTTACCAAATGTTTGTTAATCCAAAAATAGAATTTAAGAAATGTAGCAACTTTGCAAGAGGAATTCAGACAATCCAGGAAATCCAAAGGTAGCCCTGTGACCCTGAGAAAGTCCCAGGGTAGCCCGTGAGCCCCGAGTGCGGGGGGCATGAATCAGACTGACAGAGCAGCTTCAAGGAATGGAAACACGGGACTGTTCATATATCACCCGCTCCAGGGAAAGCGGAGGGGCAAAAGCCAGGAATAAATATCAAGTTGCCTCGAGAGCCTGACGTTTTTGGTAGGAACACAATAGCAGAGGCGGCCGCTGTGATTAGCTCCATGCTGGAGAGCCGGGGCAGGCAAAGAGGAGAGGACCGTGACACTTTGGGGTCTGGTGGACCCTTCTCTTGCCCCAGAGCACCCTTCATCCTTTGGTGAGTGCAGCAACCCTGTCCCCCTTTCTGGACGCTCCAGGCATGGTCACTGCCGCCTGTAATCACACCAAGACGTCACCTGAAGGGTATGCTGCAACCCACACGCAGTCCTCCTGTGTGCTGGTACAGACCATGGCTGGCTGGGAAGCGTCTGTGATGCTAAATGACTCCAGACAGGAACATGTTGCGTTGCATGAGCTCTGGGGACTTCATTTCTTGTCGAAAATGGGTTTCTTAAACCTGCCTGCACTTGGGCTGCTGGGGAGAGCTCTCGCCTCTGCAGCCTGGCTGGCACGAGGGTCCCTGCGTCCCACGATGGACACCGTGCGGGGTTCACCCCAGTTCACAGGCACCGCTCGCTGCATCACCAGCACGCGCGTGATAAAGCTTTAATGTGGACGAGGTATTTGTGCTCTAAAAGCAAAGATGAAAGCTGCTGCCAGTGGAGAGGGGAAACCACGCTCTCTGGGGAAAGAGAGAGCCGGGAGAGCAGCTCTGCCGGGCGCTGGGAAGGAACCCAGGGCAGAGGGGGAGGCCTGTGGTCTGGGCTCTGAGGTTTCCCACTGCCTTTGCTCAGACATCTTCTTGCCTTATGGTTTACATCAGCAATTTTTTTTTCCTGATGCCACAGCTGGAACTGGACCATGCCAGGTCCCGGGGACTCTCATGCGAGGGAGCCTCCGAAGGACAAAAAAGGTAGAGGCATCAACAGCAGCACCAAGAAAAGGGCGATCTCAGGATGGAGAGCCCACAGAAGACCAGGTCAATGTGGCTGCACTCATCTGCCGTCAGGAAAACCTATCTCCCATCGTGCAGAAGGCTGGCACTAAGCGCTGTGATATGGACTGCTGGCACTGAGGCCAGGGAGAGACTTTTGATGATGTCCTGAGGTTACCACTGTTCAAATGACAGGATGAGAGGACATGGTGGCCCCAGCTGGATTACCTGGGCATTTCCATCCTGCCAGAAAACCAGCACCGGACAGATCAATGCACGCTCATTAGATCGGCTCCAGGGTGCTGATCTAATGAGCGTGCATCAGTCTGTCCAGCCAGAAGGAGCACCAGCTTCAGGAACGGCGCTTGGACTGTCAATCCCTGGCAAATATTTAGGCTTAAGCTAGACTTGGGATTTCATCCCTTCACTGGGATGGGGTAGCTGCAGCGAATGTGGTCGTGGCCAGCGCTTTTCTCCTGATCTGTGGGATTTATACCTGGGGAACATCTTCAAGGTGGGATGCTGTGGGAGAGCTGCCTGTGGCGGAGGTCTCGGGGGGTCAGCAGCCGGTGTTTCCCATGCAGCCATGGGTTGATGGAGAGCTCCCATTATCTGAGTCCCGGGCACCAGGGAACTGCGTAATGGCAAGGCCCCCGAGATTATTTTCAGTGGAAAATGCCAGGCATTTAGCACTTTACTTGGGGGGGGGGGGGGAAGGAAAATAAAACAACTCTCCCCCATTAAAGCTGAGCATCTGCAGGGTGTACTGAAAACAGAACAAATGGCAATGAAAATCTCCCCCACCATAAGGGCAGGGCCTGGCTTGTCGACACTTACTTTAGATCGGAGCTGTGCTTTGGCAGGCGTGCCAGCGCCAAGCCCCGAAGCACTGACGAGGGGAGGGAGCACCGAGCTGCTGGGACTGGGCATCCGGGGGCTGCCCGGCTGCCCACAGGGACCCTGCCATGTGAACAGGCGGTCCCCGAGGGCTGGCAGGACAGCAGATACTGTCTGGATCCAGGGGTGGTTGGTGGTGAGCAAGACCACCCCCCAGGCAGCCCTCCGCAGAGCCAGCTGGTTCTTCCCACCGCCCTGTACGACCCTATGCGTGAGCACAACTGCACACCTATTCCCCATCCGACCCGTGCTTCCCTCGCTCTCCCATATGTAAAAGCAAAGCTCATTGCACGTGAACCCCACCAGCTAGGAAGTCAAATGAGACCCTCTGCCTTCCCCCCCTCCTCGCCCCCGGGAAAATCCACAGAAGTGGCCGAAATGAATGAAGAGGGAGTGAATGTGTAACAATTTGGAGAAGAATTACTCGGAGAGACTAAAATATCACTGGCACCCTGGTGGCTTTAATGCATTCTGCCTCTTGGCCCTGAATAAATAACAATGGAAAAGCAACCCCAGAGAAATATCAACCAGACAAAGTACATCAGCAGACCAGAGCGGGAGCTGAGGAACGTATTTAAACAGAGAAAACACTGAGAACACAAAAGCCACGTTGGATGCTGAAAGGGCAACTGATGGGTAGGTTAGGTGGGTTATAAGCTCTGGATTTTCATACTTTTTTCTTGTTTTCCCTAACACCCAATGGCCAGAAGCATCAAGGTTGCTGCTTCCCTAGTATTAATTGCACGCAGCAGGTAAGTATTGTTTTAGAGACATGGGCCACCACTTATTAACAGCTATTATAGAAATTAGAGTTGGCCAAAATACATCCATCAGCAATTTATGAGAGGTGCAAAATCCAGATTTGAAAAAAAAACCTGGCACGTTCTATTGATTTGTGTAATTTTTTCTTTATTTTGAACTCCCTCGCCCCTAAAGGAAAGCAATTGTACCTAACTAAGATGTTTCATTTTAATATTTTCTCCAAGAGAAAGCCTCTGACTTTTCAGTATGAATTTATTTTCATTTTAAAATTACATTCATCTAAATTTGTAGAGGGTTTTTTTGAGGAAATGCTTAAAAATCTTCCCCTTCTGCCATGAAGCACTGCAGCTGTGGGGCTACAAGGTGTCGTGTCCTGGCAGCGGGACTGGCCCCTGGCAGGGACTTCCAGAGTCAGCACCTCTGTGGTTTACCATCGTCCTTCCTCCCTGGCTTCATGCACGGGGAATCGCTGACGAGGTACAACCACCCCCCTTCCCCAGCTCGCAGCTGAAAGACCATCCTTGCCCAGCTGTAACGAGAAGGAGTGGCATTGGGAATATCCACCACTTAACCCTGAGAAGGTGCTTTGCAAACTGCAAAGCATATCGATATCATTATGGTGCAGAAGTACTGGAGTGACCTCTAAGGTCCATAAAGTGATATTATTTCAGCAAGCTGTACTCCAGGACCTTGCTGTAGAGGTGTTTTCTTGGCTCCCACTGTTCTGCCAAACAGTCCCCCACAGCTGGCTGAGCTCACAGCTTGCAAACCGTGTTCAGACTCGGATATCTTCATGAACAACATATATGCCCTTAATGCTGCTGGTTGTTCCTTCCCGTTTTATAGGGAAGGCTCTCTTGAATGGAGAGGACCTGCCAAGCATCCTTCTCTTATGCTAACTGGCAAATAAATCCAGAAAGTACATGTGGAAAACTTGCGGAAAGTAGGTGTTCACAGCAGTCACGCCGCAGGGTGGGAAGGGGTAGGTGGCTGATTGCATGGTGGCATTTCTGTGGCATGGACATGTCTGTACCTTGTCCGTGCTGTGACCTGACACTGCCATCCAGAGGTGAGGATGGCTCCCCACCAGCTCATCTTTCAATAAAAACCCTCAGCCTCAAGCCTGGGAAGGAACAAGCTCCTCCAAGAACCGTTGCAGACAGCTGGGTGTGCTCCGCCTCCTCCGTAAACGAATGATGCCCATTATCTGGGAAAAGTGAAAACGCAAATGAACCAACTCAGTAAGAGTCAGGGGCTGAGGTGCCTCTATAGCTCTGTGTTTGTCATGGCTTCTTCTGTCTTGAGAAGGAGCTGGACGCCACCCAACACATGAACTCTTGTCCTGCCTAGATTTTCCTTATTTTCCACTAAAACACGGTTGAAGAGCGCAAGCAGAGATCTTTTCCAGTGCCTATCAAGTGCAGCCTTTGACCACAGCCGAGCAGGTGAGGGGCTGCTCCCCTTCTTTCCAAGCAGTGAGAGCATCGGGGTCACCAGGGAAAGCCTCCCACGGTCTCTTCCCTGTTCCCACCAGTGGACCCTGGAGACTTGACTAGGTGGGAAAGTAGGTAGGGTTGAGTTGAGGCTCCCTGTGGCTACAGGGCGAAACCTCCCAGCATGGCTGCCCGCAGAAAGAGGAGAGGCGGCTGCGGGGTTTTCGGCTGAGCGGTGCTGCAGAAGTTGAGGTTTCACAAGACAATGACAACTGTAAAACAGGAAAATAGATCTGGGAAACCTGCTGAGCCGCAGCTGGGCTTTCTGACCTGAAGAATTATCAGACACTCTTAATGATTTGTATCAATTCTGTGCCACCAATTTTCTCCCTGTTTCATTACTAATAAAAAAGTAATAGCCACTGGGTCTCTAATGATCTCCTGATGGGTGATACAAGTGACGGGCAATGCCAGCGACAAATTTAATGAGAACCGGAGACTGCCCTTTGACAGACACTGCCCTGTGATGAGATGCAAAAGTAAAGTATATCAAAGTGCATTACTTTATCTAATAATTCTCATTTTCTTTTGGATATGGTTGTTTCTCGGTTGTTTCTTAGGATTCCCAGTGTAACACAAGGAGCTCTTATTAATCCATTTCAGTGATTCCTCGGGATGACCAAACTCTTTCCGCCTAATTGCAAACCCACTTGAACATTATGGATTTGAAAGTTTTTCTAAAGGATCAAATATTACGGAGTTCCTGTTCCAGAGAGACTGTGAAAAAGGGCACAAAGAAAAACATGCTACGGCTAAAATAATTCAGTACATGTAATACCACACCCTCTGCTACCTAAGCTCCAGCAGAAATCCTATCCCCCCCAGCATATAGCAAGTGCTATCCATCACATGGGGTTTTTTTTTTACAATACAATTTGTGGAGAAATGGCTCGAAGTCTTAGAGAAGGTTATTGTTCCAAAATATTAGTGATTCAGGCAAACTTCTAAAAGCATTTCAAGATAGTCACAAGTCCTTTTGGTCCCTTCTGATCACCCTACCAAAACCAACAGATTGGACACACATCTGAGACTTTTAAATCTTTGTGGGCAACTGTTAACAAGCAGAACATCAGGAAATTAGATTCAGTGGTGCTCTGCTGGCACGGACCTGGCACGAGACGAGAACCAAGCTGCACATGAAGGGTTTGAGGCTGAGGCACCCATCCCACATCCAACCCTGCAATGCTGGGGGTGCTGAGCATCTCAGATAAGAGCCTCCTCTCCTGACATGTCCTCTGTGAACAACGAGTAGATGTGACAACCTCCTGGAGACAATTCTGGTCTAGTTGGCTGAACGGGAGCATCTGCCCTCCTAATCTGGGCATGTCAGTTGGACATGTGGATGGGACCCACCTGGCTTGTGCATGTAGGTGAGTCAAGCATAAAGGAAAAAAGAAGACATGGGAATAGAGTTTGTGCTAGCTAGAGTTACATAAAATCCCCCTTTAAAAGAAGATGGAAAACTTCTTAATGGATCGGAAAGCAACTTCTTAATGGATTGGAAAGCCACCGGTGGAAGCAATGGTGTAACAGAACAGACTGAGAGATGCCAGAACAGGCCTGGAAAAGTGTTTCAGGACTTCACATGCAAGATGCTGCTTGTGTGATCGTGGCATGTGTTTGGTCACTGGGGAGAGGAGGACAATTATGGAGGGTGGAAAAGCCGGGAGAAGCGCATTTTTCGTCTTGATCTTTGCTGTTGAAGACAATGAGGGGAAACATTTCCATTTCAAAGGCATTGTGTATAGGAAATCAGAATGTGACCTTAACGGTGAGGGAAGTCTCTAAGGAGGAAATCAGGGAGCAACTGGAGAAAGTGTAGTAAATCTCCAAGACTGGATGGTATTTATCCAAGAGTTCAGAAAGAAATAAAGTGTGAACTACTGGGAAGGTAGCGACACGGATACACAATATATTCTGGGGGTGAGGGGGAAGGAATCACGATTACTCCTGTGGAACAAAAGTCAAAGTTGATACCAAAATAAGAGTAATATGAGAGTCAGGCACAGATGTTTCCAAAATTCTCCAGAAAAAGAAAAATTAAAGCATAGTTTGGGAAGAGTTTTCCGTCACTCCTTGGTCAGCTGTAGATCACCTGACGGTATTTTGATCCGACAATATTCTGCTACTTGCAGGGCTTTGCAGTTGCACATTGCTCCCCTGCTTGTTCCTGTAGGTAGTATCCACAGACAGCTCTTCTCCCGCCTACCCAAGACACGGGGACAGTCCCTGCGGCCCCGCGATGGGTCCCCCCCGTTCAGGTTGCAAACCCCAAACTGCGGCACAGCTGCCAGGAAGCGTTTTCCCGATGTTAGGCACGAACTCCTCGACAACCGATACCACAAGCCCTATAAAATAAGACACACTCACAGACATGCCAAAAGCACATTGCAGCGTGCTCTGCAGCCCCCAGTAACACAGTCCAGCAGGTATCATGTTGTGCTATCCAGCAGGGTACAATGGAGGGGCCGGATCCATCACCGACACTCAGATCTGAGAATGGCTGGATGGAAAACGGACCGTTACGTGCTCTAATTCCTGCATGGTGAGTCATGCAACAGCAGTGACCAGGTGACAAAACCTCCATCGCTCCTAGCCCAAGAAGTGCCCGTGGTGAAGGAAGAGCGGTTCCCAAAGCGAGTGTCCCTATCCCCTTCACTGAGGGTTGGTTGCCTGTAAAATTATACACCGAAACACGACAGCCGGGGGATTTGAGCGCACGCAGCGCCTCATTCTCCCACTTCTCCTGGTTCCCATCCAAAGGAATAAAGCCGCCTTGTGCAGGAGGACGACCGCCTCCATTCAGGGCCATAATGGGAGCTGACAGCTCCGGCGGGCAGCCCGGCGCGGGCAGCCGGCATGGGCATGCAGGCAGCGCTGCTCCTGTCCCCCTGACAACGGCGAGCCCAGACTCACCCTGCTGCCTGCAAAAGGTTAAACATGAGCCACTTGCCTTCCTTTTATTATCATTTTTTTTAATAACGTTGTCTCCATTGTGTCACAGAGGGGGGAAATAATGCAGATTTGTGCTGAGAAGCCCTCCCAGCGGCGCGAGGACGCGACGAGAACAAGAAACCCCAGAAGTGCTGCAGACAGAAATACGAAATGCCATGGCAATGTTTAAGTCATTATCCCAGCACGGGAGGCAGCCACCGCGAGAAGAGCCGGTACGCATGGGAGGGATGCAGCAAGCGAGGGGGGGTGAAAGGGAGAGTGCAAAGGCTGGGAGATAACGGCCGGAGGTGGGCCCACATCCCTGCTCCGTGCTCCTCGTTAGGGACCCCTCACACTCCATGGGAAAGGAAAAAAGTGCTTCTTTCCAGGCACAAATGCTGCTGGTGACTTCTTATCACTAAGCGGCAGCCGCAGTGGGGCTGGCGAGGACCAGTGGGCACTTACCTGGAGGGAGAGGCTGCTGGCACCCCTTGGTGGTGCAGCCCCCAGGGACCCCGGGAGGACCCTCCCCGGCAAGGGGTCCTGTGCCCCTGCCCGGGTACCGAGGGGTGAAGCCCCCCGGGAGCTGCCTGGCGAAGGAGCAAGGAGTGGGGCTGCTGCGGTGCCATGGCAACAGAACTCCTCTCCATCACAAAGATAATTTCTGTGCTGGGAAGCTGTTTGCTGGAGTGTTTTTGAGGGCTTTGAATGCCTCTTAGAATTTAAAAAAAGGAGGAAGAGGGTTAGCTGCCTGAAAAGGCTGTGGGGGTTTGGGGACACGCAGGAAAGCCCTTTTCACAAATATTATCCTTTGGTTTGGGAGAAAGGTCCATCCGTCAGCTGCCTTGAACATACTAAGAACCTGTCCTGCCACCCTTGCTGAGCACACTTCAGCTTTCAGATAATCCTGTCACGGTGGGCTTTTTTTGTTGTTTTCAATTTCAGTTTGGGAGGAAAGAAAGGAAAAAAGACACCACCACCCTCCCCCACCTCTGTATCTACTGAGGAGAGGAGAGGAGAGGAGAGGAGAGGAGAGGAGAGGAGAGGAGAGGAGAGGAGAGGAGAGGAGAGGAGAGGAGAGGAGAGGAGAGGAGAGGAGAGGAGAGGAGAGGAGAGGAGAGGAGAGGAGAGGAGAGGAGAGGAGAGGAGAGGAGAGGAGAGGAGAGGAGAGGAGAGGAGAGGAGAGGAAAGGAGAGGAGAGGAGAGGAGGCAATAAATTCTAGCTCAGTACCAACTCCCCAGACATGCATCCCATACTCTGCCAGATGCCCAGCCATTGGGGAATGGCTGACCAGCATTTCTAGTCTCTGAGGATATTTCAGCGTGACAGACCTTATGCGTGGCACCGTGCCAGGCACTGGGACCAGTGACCCACACTGCGGAGCACAGAGTATCTGTCCTTGCCCTCCAAAGCTGTTTTTATTCTGACCATGTGCGGTTCAGAATAGTGGCTGTCCCGCAGATGCTGTTGGTTTCTTTTTGTTTGTTTTTTTTTCCTGGCAACAGTCATCATGGGGAGGGGACTTCTGTGGTTCAACAAGTGTCCTGGGACCACAAATCCAAACCCTGCAACTCCACGAGTGGAAGAGAATAAATGCAAGAGATGTGAGAACAGTCCTTTCTTCTCAGTTTGTACGTTTTCCAGATGCCAGAATGAGCCCAGTTGACTTCAGTCTACTAGTGGCATTAACTGATGAAATCCCCGTGGGATGCAAGGGGAAGGTCACTATTTACCTTTGTCGTGGCTCCACTGACAGCAGTGAAGGTGTGCCAGGGAGCTGGCACTCCTCTGTCTCTGCTCCTAAGCAGATGCAGCCACAGGTAATAGCAGTCCAAGCTTCCCAGGCAAATCCGAGAGCACTTAGTCCTCCCCAGGAGAGGCCATCTCACTGAAGGATAAACTTCATCTCAACAGCTCATTCAGGCTTTTGCTTTGTTGCCAAAACAGCCCACAAGCAGGACTGGGAAAGGGGGAAGTGGTGGGACAGGGACAATTAGAGCCAACTGCGGTGGAGGGATTTTGAGTTGATCTCTTTTTTCCCCTTTTAATAGCGCTGTATTATAAATATCACAAAACCACATGTTATCAGACAGAATGAAACAATTACGCTCAGCTTCACAACTATGGGGATATGTGCCTTCGATGGGGCCTTGCGCTCTCTGATGTGGACACCTGCTCTCTAGAAGTTTGATGGGTGAGCAGCAACTTGACCAGGATGTGGGCCCCAAGAAAACCCCGTAAGTCAGAGCAAATTTTAGTCATGACCAATTGGGTGCTACTGAAGGAAGAACTCATCCCAGTTGCTGAGTCATTTTAATCACACGCAGCTAATGACCTTCTGGGCTGGGGGAGCGGAGAGCCTGCGCGCGCTCTTGCAGACGGTTCTGATTTCTTCAGAGGACGTGGCGAGCCCTGGTAGGTATAATGGATATCCAGGCAGCTGGGGCTTACCTCCGACTCTCCTGAGCAGGTTCTGCTAGAAATAATGTCAGTGATTTTTCTGCCCCATTTGCTTTATGCAGTTGTGGTTTTGCATTCATTTACTAACAAAGCCCACTTTGGGTCCCCCCCCACCACACGTGCATACTTTCTCTCTCTTCCTTTCCGAGGTCAGGAAGATTTTCCTTGAGAGGGGCTGCTCGCAGGCATCCCCCCATCCTTGGCCCGTTATTTATAGGGTACCTCTCTGCAGAGCACAATGCTGGGAGGTGAGTGAGTTATTGTTCCGAGTGACATCATGGAGTGGACTTCATAAGGGGGCTCGACGGATGGTCTCTGAAGACAGCTGCGAAAAAGGCAGCCCTGAAGGATATGATGGAGTGGGTGAGACATAAATTTCTTGGGACAGGCAGTGAAAAAACGTTTACAGCCCTTCTTTCCTGAGTCTGGTTTCAATCAGAGTCCCAGCCGTTTCATTGATGCTTCGCACTAAGCACTCACTCAGACATACGCTTTATGCGCTCAACCTGCCTTATTTATTTTATTTTATTCCCTTTTTTACTGTTTTTAAAATGCACTGGTACAGGATGGCTTACAGATCCTCAGGCAGCCAGCTCCCATGTAAAGTAGCCACAGACAAAGGCTATCTGCCTGGATACGAATCTGGCTTGCAGACGGGAATCAGCTAAGAATAATATTGATAACAGTAATGAAGGAATGGGTTTATAAAAACATCACATTTCAGTCTCAGTCTATAACAAACGTGGTATTAACTTTGACATTCATTAAGGCAGCTTGCCATTTCTTCCAGGCTTAATGGAAAATCTGTCTGTTTAGAAGTGTTTGTTGCAACTGCAGAGGTTAGGGGAACGGATAGGTTGCTGATTAGAAAAGCCCTGAGTGCTCGGCTACCCCAAAGGGCATTTAAAGTTCATTCTTGGGCTTCTTGTTCCTATTTTATTTTATTTCATGTCTTGGGGCAACTGTTTTCTAAGTTTGCTGGGTCTGGCCTTGGGCACGCAGCAAGATGGGCTGTCCCCATCTCAGCCCTCAATGTCTGTGCTGCTGGAGACTGCTGGGATGGAGCCTCCGCCACCACCCTGATGTGTAGTCACCTTCCCAGTCTGGAGAAATCCTTGCTTGTTGTGAATTCAAATCTCCTTTGCTACAGCTTCAGCCCATGACTTCTTGTCTTCCTCCATCACAGACATGGAGAACAGGCTACTTCTGTATTCTTTCTGCCCAGTTTTACAGATCTGATGACTCTGTCGAGCCCGTCGCTCCCCAGCCTGTGCGGCTGTTGACTAAACAAGCCAGTTCATTCAGCCTTTTCAGTGGGACTTGAATTTCCCCAGCGAGTGACTGCAAGTCCTACAGCTCACGTAAAATTAAACACCAAGCACCTTCCCTCTGATCAGCAAGTCTCACGTTCCCTGAGTGCCCGGTTCCTCTCTCACAGGCTTGACAGTCAAAATAGCTGTGCCTGGTTTTTGTGTGAGGAGACACGATTTTCACCCAAATCCCTGCTATATTCCCAAGGATCCCCCAGTAATATCGGTACAGGTTTACTGGGGGTGATGGGAAGCAGGGCTGTTTGCTGAAGCCCCCCTTGTGCAGATGCCGTGGGCCAGGTGATGCAGAGACCTTCCACCTCCATTTACCCGGACCGTGGATGCTGCCCAGAAGTGTCCGCCTTCGAGCAGGACTCCCCTGCTCCCTGCAGCAAGGTTAAACAGTCCTTTCACAATCCCGAGCTTTGCAAAGCTTCTGCTGCAGCAGTCCTGGAGGCCACGGGGGTGCGAGAGGAGGCGGCACCTTTCCCAATGCCACCTTGAAGGCAGACTCGGCGCTCTCCCAAGCTGTGCCATCTGGACGAGCCTTTTGGTATCTCTGCACATCTCAGAGCTCTCGATCTTAATCGAAAGAATAGACTTTCAGTTAGTACAGTGAGTTAATCTCTATCTGCCTCTCCCTGTAACTAGCCAGTATTTATCAGCATTCTGTATTTTACATATATGTGCGAGGCATTTAATAAAACCCAGACTGAGGAGATGAAAGATTTATCCGTTTGCCCTGAGAGATGTCCCTTGCGAGGGCAACTTGGGACTCAGGAGCGGAAACCTGGATTGTTTTTTATGGCAGCTGCGTGAAGAGATACAGAGCCTTTGAAGTCCTCCTGGCCTCGCTTCCTCCTGCCTGCCCCCGTGCCACCGGCTCGGCGCAGCGGGGCTCCCCCCTTCCCCCCAGCCCCGGTACGGCGGGGTCACGTCCCAGCCAGGCGAGACAGCTCTGTGGTTAGAGCGTGGTGGGGCCGGCGGGAAGGGCACAGAGCAATGCACGGAGGAGGAGGAGGCCAGGCTGGCCGCCGTGCTGTGCACTGGCTGGATGGCATGGGCAGAGCTGGCTTAGCCTGGTCCATGCAGCCCCAAAAAACTCTTAGCAAGCCCTTCTGTTAGAAAAAATTTCAGCATAAAATCATAGCATGGAAACAACTGACTGCCCAGAAGGTGATAGCAATTGGAGGAAAAGAGCCAGCCCTCCACCGTGCTGACACACCGCCTGAGCCCAAAGACTGTTTCGGCTGGCGTGGGACACCCCGTAACAGGACAGCTGGTGTGCACGGCCACCGGGTTGTCTCCACCCTGCCACCCGCTTGCTCGGCTCTCAAATCCACTTCGGCAAAGCATCTCAGGCCACAGATGCTCTGCAGCATGGCAAACCACCCTGGACCTCCCGGCAGTAATGCCAAGCTGCCTGCCAGCAGGCTGAGCGATTCAGGCTGTGGGAAGGAAAAAGATGCTTCCCGTTAGGAGTGGAGCAGTGACATTTCCCCCGTAGTCCCCCAGGTGCCCATCTGTAGAAGGGCAGGGAGGCATCAGGCAGGTGCCAGCCCAAATAAATACAAGGCGAGTGGTCCCCGGGGACCCATCGGGGCTCTGCCAGTGACGCTGGCTGGGCCCCGAGGATGGAGTCGGGAGGAGGGGCACTGTTGGTGCCGTGGTTACTAATGAACAATTTTAATTTCTTCCATAAACAGCTAATAAAGCTCATCTCTCTCTCCTTCTCTCTAATGCACCATTTATTTCTCGCTTTGAAAGGCGATCAAGGAAATTCACATAGAAGAATGGGAGGGGGGGATTTGATGCTAAATGTCAGCGCCGCCTGATGAAGCCTAATTCTCCCTCTGAGCAGCTGCAGCAGCATCTTCATGAACGGGGCTCTAAATGAGAAAGAGTCCGTGGCTCCTGGCGGCTGGGGGAGCTGACGGTGTCGGAGCCTGCCCTGGGATGCTTCCAGAGCAGATGGTCCATCCCGGGCAGCAATTTTGTTCATGGCGATTATTAGAAGGACTCTCAGGATGGTCATCACTCATTACTTTGGAGAGGGACCGGGGACTCATTGCTTTATGGGGGCAGGGGAGGAGTGATGACCATCCTTTGCCCTTTCACCAGCTCAGCAGCTCCTGGCCCTCATGGGTTGCTTTTTCTCCCGACCAGCCTGGCGTGCCCATCACCCCCAGGGCTCCGGTTGGGCACTTGGTGCACGGTCCCTCTGTGCGAGTCAGCCGCCTTTTCCACTTCGAGCCAACTACGAGCTTTGCAAATACCATTGAAAGACTCAGGAAAATTACTTGTCCTTGTGGATTACGATTATCTTTAAAGTTACTGAAGGATAATTATCATCATGTCAAGAGGCTGATGATAATCTCATGATACCATACTCACTAGTGTTGGAGAGGAAAAACACAGAGCTAATTACCCAGGAATACCTATACAATGTCGAAGATGGCATCTCTAGTTGTGCGGGACAGAAAGAGGTTTCCGAAGCCTCTGTAGCTTTGTTTTGCAGGACCAAAACAAAGCAGTTTTGCATGTAGGTGGCTGAACAGTGGCCACAATGGAAACACAAGCGTCCTGCTAAGAAACCTGTTAGGCCTGTGATCCATGTGTGAAACGCAGTGCTATATGCACACGGGATATTTTGAAATATCAGAGAGAGATCCCTTTTCATCTCCGAGGCCTGCCTGGGGAAGAGACATTAGGCAAATATTTGCACCACTTCATCTAGGTTGTCAATTCTTAGCATGAGCAGGACAGAGGAAGGAAACGCATTAAGAGGGCATGGGAGGAGATTTGGAGCTTCAGACCCATCCGGCATTTGAGTGTCCAGGAGTACACCAGTGCAATTAAAATGCAAACAATACAGCAATATGGGGGCTATAACAGCTGAAGCCCAGGGAAGTGTTATGGCTTAAAGGACTTGACAGGGCTGTGCTTACAGTAAGTGCTCATTTCTGGCCAGCACAGTAGAAGAGTGATGTAGTTGCACCGGGAAAGGGCCGACACCGAGCACGAGGCTTAGCAGAGTCCAAGGAAAGGCTGAAATAATGGCAAGTACTTAGCTGCCAGAGAGGGTGATCAAGAAATATTTAAACTAGCTAGGCGTTACTATAAAGTTAAGCTTGAAGATCTACTTGCAGCTGCCAGGCAGCGGGGGGGAGGAGGCCACCGCCGGCGGTGGGGATGGGATGGGGGGGGTCTGCTGGTGGCACTGCTGCGGGGCTGCAGGGGTTGCTGGTTTAACCTCCTGCCTCGCATCTGTACACTTGTGCACAGCGTTCTGCAGCATTTCTCTTCTGGGTTGATATTGTCACTATTTGGGCTGCTTCTAGGACCATTTCAACTGTTTTACTGGGGAAAGGATGAAAAACATTTTTCACTTGTGTTATAGCCCTCCCCTGAATCTTTTCATTTGTTGTTTGGTTGTTTATTCTCCAGTGTAAAGCTCTCAATTTGGGAAGTGATGCTGATCGCCTATGGCTGAATATTCCTCCCTGTGATATTTATGCTGGATGTATTTAATGTCCATCAAACGTCATAAGTCTGGTCCTGATCATTCTATAGAAAGATCTATAGATTAGATGTAGATTTCTATAGATCTTTCTGTAGAAACATCGAGGGCATTCACAGGACCTGAGTTACTTGAATCGCTAAATTCTTGTTCCGCACAAGTGTGTAACCACTCCTTAAATCCATGAGGCCCCATCAAGCCTAATGCAAGTTAATTTAAAGATGTCAGAAAACCGTGGATCAGATCTGTGGCAGTTTTAAGTGGCCTTAGATTGTATAAAGTAAGCAACTGTCATTCACCAGTTATTTATTTCACAGTGCCTGTACAGAAGAGCTGGGGCATACTTGCTTTGTAATATTCAAGACAGAAATGATAAAGCTGAGGGAAGACTGCAAATAATTTTCTGCTAGTAATAGCTCAAAAGTTTTAAATGGTTCCTCCAGATGCACTTGAGTCCCCCTTTTGGGAACATTCAAACTGCTTTCACTGGCATGGATATTCAAAAAATCCTAAGGTGTCCCACCAATGTTTTGTGTCCGAAACACACACACACACACACACACAGAGCCAGGGTTCACAGCCTTGTATATAGGTCCCATCCAACCCGGCACTGTTAACGGGTGCAGGGGTAAATCCAGGGACAGAAAAGACCATCCTAAACATGCCTGCACGGTGCTCTCATGGAAACAGCATCCTGCCTGCAGACACCCCATAGACTGAAAAGGAGGCAAAATTTGTCAGGTGAATTTGTCAAGCAGTGGTGATAATAATTCATTTAGCCTGTAATGACATGGCACTTACTATGTAATAACCTGGATATTGCATGGAAATTACCATGTAATCCAATGCTCGGTAGTTGCCATATTGTCAGTGGCTGCATGGTAATTTGTACCCTCTCATTTAAAGCCCTGAAACTGCTATTATTATGGCAACAAAGCAGCAGATTCACAGTTTGCCAAAAGGAGAATCTCCAGAGGGATGTTATGAATAATTAGGCAGCCACGGTGGTTTTGGATAACATCTTTACCGTAACTCCATTAACTAACAATTGATTGCTTTCCTAGCTCTGACTTGCCTCCAGTCCTTCCTACCCAGAACTCTGGTATCCCAACAGTAAAGACGCAGCTCTGCGAAGGCAAGCAGATCAACAGCAGGATAATTGCCCCAAGAGTATGAGCCTGAGAAGCAGCATCCCTAAAGAGGCCAGCAGCTCAAGCAGGCCAACATATACTGAGATGCAAAAACTTCTGCAGAAACTTGGGGTCACTGTCCAGCTGGTATAAACTGGTGCTCTCCCCTGGTTTTGAAGGAACACCTCCAGCAGATGCTGGTGGAGAACCTGGCAGAAGGTTTGATTGGCACTGGGGACACCCAAGTGCAAATTGCACTGGCACAACCGTTACAAATCAAGTGGATTCAAAATCAAGGCAACCTTCTCCAGGCCAATATCCAGGTCCAAATATCATCCTCAGATCTCTATGTCCCCAAAAGCTCTTCTATAGCTTACAGCCGATCACTGAGCATGGTCCAAAATTGACTCTTGTCACCCTCAAACGCACATCCTCAACTTTGCCTTTGGCGTGATAAATTGTGGTTCACTGTAGTCATCATCACACTGATAATGTGTTATTTTTAGATGGAAAAAGTATGAGGTCAGAGTTAATGTTTTGCATTTGTCAACGGGAGGAAGACATGGCCCGCGCTGCCCTCCTGCACTCTCACTCATCCCCTGCCCCTCATAATCCTCCTGACCCGCTGGTAACCCCCTCCCACGGACGCCTCCCCCAGGCAGCTCACCCTCCTCCCGGAGATGCTTCGCTTGCCAAGGGGCTGGGCAGCAGCTCCAAGGTCTCCCCTCTGCCCGCTCCCCTGCCCGTTCCCGGGTAGCTCAGACCCTGCTCCTCTTCCTCGCCTCCGCTCTGGCTCCCAGAGCCAGCGCGCCGGGCTGGCCGGCGCGGTCTTCTTCCGCTTTCCCTTGGAGGTTATGATATATGGAGGGAGCAGCTCTTCTTGTGTTGTTGTTTGCTATATAAACTTTTAAAATGGCCTGTGCCTGCGATGTGAGAGGGATGAATGTGTGTGGGAGGTTTGCAGTTTCTAGTGATTGAGATTCTTTGGTTGGAGAAGCCTAAACAAACACCATAACCTCAGGGGAAATTCTGCAAAGTTTTAGTTTTAAGTGTTTCCTCTAACAAAATAACTGTTCGACCTAGAAAGCTACCAGAGAGCATTCCTTTGGCTGGCGGAGGCTTCGTGAGCCGAGCCTGGAGATGGAACTCAGGCTTTAAAGTGTGAACGTAGAGAACTTTGTCTCTGAGTGCAAATCAGAAAGTGCTCCTCACTGCGGACTCACCTCCATTTTACTTTTCCACCAGGGTAAGTCAAGGAAAATTCATCCGGCATAATTTCCCCTATTGGAGGACATTGGATTCTATAGGATCACACCTATAAATGTCCCAGGGTTAGTGTAAGGATGGGGTGAGCTGGCTTGAAAAGGGGAGAGCCTCGAATGTGAATGCTCGTCCATCGTGCACCCGGACACTGTCTCACCTGGTGATGGAAGAGGTGTCCCCAAGCCCCGTCACTTCTCTCAGCCTTTTTAAATTTCTCTCACCCATGGTTTTTTTTTTCTTTTTACAGAAAAAAACATTGCTGACTTGCTTAAATATCTCTAAAACTACCACTTTTAGAGCCAAAAAAAAAAAAAAAGCTTTAGTGAGTAGCAGATGTGCCAAAATGGAGAAGTAAGCAAAAGTATGCTTTTAACCTCAAAACTGTCTACTGTGCAAGACTGGAATGAAACCTCAAAGTGGGCTCTAGCTCTGCAGTCCACCCTGCACACCCACCGCTTCCCCTTCCCAGCTGGTGCTGAGCAGGGCTGAGCCTCACAGCCGGGAAGCACCCAACCGCTCTCATGTGCAAAGAGCACCGGAAAAAAAAAAAAGCCCCAGTTTGAGGAGCGGCGGCCATCGGATGCTGAGACTAGTGAACTGGATCAGCCCCAGCATTTCCTGCTGAGCAGCAGGATGCAGGTGCAGGAACCACGCAGGAGAAGACCTCTTCAAGTCCCAACAAAGGATTAGTGTAGGAAAACTCCTTGGTTCCTTCGCTGGGGTTGGACCCAGGAATTGCAGCATCTCCACTCAGGCCTGTGGCTTTTTCAGCAAGAACAGATTCTGCGCCCAAACTGGCTTCTCTTATACGAAACTCTGCAACCAGCAGTAATTGTATTTTGTCAAGCAGTTTTAGAAAAGCAATCCACATTTATTAGCCATCTGGATTAGAGAAATTATGTTCTTGATTCTAACTGCCAGCTTAGCCAAGCCATTATCAAAGAACAGAATAACTTATCACATTCCTCTCTTTCCATGTCACGAAGAAGCGTTTGCTTCCCTTGCACACTTTATTTACTTCTGTTTGTTGTATGTCTCTCAGATAAATCACTGCTGGATTCAGACTGGCCATTTGACTCCAGGTTATGGCATCAGATACAGATCTCTCCAGTGCTGTCCTTTTCCTTACAGAAGGATGAAGAAACCGAGACATGCACAGTCAACATGAATTTTACAAAATCACCTCAAGCTAATTGTGAAAGCTCATTACAGAAAGGAAGGGGGGTCCTATCTTTTGTACATCATCTCTCTGTCCTCCTCCCCCCCTGCTTTTCACGGTCCTAGTCTGGAGACAGGCATCTTCTTCTTACTTTGATTGTATCAATCCACTTCATTTTTTATTCTGTCAACCCATCCAGCAGGGACATGTAGGGACAGAGAGCCCTGTGGACGATATGCAAAATGCAGACAAAATTATCCATGTTTTAGCTGGAGATTTTTCTTGTCGCAGCTGCATTACTCCGAAGTGGAGGGGCTCCTGTGTCCCTCCCCACCCCGTCATCACTGCAATACCCAGGGCCTTCCCCAAGCTTGGGAACCTGCTGCTGTGCTCACCCGACCGTTCCCAGAGCCAATTTCCTTGGGAGCTGGGGTGCTGATGGGTCCCATGAAGACGCTTACCTCCGTGAGTGCTTTCCAGGCACAATGACCTGTGTTTGATTGCTCCGTGAGCCAGGTTACTAGGGACCTGCTGTTCACTCCACCAAAAAACATACTTATTCCCGTTCCCATGGGATTTTCCCTTAATTGAGCTGCTGACTGCATTAACCTGGGGACTGGAGTATTGATTCAACAGCCACTGAGATGAAGGAGCTGAGCTCAGGACTTTGCTATTTACAGAGACGTGCATCGCAGTAGGAACTTTCCAAAAAGAGGACACACATGAGCTCATTGGGATCGTTATTTCCTTGGAGGAAGAAGAGAAAGCTTCCATCTTCTTGCCACACCTGGAATAAGACAGATCCTTTAACTGCATTTCACGGCTTCGCCTCCCTCCTTCCACCTGCGTTCACATGCATCTAACAGCACTCATAGCAGCACCGCAGCTGAGGGGAAGGGAAATGTTATTTCTCGCTGACATCCCTCGCAGTTGCCCGGTCCCTGACACCCAGAGGGCTGGGTCACATCTGGAGGAGCAGCTGCAGGACAGCTCAGACCTGGCAGCAGCCCTGCACCCGGTGCTGCCCCCTGTGCCAGACCCACCCGGAGGGAGCACCCATCTCTCCTGCTGTCTTTGCAGCTCAGTGGAGTTTTCCACTTCATTCCAATAAAACTCTTGACATTATTAAGTCCAGGCAATTGCTAGAAACCAGCAGACAAGAGATGTGGGAAGGGAAATTTGAAAATGAACAAAGTCTTCCAAAGCTAAAAAAAAAGTAATGCAAGCACATGCAAGGGCTCAAGCCAATGGACATATTCCTACAAGTAAAGTTATTCTTCATCAGGCGCACCTTATAATGCTTCTGAAACAGTGTCTGATAGATAATTTCTTCAGAAGCAGCAGCCTAGCATGGAAAACATTGACATTTCCAGGTTGTCCAGCAGCGACCCTGGAGCCAAGAGTCCCACAGAGCAACCCCGTCCCCACCCGTCAGAAAGGGAGACTTTGTCACGGCGAAGCAGCTGTACGAGACACCCCAGCTCCTACGCTGGACGGGACGGCTGGCGTGTTCAGACTGCAGCTCCCATGGGCTGCATTTCTAAATTAAACTATTGCCATGAGTAAGCTTTTCCCAGTACATCTTTCTTTTCAAGATGGGAGCGGGGGGAAGGAAGGAGAAACCCATGCACTTTGTAAGCAGCCCTAATGGCCACATGTCATCGTTTACTTCCTTGAGTACATTCACATACGCACACGCTCCAGCTCCTGCAGAGCTGCCCTCAGACCTGCTTCTTTCTCTCATTAAGGCTGGGATCCGCTCAGAAAGCATCACCTGGAGCAGTAACAGGTGAGCCGCAGATCACCTGCAGCATCGCTTCAGACACTTCAATCACTGCAAATTTTTGGAAGTCAACTGAACAGTCTTCTCTTTCCACAACCTCGGGCTCTGAAAACTTAGGCTAGAAATTTTGTTCTAGCTTTCTTTGGGAAAGTTAAA
This sequence comes from Aptenodytes patagonicus, assembly GCF_965638725.1. NCBI lineage: Eukaryota > Metazoa > Chordata > Aves > Sphenisciformes > Spheniscidae > Aptenodytes > Aptenodytes patagonicus. The sequence continues at coordinate 10,743,684 of NC_134957.1, read as the reverse complement.
AGATTTCTCATTTATCTTCTGTTTGGAGGAAAATAAGACAAGACTATTAGAGCTGGCTGCAATACAAAATTCCCACTCAGCCAAAAATATCACTGTTTCAGAGTTTTCTTTCATCCCATATTTGAGCAACAGTGTTAGCAGCTCCAAATTTCCAATGAAATAAAAATTCCAAACTCCTACTATAAACACTGAAAAGCCTTCTCTAAATATTTTGCTTCAATGAGGCTAAAGTGTTTCGCTCAGCTTTATCATTTAATAAACTCCAGCATATTATAAGATATTCAATGATCTTGTTGCTCAATGACAAAGCCAGAACACGATGCTCTGGCTGAGGGACCTGGCGTGCTCCCATGGGGTGTCACAGAGACCATGAACGCTGCTGATGATACCCCCGGTGCTTTCTAACTTCTCCCTTAGTTTTTGACCCTTTAGTTTTGAACTTTTACCCAGAGGTTTCGTGTCCTCCAGGGAGATGGAAAGGCACCTTTGGCTGCTGGTGGTGGGTGAAGTAGATGCTCTGCAGACCCTTCTAATTTAACGCATGTTGCAGGGTTGCATGCTGCCAAGGCAGTAGATCTAAAGACCCAGGAGCTCAACCCAGTCCTACAACAACTGGGGGGAGAAAAGCATCCCACTGAAAATGCTCTGACTTCCTCTGGGAACAGCTTTTGCAAATGTCTGAATGAGTCATATTGTGAGGAATGGGGCAGGCAGAGAGAGCAGATAATTGGGAATGTTTCCCATGAGGCAGATGCCTGAAATGCGTGCAGAGTGCATGCACTGTGCAGACGCAGATTGTGTAGCAAAAATGAGAATGAAGTTGGCTGTTATTATCTTGAAAACAGTTTCATTTCCATTTCAATTCCAGGTGAGGAAGGAAAGTCAGCACCTTTCTCATTTCAGCCAGTCTGGGTCTCATCTTACTTGTGAAAGTTAAAGTTCATCCATCACCCGTGCCCTGAGGGCTGCGTGCCAGACCAATTATTCATACTTAGCAATGACTTACTCTGTGGAGAGCCCCAGTGAAATCAATGGGGTGGCTCAAAGAACAAGGTACTATGCAAGCCGAGGGAGAGCAGCAGGCTCTGCCCTTTGGTTTATTGTACTAATTCCCACAGCTTTCCCATTGATTTACATGAGCATTTCTCCAGCCGGAGGATCTCAGGGTGAGGCTGCTCTCTGTGTGCATGTTTGTGTGTGCTGAGTTTTTGTGGCTCTGTTTACACATCAGGCTTCCTATTCTCAATTTTTCAGTGCCATCACTAATCCTGTTTAATTGAGGCTTCCTTTGATTAATGAGGACAAGCGTGGGGTGTCAGCAGAGTCAAAGGGCAGCCGGTCCTTTTGTGAGCACGTGGAAACGCTGGTCACAGCAGGAAAAGACAGATGCCAAACCACTTTAAGTGAAATAATATGATAACAGAAAAAAATTTAGACACACAGAAACTATAGAGCAGCAGGATACCATCCAGGGGATGTCTGCACTGTCCCTGCTGGCCTTTGCAACACTACGTTTGGGATAAAGCCTGAGGAAAGGCATGGGAGAAAGCTACATCACAGGGGTGTAAAGCCACATTTTCCAGCAATCTGTCCTGTCAGCCCTGACGGGCTCTCGCAGATTGCCAAATCAGCACAAACAATCTCCTCGGCAAAACACCGTCCTGCTGTGCGTGCACCTGCCAGATGTGCTCTGCTCTGCCGTTTAACTGCCTTTGCCTGGAGAGGCCGATGGAGAGCTGGTACCTCTCCCCTGCACCGTGCAGAGCTCTCGTCGGCTGTGGGCACACAGGAGCTGCTCCCAGGCACGGCTCCCGCCAGCGACCTCAGGAAAGGCTCTGCTTTCTGCTTCAACCCTGTGACCCTCGTGCACGAGACCGTCACCCTGCATTTGCACGGACCTCTGACACGGGGTGGTCACTGTCACACAGCACTAGGAGGTGTAAAACTAACCCACCGCGGAGATGCTGAACTGGGTGACGGAACTCACACGGTCACATTTACCAAATAAATATCACAAAAGTTGTGATTGCTTAACAGCCTGCTCTTGCTGTACGGCGCGGGTGACGTTTCTGACTTCCTGTTCTGCTCTCTAAGGGGACATTATCCAAAAACCAAACCCTCACATTTATCCAAAGCACTGTAAGTTCCCTGCAGTTGCCCAGAATGTCGTATTAATTATTATTGTTGTTATCACCTGCTTTATCATAGCATGCAGCTACATCATGCACCGGGACGACATTGACCCGGGGGCTGCCCAAAGCAAAAGGTGGCTGACACCTCCAGATTATTCCACCCTAAGTACAAGGCAGGAGGGCACAGGTGAGCAGAGAGAAAGGGAGCAAGGAGAGAGCATTGCTGCCCCGGCCAGGCAGCAGTCAGGGATACCCACGCCCACGTTCTGTATAGCCAGTGCAGCAGAGGAGCCTTTTAATGAGGGACATGAAGAAGCACTACCAGATATCTCCAGGAACCTTCTCCATCTGAGGGAAGATGAAGAAATACAGGGTTGTTTGAAAATGTAGGTAGTGAATGATAATAAGCTGGTTATCGCAGGTTGGAAGAGGCAGAGCTGACCCTGCACTTCTGTCTGAGAAAGTGATGGGGGGGGAGTTGGCTCTAGGAGGGGCTGATAGATGAAGACAAACACCTTTTTGGATGGGAGTGAAAAGGTGGATCCAGTGAGGAAAAGGAAAGCTATGGTTGGCTGCAGTCCCAGTGAAGGGCCAGAAAAATTATCTTGGTAACAGCCTTCTGGATGGATATTAGCAGGCTACCCTCCCATTCGTTAAGGCTTGAGAAAAGGATGTGTCAAGATAGAAGTCATGAAAAGATAACAGCCTGGAAGCCTCAGCTGTGGATGGACAGGCAAGGTCATACCTTGGAGTTATGAAGTGAGACGCAGAGGTATGCTGGATGCACAGACCTGAACCAGGGTCTGAGTCAGAGACGATGCCCAAGTAATGAGGGCGAGTGCTGGAAAAAAGGCTGAGGTAGTGCATACCTCCTGCTTCTGGGAGAAGAAAGGCAAAAAGTGCCTTTATGGACAGGTAGGTCACTGATAAGAAGGAAAACCCAGTATCATAGGCAAAATTTCAAGCTACTGAGAACATACACAGGTCTTCACGGGCCATGTGCTGAAAGTCTGATTTCCTCTCACTTTCCCCATCGTGCTCAGGTCTCCAGCCTGGTCCTACCGTCTGTGCTTCTCCAGCCCGCCTTCATCTCCACACCCTCCCCATCCTGCTGTGCCCCGTGCTCCTCTCGTTACTGCTCTCCTTCCCCTTAGACCCTTTCCTCATGCCACCCACTGTGCATGGAAGCTCCCTCCTTTCTTCTTTCCTGAAAACAACCATAGGCAAAACTGTGAGCCAGAGACAGCAGTTAAGGTTGCTTCCCACTGAGAAAAGTACCTGTCCCAGCAGGAGCCTGACCCCTTCAAAGTGCCTGAAGATTCTTGCTTGGTGTGAAGCAGACTGAGAAGACACTGAGTGAGAATCCGGCTCCTCTGAAGTCGGTAGTAAAATCCGTTTTGACTTCAGCAGGGACAGATGTTTACCTGGAAGAAATATTTCTTGCTTTGAGTTTTGTACAGCACTCATCAACTGTGAAGCACAGGGTAAATAACAAATAATAATCACGGAGATTTTTTTAAATTATTTTATTTTTTTAAATCTCTGCTTGGCTTCATTGGGAGCTTTGCTATAGGCACACGGAAAACTAGACTAGTGCTAAAGGCAGGAGGTTTTGCTGTGCCAGTGGAAGGGCAAGACAACACCACCTCAGTTCCCCCCGTACCCCCTCGCCCCCCTTTGCTCTGACTCTCACCCTGTAACCTGGGACAGCAGAACAATTCTCTATTAATCACTGATAGTTCATCAAAAGCTGGTGCCTTGTGTTTCCAGGTGATGATGGGATTGCACAGAGTGTGGTTATGTGCAGAAAAGCAACTGCACAGACACCCCCCCCCCCTTGGCACCACAGCTCCCCGTTGCATCCCCCAGGTCTCGGGGCTGCAGAGGAGCTGGCGCGGAGGCGATGGCTTCCTGCATTGCCCGTGGCCGGCTTGGGTTGTCATCCCCAAATTTTCATCCCCGTGGCGGTGGGATGGGGTAGGAAGGGGAGTGAGGAACCACCTTGATTCTCAGTCATTGACCTGAGCTGGGGGCAGGCAGTAGATGGGGAAATCATGTTCCAGGTTGTAAACAGAGCACATTTTCAACCCACCAGCCACTGAGGAGGAAGCAGCGTGGAACCAGGAGCTGTTACAGCGATGACAGTATGTCTTTTCCCCTTGCAGAATCACTTTCCTGACCGTAATCACACTTTAATGTTAAATTGGAGGTGGTGTGAGCTCTTGATTTCACAGCACTGCTGCATTAGCATGCAAGTATGAAGCACAGAGCAGAAATATTCTTGCTTGCAAAGAGCACTTGGATAGAAACATTAAGGAGGGGAGTGGTACAGCTCTATTAATTGAAATGTTTTTATTTATTTCCACTTTATTCTTCCTCAAAGCTCAGTTTACAGAAAAGTTTAAAAGCTGCTAAGCCATCGAGCATTCAAACCCCTCTTGATGTGTACATAGCTGGCAAGAGCAAACACACAGCCTTATTATTGTTTCCTTTGTCTTCCCACCCTTCATTCTTTCTCGTTACTCTTATTTGTTGTGTCTGATCTCCTGGTAAAGGGCTGTCTCTTGCTCCATATTGCTACAAAGCTGAACACAGGGAACCCTTTCAATGTTAAAGAAGTCCCTGAATGTTGCCTTAGTAGAAATAATAAATAACAACTTTGAGAGTTTGTATTTAGCTGGGCTGAACATGTGTTTGCTTGTTTGCTTTTTAAAACAAAGCTTATTTTCATGCCCCATGGAGGTAGATTCCTTTTAAATGCCCCCAGAGCCTTTCCCTTCCATCCGCCCATCCACCTCCCCGGCTCGCCCCTCTCCCTGGCTGTGTCCTGCTCCCCCTGACTGCTCGCGGGAGACCTTTCCAAAAGGTCTTCTTCCCCCCTCAACCCCTTTCTCAGCTCAGATCTCATCTGTGACCACTTTATGTCCTTTGCCAACTGGGATTTCATAATTTCTCCCTCCCAGTACTGGTCTTGCTCCCTGCAAGCTCCCATTTCTATTCACTGCACAGTTTCAGTTCTTGGGGACTTTGGGAGGTGGCCGGAGGCTGCACAAAGGATGTTGCTGCCCCACCAAACCCACATGGGCTCAGCCCTGAGCTGTGGGTTAGCTCAGCATCCAGCTCTGGTCCTGCCGCCCAGAGAAGGGGAGCCCAGCTGGGTTCCTCCAGGCTGGGCAGCTTTCAAGTCGCTATTTCATTCCATGTTTCCTCCTATGTCCCAAAGAGAGCACTGATAATTTTTCAGCTTGACATGTTGCAAATCAGCTCAGCCCCTGAGAGGGCCAGGCTTCCCGCAGGAGTCGGTGTTTTGAAATGTGAGGACAGCCGGCCAAATAATTGGGTCCCTGCATCATCCTGCCCTTCCCTGCGGTGGGACACTGCCATTCTGCAGAGCAACCGCTGCCACTTTCCAGCTCTGCCCTGTGTCGGCCAAGGGTCCTTGGGAGACGTGAGCGATGGGGCAGCCCCTCCGTCCCCCCATTACTCAGTAACTCGGAGCATCTCAAGACTGAGAGGATGCTGAGAGGCCATAGCATCCTCTTCTGCTGGTACTTTCGTAGACACCACAGCCTGAACGCGCTGAGACAGCCAAACTGGTGTGCAGTCTCTCGCCATCGTGCTTGATGGAGCTGCGGGGTGGTGGGTGTGCAGCACACCGAAGGGGTGCCAGGAGGGGAGGGGGTGATGGGGATGCAGAGAACGAGGCTGTCTGCTGTTTCTTGTAAGCAGTGGATGAAAAAACCCTCAGTTTTTCCTAAGTGGGAACATTTGCCTCTAATGAGCCTAAGAGGTTTTTTTTTTGTTCTTGCTCTTTCTTTTTTTTCAGGGAAGCAGGGAATGGAAAAAGGTTCTTTTCTAATAAATAAAATATCAGACACATCTCCGGGTGTTGGATTAATGCCCCTGCCCCCGTGCAGGCACCGCCAGTGCTGCTCACTCCCGGCAGCGAGCATGGACCCTCACACTAGCTGCTAGTCTGGACCGGGTCCACTTTCCCCCTCTCTGGTCGTGATGCCCCTTTGCTCCCCCTTCTCCTCCTCAAGCTTCCTCAGCATCTTCCCCTTCCTTGACCCCTCGTCGGGTACCCTGTCTCTTCTGGGGGTCCCAACGACACCCCCCCCTCAGCTGGCGGTACCACAGCCCCCGCTCCAGCCACACCAGAGCATCCCTGATATCGTGTGTACGCCCCAGCCTGCCTCCACGTCACACCAAAGGGACCCTCCAAAGTGGGGTAGGTTTTAAATACATGACAGAAACTAAACCAGTATGGTCGCACGCAGATTGCTTTCCTGTAATTAAGATGTATGGCGGATCTATTTATTTTTGTGCTATTTATTTGCTACATAAACTCAGGTCATTTTGGCTCATACTGTAGTATTTTAATGTATTTATGCATTAGATCTGACCACGATGCTGCTGCTGGTAGCATGAGATTATTATTCTGTATGGGAACAGATACGCTAGATCTGACCAGAAACTAGATTTTTCAGTCTGCAGGCTATACCAATATTTATTCTGGATTTCCATGAAAAGCTAAAATTTCCAGCAAAATAAAAATTCCAATAGATTTCTTTCAACATGAACCAAAAGTTCATTTTAATAAGAGAAAATAATTTGGTCTAGCTACAGGCAAAAGCTTGATTTCAGTGATATCAGAGCATGCTAATGAGTACCAATAAAACAAGTACACAAAATATATAAAAAAATATTAACTATTTTTCTGTCACATAAAATTGAGAGCGTGAACCAAGAAAACAACCCCAACGTGATTCACGCTGCAGGCCAGGGGGATGCCAAGGACAAATGTGTGGCGAGGAGCGAGTTGCTCCGGTGCAGCTCCAGGATCCAACGGGATCAGCTGCGTCGGCGGGAGGGGAGAGTGGATGCTGTGGCGGGGTACGGCTTGCGTGATGGACTGTTTGTTTGAAAATCTCTGGCCCAGTTTTGTTCACACTTTGCCAGAGGGTGTTGAGGTCCCCCATGCCCCTCTTAATGTTCCTCTGTCAACACCTCGTCTCCCAGGGCTTCGGCCGGAGCGTTTTCCCTTCAGCCTGGTCTGATACTAGAGGAATCCAGGCCCCAGATAGCAGCTGAGGACGGGGCAGTCCCATCGGTGGGCTCCACGAGAGAATTCATTGGCACGGCCAGCGTGCATTTAGCAAATGGTAAGCTTCAAGGCTGAGCTCACAGCATCGTATCTGAAGTGAGTGGTTAATGATTAAGCCTGACCTCCAAAGGAAGGAGCATGATATATTTCAAAAATTGCATTAAATGAGACATATTGAAATATTGGTGTTATTTTCAGGAATTGATTGATTTATTTCAGACCAAAGTAGCAGCTTTTGGCTTACTGAGATTTTCATTTGATGATAACAGATCTTTTGTCCAGGATACTTCTCCGTTAGGGTTTGATCCTTCTTTTGAATCAGGATATAGACCAAAATCCATCTGTGTGCCTCCTGTGACAGGATCCAGCCTTTCACACATCCTTTCATGCCCCTGTTAGGTCCCCGTGACACTGTTTGCCTACAGAGCAAGTACAAGTGTCCTACTTCTATATAAAAGAGGTTTAGATGTAAATCAAGACACAGCCTTTAAAACCCCTGGCTCTGGCATAGTTCAGCTCTGGATTAAGCATAACCTTGGTCAGTTCTAGACTGACTCTTCCCAGTGTGGCTCTAGGGATGGTGAAGGAGCCCTCGCAGTGACATGAAGCATTTCCTTACCCCGCTCACCCTACAACCCTGTTCCTTGCTCGTCTATTTGATATTTTGTCCAGTAATATGTGTCAGTACAAGTATCATCTATTCTTAAAATATATGCTAGCTAGATGTCTGCCCTAGACAGCCAAAGTCTAATTTTGGAGGTGCTGGGGTGAGAGGGCCACCCTGAATACCCAAAGCCCAGGTTTGAACTAGCTGGAGTCACTGACGATGCTGAAGGGTGCCAGGGTGTTTATAATACTGCACAGGGGGTCTTCACCCTGTGAAGAAGGTGGTCTGGCAAAAGGGTTCCGTGAGCATCAACATGGTCATAACCAAGCGTAGGTGTGGTCCAGCTCTTCTCTACCTGTGGGTAACAATCAGAGCATCACCTCCACATTAGTTAGGGGAGCCTGAACAGGTCACGTACCCCCATGTCAGAGCTGGTCCAGGCTGCCACGTCTGCAACTGGCTGGTACACTGTTGCTCACGCAGAGGAACGCGATATTGTATTAGTTCCCAAGAGCAACAGCTCTTTGTGAAGGCTCATATGCATCTGAGGATTCCACTTGGACATTATTCTTTATGTGCTCCCAATCCTTGTTGCACAACAGCAATTTCTTGGGCTGGTGATGGCTGGTCAGCATCCTCCCTGCTCCCACGCCGACCTCGAGGCACCACAGACAATGCAGCTCACTGGGTTTTATCATCAAGGGAAAACACTGGACCATGTTCAAGCAATGCCAGAGGCCTTTCTAAGAAACAATTATTATTATGGACAACAGCTGGGCTCGGAGGAGAGCTTTGCCCACAGAATTCAGAGGGAGTTGCTCTACCAGACTGCCATTATTTTATGCCAGATCCATCTTTCAGGAAATAGGAAGAGATGAAAGCTCGGCAGACAGTGTGGTGACATTCCCTGTAAAACAAGACCTTGGAGAGTAAAATACACTGTTTAGTGGCCATCCTTATGCCTTCTCACACAGAGACCACACCAGCTCGTGTCATGCTTTGGAGACGGACTGGGGGAGCGATGGCAACTTGAGCTCAGCAGACTTTCCTGTCTCTTTGGTTCAAACTGGTATTTGCCTTCCCATCACCCTACCCACGTGCTCGGCCCCATTTCCCAGTCTGTTTGTGGAATGAAATATTGTTGCTATCATGGTTTACATGCTAGGAGAGAGGGAATGAAAAAAAAAAACGAGGGAGGGAGGGAGGGAAGCGAGGAGGAAACAAAGACAGCATTGTTATCTCTTCCAAAAAACTGCAGACACTTATTCAAGGCAGAATGACTAGTTGGGGTTGTGGTTTGCTTTTACATATGTATTTAACCTCGTGAAATAGTCAACAGCCTGGAAAGAAAACACCACACTCAAAGGCAGAGGCTGCCCAAGGCTCCCAAACCCTCGGCCTGATTTTCCAATTTGGGGCACTTGGCTGGAGCCCAGCCTCGATCCCTGGGATGCGATGGCTTCTGGATTCAGTGGGGGAAAAGAGTCCCCCATCCCCAGACAAAGGCATCCTTCCACTGTCCAGCAGGAGCAGCACATTAGACTTATCAGGCTCCAGTCTTATCAGTTCCTAGCAGATGCTACAAGACGATTTGTCATCCAAACCTTGGCATGCTTCACTCCAGCCACGCAGCCGCAAGAGCCAGAAACTGGGGGGGGGGGAAAGAAAGCGAGGGGAAAAAAAAAGAAGAGTGGAACAATGCAGCAAAAACCCACAAATTCTGCAACATCTAAATGTGAAAGAGAGTGAGCACGCTGTGCTGCCGTGCCAACTTTCCAGGGTTTAGAGCACAATCTTTTCTGTGGTACCACCGCTCATGATTAAGTTTGCCTGACACTTCCCATCAGGAGGCTCTGCAGTCACTCGTGCAGAGCTTTGCCAGACTTGAATCAATTGGGCTGAAATTTCCCATGTTTGGTATCTGCCTGAGGCAGAAGCTGAGGAAACAATCCACTCCACACGGCACAGCCATTTCTGAGAACACGGGTACAGAAAAACACCGTGTATTGCTATTAAAAAAAAAAAGAAAACAACTCAATTTCCAATTATATTTATTTTATCTTATTGAGAAGTTCTTGCTCTCCCATGACGTGGAACAGATGCTCAGCATTTTCCAAGAAGCTGCTCTGGTTGCAGAGATATGCCTTTTGCTTTTTCTGTGGAAATCTGCCCCAAATTTGATTGATGCGAAGTGCCTCTGAAAAAAAAAAATCACAGTTTATGGCTCAGCCAAGGGTATCTCCCTTCCCGTGGAGCCCGCTCCATCCTTTCCCACCTCTTAGCACCGCGCTGCCTGCAGGAGGGGACAGGAGCTGTATTTGGGGACGGGCAGAAGCAGGTGGGGACAGGAGTGGAGAAGGGACAGTAGGGAAGAATGAACCCAGGACTGGGAGCGTCATATGAGGAACGTGTATTTTAGGAGTAAGAGAGGTGGGAGGAGGATCTGAGACTGGGACCCTGTCAGGCAAACACTGCAGGAGGAGGAGGCTCTTGGAGCAGGACACAGGCAGGCAGGAGACCCCAAAGAGAGGACCTGACCTGGATGCTGGGGTGCCAACAGGATCGGTGCAGAGCCCTGCAAAGCATCCCGGGAGGAGGGAGAGCACGGGGAAATGGATAGTGTTCCTTTAATCTTTTTTGGGTGTAATCAGATTAACCGAAGTGACTGAGCATCATGCCTACTCATTTTTTTCCTTTCTCTATCACACAACCCATAGTAAGAGCTATATTTAGCTTTCTCATTGCTAACTACAGGGTGTCAGTGGCTTCTTTTTTCCCCTCCAGTGATTCAGCCGAGTGCAATTGTTCATTCAAGTGGAAGTAGGAAAATGTAGACACAGCACGGGGGGGGTGCTGGGCCCGTCCCTCCCGCAGCCCTGCCCACACTCCTGCCTTGGAGAGGAGCCGTTGCCTTTGCCTGGCTCCCGTTTCGCCTTCCCCGGCTCCGGAGCCCCCCGCTTTGAGGTTGATGATCACAGACTTGGCTTTGAGCCTCCTGCACGGACACGCTGCCACGTGGCTTGTCCCTCTGCACCGGGCCATGGTGGGGACGACCGTGACAGCGTCAGCTGGAGATGCTGAGAACTGGGCAGAGCAGGGCTTTGGAGTCATTCTCACTCATTTTGATGAGAAATTCCATCCTGAACTTGAGGAAATCCTCACTAGCTAAATTTTCATTGAAATCATTATGTTTCCACAAAAGGTTTTGATTTCCATGCATCAGCATTTTTCAAGAACAACAACAAAAAAAACCTGCTTTGTTGAAAAATTCCTCTTCCATTGAAAGGAGATCACCCAGCTCCACCGCGTGCCCTTCCCAGGGAGAAAGCCCTGGCTGAGCCACGACGGCCGGGCAAAGGCAGGGCTGGGCTGGCACCTGCCCTTCCCATGCCCCACGTTTCAGGGACTGGAGACCTAACGCCATCCCATCAGAGACTGCCTAATTGTTTAACCCTCATTAATATTTGCTGGGGATGCGTAGCAAACCCCCGAACCGCAGAAGCCCCGGTTTGCAGTGCCTGAGGGAAAGCAACTTCAGCTTGAATAAGCAGCTTACGTGCTGGGACCACTGACCATATGGGGTTGTGGCCATTTGCTCGTTTTAATCTGAATCCAGGAAAGAGAAAGGCGGGCAAAGGAATGACTCTGCGTCTTACACACACTGGGAAAATAAAAAGGGACAGAAATGCCTGCCCATCAGATTTCCCCCCCCCCCCCCCCCTTTCCTGCCCCTTCTGCAGCTGGGGAAACCACTGCAGCTTCAGAGGCCATTTGGAGCCGGCTGTGCGGACGCAGGCTTTTGGAAACGTGCAATTACATCCACAGGCGTCTCCTCGTAGCTTAAGCAGGTTTAATATTACAGGCAGGCACAGGAAATCTTGGCCCTTTTTTCTTTTCTTTCTTAAATTATTTTTTAAATGCGCTCCCAGTAAAGTTAATGAATCACTCCCAAAAACGAGGCTTTTATTAGGGTCTGCAATTCGGCACAGATTTCTTTTCCTTTCCTGTGGCAGAAAGATGCCAATTAAATAAAAATATTTTGTTTGAAACCTATTGCTATTGCTGTATTAGGGTTTTATCCCCACACAATTAAAAAAATAGAACAAACACCATTTTCCTTTTGTTTAGGGTGGTCACAAACAACCATTCAACCAAAACCCACCCCACAGTCCTGTCCCACAGACGGGCCACTGCTGTGGAGTTTATTTTCCTCTGCTGTGGTCCCATTAGTCTTCACCAGCTCCCACTTATCCAACAACCCACCTCTGATGCTGGGCTGACCCCTCCCTGTAGCATCCCATGGGCTTCCTCCTACTCACGTCCCAGGATGGGGATCCCAGCACTCAGGCAGCCCCTCCTGGTCCCATAGCCCCAGTTCCCATGAGGGACATCACCCCTAATCTCTGTTATTTCATCCAGTTTTTGCTGTCTGCCCACAGGGGTAAACGGGACACAGCCCAGGCTTCTGGTCTTTGAAAAGGTGGGAAAGCCATCGCCGATGGTTGCCACTACCTCCTGGTTTGCCATAACATGATTTCTTTTGAAAATCTGAATGAGAATCATGCTAGTTTTATTAAAAAGAAGAAAAAAAAACCCCAGGTTTCCCCTTTCCCCCTCTCCCCAGCTGCATACCAGCAGCCAGCAGGTGTGTGTCAATCGGCCGGCCTCGGAGATTTACAACCTGTTCCAGGATTTCTCGGCCAGGCTTCGGTTGTGGAAGTATTTTCTGCTCACAAACAAAGGAGCTGTAGCGAGGGGGCCCCGAGGGACACAACAACCGGAGATGAAAAAACAAACGCATCCTTCCCTAATGCGATTAAACCAAAAAAAAACCCACCTCATTGAAGCAACGGGCTCCGGCTGGCCAAGGGGATGACTTGGAGCTCTTTGCTGCTTCTTCCCTTTCCCCACCTGCCCCCTCCCTCCCGGGCAGGAGCAGGAGGGGTGTAGGAGGGGATGGGGGGGTTGCATCCCTGCCTGCCACCGCCTTTGGTGGCTGCAAGAGCCTGGCCGAGCCCCGCTTCCCCTTGGCTTCCCATCACCCGGCCGCTGCCAAGCGGCGCGCAAGGCCAGCGACCCAGTTGCCTGCGTTTCAGCAGTTTTTGTTAAAAATAGATCAAAGCTGTGGCCGAGGAAAAGCCACAGGAAGTGGCTTGGACTGCCCTGGTCCCTCACTCCTCCGCCCCACGCTTCGGCACAGGCTGAAGCCCAGGAGTCACTCCTGGGGTCACTCCCGTAGGTCAGGGATCCGGTAAGTGCACAAATACCCTAACTCTCATGAACGTACCGGGGGAGAGAGGAGGCAAGAGGAGGGTTGCTGGTACCTACAGGTGTCTGACGGAGGGAGAACGGTCACACGCAAAGACGCAGGGCAAAACCAGAAGCATTAGGGTGAGAACGAGTCAGGGAAATCTTAGCTTAGACAAACAAAAATGACGTAAGAGTGAGATAATTAGGCTGGAGGCTCCTCTGCCAAAGGAAATACTGGAAGTCCCACTCGCTGGACTTTGTCAGAACTAGGCAGGGAGAAACCCCAGGGGGATGTGCTGGGGATGTGCCTGCTTTGGCAGGCACCGCCGACCAACAGTAGCTCCTGTCCCGACGGCCCTGCCACGTGTAACGAGGTGACACCATGGCCTGACAGATGTGGACTCCGTCTCCTTGACCATCTCCCCCCGCCTCCCCGCGCAGCCTGGCACACGGCGAGGCCGGCGCTGCGGATGAAGAGGCAGTAGTGTGCACACAGCTGTGCACATCTGGAAGAGGCTTTTCCAGGGTGACTTCCTTGCCAGCAGCCAACCATTTTGGAAGAGCCCCACCGCCAGCTGCTCTGACAGAAGGGAGAGGGATAGCGTTGGCTGGAGGAGTTTGCAAGGGGCTGGCACGCGCACTGGGAGCTGGAGCAATGGTGTGCAACAGTCCCTGCACACCCTGTGCCCAGGAGCTGCGGGTTCAGCTCCGACCCCATTGTCATGCACCAGCCAGCCGCTCCCCGATGAACAGAAATGACAGGGAAGTCTCCTGGCCCCTGGCAAGCCCCGCAGCCTCCCCATGGGAGGGCTCACCAGCCCTTTTCAGCAGCAGTCTCTGCCGGTGGTACTCAAGCGTGAAAAGAAACGCATGACTAAGAGCTGGAGGAACAGACTGGGAGCGCTACTGCAACTCAAGGAGCCAATATTCATGTTTCCCATATGGGCTGTGAATGAGCACCCTGGTATATGGCTTGGGAGCATGAATTCCTGATGTCCCGAGCCTCAACTTGTCCAACAGTGCCAGAAGAGCCGCAAAAGGAGCAGGGTCTCGGGTATGACGATCTCTGGAGACGGTGGAAGAGGAGCCTGAGCCACCAACGCAGAAACGTTCTGCTCTCCTTCTTCCCACCCACGGCTGGACCCCGTTATCTGACCCCCTGGAGCACCAGCCGTGGCCGTCCCCGAACAAGCAGAGCTTTGTCCAATGTGTTTACTGCAGTCAAGAGATTAAACCAAAGGAAACAAAGCAACTCAAAGGCTTAAGGTCGTGACTCACGCAGAGGGCTTCCCAGGCCGTCTTCACTCGGCACATTGCTCTGTCCCAAATGAAAAATGACTAAGTCAAAATAAATAAATAAAAGTCAATAAATCTCATGCAGCGGAGATGGTGAGTGATTGGGGAATAGAAAAACCTGTTCAAACAGAGCAACATATTCTAGGCAGAAAATTCAGCGTCACGTTCCTGGGCTGAGAGGGGACACTATGGAGAGAGGAAGAGAAATAAATATACATTTCCCAACTACGTGACACGGCTTCCAGAAAGCATCAGCTGGCCGTGGTGAGGTTTGCACTTAGGGCTGATGTGCATCGGGGCTGGGTTTGCAGGCCAAAGAGTGGGGAGCCAGGCAGGTAGCAAAGATGTGCTCAGGCACACTCGGATGAGCGTGTTCCCATTGCAGTTTGTGGGCAGGGTTTCACGGCAGGCAAACTAGCTGTCACTGCAGAAGAGCCTCCATGGGCTTTCATCCTTTGTCTCCGTGAGCCAGAAGATGGGGGAATATTTGGTGACCTCTGTGCTGTGCTCGAGTTGTTTCTGCAGAGCTGCAGCCGCACCAGGAATAGCAGGACACTACTCTGTCCCCTCTGGACCTTGGACCCACATGCCATGCTCTCCAAACGGGAACGGCCTCTGAGAGCTGGTCCTGCATAGACTGTTATGCAGATGAAGGGTGATGTGACGTTGAGCCTGCCTTGCAATCAGGGGTGAAATGGACATAAACCTCCTGCACATCATGCCCACATATTCCCCAGGGACATCTCCCACAGGGCCCATCTCTACCCCAGTTATCACCCCTGCGTCCCACATACGCATGAGAAACACGTAGGGTGGAAGAAAGACCCACAGCGGAGCCCTGCGAACCTGAAGTTGTTATGCTGTAAAGCCCCTGAGGTGAAAGCTTTTTTTTGCCCAAGGTGACTTTGTTTCTCCTCAGTCTTGGACACAGCTGACAGTGAGAACTGCGGTGTCTGGAAGAGGGCTGGAGAGAGAAAGAAGCTATCAACAGAAGGAAGCAGTTGCAGCAATAGCAAGCATTAAGGCACTAATGAGACAGAGTAGAGCTGGCCTGTCTTGTACAGAAGGTTGGACTGCGTAATCTAATGGTCCCTTTGGCCTTACAATTTGTGAAACTGTTTCATTCTGGTAGATAGTTGGCTCTGGCTTTAAATCATCCTCTGCAATCCAACAGCAAAAAGCTGGGAAAAACAAAGACTTTTGGAACTGCACCAAAAAGCTGTTGGAGTCGTTTCTGATAGCATCGTTGGGCCAAACCCTGCAGCCCTCCTCGCCCCGCTTGCTATTGGTGAGGTTTTGATTTCAGCCTGGCTCCCTGGAGAGCAGGGGACTTTGCCCCTGCATGCATGGACAACACGATCTGGGATCTTAAGAGAGGAATTTAGCAAGCAGCCCCTTGACGCCCTTGCTGTGATGCATGCATTGATGGGTTTGGACGGAGGCTCTTTCCTTGCCTGAATCCGGCCCCATTTCCCTGACAGTTGGAGTAATAGAGTCCAACCCTTCGGGCCACGGGCCAGCAAAGTGTATTGTTTTAAGACGATCAACTGTTGCATGCTTCTTTCCCCCCGCTGACTGGCGTAACAAAGCCTCTGCGAGAGCACACAGGGCAGTGTGTGTGCACGGGCTGAAAGGGAAGGAGAACTCGGAAGTGGGCTCTTGACAGTCTTTTCTGGTCTCAGGACTCCTTGTTTGGATGCCAAGACAAACAAATAAATCATATTCAAAGGCATCTGCCCACAATAGTGCTGAAGTCAGAAAAACATAAAAGAGGGGAGCTGGGATCAGGGGTCAGGATTCCTGTTAGACACAACAGCTTTGCTCAGTGCTTTCATTTCATTTTACTGCCTCTTCTGCTGCCGTTCAGGCAAAAGCGATTATTTATTTTGTAGCCTTTCCTTGGCCTGTTTTTCCAATAGGAATTTGTGATATGCTTACAAAATTCCCTGGCACAGCTCGCCGGTGGGGACTGTCTGCTGTGGGCAGCCTTTTCAGCCCTTTGAAGAGTGCTTACACACTGTCAGTGAGTCAGCATGCTTGAAAGCCGTCGCATCCTTGTTCCTCAAGCACCTTTCTTCCAGTTGCTTTCCGAATTGCTTTTCATGGGGGTCGATCTAGCCATCACAAGAAGGCAGTCGCTTCTGTGACAGATATGTGAAAGCAACAGTGTTTAGCAACCTGGAGCAGAAAGGGGGTAAGAACACAAAATGCAGAGACAGGGGCTTCTCTGGGGGATGCTGTTTTTACTCCAGGTAAGACTTAATGAGGACAACGCTAAGTGTCTTTTTCCTGGAGAAAGAAAAAACATAACAGTCTCTTTAAAACCAATAAATGACTATTTGATATTAATATCGCTGCACAAGGAGCCTGGCTTGCTGCTGATTGAGGGGGAAAGTGGCTGCCAGTGACTCCCTGCAGCTGATGGACATTCCTCAGAGGTCTCCGATGCTCAGACTGGTCCCACTCAGTCCCGAGGCCCCATCGAGCCTGGCTGGTGAGGTCTGGGGAACCCAGCCTTGGGGTGCTGGCAGGGTTTTGGAAGGGCCTGCTGGGGTGGGGGACAAGGGGGGGCTCAGGCTTGTCATTGCCAGGCGGACGGCAGTAGCAGCAAAGAGAAATTCAGCACGTCAGCTCTCGGCTCCAGACTCCAAGTTCGCAAGAACTTTTCTGTAAGGGGCTCAGGGAAATAGCTGAAATCAGCTAGGTCATTTCTCATCGCTCGGAGAGGCCAAAAGCACCTAACTGGGAACTGATCTCAGCTGTTTGTTTGCCAGGACTCAGACCAAAAAAAAGCTCCATCTGAATTAAAAAAGAAAAAACAAGGAATTTCCTTCTCCTGATGGTTTGGATTGTTTCTTAATGTTATTTTAATGTAGGTCTGTTTGGTGTTTATTTGGAGCTTAAGGTGGTGGAAAATAAGCCGTGGGTCAGCTCTGATGCTAGATGGAGCTGGGCATCCGCTGAAGATGAACACCATTAACGGCGAGCGAGGCACCCACTGGGAGACGTGAAACGTTTGTTACCTCAACTCGATTTCCTTGTAGTGGACCCGTTAGTCCCATATACCCAATAGCCGGGAGGAAAACCCCTCAGCCTCCGGGTTGCTTGCAAAGTGTTGGCTTTGGCTTTCTGCTGCTTTTCGTGCAGGGCTGGCCGGCCAAGGCACGTGCCCTCCTGCCGGCTCCCTGCCTGGATGCCGGGAGCGTTCCCGGCAGCTGGGGTAATGAACAAGGAATAGGAAGTAACTCGCCTTCTCCTCCAAATTTTCAGGAAAATTATTACTCATGCAAAAATCTGACAGAGTTTTGGGACTTGTGAATGTTTTAATAAATCCCCGGTGACTGTCTCGCTATTCACAAAGAGCAAGTAACAGGATCCCATAAATCACAGCAAAACAAACTCAGCACTTTGGGTCAGGAAAATATTGAGAAATCCGTGGGTTTTACTCTAATCCTCCCATGGCAGGGGCCCTGGAAATGCACTTTTTTTTTTTTGCATCCTTCTGGCTTTGACACTAACTTCCTATTCCAGCCGACGTCTTGCCAGGCTCAGCAGCGTGCGCGGGCAATCGAGGTACGGCACAGCACCGCGGGGAGCAGGGAAATCTCCCCTGGGATGTGATGAGCCTGGCACTTGTCCCAGCCAGAGAGGAGTTTGCCCCATGGGTCTCATCTTCTGGGCTTACGCCTACTGCTCACTGCTGCACAGCGACCCGTAGACCACTTCAGAATTTTATGGAGCTGGGAAGGGGTAAGGGTTTGTCTGTGGTGCTGCTCCCTGCTTTGGACTCTGGACTTTTCACCTCTGAGCACCCCACCAGGACATCACCAGGGAGGGACCCTTCTGCTCCAAGGAGCGAGGCTTTGAATCTGCCTCCAGCAACTGGGCCTTTCATCTTCTGTTGCATCTTTGTTTTGCAGAGAGGCAGGATTTGTTTTGTTTTTTTTTTATTTTTTCTGCACCAGCAATACATCTGAGTGCTGAACTCACCGGGGTTTAGGGTGGCCACGGTCCTGTGGTGGCTCATCAGGCCCCCGGCCAATGGAGGCTGTCCTTGACAAGTGCGGAGGCAACACATGGCGGAGAGGCTGCCCTTCCCGCAGCGGAGGCAGTGAGGAGTCAGCCCTGATGTGTGGTCCTGACTTGTCAGCAAACCAGCTCCAGACCTCCTACCTGCCAGGAACATCTGCTGGCCAGAGGAGCCCGGGTCCTGGCAGCGCTGCGAAGAGACGGTGCCATCCGGGTGGAGGGGAAAGCAGCCAAAAACAATGGTGAAGGAGGGATGGGACAGGAGAGAGCACAACCGAAAAAGAGAAAGAAGAGACAGGAAAGGGGCAGAAACCCTGGTGCTCTGGATTTTGTGCTTGCAAAGCCAAATTACCATGGGGTACTACGCAACGGACGAAGTAACCGGCTGATGGAGATGTAGGGTCCAGGCAGATGCCTCCAGACTCCTCTCCCATCCCACTTCCACCCCGCTGGCACCCTCAGGTTGCGACCAAGGGAGAGGGACACGGCCGACCACGCTTCTTCTGGGACATGGCCATGCTTCTCCTGGGATGGACACAGCCCTGTGTGCCTCATGCTCCGCCTGTCCAGCACCTCTGGAGCAGACACACTCAGCAGAAGGGCCTGAGGGCTTTGCAGCGTGTGTGACGGGACTGAAACACCATCACCAGCTGTATTTTTCTGGGCTAGATTTCTATTTAGGAAAGGCTTGACGACCTGGGAGTCAGGACACCGGCGTGCACTCTGACCAGCTCCCCGCCACCCCCCAGGCTCCCTTCCTAAGCCATTTGGTCTCTCATCATGCTCTAATCCATTGGTGACTTCAGCTGTAATTGGCTGCAGTCTGGCATCAATAAACTGAAACATTTATTGCACAGTTTAAATCTAATACAGATTATAGCAACCCAGCTAGTTTTTAATGCTTGAGCCAGGAAGCAGCTCTACGAACTCCAGCTTCACAGGCTGGAGGCTCTTCCCCACCGCTGCAGCTCCAGCCCAGCCTTTGGTCCGAGTGCCTGGTACCAACCTGCTGCCCCCACCTCCTCCATTGCCCACGCAATGTCCCCCCGGTTTGCTGTGTCAGTTCTGGCCCTTCTCCATCCAGATCCTGTGCTCCGGGATGGCCAAGCCTCCCTCCCCATCCCCAGTCAGTCGGGGTCCATCTGTGGAAGGAGGGAGATTTCCTTAATACCTGTGACATCCAAACCCTGCTGCGGAGCAGTGGGTTAAAGGTTGATCCTTATCTCAGGATCTGCAGTGAAATTACTGAGTTGTTCGCAATGTCTGCACCGGAGTCAGGAAATCTGATTTGCAATAATATAATGTTCTTTTAAGTAACGTTTTCTTAAAAGACATTATTGAAGTTTAAAGAAGGGGCCAGGGTGCAGGGGAGCTTTAATTTTAGATTTTGCTGTTATTTTCCTGACTACTGTTGTTTAACCCTTGAGAGGCTGAAACCCAACTCCACGCAGATGCTGGACCTTAGTGGTCCCCATCGCAGGGCTGGCGTCAGCACGGGCTTGCCCTTGCCGGGGGTGGCCTCCAAACGCAGGCTTTGCAGCTCTCTCCTCTTTCTGCCCTGATGTTTGGTTAAAGGAAGCCAGCCTGGGAAGACCTGCACTGCCTTCCCCAGCATCTCAGACCTGGGTCCCTCTCTGCCCAGTATTTTTAAAATACAGTGAGCAGTGAGGTAAATCATGTGCACAGCATAAACGCAGCCGCCACCTTTTAATGAACCCAATGAGATATAAATGGCAAATGCCTCATTTTCTCCTGATTTAAATAATGTATTGGAGAGGCACTTCACTGGCATTTAAAAAAAAAAAAGGGGGGGGGGGGAATAAAGGAGTTATCAGCCTTTGTCAGCTCTGCCAGCAGCAGTCACCCAGCAGAGCCCACCCCACTCCGAGCAGCACGTGCGGGGCAAGGGCAGCGCTGCCGGGGGGCTGCTGGCCAGGGAAGGCACGCACAGCCCCGGGATGGACGGTGGCCAGGAGGAAAATGAATTGAGAACTATTGGGTTTCTCATGGACACCCACTTACTCTGCCACCGCTCCAGCGATTTCGGAGCTCCCCAGATCTGATTAGGCTCTCCATTACTGTCTGCTGCGCGCTCGCATGCCAGGAATCGCTTAACAGGGACCGGCTGGAGCGCCTCTGCGGAGGGAAGGGAGGGCGCCTTCGGTCCTCCCCCTCCGCCCCCTCCGCACCCCCGGCATGGTATTACTATCAGAAATATCAGACGTTTCGACTCAAATTAAAGTCAGGTTAAATATCTTAAATGCAAAAATTCCACATGGTTCCAGATGGAAAGCGGTTCCTCAACTTCATACCGAACAAAATAAATAAGAAACCTTTCAGACCTGTGCCTGCCCCTCCGCCGGGGAGAGACGGGGAGCCCCCGCCGAATTTGAGAACTTTGAAGTTGTAATTTGGCTGGACTAATGCAAAGCATGACACACTCTATTGGAGTATAAATAGCATATTCGTGAAATGCACAGTGGTAAATACATTGTAATGATAGTAAGCAAAGCAGAAACATGTGTGCGCGAGCACACAAAATACACACAACAGCACACACACGGTGCACGGAGGCACATGCAAAGGCAACGCACAAACTCTGCAAATACCTACAGCCCCGCGCAGCCCTGGCGATGCCGCACAGCGCCGACCGCAGCACACCGGCGCACACCTCGCACACGTCTCCACATACTGGGCGGCAATGTGCCAGCAATTAAACCGAGCAACACAATAGGAGGAGAAGAGCTTTAGCCACAGAGAGGACAAGTTGGTTTAGGGTGGGCTTCTTTGCATGTTCTTTTTTCTCTGTCCAGACACACATTTAATGACACGAAAGTCAACATATGAGCTAGGCTCCGGAGGGACCGCAGGGACACTGCCACCACTGATCGCTTTGGGGAATGCCAGCAGATCTGTCCCACGCAGCAGGTGGATTTTGCCGGGATGCACTCAGGACGCTCAGCAAGCTGGTGGCCATGCTGTGACAAATGGAGGGCTGTCCGCCGAGGACCAGCAGCTCGAGGAGCCCAGCCCCAGCGTGCACTGCAGCCTGTCCGTGTGGAGATACCCCTGCGGGACACCTTGGTTCCGGATCTGCCCCACCGCTTGATTCTGACCCATGTTCTCAGCCTGCATACTCATAGCCGTGGCATGTGAAAAGCCATCTCTGCAGGGGACCCGTTTCTCCACCCAGTTATGGCGTTAGGCTGCTCCCACGATGCTCACAGGGTTGCCAGACCTGAGCTCTAAAAGGAAGGAGAGAACTTTGCTCACGGCAGTGCCGAACCCAAATCACACTCTGTGGCTTTACACAGCCCAGGCTGTGCCAGATCCCACGAAACTGGATATGCCCTTATCTCCCGCAGCCTCTCATCCCTCCGTGCATCGGGCCCAATCCCCAAAGTTCGGATCTGGTTCCAAACAAGTCCCAAATCAGATGTATTTATTTGCAGACTTGGGGATTTTCCCCACCCCTATTGCTACAAGACTGGGAGTCCCGCAGATGTCACTGCCATCCAGCCCAGCATCCTCATGGAAGGGTTTAGCATCCCCCTGGTAGGGGTCCTCAGCCACAATTTATCAGCCAACCACCCCACTACTGCGGACGAAACGCATGTCCCTGGTATTTCCCTCCGGGAACTTGCACTCCGCTCCCCTTTTTGTCTCTGCTCTCTCATGTCTCTCCCCACTTCTCTGGCTTTCCGTGGTGTTTCTAACCTTGCCCTTTCGTTGCCCCGTGGTCTTCATCTCTGCATTTAAAACCTCACTGGAGCTGAGCCATCCCCGTGCTCTGCTGTTGTTTGGGTTGGTAGTACTGACCTCGCTCTCTTGCCCTTCTGCTTTGATTTAGCGCCTGCCTATCTCTCCTCAGGTTAATCAGTGGATTAACTGCAGCTCTCCCTCCCTTTCTCCTAAATCCTTATCCTTCATCACGAATCTAGGAAACAAAACAGACCAGGTACTTTTCCATGGAGGCAGCCAAACTATTTGCTTTCCTAGCAGCTGGCCTCTCCCACACCTTTCTCGGGGCCTTTCTGACCCCAGGGACACCCACTTGTCTGCAAACGCCTCTGCCTGCCCGGCTGCCCCCGTGCTCTGCCCAGCGCTGCGGACAGGCGGACCTGCTGCCTGCCCCTCCTGGGGACACTGGCAGGGATGCCCCGGGGCAGGAAAAAATCAGAACAAGACCCAGATTTCCCGGATCTCACCTGGATGCCACCTCATTTTGCCCCGCCTGTCACCACGCACTGCCTGCCCGCTCCCTGCCTGCGCTGCCTCTTCCTCCCAGGGCTGCTTGTGGATTCCCGCTCCCTGAGATCATCCTGGCCGGGGGAGCAATTGCAGGCAGCTGACATCCCCCTCCCACAGACACACTCATCCTCAGCCTCTGCTCCCGGAGAGCAATCACTGTCCTGTTAACCCTTCACTCCTACCCACTGGGGTCCCTCGGTTCTCAGGGCAGCTCATTCCCCGCTTATTAATCTCACCCCCCTCCAGGCTCGAGCTCTTTGGCTCTGCCCCATGAATGCCCCTGAGAGATACCCAATATCTCAGGCCGGCGGGATGCCGTCAGAGCGATCCATCCTCCCATCTCAAGAGAGGGAAGGGAGCAGCTGACAGCTGTGATGCACCTTAAGTTTTAAGACCCTTCATATTTTCTGCTTTAATCAGCAGCTTCTAGTGCTGGCTGAAGGCAAGATAAACTCTGTCAACCCTTCTGCAGGTGGGCAACCGAAACGAGATTCTCTGAAATAAAAAATGGAGCCACTGTAGAAAGGTGTCTGGATCTCAGGAAACACCATTCCCTTGAACAGCAGTGCTGTATGGAGGGAGCAAATGCTTCTGGCTCAGCTCTGCCCCAATGTGCACTCAGTATCTGAACGACCCCGATGCTAAAGAGCTGGTCCTAAGTGCTGGGGAATGCGTAGCCTCTGCAGAGCTCTCTAGGTTCATGGCAGGATGGACGCAGTCTTCATGTTGGAAAGGAGGGGAGGGCCATGCAAGCGCTCCGTTTATATAGCATTGACTGGAAAGCTCTTTTGCTCCTGACACGACTTTGGGACTGTACCCTGCGGTTCTCCCGTGCAACCTCACAGCTCCCGCTCTCTGCCAGCCGCCTCTCTTGTGCAGCAGAGAAGATGACAGTGATGCTTCAAGGGCTTCAGACACTTTTACCTTCTCATGCAGGGCAGCTGGGTCTCTTCCCTGCTGGGTTTGCTGACCCTCTGTGGCTGTTCACTCAACTCCGGCTTAGATTTTGGCCAACCCAGCTCATGCTGGGGCCTGATGTGTGCTGGGAGCAGCACCATTAAGTCAAAGCAAGAGCACCTTGTAGGCAGGACAAGTTGCTGGGAAGAGCTGAAGGGTCATTATGCAGCCATTAGCACCTGCAGACTGCTGTCTGGCAATCTTTTTATCCTTTGTCTGGCAGTTTCCTCAAATCCACTAACTTATGGAAATGGTATAGACCAAACCTCCAAGCTGGAGGGTATAAAACATCAGCTTACCCAAAAAGCTTTGGAAGCAGATCCAACAGCAGCTGGACTGCTGAGGCTTTTGTGCTTCCCGGTGTGACACAGGGGACTCCTGCACCCTGACAGAGGAGGAAGGATGAGCCCTCTCACCGTCGGCTGGGTAACTAATTCTTTTATTTTGCCCATAGGTACACGATATTAAGAGTTATGGGTTATATGTTATGAAACCTTATGACTTGAATGGCGAATGGGTGAATTCACATGATAGACTAGTCTGGGCAATAGGCGATTGAGCCCCTGTTTGTTTATTGTATTTCCTAATGAGCTCATGAAATAAAGTTTAAATCACAGAGTACGTTGTCCTGTAAATTTGAGAGATCCGAACGGACCGTGACACCCTTCCCTTCCCCTCCCATCCCATCCCAGCTCTGTGGTTCTCCTTCCAAATCTTGAAGGCTCCAGTTCCTCCTGTCTGTGGTTTATCATTTCTTGTAGACCACACAGAAGAAGAGGACACTACAGCAGCAAACCCTCATCAGAGTGAGAAGATCATCCCAAGAAACCTCCTTAGGAGGTCAGGGCCCCATTGTGCTGGGTACTAAAAATCCAGGGAGAACCAGATAACCCGCACCCAGGAGAACCGGTCAACTGGCCAGCAGAGGTGGGACTGGGAGGAAAGGACCAACGCTGCCCTGTCCCACCTGGCTGAGGGGAAGAGCGGTCCAGATGGGGTGCTGGTGGAGGCACGGGTTAACCGCTCACCCAGCGCTGCCCTGCTCGCTCCGCAGTGGGAAGCCGTGGGTGCCAAGCACAGAGGTGGGATCACTCAGCAGGTCCCTGGGTCTGCGCGTGGTGGGAGCTGACGGTGACTGACGTTTAGGCCACCTGCCAGCATTGCATCAGCACCCGGAAAATGTGCTGCCTCTGTATTTATTTGGTTTTTTGGAAGCCGCTCATCTACCTGCTTGTGGTCGGGCAGCCCAAGAGCCTCCTCCCATCGCACTGAGCCAGCCATGATGGCCAAGTTGTGGAGCTGAGCGGGCGAGGGGGGAGAGCCGAGCCAAGGAGAGGGCTCGTCATGTGAAAAAGCGATTCCGGCAGCTCACAGCCATGACCCAACTTTTCAGCTCAACCGCTCCTGCCAAAGCAGTGTTTCCAAAGCTGCAGCTCCCTGATAAAACCTAATACCATTGCCCATAAATTGTATTAAATAAACAGCAGCTGCAGATCAAGGTATATTCATCAAGGGCTTCCTCTTTTTTTTTATGAATGGCTGAAGACTCAGAGATGCTGTTTGCCAATAGTCTGTCAACGGAGCCTGCATTTAAAATCAATTTGGTAATTACAACTCTGACTCGGAGCCACAAATCAAAAAAGAAACTTCAGCCCTTCAGGATGTTTTGGACCATTAGGGAGCTGGTAATTATGCACCCCAGCCGGGCATTAATTTAAGGCCCCGGTGGAAAAGTGATGGTGTGAATTTGAGACAGGAAACTGACTGCGAGGAATTTCAAAGGTTGGGAGGCATGCTGTCAGTCTGTTTACAACCACCTAACTTAACATGGTTAAAATCTGCTAGGAAACACTTGCTGAACCCGGGATTGCCATTGTGTTGGTTTATTTTTCCTTGTGAAAGAGACCACTTTTCTGTCGGCGAGGAATAAATGAGGAAAATATATATAACCTCTGTTTACATAGGATCTACAGTGTTTGTACTGTGCTACTCCAGGTCACTTGGATTCTGGTGTGATGAACGGTGTGTATGTATCTAGAGATAAATATATGTATACGGACAGAGAGGAGGGTTTGACAGAACTAGCCAAGGGAGCATATCTTTAATTCCGCTAACAGCACGTGAATTTGACTGCAAAACACCGTTACGCCCCCTCTCCTTTAACATGTAAGAAGAAGATCTGGAGGCTTAGCAGCCTTTCTCACTGCACAGCAGAGCACAGCCCTGTTCTGCGCAAGCCCAGTTTTCTGGAAGCATCCTTTGGTTCACGTAGTGTGTGTTGTGTCCCCAGCAACTCCCCGTTCCGAGGAGGAGGTCAGCCAGGCTGTACCTGGCCAAATACCCAGTGTTACAACATGGGGAGCAAGAGGCTCCCCCCTCAACCGCTCCAGCCAACCTCAGCCCTGCCGCATCAGGTCTTGCTATTCCTGAAAAACTGGATAACGTTCAGTAGCTGCAAATGTTATTAATGGTCATAAAATGATCCGGTTCTTCAGAATATCCTGTTACGCTGGTTGTCTCAGAGATCTCCTGCAGCCTGGTCCCACAGTCCCATTTGTCTGGGCTCTCCAAAGTATCATGTCTCCGTCAGGAGAGCTGCAAAGATGGTTAAGCCCCAGGGACCAGCAGAAGGATAAGGCTGGATTTTGGATAATGGGGAAGGAGAAGCCCCCAGCCCTCCCTGCCCAGCCTGGTCTGCCTGTTCCCAGCCCAGCTGGGGCTACAGAGGCTCCATCCCATGTGATGAAACGCCTATCACAAAACCGGTGCCCTCCCGTGATCTGCGCGCTGAACGAGGGGCCCCAGCGCCCTACGTGAGCACCGGGAAAAGTTTGGAAAATCTCCTGACAATTAATGGGCATCACAGGAGGTCGCAATCGCTCTTCTTCCCTGCTCCTCCTTGGCAGGCATTGCTTTTTCTCTCTGCATAGACAGTGCAAAAGTGCAGCCAGCTCCGACCACTGCAACAGCCTAACTCTGGAAAAAACAGAGCAATCAGACAAATAAAAAAAGAAGTAGGAATTTCTCATTTAGGATTCAAATCCTTTCATTTCAAACCTCTAAGCACGATGACGGCTAATGGCTTTGTAATCCGGGGCTTTGGGGGGGTCCTTGTGCCGGTATCTCTGGGACTGCCCTCCCCTCGGCAGCTCCGCCAGCCTCCGAGGGGGACGTGGGCAGCCGGCGGCGCTGGGCTGCCGGCCTCGGCACGAAAGCCTCCTCCTGTAAATAATGAAGTAATGAAGTAAGGATGTGTCTCATAGCAGTCCATTAAATGGATGCGTCCAGGCTGCCGGAGGAGCTTTGATGGCTCAGGCGCTTGGCAGACGGAGCCGCAGCGAACAGACTGATTAAATATAAACCGAGCTGCAGAGGAGCGGTGCTGTGCGACCTGCCTGCGAGGGGCTCAGGCAGGGCAAAGCTGCCATGCAAACAATGCTCCGGCTTGGGCACAGGGGGACAGGAGGTAGAAGGTGATGGTTTTATGTGCTGTATTTATGGCAGGTGCAATCCTGCTGAGCTGAGCTTGTGCGATGGGGTACAGCCCAGTGCCAGCCTCATGCCGGGAAAGTAGGTACCCAGAGGGTTGGCTGCTTATGGTCATGGAGGTAAACCAGTGTCCCCAAAAGCAGCCCGAGGGATGGCAGGGAAGGAGGGACCCCCAACATGAGGGTGCCGTTCCCAGGGTCAGGGCTCCCAGGTGTGAAGGAAGAGATGAGGTTTGCAGGTTTCCCTGCGATGGGAGCTCCTCCATGCCAGGAAGCTTCTTCCTCGTTATCCAGCCTGTTTTCCCTTTCCCAGGCATCACCCCCAGCCTTGCAAAGTGCCCCTGCTCCCTGCCTGGTCCTCGCACCCTCCACACTGTATGGACCATCCTTTCATCTCCCCTTCTCCCACAGCTATGGCTTGCCAAGCCAGACAGATTTAGCCCTTCCAATCTTTCCTCGTGAGTCAGTCTGTTGTGGCGTGATGGATGAGTGCTCCCCGTTACCTTCTTGGAGTGAAGCAGGGCCACCTTGGCGAGGACCGACCCCAGGGCCAGGCATGGGGTGCATGCAAGGGGCCAGCGCTGGAGCCGGTCCACGCTGTCCATCGAGGGTCCCTGGGCAGCAGCATCCCCTCGCAGCACACAGCTTCCCAGCCGACCCCGTACACTCTCGGCCACAGAGGTCCATGCCACCCCGCTGGCCTCGCACAGAGAGAGGCAGCTGCCGCCACGCCGCCCTGAGGAAAAGCGCTGCCACAGGTTCCCTTCAGTTAAATGTCACTTCGGAAAATACCAAGCACCTCGCAGGAGAAGGACGGAGCTATTTTCTATCACGGACATATCAACGCTTGGCATTTCCTGTGACTTTCCCCACGTCCCCCCCAGACAAAACCCAAACTACATATAAATATATATTGGAAACGGAGACATCATCTTTATTACAAGCCTTGCGCTGAATGGCAATTTCTGCGTTTGCTTTAAATACATCCATTTAAAGTGACAGGCGGAAAGCCGGCTGAGCCGACATCAAGAAGGCATCAAGGGGGACAAGGGAGGAAAAAGATATTAAAATGTTCAATCTGAAGTTACTGACATACCATCAGGCTTACAGACTGCATGCAGAACAAAGGTTTGCATTTGCAAATCAATAAAAATAAACGTGGAACGAAGACACAGGAATATTTTAACATAAATCTACATAAACCCTCACCCTGGAAATGCCTGCGAACTTGCCGTCTGCTGGCTGGACCCCGTGCCCGAGGCCGAGCAGGCGGCGGGGCCCGAGGCGGGCGATCCCCCCGCAGACCCCCGCCAGGCCAGGAAGGGGTGCGGGGGGTGGGGGGAGCAGGGCAAGCCCCCCCCCCAGGTCCCAAAGCCCATCTCCATGCCCAATGCCACTGCAGCCCCAAATGGGGCACCACAGAGAGGGTTGCTCTTGGCCGTCGCCATCTGAATTCTATAATTTCTCCACAGTGCAAAATGCGGTGCCATAAACTGGGGAAATGACCCAGGGAAAACACTCTGTTCTCTTCCAGAGGCATTGGCAAGCTGGGCATCTTCCTCCTCGCCAGGCTCAGTACCCTCACTGCCTGTAACGGTGCTCGCTGAACACCAGCGAGTGATGCTGCTCCAGAAACGGGGATTCTCTTTGCTGGGAAATTCCAACATTTCACATTTTCTTTGTTTTGTTTTTTAATCCCACATCAGGACAAAAAAACCTTGAAATAGTTTGGAAAATAAAAAGCTCATCAAAGGTTTCTGTTCCTCACCTTGGAAAGGGTGAGACATTAGCAGAGAAAGTCAGGAAAGCTGAAGCGACATCTTCTATTTCCACTCTAAATAGCTCTGAAAATTTTCTGCTAAAATGCCAGCTATCAGCATACTCCCAGAAAACATTCCTGTTTCAGGCACAACGCTTTCTGCCAAACGTTAACCTCTGTTGACAATGTCATCTGAACGCCAGTCTATTATTACCTGCATTTCACAGCTGGGGAAACTGAGGCACAACAGCACCGTCTCCCTCTGCTGCGACAGGTCCCATCCACAGAGCTGGGGGGTGCAGGGGAGCACTGAGGACCAAGCAGAGATATTGGTACCTGTGCTGGAGGAGAAGGGATGGCCTTAAGCCCCCACGCCTCCCGGGACGGTCCCCGGGGCTGCAGGGGACAGGGCTGCGTCGTGGCGTGTCCCGACCCCCGCGAGGGCTCCCCTGCGCTTGGGGATGCAGTAACGCTCACTCACCGTCACACCTCCTGCGCTCCCAGCTAATTAATTGCCTATTCTCTCCCTCTTCTTCCGCCTTAATTGGGACAAAGACATCTGGCAGAGATTTGCTCGTGCATGGCCCTGGTCTTTAACTTTCTGCTTATTAGGGGATTTAATAGCAAAACTCCCCCAAGACAGGCATCCTCCAATGGACCCGCAGCTGGAGCTAAGATGTCCCCACAGGTGGGATCTTCACTGGGTTTCTCTGGACACCCTACATCGTGCAGCCGTGCTGGGAAGGTACGGGGAGACTCAGGCCATGCTGCCTTGGTGGGAGGTTTGCAGCGGGGTGGGCTGGGGCAGAGCTCGCCCCTTCCCACACCCTGCACCGCTGGGACACCACTCTCGCCTCAGCCCCAGCAAGGGAGAGACAAACTCCCTGGAAAAAGCACCAAGCGAGAACACCGAACCTTTTAATCAGGCTGCTAGCTTGCTGGTCCTCCGCTTCTTTCACTAAAAATGACCCAAAAGGGAATTGAAACATTTTGTTTCATTTTGAGCAAAGCATTTTGTTTGATCTGAAAAGAACACGGGGTTGGGGAGGGGGAGAGGGAGAATGGGTCATTTCAGCAGCCAGGAAACAGTTCATTTCAGCTCAAATAAAACTTAATTCTGTTATTGTTGTTGCAGTGTTTGCTGTGCGGGGGCCCAGGGAGGCAGTGGGAGAGCTGGCAAGGTGGGGAATGCCCAGCTGAAGCAGCCCAGGAGGAGGTGAGGACCTGAACACCAATGCCACAGCCGGATTGCCCTGCCCCGGGACTGCTGCACAGCTCTTCTTCCAGCTGACGTCTATGCTCAGTTTTGGGGGTCTCCCAGGCTTGGTGGGATTTGTCCTTCAGTGAAAGAAGGACCTAAACAGAATCCTCCAAGGGTCAAGCATCTTTACCACCAGCGATGCTGCGCACGCCCTAGGGCTCTTCTGCCAGGCTGAAGCCGTGTTTGGCAAACTCACAAATAGTTTCAGGACAGCCAAAGCCACATTTCCCAGCGAGTTCAGCAGCTCTCCCTCTTCCAGGAGGTCCCCCGCATTGCAAATCCTCTGTGCCCACCTCTCTGTGTCCTCAAAACAGGGCAGCCCCGCAGCCGAGCGGCATCGGGGGCTGCGTGAGTGCAGCTGCAGCCATCCCTCCTCTGGACCAAGCCGGCTCAGGGCCAGGCGTCTGTGACTAATTGGTAGCAAAGCACTTATCAGACAAACTTTAGCCTCTCTTCCGGTTCATGAATTGCTCATGAGCTATTTATGAATTTTTTGACTTTAATTGTTATCCTAAATTATTCATCAAATAATTTCAATAACTAGTTCTTAGGCCAGATTACATTGTAAATGAACTGTTTCCATGCATGCTCCTGCCAGAGGACTCGCTGTCAAGCAGCCACAGAAAGCAATTGCAAAAAACGACACAAAACACGGGGAAACAAACTGCAGGAAACACGAAGGGGACTTTTCACCCCAACCTGCTCAGTGTTTAAGCAATGCTTAGCATGCAAGCAGTGTGTGGTTGACCTGCCCAGCACCTCTCAGGAGCTGCTCATGTCAGACCCATTGTTGCAGTGACGGCGGCTGATGGACAAGAGCAGTTTCCCTCCCTTAGGTCGCCAAACTGACAATAAACCCCAGCGCCGCTGGTTCCCAGCAAAGGCTCCCGCTGCCGGACTGCACCTCCTTCCAAGAGCTTGCGTTCCCAGACAGAAAGGAAACCCACCTCTCCCTCCAAATGCTCCTCCTGGACACAAGCACACGCCTCCTGAGCCCCCTCCCCGAGCTGCCTCCGGTCCCACGCTGCCCCTTGCAGCTCCAGCACCGTCTCTGCCAGGGCTGTGAGCTGGAGGAGACGGGGGCACCCGGCCACAGGGCACGGCTCAAACCACTTCTAAGCAAAGTGGCCAGGAGAGGCTTTACACACAGGGCAATAAAAGAGCAAAGCGGAGCTTTTCCCAGCCCACATCCACCAGCCTCGTCCCTGGCACTGGGAGCATGCTCCAGCCGGAGGGAGCGGCGTTCCCGCACGCCGAGCTGGAGCAATTTGTTCATGGCAAGTGGTTTAATTGTTTGCCGCTGCACAGGGGAACGGCGCTCGCTGTCTGCCTCGGCACGGTGCAGCAGCGTCACCTTCCCCTGCCATAACCCCCCGAAATCACCAGCAGCTTTAACAAAGGCAGTCAGCAGAGATAACGCTGAGGCTGGACCGTCATTCAGCTGCGAGGCTGGACCGTCATTCAGCTGCGAGGCTGGAAGCAACAGGGATGGAGAGGGGCCGGGGCTGTGTTTTCCCCCGGTGCCGCGTTACTGAGCAATCAGATGGCATCAAGTAATCAGCTGATGTTTGTTTCTCCTGCTCACTTGACTGGGCGTAAGCATCACGTCCTGCCCCAGGGCCACTGCCCAGTGCTGCGCAATGACAAAAGAAAAACATCACATTGTTGTCTCTCAACTTGTTACCCTTTTTTCTGAACAGCCTCAGAGAGCCTTTTGGGCAAGGCTGTGCCTGGCTGCAGTGGGGAAGGCACCGTGATGGGGTCAGCCATCACCTTGCTATTGCAGGGCCCCAACACAGCTCTGCCGCTGCAGCCACAGCCTGGCCCCCTCTTTCACTGACATGCCAGTACATCCCACTTCAAGTGACTCAGGCAAGCTTTAAGAGCTCATTTTGCACACTGGATGATCACAGCTACCTCTTCTGGTTTAGAAATTTCTGCTCCAAGAGGCAGAGGCTGTACCAGACTTTCAGGGATAGCACCCCTCTGCCCTCCCGAGGCTGAGCCTGGCGGCTGGAGTCGCAGCCCAGGTGCGTCCCAAACCCGTCCGAGCACCTGGGCGCAGGCGCACGCTCAAGCGTGCACAAGCGCAGACCGTGGCCGTAATGAAGACAAGGTGGGAATCAGGGAGGAGGCCAAGAACTGACCCTGTCTGCTCCTGAGATAATATATCTCCGAAAGCCAGCTCAGGTTTCCTGTCCTCAGCACTGCTATTGAAAATTTATGGTTTGAGAAAGTTCTTGGAGCCCAAATCCCTCGACCTATCACCTTTTCAACCTTGTGTTTATCGAGACACGAGTTCCTCTTCCTCCCACCCTTTGTTTTCGGCTCTTGGAGCCCAAGAAGCTCAGTCCTGGCGCTGCCCAAGCCAGTGCTTACGGCCAAGCCATGCGAAGGTGTGATAAATCCTCCCAGTCCTCTCCT
The DNA here is from genome assembly GCF_965638725.1 of Aptenodytes patagonicus. Taxonomy (NCBI): domain Eukaryota; kingdom Metazoa; phylum Chordata; class Aves; order Sphenisciformes; family Spheniscidae; genus Aptenodytes; species Aptenodytes patagonicus. The sequence continues at coordinate 10,711,123 of NC_134957.1, read as the reverse complement.
TGCTGTCATTCTTCTCTTTTTGTCCCCGTTCTCCTTTTTCTGGGGTGGAGAGCAGTGCTGACGTTTTGCTCTTTGCCAGCTCCACACGTTCTCTCCTGCTTTCCTGCTCTCGGCTTTTCTCCCTTCATCTCTGCAAACGGGCATCAAACGCCGCAAGTTGCCACGGCGACCAGAAAATCGCAGTGACCCTGGGGATGGGCGCTGGACCGGCGTCCCGCGGTGCTGGCCTGAAAAGCACATCACCGATCAATCCCCAGGACGTTCCCGGGCTGTCGGCTTTCATACTGAGGCAGGGCACGGAGAGAGAGAAAGACAGTCTTGGGCAGGGCATCCCCCGTGACCCCCGCCGCAGGAGAGGGGTTTGTTTCTGTTGCATTTGTTATCATTGTCACTGGGAAAAAAAAAGTCTACGCGGGTATATTTCCAAAGAGTTTCCCTCTCTCACAGATTTTCGATCACCTGTGGAGTAAAAGACAATTTAGTGGTATCAGCAGGGGACCTTCCAGGCTTGTATTAGCAGGAAACAGAGGAGGGCAGCAAGGTCCCTGCTGGGAAAGGAGGCGGTTTCTGGGCTTGGACGAGGATTGCAGGGAAAGTCCAGCCCCCAGCGCAAGGGGACGGCAGGAGCCCAGGTGAGGGGGCGGAAGACACTCAAGTGCCAGGGATTTGTAAAGAAGGCTTATAAAATCGCTGGAAGTAATGAAAGGAGAGAAGAATGACCAGGAGAACAGAGCAGTTTATTCCAGGAGGAGCGAGATGGCTGCAGAGGAAAGAGAGGAGGAAACATGAGAGAGTTCAATAAAACCATGGACAATTGAGATGAGGTGAATAAGAAACAATTATTCCCATTTTCTCAGAACACAAAACCCCCAGGACATCCAATAAAGTTACGCAGCAGCAGATTTAAAACAAATCAAAGTAAGTCTTTTATCGTACGGAGCCCAGATGCGCTGCGGAGCGCTCTGCCGCAGGATGCTGCCGAGGACAAAGCCGCCACCCGGGCAGCCAAAGCAAAGGGACAGAGGCGTGTGAAGGGCTCTCACAAACAACGATCCAGATAAAACCTCTGGCTCAGGAAATCCCTGGATTTGGCAACCACCAGAAGCTGGAAGGGTGTACAGGGGAGATGAATGGCTGTGCACACCTGATTTCTGATGCTGCTCCCTCGGCAAACATTACTGGCTGCTGCCAGAGAGGAGACACCTTTGGTCCAAGCTGCATGGTGGACCTTCAGTTCCTGCATTACCGTGAGGGTGTTCAGAGAGGACCCAGTAACGCAGCCCTGCTGCTGCTCTGCTGCTGCCCCAGGGCAGCTCAGCGCTGTTAGCATCCTCAGAGCAGATTAAACCATGACATGTCAGCTCAGCTTCCCTCCCGCACCTTCTGTCACGCTGGGCTTCCTACGGCACAGAAAGAACCAGTAAATCACAAAAAAAAAAGAGAAAAAATAGACATTCCCTAACCCCCAAAATGCTGACAGCTTTCTCAAACTACGGGAGAGCCGGACAATGCACGAGACAGACCAGTTCAGCGACTCCCCGGCTGGGACTGAGCGCGCGCATCCTGGGCGATCTCCCCACCGCTCGGCTGGGGACGGACAGCGCAAAACAGACGGACAGGGCAAAACAGGCAGCCGGGGCAAGACAGGCAGCCGGCCTGAAGTTTCTCCCTTTGCAGAGAAGGAGAGGGCAACAAGGCCCGGGAGGACGGGTCTGTGAAGGGGAAGACACATCTGCCTCGGATGTTTATTCTCCAGCTGGTCTCACAACAGCCTTTTGCAGAGGACACACCAGGCAGCTCTCACCAGTTATTAAAATCTGATAAAATTCCACTCCAGTTAATTCTGCCAGCAGAAAGCTCCAGATTGATACACAAAAGGCTGTCCCTCCTGACTTGGCTGTGCCGGCTTATTAATTTATTTACTCCTAATGTGCATCTCGGCTGCACAACAATGAAAATTGGGGTTTGCAAGCGGAGGAGACGCTTGTCAGAGGGAAGGAGGTGGCTCGGGATGCAGAGGCAGGGGCTGGGGAGCATCTGCGGTGGCACAGGGCATAGACCACCCCTCTTGCCAGGGTTCAGCCTTCCCTCTAGGGACCCGCCAATGACCATTTTGTTGCTCTTGTGGTCTCGATGGTATTTTTGCTCGGGAGGACATGGGACACTTCACCGCAGCCGCCAACCACACCGGCTGGTTTCCCACCCCAGCCTGGCCCAAACGCCGCCTTACTCTTGTGCTCCCTGCACCCATCCACAGCCAGGCTTTCCAGACGGATGCACAGAGCCAGCCATGCTCATCTCTCCTTCCCACACAGTTTAATAGCTACTTTGCCAGTGTTTCCTGAGTTTTATATAGCTTTTACAGTCTGTTTTTATGATGTTTGAGTAATTGCTGTTTGTTTATCATGGATTGTATGTCAATGGCTGGGTCACACCCCATGCGCTTCAGCTTGAAAGGAGCCATTTGATATATTCAATTAAATTTTATTCTTCTTACGCTATTTGTTGTACCTCTAGGCGCACAGCTGGCAGACCTGCGGAGGAGGTGGACAGCAGCTCAGCCCACACCACCAAAAGCAGCAAACACCAGTCCTGTACCCCTGTCCTTCTGCACGGTCCCATCCAGCCCAGCCTGGAAACTCCCGGATCCCCCTGCAATATTCCCACCCAGGAGGACTTCAAGGAAACCCCACCAGTGATAGGAGAAACAAAGAGAGTGCTTCAGCACAGATAGGACTCAGAGATGAAAAAGGGCCTTTCGCCAGAGCTCTCCCCAGGCGCAGCTCACCCGACACCATCCCGGGCATCACCAGCTGCACGGCGGGAGCCAACAATAACTCCATCGCATAAACCTCAGCCGCCACATTCGCACGTTAGCTGGCCGCACTCTCTTTTTGATTGCTAAAGCAGCATCCAAGCAGAGCACTGCTGCCTTCCAGGAGTGCTTGGGAAGTAGCAAAATGAGAGATGAGTCCATCAGGGACCAGGTTTAGAAAAAAGAGAAAGAAAAATCATTCTCCAGCCATTCGACTGAGGGAGCAGCTGTCCCTCTGCTCCAGGGAAGCCAGGCACCAGCATCCATTTGCTGGCACATCCTGCCTGCTCAAGTCACTCATTTTAGCATTACCCACTGACAAGGACTGTGCAGCACCAGCGAAACAGATTGCTGTCGCCATTTCAGAGCTGAAAAAGGGGGAAAGCCATGTGGGGAGCGTGTTGGAAAAGAAAAAGCAGTAAGAAAATCTGCATACAACCAAAAAACACCTTCCCCTCAGCCAGGGCCCTGCATATGGTCTGTGGATGCTGGCGTGCAGAGGGGCATGGGCATGATGGGGAACAGATGGGTGCTGAGCAGAGGTGACAGGCAGATGGGTGCCTGCACAGAGCCACCCAGCAGGGACCCAGCACCAGCCTGGGTGAGCAGGAGCCAAAGCTTTTGCAGCTCAGGCTCATGTCACATTGGGGTGCTGACTTATCTCACCTCACACCCAGCCAGGGACACCAAATCCCAGTGGGGAGGTGGTAGGCAGAGCAAGGGCAGGAGCCACCTCTCACCCAGAGGGCCCCGGGGAAAGCCATCACCACTGCCTGAACAGCCCCATGCATTGCTCGCCTGCCCAATTCTCACACTGCCCACTTTACATCCCTCCTGGTTACTGAAGTTTTTATTGCCTCCCTTGTGGAGAGCCCAGCTGCTGTGAGATCCAGCTTCCCACCAGCTGGGAACTTAATTAGGTCAATTAATTAAGATCATTATGCCACCTCCTCGTCAGGCCTGCATGGGAAATGTTGGGGGTGAACTTGGGGCAGGGTTCCTGCCCCTCTGCTCGTGTGGGTGCTGTGGAACAACCCCTGCAGCCTTGGTGCCAAGCAGTGTTTAAGGCAGCACTGAAACCAGTTCAGCACTGGGTTGGCAGCTGTGAGGGCTTGGTTTAGCCCTGATGAAGCTCAGAGCATCCCCCAGCCAAGCTATTTATCGCAGGAAAATAAAGACCAGCACCTCCGCTCACCCCCGCACCACCTTGTTTGCACATGACAGCATAGATTTTGTTTACTGCTCAGATTACTTTACTCTTTTTCTCTCTCTAAAATCTGGGCCATTTACTTGAAATAAAACCAGTGATTTAACATGGGGGAAAAAAAGAAAACCTTACGGTATTGCATTTCAAAACATTATGGTTATTTGAACATTTCTGTCACTTCTAGCGGGGTAAGAACTGCTGGAATTTAACTCACATTCACAAATGGTTTTATTTCTCTCCTCACATCACAGCTGTATTTCTTAGCAAATTTGGTATCGGGGAATTAAAACCTGTCAAGCTCTATCTAACACTCTCCAATCCTGAAACTCCTCCAGGGTTGCCTGCCGGGAGCGGGTGGGCACCCACCACCTCCCCAGGGAGAGGAGGACCCTGGCCGGCATCCCGGGCAGGCAGCAGCAGCACCCCTGCTCCCAGCCAGCACGGCTCAGCCTCCTTGGAAAGAGGGTGCCGGGATGAATAACCCCGTCCAGCCCATGCCGTGCCCTGCAGCACGGCCGGCAGCCCCAGCAGCAAGGGTTTATCTCCTCTGATACCTTCCCTCCGAGGTGGCTTAATGCAAAGCGGCATCCAGATTTGGGATTAGGGGAGGGACAGAAAGGTCAGCCCGGATCAATGGTGATTAGCTGAAAAGGACCTAAAGAGCCTATTGTTTGCTCTGCATTAACGATCCCGCCACCGAGCCAAGATTCCCTCAAACCACTTGAGAAATGAAAGGACAAACACATCACACCGGAGATTAAAGCCCTGAATCCCTACACCTGCGTGCAAGGCAGCGATGCCGTGCCAGCCTGTGGGCACCGTGGCCGGGGCCGCTGTCGGCTATGATGTCTGTCATTAGGAAAAGAGGGAAGCAAAAGCAAAGATGGGTTGACTGCAGGAAGGAAAAATGAGAGTGAAGTCTGACAAAAATGTGCTGACGGAGGGAAGGCAGAGATGGCAGCAGGGGTGCTGACATTTCCTCTGGAGGAAAATAGAAACACATCACGGAGGTTATTTTAATGTGGAGCATCTGAGAAGCATCTTGAATCCACCTTCCTGAGCACTCGTGGCTGATGCCCGGCCCCACCGCTGGACCTGCCGGAGCACACGGGGACACGAGAGGGACAGGGTCATCGCAGGGGGGGACCCGCAAGGCTGAGCCCACAGGGCTGCCCCAGCTTTATGCATTGCAACTCTACAGGGGGCTGCCGGGGCTGCATGGCTGGTTTTGGTCTGCTGCTGCTGGGAACAATTCCCAGCCAACGCCGTTTTTCCTGGAGCTGTATTGACATGAGATCAAAAATTTGTCCCGAGCACAGGGTGAGGGATTCCTTCAAATATGTCATTTTGATTTCAGCTCATTGCCCGAGCTTCACTTGCTTGCATCTTCCCACCTCTCTTTCCAGATTTCCTGTAAAAGCTTCATTCAGATTGAAAATGATATTTTCAGCATGTTAATTAAGTACTAATTGCTGATTAGAAACATATTTACCAAGGTCTAACAACTATGTAACAAGTGATGTCTTATTATACCACCATTCCCCGGGATTTAGACCTGCAGAAAGATTGTTCTAATAAGCGATTGGCATTTGGGTAATGTGCAGTTAGTAAGCCACGGAGCCGCTCTCCCAAATGGGAGAAGACAGCTATTTATGTTAATGAGATGCCAGCTGATTATTAGAAACACATTGATACAGGTTTGGGCTGTGGTGTAACTGATACATATCTACTGTGTTCAGTAGCTGTGAAACCTCAATCAATATGTTTCTCATAATCAGCCTGCATCTCGTGCACATAAATAATATCCTTGACGCAGAGAAGAGCTCCAGTTCCCAGCAGTTAATAAGAAATCCCCACTTCCCACCCCTCGCTCCCCTCCTCGCCGCAGATGTAACACCGGGATGGGGCTTTGCTGCTCGCCCAGCCGCCAACGTCTGGGCTCCAGGGCCCCCATGGAGACCTGTGGCCACGACCAGTGTTCTCCGGAGGAGAGGTCTGGACTGCTTAGGTTTCCTGGGTTCAATATTCAACGAAGCCCTCGCATTGTTATTTTTAGGTCTGAGAGCCAAAGGGGTCTTAGGACAGTCTAGCCGGAGGATGTCCATGTCTCCTGACTTTCAGCAATGCCTGTCAAAGGTTTTCCATGGTGCAGAAGGCAGGGATGTGATCAGTGCCTCGGTGGCAGAGGGATGGGGAGCTGGTGGTTGTGAGGAGGGTCCCCACAGAGCAGGGGGACAGCCCAGGCTGGGACATGGCTGAGCCTCGTGGAGATATCGCCGCACCTTCCTTGGCTGCAGCCCTCCTCCTCTCCCGGCCAGGACTGCGCTACCATCTCTGCCCTTCTGCTGGTCCCACGATGCGGGCGATGCTCCTGCTTCACCGCCCCTGCTTTAGCAGCCTTTCTGTTTTACTCTGTGCTGCAGCTGGTAGGTGTCTGGGGAAAACATCTCCGCTGCACAGACATGCAGAGTGGAGAAGGAGACCCCAAGAGATGGAGAGTCTGCCACCTTCATCCATCCGGAAGGCAACGTCCTTCACTAATATTCCCACTGTGACCTTGTCCAGGCTCAGCCTCTGCTCAGTCCTTCCATTATGCTTTCCTCCGCTAGATAAACAGACTTTTAGTATCCCCTCTAATCTCCCTAAACCCACGCTGATGCACTAATACATGCTTGCACAACAAAGGCATTTTTGTCAGCCATTTTTGTGGCTCTTTTCTGGACCCTTTCCATTTCTCGGTGGTTTTTAAAAACACAGGCAACAGAACTGGAGACAGTGCCCAGGATCAGGCTCACACAAACGCCATGTCCAAATGGCCAGTGCCCCCTCCTGCCCCTCCAGCAGCCCCCCGTGCCGCAGCCACCTCTGGGCAGCTCCCGCTCGGATCCCTCCTCCGCCTCATCCCCGCTGTTCTCCATCGCCTGGTCTCTGTTCCCACTCGAGGGGTTCAACATGCAATGGAGCAGCGGGTGACAGAAATAGGCGGGGGTTTCCAAAAGGGCCCCCGCCTCCTCCCCGGCTCCCGGAGCAGCTGGCCGAGTCCAGGCGCTCCCCGGCACCTCTGGCGCATCCTGCCACGCCGGCCAGACACCCGTGGGTTACATCTGCACGGCCACCTTTGCAACCGAAAGTCTAATCTCATTACAGAATGAAATCAGGTTTGTTTGGCAAGATCTGTTTCCATAAAGCCGTGCTGACTGACACTAATTCCTCCCTCAATTAAATTCCGTATCATTTTTTTCCCCTGTTCTGCTGAGGCCAGGTCGCCCCTTTTGCTCTTTCTGCAGACCAAGGATGCAGCGCTGGCCCCGGACCCCATCCCCGGTGCCGCCAGTCATGGAGAGGGGCTCTCCCCATGCGTGGGAGGCTCAGCTCTCGTGGGGCTGAGGCCAAGCCACTCCAAAACATTTATTTTCTAGGACATGAGACAATCCTCAGCGGCTGCCATCAGACCAAGACGTGCCTCGGCAGACTTGCGTGACTGCAGAGCATGGTCCCACTGCTCCAAGGGAGCGCAGAGATGCTGACTGAGCACTTCTGCCCTCCCCGCACCACTGCCAGCACCGTCGCTGCTCTTAGCTAGTAATGAGCCTCTATTACTGCCACAGTACTCCCACTGCCTAATATTGTTAACTGCTACTTAGCGTCCACAGCCCAGCCAACCACAGATTTCTCCTTGATGCCTTTACCTTCCCTCACCAATTTTCTAAACTTCAAAGTCTCCCATCTATCTCCGTTACTATCAATTCCCCGTCTTTCCTGTTGGCTGTTTCCTGTTCCTGGGGTTTTGTGCTCAGTTACAATCTTCATTTTAAAAAAAAATAGATGGACGTTTGACCAAATTTATTGACTTAAGAAATTGCAGCTTTTTGGCCAATTCATAGATTCTATTAAAGGATTTCCTCTTTTCATTCTCACTTTTCTGCCTGGTTTTTCCTCCACAGTGATTCTCAGCAGCCTTGGGGACATCAGCCTTTCCAAAGCAACAAATATTCATCTTTGTTAGCAATATACTTTGTTTAGCCTCATTGAATGCCGTTTAGTCACAGCAGCTAAATCTTTAGGCAACGCTAACTTCTCTGCCAGAATTTAATTCTCATTAAAAAAAGTTGAGATAAGAATAACTCTTCCCTGGGTGACGTACCCTCTGCTCACCGTGACAGGTATGTGTGCAGAAGCAGGAGGGCTTGTGGGGACAGGGATGGGGACAAGGGAGGGGACACCTGGGTGCAGCTGCAAGGCCAAGCTGTGAGCAGGCTCCTCCAGAAGTCAGTGATGTTCATCTGCTCTGTGCAATTAGCTAACGAGGACCAGAGGGGGAAACACCAGGCTCGGCTCTGCACTAGCGGTTTCGCCTCCTTGCTTCCCGGCCGCCCCCAGCTGCCCCCCTCCCTGGGCAGCCCCCACGGTGCCCCAGCAAGGGACGATGCCAAAGGGGCTGGTACATACGATGGACAGACAGAAGAGAAGCAGATGAGGATGAAGTCAGGTAGAAAGAGGAGACAAAAAAGACTTTTGTGGGGAAAAAAAAATCAAAAGGTATGAGAGCAAAGCAGTGGGGATGATGCAGGGTGCTCAGCCCACACCTCGTGAATGCCAGACAAGGGCAGGGAGGGAATTGTTTTATTATTATTTTTTCTTTCGGCTTTCTTCCTCCCTTTAATCTTTGATCGAGAAACAAGCTGATTTTAATTAAAAAGCCCTCCAATTAATGCTGCCGTGGAGTTTTCATTTCCTGGGCTTCGGTAATTTGCAAGCCCAGGTTATGGAGGCTTTGTGTCCCCTCTTGTTAAATCAATAAATAACAACCAGAATAAATCACGAAGAAGAGCGAAGCACTGTCTGGGGGGCAGCGCATGGGGGGGCGGCCGTGCTGGAGGGACACCCATGGCCCCGCGCCAGGGGACGGGCCCTGCACGGGGGCAGGCGCAGGGGGGCTGCGGAGGGGATCACCCTCGGCTTGGTCTGAGGTCGCAGCCACACTCGGCACTTACATGCAGAAGAGCTGCACGCCTTCAACATCCTCTTCAACATCCTTTGCAGATACAAAAGGGCCCAGCCTTGCTCTCATTCAAGGCAGAGGTTTCCCAACGACTCCACGGGAACGTGCCCACCATTCATTAATTTTCCCCTCCCTGCTCAGGAGAGAGAAGCAGCAGGAATCGTTCAGGGTTCAGCCAGGCTTTGGGGCTCCAGCGCTTCCCCGGGGAGCGGCCGTCGTGCCCTCTTTGCTGACCACCCAGATGGCAAAGCCAAACCTCAACATTTTGGACCATCGTAGAAACAACGCAGGACATCGGTGTGCAGTGACGCCTGGGCAGGAGCGTGGGTGAGTTCTCCTTTTCCCTGGGATGCTCGGAGACACGGAGGTGGCAGAGGAGCAAGCGCAGGCGGGCATCAGCAGAGAGGCCGGCGAGGACCCGGAGCTGCCGAGGAGCCGGGAGGGGCGCAGGACCCCCAGACACCCCCGCCACCAGCACCATTCCCCTGCACACACTGACGGGCACGCTCCCTATCTCTCACACACATACACACAGCTGTACGTGTATAAAAGCCCCAGAAAAAAAAAGGAAAAAAAAGATTGTGAAAAGCCTTTATTATCCTCAATCCCATCTATTGTTAATGTGATCGTGAGTAGGGAGTGTTTGGAGAATTCATCTGTGATAAATATTTATACCCTGTGTTTTTGGGCTGTTATCTGCAAAGTGTAGCTGTTTGATCTGGTGTAGTGCTTTTTTTAGGTCATTTACATTCCCTTTCGTAGGAGCCCTTGTCCGATAGCAGCTATCACATAATTATGTTTCTTTTGCTTATCCCTAATCCTGTCAAACCACCTACTTATCTCTAATTTCCTGTCCATTACCCTTATTGTTTGAGCTTAGATCTCTAATGCAGGACAGAGACGTCTTTGGAGGCTCTGCGGGGTGCGGGGGCATCTCAATATTGCCAGCTGCACCGGTGCAGTAATCGGCCCTCGCTGTGCGGCGCCTGAGACTGCCCCAGGGCACCGCAGGAGTCCCGAACCCAAGCGTGGGGGCTGGCGGGGGCTACCGGCGTGGGGCAGACACTTGCAATGATGCGCAGCGGTGTCCTGTGCTGTCCTGGACATCCGCGCGCCCCGGGGGCTGCAGGGAGGTGATATGCATGCCCCGGAGTCAGCAATGCCTGGTAAGGAACGGGATGATGCATTTGCTGGGTGATGCCACTCTACAAGGAGCACAGCTCCCAGGCGAGTGCCTGCCCCAGGCTTAGCAGCACACAGCAAGGCAGCAAGGACGCCCTGCACGGCTGTGTCAGGGATGACACCCTCGGAGGCGAGAGCTTGCACTCGGCTCGGAGCCATCAGAGCCACCCGGACTGATCATGTCCCAGTGTCTCCAAGGCAACCTTGCATTTGGATGAGAGAGGCAGGAGCCGGGGCAACGCGAGGGTGTCACCTCGCACAGCCCGGCCAGCCCCCACTCCCTGCCCAGACCCTCCTTCCAGCCTGCTGAAAGCAGCGGTTTGGAGGGCACCCTTCACTGTGGTGGCCACTTGGGGTGGCTGCTCTTCAGCGGCGCCTCCAGGTACGGCGTGACGTGGTTCTGATGAATATTAAACACTGTGCCTCCTGCAGCGTCTATCGTTCCCTTCATCTCCCAGCACAGGGAGACTGCTTGGAAGCACACTTCCCATATTTATTGCTCCTGCAAGAGCTTCTCAGATGGCCCAGCATTCGTATCTGTCCACGTCAGCCCCAGCTGGAGGACCAGCAGTGCTCCGCTCTGACATTGGGATGCTGTCCTCTTTAAGTGCAATGAGGCAGAAGTAGTCGGGATGATAAAGTTCAGCCTCCAAAATCCAGATTTCCAAGTCACTGCATCTTTGCACAGAGCGTCAGAAGGTGAGACACTGTCAGACAAACTCAATGGCTCCCTTGGATGCGACCCGGACTCTCAGCTCTGCTCCATCAGCTCCGTATTGCTGGGAGCAGGGAGCTCACCGCTCCGGCAGTGACTGCTGCTGCCACGTCGTTAGTATTTGGAGCACATCCTCCCCCCATTAGTGCTGGCACACAAGATAGAGCCATTTGTCTCTCCCATCCTCTTCTGCTGTTTGCCATCGCTTCCCTCCGCTCTGTGAGCTTGAATGCAATGCCTGGTCCCACCTGCTAGAGCTCTGTCCTGCAGTCACCAGTGGGAGATGTCTCTGCACCAGCTGGCCACCCCACTCGCTGCCACGGGTGGCTGCAGAGGTCGAAAGGAGAAGCCGTTCAGGAGGGAGTGAGGCAAACCCACACAGCACAGGGCCCTCGGCAGCTCATCCAGACACACTTCAGATCCGAGGCAGTCCTCGTCTTCAGGCGGCTGCAAGCTGCAAGCGTGCCTCTCTCTGCACAGCATGTTTGTCTGCTTCTTCCCCCGAGCATCCGTTAATGGCCATGCCACGGTGGGACAGAAGGACACGTCCTCCGACAGATACCCCGTTACTCCAGGACGGCACACACAGGACTCACGGACTGGGCAGGAGTGCAACAGGGGCTGGATTGAAACATCCAGTTGCTGTTTCTCTTCCTATCGAGAAGAACCAGAAACCCAAATCTGAACACTGGAAACCCAGAGCTGTCTGAAATTCAAGGCTGAGGTTTGCATTTCAGGCCCTGAGGCTCAAGGTCACCTCTGGCCCAGAAGGAGGAGGACCTCTCAGAGCTGGGAGAGGAGAGGACGCTCTTCGGGAGGGGCTGGGGGGGGCCAGGACAGCTGTAGATGGGGGCATGGGGGGATATCTCACCAGGGCCAGCTGACCCCCGGCTCTGGGTGTCTCTGGTGTCAAGTGCCCAACCTGCAGCAGCCCAAACGGTGCTGACTTTCAGAGCATGGGTGCTCCACCAGGTATGAAAAGTCTCCTTGGCCTGTGCGATACGTACGATACGATACCCCTCTAACTTCTGACAGTGCATCTTAATAACATGGTTATTTCTTAAACGTAGCATATTTACAGTGACTTTTTGCCAGGTAAGTACCAGCTTTGTACCCACCATGAAGGGTGGCAGAGCATCCCACCCTCAACTGCAGACGGGCTGTGGCTAAGAGCCAGTGCCACCTAATATGGGTTTTATATTGGAGTTTTACTCCAAATAAAGGGCGCGCCGTTGAGGAATCTCTGTCTGCCATGGACGCCTCTGGCTGACTGCAAATAAACCGCTCTGCCGTCAGAGGAAGAGCGCGCATCACCTCCACCGAAGGAACCGTAGGTGGCATGCAAGGCCGGGCTACGGGACAGACGGCTCTCCCCGGCTTCGCTGTCAGACCGCCGCTGTCTGCATTTCAATTCTGTTTTGGCTCTGAGCACCAGCAGTGCCTGGGTTCACGGGAGAGTGCTGCTGCCTGCTCGCTGCCTGCTGCCCCCCCTCTGCAGCCCCCCAGGGAGGGCACCCTGCCGCAGGCTGCACCCCCTGATCTGCAGGATCAGAAATAAAAGGTTCCCTGTTGTTTGGGATCGGGTGGGGGGAAGGATCGCCTTAACCCTTTTTTCCCACCGGGCGTTGGTCGTGCTGTGTTTCGCGTCTCTCCTTCAGCTCTCCGGATCCTGCTGTCTCTCTGTAAACCAGAGATGGAAACTGCAGGTCAGGCAGGGACAGGGGCCTGATCCTGCACCAGCAGCTCTGCTCTCCATCGCTGCCGCTTCCCTGCTTCCCTGGCTGCTGCCGTGGGAAGCTTCTGGGGGCCGTGGGGTACCCAGCGCCGGTGGGGCAGAGGAGTTTGCAGGCCAGCGAGAAGCACCAAACTGGCGTACCCCAACCCACGAGACAGGAGGGAGAGCATCACCGACCTGGGCTGCGGTGTCGGCTCAGGACCAGACGGTTTCTTTCTGCCCCAGATTGCCACAGACGGGGCATTGCAGGAGGGCAGAGGGCGGATTTAACCCAGAGAGCTTTGCCCAGCTCCATCCTCCACAGCGCCGTGCATCCCTGCGGGCGAGCGGGGCCAGCGGCCGCGGAGGGTGTGGAAGGAGCTCGGCACCGTAGCATCGGCCACTGTTCACTTCGGCTTTGGAAGCTCTCAAGCGCTGCCGGCTCCGAGCCTGGCGGTGTTTTTCAGGGCTTTCAAGTCTGACTCACGCTGGCTCCCCTTGATGCCGGGCTTCTGACGCACGCACGGTTTGCGGAGAACAGTGGCTCAGTAATTAGCAGAACCGGCTGGCCACAAGTGGAGAGACGATACTGCGCATCGTTACCAGCCCGAGCCCTCAGCATCTGAAGCGAAAGCTTCGTCTGCAGGACTTTGATTACTGAAGTGACATTGAAAGACAGCAGATCCCCATGTCCTCCAGCCCAGACATCCCTCCCAAAGGAGGAACTCAGATATGAAAGGCTGCATTTATCTTTTTATTACAAAAAATGTATATAGGAGCTGGGTACTTGTCCCCGACATGGCTATTCTCAGAGAAAGTTGTGACTTTCCCCTTCGTGTTTGCACATCGGGTGCTGGCGGCCCCGAATCGGCTGTGATGAGACCTGCTGGGGACAATTCTCGTGCTGGGGACAAGCTACAGGCTGAGCTGCAGCCTGCAAAGCAGGACTGCACAGGGCTGTGCCGATCGGCTATTTTGGGATCACTTAAAAAAAATAAAAAACCAGCTCGACTCCATAGCAAAAACCTGAATGAAAGCAATCCAAGGCGAGATGCAGCAAAGCCATGGCTTTTTTTAATCCTTCCTTGTTTTCATTTCCCTCCTCCCGGGACTGGCAGGGATGGGGCACACCTTGTTATTAACAGGGCCGCCGTTCCCATGCGGCTGCCTCAGCTGGAAATCTGATATCCTGCAAGTCTCACACTGCAGCCAGCTCCCAATAAATGCCTGTAAGACACGGGTCACGGTATAGGAACTGACACAGCAAAGCAAAGCAGGACTCTGTTTGGCCCAGTAAGCAGGACCAAATCTAATCTAAGCGAGAGAGACCGTAGCAAGGGGACCTGCACAGTGAAGAATTTATTTTCTGTGCCCATCAGGATCACTAACTCAATACCCCCAAAACTCTGCACCTGGATGGTCCCAGCCTGCCTGAAAATGGGCAGACCTCCACGCTTTTATCCCTCCTAACATCTGCTAAACAACTTCCATAGCTGCTACCCACGAGCAGTGAGGCTCTCCCATAAAAAATCAGGCTTGTCCCTAGCACCTGGAGGATGGAGCTGCCTCCCGAGCCCTGCCAGGTCCGGCAAGGAAAAGAGCAGGAGGAGTTCAAAGGGAGCCCTGAAGAGCCACAGCGCGGAGCACAGCCCCGTCTCGCTGGGCGAAACACCCTCAGCGCTGCCTTCAGCATCCTCCGCGGCGCGGGAGTCACTCTCCCGCGTGACCGAGACTTGGCAAGGCTGAAACCGAGCCCTTCCCCTCGCCCTTCCTGAAATCCGCCGCTTCCTGCCCGGGCTTTTTCCCAGCTATTTATAGAGCAGGGCTGACAAGGTGCCCCTGCTAAGAACTTTCCCCTGGGAAACAGCTGCCTCCGTGCATGCTTGCCGAAGCGCATCAGCGAGGCATGTGGCTGGCCCGGCCCTCCCAGCGCCGCTGCCCATCCCTGCCCGTGCGTGCGAGGGGCAGCGTGCCAGCCGCCGGCACCGCCTGCCCCAGCACTGCCTGCCCCGTGCTCGTCCCAGCCTTTGCACCCTTCAAGACTGGACCCAGTTCAAAACTTGCGGCAGAGGCTTGGGCAAGGCAGGTGCCGCCAGGCTTTTGGACTTTCGGTGGTGAAATGTTGCTCAATATGTCTGACCCTTCAGCACTTTACAAAGCTGGGTAAGAATCATCCCCGTCTCGTGGCGGGGGCAGAAGTCACCCAACATGAGTACAGCCACATCCCTGCCCTCCGCCCAGCTGCCAGTGCCTGGCCGCCCCCAGGAAGGATGCAGCCGCTGCTCCCCTTTTGGGGATGCTGCTCCGTTCCCCTCCGCTCTCCTCCCAGCATTCCTGCTCAGCCCCAGCTCCAGCTTCCCCAGCAGCCCCAGCTGCTCTCCTCTGGCAAAGGCTGCCTGGGAGCCAGCCAAAATGGATTTCTTACCATGAGCAGCAATTCCCCTCAACACCTTTGCTGCGCCACTTGCCCTGCCCGCTGCCTGCCCCTCCCCAGCTGCGTGCACAGTCCCTGCGGCAGGGATGGGACAGGTCGCTTGTCCCACCCTGCCCAGACCCGAAGGCGTTGCCCCCAGGGGCCCCTGGAGCATGTCCATGAAGTCAGGCAGTGGTCTGCCAGGGATCTCCAGGAGGGATGCAGACCACTCGGCTCAGGTCCCAGATGCAGAGGGGAAGGTCTCCATGTGTCAGGGGCCGAATGGTTTCTCCCCATGAGAGGAAAGCACGACGTCTGGATGAAGATGGGGATTAAGAGGGGATTCACTGCCTGTGCTGTACCTGGTCTGAGTAACAGACACTGTTCCCCAGAGCTGTCAATCTGGTACCTTTCACCAGCGCTAAAATTCAATTAGTTAAAACAACAACAACAACTGTGGCTCCAGACAGCTTGTGTCTAACACATTTGATCCCTTTTATTACTCGGCACTGCTCAAAATCCAGCCAGCAACATCCTAGCTGACTCCCACTAGTTTCCCCATTTTATTCTACCAGGATTAAGTCAACCCTACAGTCTCCAGCTGTTTTGTGGTTGGGCCTGGATACGTCTTTATACTCAAGCTACATTATTAAGTGGATTGTGGCCAAATTGACAGAGCTGCTTCAGGGAGGACAAGGCCATTTAGGTCAATGACGGTCCTGCCAGCTGGAGAGACACTCGGGACTCATGATTTGCTAGCAAAGCTCTGGACTGTTGTCTTAGCCTCACTTGATGTCCCAGAGGGGGCTTCTGTGAAAGCCCTGACTCTAGCAGGAATGTTTGATTTCTTGGCAGAGAGATGTAACAATCTGTCTTGGAGTATTGCAGGAAGATTTCGTGTTCGGCGCGGTTTGTCCATAGCATCACTTCATTGTCTGATGCGTAATCCGCTCTTTGGCCTTCTCCAAATGGAGTGTCCACTGGACGCTGGCAGCCCCCGCTGCCCCTGGCAGCTGGACAGTAGTTAAATCTGAAGACAGCCGTATCCTTCAGCTGGCGTGAGCTCACACTTTCTGGAAACCAGGTGGTCGTGTTGCAATGCGCGGTGATGCCACGCTCTAAGCCCAGCTCTTCTTCCCACCAGGTCGCCCGAAGGTGTGATGACACGTGCTGCATTGCAGTGCGATGAGACATGATGCGATGCGATGCGATGCGATGCGATGCTATGCGATGCGATGCGATGCTCGCCCATCAGGCACGCCGACGTGTCCTGGCGGGGTGGCTCAGGGAGCACAGCCCCGGTGGGAGAGCCGGCAGGCTGCCTGGAGCATTTGCCTGAGCCAAATGGGATGACGCAGGAGGAGAGTTAACTAAACAAACGAGAGCCCGGTTTGCTCCCAGGTTAAAACACCCTTTGTGTTGTTAATGAATAGCAGCAGAAGGGTCACACAAAGAAAGGGATGAAAGCTCCATCCATCAGTTCATTGGAAACAAGACTGCCTGCATGATTTATGAAACTCCCCTGAACATAGGGGGTTAGTATGGGCCTCGCTCTTCTTCTCAGAAACGAGCAGCATCTAGATGCAGTGTTGAAGTGAGTGAACGATAAAAGGTCACCATTTGCTGCTGGTACACGCTGGAGGGTGGGAGAAGGTTCCCAGCACACACATCACCTGGGTGGCAGCAGCTGGTCTCCCCTGGCACCCTGAGGACCTGCCTGTCCAGGATGCTGTGCTGAAATAACTCTTTGTGATCAGCTCCTGACAAGGCAGCTCTTGTTCTGGAGTAAGAGCAGCTTACTTTGAAACAGCTAAATCCATGGGTGGAAGTGGGTAATGCTTAAAGTGGGCAGTCGCCCCCCGCCATGGAGCAAGAAGATCCCCACTGGGAGTTAACTGCACAACAGCTATTCATTGTCCAGAGTCATCCCGCAGGAATCTCAAGCCCTACCTAAGCGCAGTTTAGCTTCCCTGTGTAGACATGTCCTAATGTCTCC
Source organism: Aptenodytes patagonicus (assembly GCF_965638725.1). Classification (NCBI taxonomy): domain Eukaryota; kingdom Metazoa; phylum Chordata; class Aves; order Sphenisciformes; family Spheniscidae; genus Aptenodytes; species Aptenodytes patagonicus. The sequence goes on along the minus strand of NC_134957.1, from coordinate 10,694,079 downwards.
TGGCCTCTTCCAGAGCTGCTGCTTGCCCGCTGGTGCTGGCAGCTGGGCAGGGTGAGGGCAGCAGCAAAGAGCCCTTCCTGGCAGCGAGGGAGGCTGATGTGCATTTACCTTTGGAAATCTGCAAAGCTGATTCTCCTGCAGTACAATAACACCACTTCCATGTGTGACTCATTTTTTATTCCCCCTGCCTTGGTCTTGTAGTTTTTCTAATTACTGCGAGCTTTGCAACTGTGAACATGTAATGTTCCAGAAACGTGTGTGTGATTCACCTAACGCGGGGAGCGGACTTCCAGCCAAAAGGGACTTGGAGATTTTTCTGGCATCAGCCTGCGACCTGGAGAGCAGCCAGAAAAACTCACCAAGGTCATTTCTTTCTTTCTTTTCTTCCTTGTGCTTTTTTCTTTCCCTCAGCTCCTCCACTCCCTCCCCTCTTTCCTCCAAACAAGACTCAGGCAGCACCTTGTTTATTACTCATCAGCATTCCCTCTATAAAATCTCCCCAGAGATGCATACCACCCCGCAGCTGCGCTTCTGCCAGCAGCTCGCTCCAGGTCCTTCGCACGTGGCCTCCCGAGAGCACCTCCCATCCAGGGGCATCGGCACCGTGCGGCACAGCCGTGGCGGGGGCTTCGGCTGGGACACACGGATCTTCCCTGGGACACAGTCGGACATTCCCATGTGATTTAGGAACTTCGTTTCCAAAGGGATTTATGCACTGAGTTGCTTAGAAACTCCTGTAAAAGTTGTATGTGCATGTCTCCGTCCGCCTGTGTGTGTCCGTCCGTCCATCCCCCAGCTCTCACCACCCAGCTGCAGCAGCGGAGGCAAGCAGGGTGTGCGCCGGGGTGGGATCCCAGCCCCCCCCCAGCCCACGGCTTGCCCATCTCACTCCCACACCTGGCCCAGCAGTGGCAATGGTGGGAGACGTGAGGGAAGAAGCTCGTGCAGATGCAGCCTCAGGGCTCCTGTTGTGCATGGAAATAATCTGGCATCCCACGAATTTTTATGAAAGCAGCAGCAGCAGCATTTGCGGCTGTTATCAGCTGTAACAGGTTAGCGTTAGACACAACAGTGTCTGCCAAAGGGAAGGGAGGAGGGGGACCAAAATGCATCATTTGTCAATGCCTTATTTCAGCCCAACGGGACAGCGGTGTCCCAGAGGAATGCCTCTCCTCACCCGGCGTCCCCTCTGAGGAAAGGGCAGGACACTCCGACCTCTTGTCTGTGTTCACGACGTTCCCCAAAGCATCTGCGCAGCCAGAGGGTGCAGGGGCCAGAGCCATATTGGCAGGGACTGAGGAGCTGCTGGGGCACCTCCGCCGGTGTAAAACTCCCATTCCCGCGGTGACGGCAGCCCCTTGTCCTGCAGAGAGTGACCTGACGGTACAGACGGAGAAGATGAGGAGGCACCGGCCAGCAGACTTCTCACCTCAGACCTCCGGCCACCAGGGATGGCACAGGCATGTGTCCCTGCCCCTCACACAAGACTGGAGGGGTGGTGGGTCACCCAGTAAGCCCAATGGCTCTGGAGTATTTTCCCACTAAAGAGTAGGCCACCTGCCTGCGTCTGCACCACATGCAGCCATTTTGGAGCAGTCACCAGAGCTTGGGAGACCCAGCACATCCCAGCCTGCGTGACTCAGAGACACCCACCCGATGGTCTCATCCGGGCTGGGGAGGACGAGCAATGGTGTTGCGGGGGTAGCTGGGATCGTTACATGTGATTTTGTCTCTCCTTCTGGCTGCATTACACGCTTACATCTCCCCTACCAGCCAGCTCTCGCACTGCTCTGTGTCTATCCACCCAGCACTGGCAGCTCTTCCCCGCGGTGCCTCCCCCACGCCTTCCCTTCCTTCCCACCTTCCCATCCCACTCTCCTTCCTCGTGCAAGCCACGAGTGCTGAGACTCATCCCCTCCACTGCGCCAACTCTTTTCCTGCCACAGGATTCTCAGCAGAGGTGATTTATCTGCAGGAGCTGCGAATCCCAGAGGCAGTCATCAGGCAGCTCTCCCCTGGTGTCGTGGGAGCAGCCCAGATTACCTGCAACCTGCAAAGATGCCCCAGGGCAGATGCCCCTCAGCAGCAGCCAGAATTACCCTGGAGTTCCCAGAGAGCAGACGTGAGGGGCTCTCAGCTGCTTTCTTCATGTAGTCAGTAGCTGGGAGAAACAGGGTTTGGCTCTTCAGTGGAGGAGGACACACACAGGTCTGAAGGCAACGCCAGTACTGCCTTGCCTGCAGTGTCTGGAGAGAGCGTTTTATTCTGGGCAGGATGATGTTGCCTTGGGAGGAAAGGAGTCACAGGCACTAACCCCCCAGGAAAGCCTTTCAGACCCCAAACGTTGGCTCTCCCTGTTCCCAGCACCCTCCTGCCTTCTCCCTTGCTTTGCGCACAGATGATGCTCTCATGGCGCTCTGTCAGCTTTCTCTGATCAAGACACCTACGCCCCTGCCAAGAGTCGGGGTTCATTAGCCTGATTGCACTGGCCAGGACATCGAGAAGCAGGATGGGACACACCAAAGATCACAGAAGCTGGGACACCACCATGAAGTTACAGGGGGTTGCACAGTCGGGCGTGATGCTTTTCCGCCACATAACACCGTATCCTGGGCTAGGCTAAGGGGAGGATTACAGCCCCCAGACCTTCCCTCCCAAAGCAGCTGGGCAGCATCATCTCCCCCCGTGTCCTGCAGTGTTGAGGTGAGAATTTTGAAGAAAATCACTGCATTTTGCAACACGTGCATTTTCGTCCGAGCGGTGTGTGTCAGTGGGTGAGCGCACTGCGGTGTGAGCACAAGGGATACTTTGGACCATCTCCCCTAACAGCATTTTTCTGAATTCTTCATCTCTGAGATCACAGATCAAGGCAGAGTTTAAAGCAGTGGCCAGATCACTCTTTCACAGACCTAGAACAAATACACTAAAAGCTTCCCCTGTGTGTGCGCAGATTAAGTTGTTAATGAATATTTTTGCTAAGCATCAGAAATCTGGCTGGCTTTGGAGCACAGCTCAGCCAAGACGTTGGAGATTTGGCTGAAAAGATTCGACAGCAACCAGCAACAGAGCCAGGGGCCTCCGCTTGCTGGAAGGACACACTGGTTAGTCCTGCAAAACTGCTCCAGCTCTGGGTCCGCAGGTACCTGACTGCACAGGGGGAAGCTTCGGTTCCCATCCCCTGTCCTGCCCTGGCACAGCCAGAAGCATGCCGGGAAAGAGAGCACCCCATCTGCAGGCAGGGCTGCCTCCTCCAGAGAAAAGGGGGAGAACCTGCATGGATGCTCAGCCGAAGGGCAGATACCAGCCAGACACAGGCTCCCACTCATTCGTATGGAGAAAGGAAGGATTTAGGTCACTGCGCCCCTGGCAGGTGATCCGAAGGTTGGGCTGTGATGAGGAGCTGTGAAGCATCCATGGTGCTCCGGGTACGCCTTTATCGCATGGTCCAGCTACATGCCCAGTGCCAGAGCAATCTTACTGCAGCCCTGTGGCACCTCACCAGCCTGATCCTACACTTGCCTTTCCAGAAGAGTTAATAGTCCAGGGCAACCTCGCCCTAATGAGGCCAGAGTGGCCGGGATTCAGCACTAGCCGGTTCGTGGAGCCAGCGCTGGCTGGGCGCTCGCCGTCTGCCCTGCCCTGTGCTCCGAAGAGCCCCTGCGAAGGAGCAGCACGGCTGCACGAGGATGCCAGTCACAGGCTTCGCTGTTGTTGCCTGCAAACCGAGGGATTTACATTTGATTTGCGTCTAATTTCTCAGTTAGCAAGCAGACAGCAGCGAGGACTCCTGAGCTGTTTACTGAAATCGGCATAAGAAGATGCGTGCTTTCAGTGTGACTGTCCGCGCACACCCCATACAAAAGCAAATTTAAGCTACTTTACAGAGAAGGCAGAAAGCAATTTGTGAAGTTCTGCAAATCACTGGGGACTGCAAACTATTGTTGGAAAACATTTGGATATCCAGTGAGCGTGTGTGTGCATGTGAGTGCGTGTGTGTGTGTGTGTGCGCATGCACGGGTGAGCCCTGTGCAGGTACACCCTGGGAAAACCCATGAAAACTGGGAAAACCGGGGTTGGCAGGCTCTTTGCTAGCAGAGGTAATGCTGAAAAGCAAGCCTGCTGCGCATGGATAGATGGAGGTCTGCAGGTCCACTGGGAAAAAGAAGGGGGTCTGCAAAAAAGCAAAAAAAATAAAGAAGTTAAAACCATCTTGATATGACAGTAACCTTCTCTGTCTCACATTTTCCAGGCATGGTGCTCAGGCAGCTTTACAGATGTTAATTAAGACTTGTGCCCTTCCCTAGGGATGCACTGAGGTATTACAAATAATAGTATTACCAGGAGCATCGGTACAGACAAATTAATTAAGGGCAATATTTTAAAGATGGAAAGCTGTTGGGTCACACTGCCAGCTGGGGAGATGGGCAGGAAGGGAGGCGGCGGAGCAGCTCCCACGACGATGGACGAAGCCTGCTCGCCCACTCAATGGCACGCTTCGACCAGGCAACTGCGGCACTTGCAATGGCTCATCCTGCCTCATTTGAGACCAAAACCTGAGTTGCCCAAAGCCACACAGCTGGTCTGTGGAAAGGCTGGAAGTAAAACTCAAGTTCTTCCATAGTGAGGAGCCCAAAGACCATCTCTGCCGGCGGTGAGGAAGGGCTCCGGCTCACCGGTCGGTAACACTGACTCTTTGCTGGTGCCGGCACTGAGCGCTGCTCTGGTGTGTGACCGTGCTGGCTACCGCAGGCAGAAAATTGCTGGTCGCTGCCAGGTGCTCGGGCCACTCTCTTTCTTCCCTGTGCCTTGACCACAGAGGCGGCAGCTCAAGGGGGGCAGAGCTTGTGTCCTCAGGGGGACGTGCTGTTTTGCTACCATGCAAAGAAAGTGCTGGGAATCCCAAGCTCTGGTGACTGGTCTATAAATGCAGCACACATCCCACCTGTGGCCCCCTCCGTGATTTCAGGATGCTGCCGGGAATGGCACCAGTGCGGACCCCTTCCCCGAAGTTGCCTGCTGAGACCCTCCAGTTTGAGGAGACAATGGCAAAGTTTGAATTGAACCCTTTGATAATTACGAGGTTTCCTTGCTCTGGAGATTTTGGGAGGAGAGGAAGATTTGCCATTTCCGTGCCGGAACTAGCAGTTTTGTCTTAATAATTCAGGCATGTTTGTGAGGAGAAATGGCAAGACAGGGGATTTTCCCTCCACCCTGCTCACTGCAGGGAGAGGAGGGGATCCCCGAGGCAGCCATTGCCGTGCTGCACACCACCGCCCCGGACATCAGATGTAAAGACCCCCCATGAGTAAGTGCTGCACAAACGCTGCCCACTTGGCCTGGGGAAAGAGCCGGCAACTTTGCCAGATGTTTCACCCTGCTTTTTTTCAAACTGTCTGGTTTCAGCCTTTGTCAGGGGGAGGATATGGCCATAGGTAGACTGTGAATCAGTCCGGCAATGAATGCATTCATAGTTATTTTGGGAGACCAACTGTTTGCATGTCGCACCGTTCCTCATGTCCAAAAAGAGCCAACAAGGACAGTGGGGAAAAAAACACTGCCCTGAGATGCGATGCAGTTAAAGGTCGGATATGATCTGGTCCGATTTCCTGCGATTCTCTCCTCTCGGCCAGCCCGCGTGGATCCCAGGACAACGCCGCCGGCCGCCAGCGGCGCGGGCCAGTGGGAACAATGGCCGGTGCGCCCATCCCGTGCCAGCAAAGAGCCCTATCAGATCTTGCGAGGAAAGAGGGGGCTGGCCGGGCTCCTGCAGCTCCCAGATATGGCCGTGCATTGTCTGGAGCGTTTATTTCCATCCAGATTTGGCAGCCAAGGTCCTCGGGATACTTGGGTGAGGCAACTCCTGTTGTGTTAGACTTCCATTTTCCTTCCTCTTCTTCCTTTTAAACAAAGCCATTATCATTGCCCTGATCTTACTCCTGGAGAGGGTGAAGGGGGGGCTTGCGCTGCCTGCAAAAGCCCTTCCCTTCCCGGCACACTCGGCCCCTCCGTTCATCACCTGAGAGCTGTGACTGCGAGGCGCACGTCGAGCAGGCGGCTGCAGAGGCCACTAGGCTGCATTCTTGGAGCACTTTTGGAAAAGTCTGTGGCTTCTTCAGAAAGATCAAAAAGAATGAAATTATTCCAGCATAGCAAACTCCTAGCTAAGACTAGACGGACAACAGACGGATGGTCAGCATGGATTTGCGGTGGGGCGAAGGAGGAGAGGAACCATGGATCTCCAGCCACCAAAGAGGGGATGAAATAGTCTGGCTGGGGGCACCTGGAGGATACTGCACAAAGGAAAATTTAACAGGAGCACTGGGTCACCTCTCCAGCAGGCCAGCTTCTTCAGGAAGGAGCAGCAGCACATTGCTGGAGGTACTTGAGAACAGCCTTGGCCAAGGCCCAAGGCGAGAGACTTTCCAGACCCCTAATCCAGCATCAGAAGAGCATAAGCTAAATACCATTCAGAGAAACGACGCTTTCAGGAATGTGCTCTTGCACAGGTAATTGGTGCAGGCAGTTTCTCTGCTTGACTGTACCTCTGCCTGCTCCTGGGAGTGAAGATGCTCGTTAGCTGGCGCAGTCACCAGCACAGTGTACACACACACGGTCGGAGAACACAGACCAACCCGTTTTTCCATCTTAAACTCCTCAGATGCTTTCGCTCATCTGGAGCTGCTGTTTTGTTCATCACTCCTCTTCCAGTGTGTTCCCAGAGTGTGCTCAGCCCTTACTAATTAAAGCAAGGGTAAGGAGAGGCAGTGATCTGTGCGTGGAGCAGACATGCAGAAGCATGGATGCTGTGAGTCAGGGAACGCTCCTTGCCAATACTTCACATATGCTTTTGTACTCACTCATTGTTTGGCTGCTTTATTTTTTTCCCAAAGAGTTAAGCAGATGGATGGGAGCACTCACTGGATGTGCCCACAAGTACACTGAGCCTTAGAAAATCCACTCCATGCCTCGGTGTGAAAGCTCTTTGAAGGAGAGCAGAGGTGGGACGGTCTCGCTTTACTAGCAAGAAACGTGGGTAGAGAACTGGGAGGCAGATGAACAGCTAGGTGGGAGACTGGTGGTCTATGTCTGATGCAAGCCACAAAGTCCAGGGAAACCAAAGGTATGTCATGGTTGGAATAAATCCTGTTGCCTGTGGTAAGAAGCTGCAGCAGCTTGTGTCCTGGGGGTTAAATAGTGTAGTAGGGAGTGCTGGCTGGAGAAGGGCTTTGCCCAGGAGTCCCTCGTGCTCCCAGATAATGTCATCAGTGAGGCAGAGGATGGTCTTCAGCACCCTCCAGAGCTTCTGGACGTGGCTCATCACAGCCTCAGTCATCTTTCCTGATGCCCTCCTTCTTCAAGAGCATCTTTGGATTCCCCTGACCTCATCCAATGCCAATGTCCACCCCAGCTGCAGTGATGCCTGAGTCACCACGCCAGCGAGAGCAGCCTCTGAGCCTCAGCCCCACGCTTACGGTGCAGCTTGGCCTCCCCCACTGAAGGCTGCACACATTGCTACAAGGGATCCCAGCATCTCCTCCTCCCGGAAGGTGGCACCCGAGGTCGTGGAGGGAGCCAGGGGGCTCTTGTCTCCGGCACGGAGCAGCACCTGTGCCCATGCCCATCTGCAAAGCAGCCCTGATGGCGAGTGGGAAAGGGTCTGTGTCATGAACCCACCCAGACGAAGGTGAAATGAGGGAGGAGAGGTGCACAGCATCCTAGAAACCCAGAAAAATCTCAAATGAAGGTCTTATTTGGGTACCTCATCTGCAAAAGGCATTGCAGCGTAATGCGAACCCCATGCACACGATCCTCTGACTGGCCAACTCTGATGATACTTAAAATGCACATGCAGAGAGAAGGACGCAGGCAGGTGCAGGAGGCATGACGGAGAGAAATTAAGACTGAGACTAGCTGTAACAGAGCAGACACCTCAGATCGGATTAATGTCTGCTTTAATGCAGAATATTTCTGCCTCACAAATGTCTCATCATTTCAGGCGGGCACCAGGTTTTGATGGCGGAATTGTTCAGCAAGGTTCATGTGAAGCAGCTGGACACAGGCACTGCTCCTGGGTTACACTTGTGGAGAGCTCTGTAAAATGCTTTAACAGTCTAGAATAAAAAGCTCCATTTTCCTCAAAATGAGGGATTCATGGTGATATTAACACTCCCTTATCACTGTTGTCGCTGCAGAAGCACATGCACCTCATCATCTGCAGCTTGCCAAGGAGAGAACAAACCATCTTCCCACACTTCATTTCAGAAAAGTGCCTGCTAACACTATCTACACATGCATTAAGCAGGTGGAGAGAGATGCCAACATACAGATATGGCATTAAACCCAGCCAGAGAGAGGCGGGTGCTGTGCTCAGTTACAAGTGGGCGTGTGAAAGCAGAGCAATATACCTAAATAATATTCCACTGTCACTGGTTTTCTACCCATCCCATTTCTGGTTTCTCTCAGTGACCATGGGAAAAAGCTTCAGGCCACCCAGAATGCAAATGCAGCACACAAGGGCAGCGAGAGGGATCTCATCCAAGCTGGATGATTTTCTGAAAGTAGGTATGAACCAAGCTTCTGTTTTTTCCAAGCTGCTTGGAAAAAACACGATCTGGCTCAGGCCCTTGCTCTGCAACTCAACTCAAACCTCAGCTGATACAGGCTGAAAATGTTTGGTTTGCTCTCGTTTAGAAAGACACATCCAACAGCCTCTCTCCCGCTGAAGCTTTATTTTCATCTCAAATAGCAAGGTGCAATGAGAAAAGCCTTTGTTCTGGCACTGCGGTTTTGGTTCAAGCAGAGCCAGGAAGCACATGAAATCTCAGGGGAAGGGAGATCTTTCAAAGTTTTCCAACCTAATCTTCAAACCAAAGATCTGTGCAATACATCCAGATGAGCTGCCTGAACAGCTCAAAACTTGCAAACCTCTTGAGACTCATCACCAGCTCTTCCAAAGCCTCGCCTGTTATTCTGCAAGAAGTGGCACTGAGGACCAGCTCCTGACTAAGGAATATGGCATAGCTCCACCGACTCCATTTAAGCCACACCAGACGGCCTCTTCATAGTCATTAAGACTTTCTAAATACCACAGAAATGCCAGAACATGCATCCAACTGCAGCAAATAAATCAGCGTTGGCCAAGCTCAGTACAGCCTTGTGCGTATGCTGCTCACGCACGGATGTTACACTAACATTATGCTTTCAAGGGTCGGCTGAGACCTGGGCGTTTTGGTATGGGTGCAAAACTGCTGGCCACAGCTACCAAAGAAAGAAACGTCAGGGACCCTTGCCACAGTCTGGTGTACAAACAAGGATAAAAAAAACCCCTAACCATACAGTTTGCCACAGAGCATGTGGTATTTATCTGTAAGGATGAATACATTGGTACAGCAGGCGGACAAGACCAAAATTCTTCAAGAAGGAACCGAAAGAGCCACATGCTGACCTGGGCGTGTCCTTCCCAAACAGGCCAGTAATTGCACTTGGCTTTAACGTCCGTGCCTGGGGGTTTGGGAAGTCCAGCAGCAGCGTGGTTCTTCTAAGTAACGCCTCGCTGCCAAGCTATGTGGCCCAGAAGAGACAAGACTGTAAATGATCCCAAATGCCCCAGTGGATCCCAGTTCCACCCCCTTCACACTTCTCCTGCCAAGAGATGCTCAGCCACTCACTGCACAGATTATCTTGCGTGACCTCAGCATCCAAACTTATCTACACAAGACCGCTAGAAATTCAGACCTCTGCTTGGAGGCTATCGCACGACTGTTATCTCGTCTGCTCCCCACTCCTCCCAGCTCTGGCCTCAGCCCGGCAGCTTCTCCTTCCCAAGACATGCATGCCAACAGCACCGGGAGCAGCGAGGCTCCCGCCTCTGCCAGGGAACTGTCTGTTGTTAGCTGTAAACAGTAAATCATGGTACTTGTCGGTGCAGAGTGAACAGAAATGCTCTTTAAAGCAAATAAAAATCTTAAACTGCACAGAATTTCCTGTACCAGCTTAGCTCTCTATATCCCAAAGTGGGAAGGATTTCAATTTTCCTTCTGAAAGGTGGATACAATGGGAGAACCACCCACTGGGCATCATTAGAGGCCACAGAACCCCTGGGCACAACCTGTTTGCCCTGCGAGTTGAGCCTGACTTGTCTTCAAAAGCATCCTGGCTGCAGAGAGTGATGCACAGGCGCTATGGGCATCACCCAGTGCACAGCAAAGTCTGTGCTGCCCCAGGAGCCTGCACCCTGCCTGTGCACATTTCACTGGTAATATGGATCTCCGAGTCTCTCAGGCAAAGGCATGAACAATCTGAAACTAAATTAGTTTCAAAAAATCCCTATAAAATCCTAGGGAAAGGCAGAAGCCTTGGGAAGGGGCTGAGTGGGACAGCACTCCTCCTGCCCCAGGGAGGACGGATGAAATGGGACCTGGTGAGCCTCCTCCATCTGCAATTCCTCCATATGAATGAAAAAAACAGGAGAAAGAAAATGACTAAGAATGTGGGACGCAGAAACAGAGCTGTTTCTAAACAGGATGCTTTTAAAGCCTTCCAGGAGGCATGTGCTGGTTCTTTAATCCCCATCAGTTCATTTATACCTAGTAACTTTTTACTGCTACCCTATTACATCAGACCCTATAGGGACAGAAGATGGTGGTGGGAGAAACTCAGGAAGTTGGAAATTTCAGGGACACAGAGTGGATGAGTTACATAGATCCTTTCTGTCACCAGCTCTACCAGAGCTCAACTTTGGGTAAAACACCCAGATGCTTGAATACTTCTCCAAACTTGTGCAACCCCTCAAGCCAACAAAACTGGCTAGAAATCTGGCTGCAGGAGCTCGCTGGAGATCTCACCTCCCTTCTGCTTTCAGTCAGGCCAGAAATACCAACAGACGAGCTGGTCTAGTCAACGGTGAAAACAGGGCAAAAAGGCGAGAGACCTTCCTCAGCTGCCCAAAGGTTTGCCACGACTTTGTTTTGCAGATGAGTGTGTCTGGTGGCTCAGAAGGGGTTTCACGTTATCTGCTGCCCAGCAAGGCAATTTCCTAGGTCCAGGAGCTCTGGTTTACAGCCTCTGCTCTGCTCTTCTGCTCCAGGAATTTTGCACGATAACCAAGCCAGGGTCACGCTCAACCAAACCTCTGGCACAATCAAAAAGTAAGGAGGCTTGCAAATGTTATTAATGCTACACACACACACACTAGACTTAGGAAACAAATTCCTCTGAAAAGTGTATTCAGGGCTGTCAATTGGACTAGCCTGGCATGGAGTCCTGTTCTCGGCTCGGGGACCCTGATGGGGTGAAGAACTCTTCCACCTAGGGCACAATGCACCAGGAGGACATGAAAGAGGAAAACTCCCCTGTGAAATGCAATTCTTTTTGTATTTTGTTTGAGTAATTAGTGTGATTAGGTCTGGTAGAGTCCAAACAGTAGTCAGCCAGGAGGCTAATAGTAAGTTATTATTGGGAAGCAGGTACCACATGTCCTAGAGGGGACAAGCCCTCTCAGCCCACTGGAGGACCACATGCAGAATATCCCTTGCAAAAATGGGTCAAATTCAAATTAGTGGCAATTTCCAGAATGTCTTATTAATTTACCTAAATGCAGCAATGCTCAAACTCTTCCTAACCCCATTTCTGCACGTCATGAGGAAGAGCTGCGGGTAAGGATCAGCACTGAGGCTCCATCCTGGAGAAAGGACAACAGGGTTACTAAGCCCCCAGGTTGCTGAGAAAGTGGGAAGGGTCTTTGGGCACAGAAATAAACACTACCTTTCTACTGTCGGGAATGATATAGAAAAAAGGGAGGAGTGTGTGAGAAGGATGCATACAAAAAAGCGGAGCGAATGTAGAAAGAGGGATGGGATAAAGTCAGAGGGGAAGTAAAGAAAAAGAGGAGGAAAAAATCAGAGGCAGAAGTGAACAGAAAAGAAAATGTGAGAAAGTCTGAGTCTCTTACAGGGAGCAGCTTTTCCCCCAAAGCCCAGCAGTACTGCTCAGTCGTCTCCATCCCCCTTGCAGAGAAGCAGGAATGCCTTTTGCCACTAGCACCATTTTGTTCTTGCTCTGGTTTTTCCTCGCCTGCTTTGTTCTTTCTCCTTACAAGCTCTTGCAGAGGCTAAGCATTAATTCTTTCCAGGTGCTCGTGTCTCGCCATCCTGCCATTCCCGGCGGCTCCCACTCAGCTTTCTCCAGGCAGACTCTGCTCCACCTCCCCATGGGGCAACACCCCAGGAGCCCTGAAAATGGACGGCTAGTCCCAACCATGAAAAAATCAGGCCTGCTCAGTGCTTTGGGTTGCAGCACTCGGCGTTACTGCGATTGCTTTCCCATGAAGAGGTTTGTGTTCAGAGAGAGCGCCCTTCCCACCCGCTGCAGGAGGGGACCCCGGCTCCCGTGCGGTGGGCTCTGGCAATCAGCTGGAAAGTGCTCCTGGCCACGGGGGTTACAAAGCCTGACGGGTTTTGCTTACAGCCTGAAAGCAGCATGGACCATTTCCCTTCTGCACAGGTGAAGCCCAGCGCTGGAGGCAGCTTGGCAGATCCACAGGATGATTTCTGAGAAACTCATCCAACGGCAAAACTCCTAATGGGCTGCAAAACTGGGCTGGAGATCTTGGGAGATGAGACCTCAGCTCCCCGTCCCAGGTGAACACACTTTTGCGGGAGTTTTGCAGTTTCTGGACAAAGCTCAGAAGAAGCAGAGATGTGATGTCAGGCCAGGAAATAACATCAGTTTTGTTTAAATGCTTTGGCATCTCAGTAAAAGTTTTTCAGGGGAAAGAATGGTTGTTCAGGTTGTGGGCAGCAGTTCAGGACACTCACAAACGGGTTCACATGACTAATAAAAAGAAGCCCAAGTCAAATCACAATAGGTGGTCCACATTATAAAATCTGTAGGTGACACACAGGCCCTCTTTCCACCAGCCCAAAAGGGCTCAGAAAAACCCGCTGGTGTAAAGGAGAGGTCAGAGAAGGCTGGCCCGAGCTCAGCAGAACCTCCTACCATTAGCGTATCTGAACGGTTGGAAAGGAAGCACAATAAAAAGACCACTTAAACAACTCATCGGCTAAACAGCTGACAAAGCCAGGCAAGAGGTCTGCCAGCAAGTTGGGGTCTTAATGTGTTTGCAATTCATCAGCCTCCTGCTTAGCTCCTAGCAAGCCAGCAAGGCCAGGATTCAAAGGTGAAATACCTGCATCTGGTCCCATCATGTCTGCTGCTCAGTGCAAACATTTATGTTTCTCGGCATATAAAATAAATAGGCCCATGTTCCAGGGAAGCCTGTCAGTGCAATGGCAGGTACACTTTATGATGTGTGAGCATGACTCCCAGTGCATGGGGTCCAGGACTGGGGGAAAAGGAAGCAGAGCCTCTTTGCAAAGCAGATGACCTCTTGGCCGCTTGCTTTATTCGCCTCTCCAACAGACAGACACAGTGCAAAGGAGAGGACATCTCCTCCTACACTCCTAGAAGGCAAATGCATGGGGGGTCAGTTGCTGTGTGGGAGAGAAAAGCCTTGATGTCCTTGGCTGCCAGGACGCACAGCGGCACCCTCCCCAGCTCCATGCATACACCCCTAGCATACGGGCACCCCCAAAGCAGCCGTCACCCCCAGCCTTAGTTGTACGCTCCCCCTCTAAGGGCCCGTTCACAGCAAAAAAGTGGATCCCACAGAAAGTGTCTCCTGAGCCCGGAGAGGGAAGAGCTGTCTGCAACCGCCTGGCAGCAAGGGCTGCTTCGTGCCAGCACTGCCCCGGCTGCACTGGCACCCAGGCTGGAAGAGCTGCCGTCCCCTAAACCACCCTCCGGTGAAAGTGCCAGTGGGCGCTTTCCCCGTGATGTGAGCAGGTCCATGTCCTCCCGCACACCGAAACTCACAGGGACATTGTGGTTTTTCATTATTTGGGGCTTTCAGTGGGTTTTAAAAGACTGACCTAACAGTGAAGGTTGTGCACTGTGTTCCCAATGCCTTTTAACATCCAGCTAGACATCGCTGTGGGCCTCTCCCTGCACACACGTGTGTTTTGAGGTCATGAATCCTCCTCAGATGTTTGCTTCTCACTGGCAAGCCATGGGCAGCTCAAGCAGTTTGGTGTTGAGATCCAGCTGCGGGGTCCCAAATACCCTCCCAGGCAGTTTACAGCATTATTAGTGACCTCCCATCACCGAGCAGTCGTTCTGCGATGGCTCCGCTCCCGGGCACCGACAGCCATGCATCATCAGCTCTCTTAACTAATCTTGTAACGTGCATGTCAAAGGACGGGCAGTGCCATCACCGGCTGGCTGTGCTGTGCTGCGGTGCCCCAGAGCCGGCCCCACGTGCCCCCTGCCCGCACACGGTCCGGTGCAGGAGCCGAAGCCTCTGTTCGGTGCATGATGCAGGACGGGGCTGCCTGGAAAAGATTAGGGAAAGCACGAGCGAGAGCAGCCAATGGCTGGTGAAATGCCACCTGCAGCATGCATAAAAACCAGCCACGAGGATGGAGCCTGTTGGCATCTCCTCTGGTGTCAGATGGAGAGGGGCAGCCCCGGGCCCCCACAGCCCGATGGATTTCAGCTTCCCGTCCTGAGCAAGAGCTTTTGCCACTTCTGGGGGACTAAGACAAAGAGTCATGTTGGAGAGGAGCACACAAATGCTCCAGACAGAATCACAGAATCATAGAATCATTAAGGTTGGAAAAGACCTCTAAGATCACCAAGTCCAACCGTCAACCCAACACCACCATGCCCACTAAACCATGTCCCTAAGCACCTCATCTACTCGTCTTTTAAATACTTCCAGGGATGGTGACTCAACCACTTCCCTGGGCAGCCTGTTCCAATGTTTAACCACTCCTTCAGGAAAGAAATTTTTCCTCATGTCCAATCTAAACCTCCCCTGGCACAACTTGAGGCCGTTTCCTCTCGTCCCATCTCTTGTTACTTGGGAGAAGAGACCGACCCCCACCTCGCTACAACCTCCTTTCAGGTAGTTGTAGAGAGCGATGAGGTCTCCCCTCAGCCTCCTTTTCTCCAGGCTAACCAACCCCAGCTCCCTCAGCCGCTCCTCATCAGACTTGTTCTCCAGACCCCTCACCAGCCTCGTTGCCCTTCTCTGGACACGCTCCAGCACCTCGACGTCCTTCTTGGAGTGAGGGGCCCAAAACTGAACACAGTGTTCGAGGTGCGGCCTCACCAGTGCCGAGTACAGGGGCACGATCACTTCCCTACTCCTGCTGGCCACACCATTTCTGATACAGGCCAGGATGCCATTGGCCTTCTTGGCCGCCTGGGCACACTGCCGGCTCATGTTCAGCCGGCTGTCGACCAACACCCCCAGGTCCTTTTCCACCAGGCAGCTTTCCAGCCACTCTTCCCCAAGCCTGTAGCGCTGCATGGGGTTGTTGTGGCTGAAGTGCAGGACCCGGCACTTGGCCTTGTTGAACCTCATACAATTGGCCTCGGCCCATCGATCCAGCCTGTCCAGGTCCCTCTGCAGAGCCTTCCTACCCTCGAGCAGATCAACGCTCCCACCCAACTTGGTGTCGTCTGCAAACTGACTGAGGGTGCACTCGATCCCCTTGTCCAGATCGTTGGATGAGGGGATTGAGTGCTCCCTCAGTAAGTGCCTCAATAATGACTGCCGGACTTAAATGATTTGCAGTAGCCTCACCCAGCTCTTGAGGATTCTTTCAAAATGCATGTGTGATGGTCCAGACATGGGCTGCTCCTCGGTGATATCCAGGAGCTCTGCAGAGCTGCAGAGCAGCTGGGGCATCCTGCACGGGGAGGGCAGAGCGGCTGCCCTCCCCTGGCCCCCAGCCCCCGGACCCTAGCACCCCAGCCTCCAGCGCCGGGCTGGCTCTGCGGCACAGCCCCTGCACCTTTCCCCCAGCCTCCTGGCAGCCCACACGATTCCTGACTGAACATGGTTAGCGGGCTGAAGCCATTTATTAATTAATTTTATATCAACAGCAGCAGCACTTTATGCAATCACATTGCATATTAGTAAGTTGTAATGATGATGTTGATGCAGGCTCATGCCTGGGAACAATGGCAATAATTACGGAGTCTGCGGTTGTTATTTTAGCTGTTGTCTGTGCTGAAACCCCCAAGCCCCAGACTTTTTGGCAGGGAATCCTGGTGGTACCAGCACAGTTACCTGCAGGAAAGTCCCCAGACGTCGGCTGGCCAAGTGCATCCAGACAGGTCAGCCCACCCGGTGGGCTGGTTGCTCCAGGCCATGGAGCTTTCAAGGGCTTTTCCCTCTGGAAACACTTTCCCATCCCTCTTGTACTGAAGAATTACATGGAAGAAACAGTTTTGAATGCCCCAGGCAGGAAACAAGATCGTGCAGGGAGGGAGACGGGGTAACTGCCCCTAGTCCAGAGGGCAAGGTGTGACCAGATCTGGAAACAAGTGGCAGGAGCCACCAATGTAGAAGCATGACAAAGTCAGACACCTTTTTGTGTCTTTGCAGTGCTGCTGGCATAACCTCTGATGCGTGCAGAGGAGAATCTGGTGCAAGGACCAGGAGCAAGGAAACACTGGCTGCAGGTGAATCATCGGGGAAAGTGCTGGGAACTGCATCCCCGGGGCACTGCATGAGCCCAGCCACGGCCAATGTCAGCAGCCACCCTGCCGTGCCGCAACCCCAACAGCCCTGAGCCCGTGGAAACGCAGGCTGAGCAAGGAAATCCCACCTATACAGAGGCAAAGTCCTTGGCTCCCAATTAACTGTGCTTAACGAACGCGTCCCATTGGCATGACACGAGCAGAAGTCAATTGGAAGCACCGAGGACTGCAGGGGGATGCCTGCATCCCAGCCCGGCGCCCCACGCCGGCACAGAGCAGCTCCACCAGAAGTGCTGCCAGGGCTTGGTTCTTCCTCCCACAATGGGGGATGCAAGGGACGGGCTCCCCCTGCTTCTCTCCACCCAGAGTTGTTTCTCTAGTTGCTGCATCCAGTTTCCCAGGGCTTCAAAAGGAGAGGTGGAGATAAGAGACGAGAGAAGAAGAAATACACTGGACAATCCCGAGGAAATAAGGTTACTGGAAGCAGCAAGACAGGCTTCCTTCACAAGCCTGTTTTCCATTTCCTCCCCCACCTCTGAAATTATCACTGAGATATTTTTTCCCCTCTTCACTGCCCAATATTTAATTGAAAACGCAGATCTGTAGCCCAGAGAGGTGTTATTTTCGGCACACGAAATAGAGATATCTCCTAGCAGCTGTCAATCCCAGTGACCTTAGCTTCTGTGCAGACTGCATGGGCCTTTTTTTTTTCCTCTTTCCTTTCCTTTTTTTTTCCCCACTTTCTTTTTTCCTCCAGCCGAGTTACTGTTTCATTGCTCTCCGCTGGGACTCTGACAAGAGCCGAGTTCCTTGCAGATGACACAGAATAATTGAGATGTCCTTCTGCTGACCTTCAGTCCCTGGCAGCGCTCGCTTCCCTTCTGGTGATCAGGGCGAATGACAGCTGAGTGGCACACGCATGCTTTTCCCCCCACCCAGACCTACACAGGCACACGCGCAATGAGGGATACTCCTTTCCTAGGGGGGTAAAAAACAAAGAGGGGGGGAAAAATAACCCCCCAAGCATGCAGTGGTACCCAGCGGTGCAGGTAATCCCGTACCAGAGTCGCCCAACCTGGCACACGCACCCACGCGAGGAGGAGCATCAGGCAGGGCAGCACTCACAGGGCAATGTGTGCCATTGCCAGGCACACGCGTGGCCATTCGTACGCTAACATATAGCTGCAGGGACGCCTTCCCACCGTAAGCGCAAGCAGGGAGACCCAAGCGCGTGGGAAGCAGCACAAAGACCTCGTTGGTGTGGATGCTGGAAAGGGATGGAGGCAGCGAAGCAGGGTGGAGCTGCAGGGATGCTCCATCCCCACAGAGGCACCCACCAGCACCCACCAGCCCCTGCAAGGGCCCCAGCGGGAGGGAGGCAGAGCCTGCTTCCAGATTGTACCTTGCCTGGCTTTCCAAGGCTGGAGCCTCACGTACTGCTGAGAGGGAAACATGGCAGCCCCTGTGCCAGGACAGGGGAGGTGCTGAGGGAGAGCGTGGTGCCTCCTCCCCGGGTAGGCTCGACTCCTGGGCACTCCTGATGTGAAAAGTTATATCGAACCAAAGATGGAGCAATTATTTCTTCCACGGCCACTGTATTTGTACGGGAATCTTGCAGAAACATGGCATCAGACTGACATTTCCCTCGTTTCCACAGGGGCTGCAGAAAACAAGTTGAAAGTGCAGTCAATAACCTTTCCGCGTGAGCCGGGCCCATTAGCGTTACATGGACCGGGTGCTTTTACACAGAGGAAGGAAGAGGAGATAGAAGCGCTGGTTTAGATTATGAAAACATTTAAAAGAGATGGTGATATAAGCAAAGAGGGTTGTTGGTTGTTGTTATCGCTGTGCCTAGAGATAAGCCATGAGTGGGGACAGGGCTTCAAAACAAATGCAATGAGAGACAGACCCCGTCATGAAGAAGTTTATAGTGTGAATAAACACAGTGGGCAAGGGTTGGAGGAACGGAGATAAGGCAGGACGGAGAGCAGGGAGCGGCGGCGGCGATGGTGCGGTGCTGGCGTGCGAGCTCGGGTCAGTGGTGCAGCTCCCCCACGCTCCCCGTGCAGCGGCCGGGGGCCCGGCATCACCCCAGCAAGCTGGGGACGGGCTTTACCCTGGGGTTTTCACAGCAAAGAGAAAAAAGGGAGGAAGGGCTTCCACCAGCCCAACCGCTACATCCAGCCCAAAGGAGAGCAGCTTGTTTGTTGTCTCCTTAAATCTCAGCTCAAATTCAGGCAGATTTCTCAGTGTCCATTCAAAACAAAAACAAATTAATTTCAGAAAATAGTATGACTAAAGGTTTTGACTTTTCCAGGGTGGTTTTTTTCCCCTTAATTTTTTTTCCAGTCTACTCTATTCATCCAATTTGGCACTAATTCACCAGTAGATTTGATTGTCCCCAAAGCAGTATTTCTGGTAAATAAACTATTGTCCATCCCTTTCTCCCCAGCGTTAGCTATGCCAGCTTCCATTGTGCTGACAATTGATTCCAGGTGGTTTTCTTCTTTTTTTCCCCAGCATATGAAAATGCCTATACAAAATTAATCTTGGTGACTGGGGCGAAGAAACCACCTCTCAGAAACACGCCGGACAGCCGGAGCCAAGCGCGCTCCCAGGCGTGCTGAAGAGTAGGACAGATATATGGGAACCTTCCTAAATTCATTAGCTCCAAAACAAACTGCAAGAGATTGACAAGTACCGCTCACAACTGGTAAAATCGTACCCTTTAAGCTGGAGGCTGAAGCATAATGGAAAGACACTTCCAGAAATCCCCCACTGCCTAATCCCGGGGCTGGGGAGCAGGCGCAGAAATCTGCAGCGGGGCTGCTCTGAGCTGGGAACAGTCACAATTAATTTTAAAAGCAGTATCACTTAATAACTTTCTAATCGTAAATGCAGGTGCTGTACCTGTGTTGAGCGGCAAAACCTGAGGCAGGAGAAACACTTTGGTCGGTCAAGTTAATGGCTCGGGCTCTAAACTAGCGACTTTTAATTCCACTTGTGCACTGGATCTGGCCCTGAGATATTTCAAAGAATATTTGTAATGGTTTAAAGGCATTACAAGGTGCTGTAAGTTAAAATGGGAAATGTCTTAATTTTGGCTAGGGACCTTAAAAATACAATGAAAATCTTAGGTGACACTCATATGCTGCCTATAAAAAAGTCAAAAATGGAATCAACAGAGGTTAAATATAATGGCTATAACTGAGCAAAGATAGTTTAATTGTCAATTCAGAGGGAAATGTCAACTCCACAATGGAAATATCTACAGAAATTTATAGCAAGGAACTATTTGGCAAAATGTATTCCAGCTCAATCTATGGTCAGTGATTGAGATAATTGCTGCAAAATGATATTGTCTGGCATTGAAAAAAAGAGACATAAGAGACATCTGCGCTGCTAGAAACACTGATTTCCAACCTGCCCTCGTTAAATAACGAGGGTAAAGAGAGTTAGACCCGAAGGGGGGATCATCTTGTCCACTTTAGGGAGATATTATCCAGGCAAACAGTTTTTCTAAAAGAAGAAAAATTATTCCTGCAGTGTTGGGCTGAGAACTTTTTTCCTAAACCCGCTGACTCCTCAGCCCTCGCTAACCTCAGGTCAGGCAAGGGCAAAGCGGGGCCTCCCGCTGCCTGGTCGGGGCTGGCGAGGAGCTGCTGCTCCAACGCAACCTCGCATCTCAGTGCTGCAGCCAAACAAACTCATACGGACCATTTTTTGGTAAAACCTTTCCACTATTTCCCAAGGAGGGAAAGAAATCTCCGTGAGCATTGCCGTTGAGAGGAAATATCCCTCCTCCCAGTCCCATGAAGCCCAGCAGGTTCCCGGAGCTCCTAGCAGCCAGCCCAGGTACCCCTGCTTGGCTTAAGTCTCAACAAACCCCCCCAAGAGAGGGTTTTAGACAGCAGCTGGTGGGGCTGGGGAAGGAGGCGTCACCCCGTGGGATGCACCAGCTCAATCACTGGTACCCAGCTCCCTGCAGCAGACCGCAGCAGACCGAAATAGCGAGGCTGAATCAAGGCAAAGCTTCAGGACAGAGCACACACTCCAGGGACTGATGTGTGCTAGGAAATACTTACTTTAACTGCCCTGGGGGTCTTGCATGTCCTGCTGTTTGGTTGGTCCTGCCACTGACCGCTTGCCCTGCACCCTCTGCTGTGGATTTCCCACCGTTTCACTAGCTGTGGTGACA
The DNA here is from genome assembly GCF_965638725.1 of Aptenodytes patagonicus. Lineage (NCBI taxonomy): Eukaryota > Metazoa > Chordata > Aves > Sphenisciformes > Spheniscidae > Aptenodytes > Aptenodytes patagonicus. The sequence continues at coordinate 10,673,333 of NC_134957.1, read as the reverse complement.
TCCCTACAGCTGAACCACTCGTCTGTGCACAGCAGGATGGAGACACGCGTGTGAGCTCATCCCTGCAGCCCCTGTGAACTGCAGGGAGCTGGAGGGGCTCCCCCAGCGCCAAAGAAGGAGCGGGAGGTTGATGGGAGGAAAGAGGTACAGCTTGTCCTGCTGGTACAAAGTGCCCGACTGCAGGAACAGGATGGGAAGAGCTCAGCTCCTGCGACTCCAAGGCCACCACAACCCTCCTGCCTCGTAGCACCTGGCTCTGCCCTTCTCCTATGTGAGAACTCACCTTCATTAATCCCCCCACAAGGCTCTGCCATTGCTAATCCCTGTTGCCATTCAGCTAAACACCCCCAAATTGTCCCAAAGTTCTCCATCACTCCCATCTGGCAGAGTCCTCTTTTCCATCCTGCTAACGCTCCGGACGGTACCCAGGACCACTCCAGGCCTCTCCCTCACCCTGCACTCAGCTCACTCCTACCCTAACCATCCCCTGAACCCATCTGGACCTTGGGTATCCTCCTTCCCCCATCCCTGCTCCCAGCTCCTCACGCCCTGCCTGGCTGTCTCTTCCAAAGAGCATCCCTCGTTACCGCGCTGGGGGAGAGGGCTCAGGCACCGGCTCCACGTGTCAATAACTACTTGCAGAAAGAGATGACACATCTACAGGAATAGAGGAATGCATGAAGAGCCCTAGCCCCACTCCTGATGTTCCCACACCAGCCTGTCCCTGCAGCAAGAAATGGCAATTACCCTGACTTGACAATTATCCTGAATTTTCTGGCTCACGAGCAGAAAATCAGCCATCACCGAGAGCGTGACCTGTCCTGGGAGGAGAGCTGCTGCGTCTGGGCAGGGACTCTCACTGCAGGGACCTGCAGGCTGCTGGCGAGCGAGGGCTGTGTCCGTGCAAGGGAGACAGTCAAGAAAATGGACAAGTTTCACCCTTTCTTGGGAGGGAAGTGACAACAGCCCTGCGTGGGTGCAGGCACTAAGGAGCTCCTCTCTCACTGCATTTTAGCCAGACGGCCAGACTTCCTTGACCCTAGCACAGGCACCGGGAGGCATTAGGGGACCCGCTATAACCCCAACGTTATCCTAACAAGCACCTCCGTGCCTGCAGGCTGCCTGGACCGCAGGAGGGGAAACAGGGAACACCCCCACCCCTCCATGCTGAGCCTTTATCAGCACTTAATTAAAACTTGACAAGAAGATTAACACACAGAGGGCAGTTTTAATTAACTTAATATCGCATTCAATTTTCCAATTCGTCGCAGCGTACCAGACACCTGCAGATCTTAATACAAAACCAAACAAAAAAGGGGAGCATGGGAAGGGGGAGAGGGCGAGGGAGACGCCTCGGCCGGCAGCAGAGCTGGTCTCAAACTTTCTGCTGCTGCTCTGCCTGCACACACCCGCCTCTGTTCACCCCGGGCTGCCTGTAAGTGTTTTCAGATGCTAATAGTGACTATTCCCCACTGGGCCCATTCGAGCCAACCTAGGGATGTTTGCTTTCCAAAATGCATTTATTTGTTTGATTTGAATTTATTTATTTTAAGCTACGTTCCTGGGGATTCACGAAGCAAAAGTGAGCTCTCCTCTTTACCCCGCTGTCTAGGCCATCAAGCGGCTGTTGGAAAAAGCTGGGAGGACGGCAAGGAGAAGGGTCCCGGACGGCTGGGGCTTAGCACAGGAAACACACGCTGTCCATCCACCTCATGCTGCCGCTCAGGGACAGAGAAAGGGAAGGCATCGATCAAAAACATCGTTGCCCCGCTCCTCCTGGCTATACTAGAACAAACAGTCTGGAGTGGGATGCTTCTACCTAGGAGGAGTGGCACACCGGGGAGGAAAGAGGGGTGAGTCCAAAGGGAAGGCAAAGAGAAAAGAAGACATGGAAATACTGCAGCTCTCTCATTGCTCTCACTGCTTTCAGAACAGTTAACTGTCTTGTAATTATGGGCCCCAAACTAGGGAGGTGCAGGAGCTTCCAGGCAGCCACGGGCAGTCCCCTGCCAGACCCGCACCCTCAGTTGCCTCACCTTTGGACGATGCAGCCGAGGGCCCCAGCTAAAGACACCTCTGAGTGCCATAGCTCCAGGTTCTTGAGTTGCATACATCTGTATGGGAGCAACTCGGGAACCTCTGGATCACCCAGAGACTTTGGGGCTGCTGCTAAATGGACACTCACTGCAGAGGCTCGGGGACACCAGGCCCACAGGCACACAGACACAGCAAAGCCGAGATGGATTAATTGCACAAATTACCATGCTGAACCTTCAACTAGTTCTCTGTCAGAAATAGTTTGCCATACACCAAAAAAAAAAATGTTATTGTTAACTTTCTCCTTCCATTGTTTTTTCTGTGTCACCTCATGCCTCTCCCCCCACCGATTTCCTGACAACCTTGGGAGGAACAATGCACTGACAGAGTATTTTTTCCTCCAGAGATTTACAGCCCGCGCACCGAGGAGGGCCAAGGAATGAGGGTGCCCTTCTCCAGCCCCAGCCCCAGCTCCAGCTCCAGTTCCAAGCACAGCTCTGAACCCTTCACAGTGCTGAAAGGTTCAGCCAGCCTGGACAGGTCTGCACATTTCAGGGGGAAGAGCAAGGCTTGTTAGTTTTTCTTCCATTGCTTTGGAGCATATTCATTATTAGATTAGGGCAAGGTAATTCAGCTCCAACAGGAATAATCTCTCAGCCATGCTGTATAGCTATGCAGCCGATGAAGGAACGCATGCAGCGCTCCAAAGGCAGGTGTCTGCTGGACATGTGCTTTTGTGGTTCCTGTACCTTTATTTTTTGGCTGCCATTATATTTCTTGATGCTCTGAATTTAGTTAGATGTAGTTTAATAAACTGTTGTAGTCCGATTTTCCAGGGAGAGTTTTGTTTGGGTTTGATTGGGGAAGGAAGAGGTGATGTCCTCCTAGCACCCTTATAAAACATGATTTTCCTGCTCTTTTTCTGAATCAAATCAAACCCAAAGTCAGATGGGTGCCATGAGGCACAGAGAAAACAACAGAGAAAGTTGATATCGTCAGATGTCCCCATCTGTCTGAAGCTGCAGTAAGAAGAAAGGCAGTGGCGATGCCTCCTGCAGCAAGCCCATGAGGTCTGAGAGGCTCCCAGCAGGTAAGATACCCGGCAGTGTCTGTCTGGGGAAGGCACGGAGCCTCGCAAATAGGCCATGCGCTTCCCAGCAGAGTGTCTGCCTGCAGGGGTCTCTAATGCAAACTCAGACAGACCATAAACGTGAGCAAGGTGCTCACAGCCTGACTCTTATGTGTACTGCCTGCACAAGGATAACTGCAATCAAGTCCATGTGACCTGGCAAACTCTTAGGGATAACAAATACTTGGGCAGAAACCAGTAATGGGTGTGTGAGTGCTTTGCAAACGAGAACTATGCTATCAGCAAACCGAGTTTGCAGCACACAGTATTCAGCTAGGTCTATCCCCAAAATCACATCTCCTGGCTTTGGCAAAGGTACTGACCTTTGTCTCCTTGTGAGGAGACAAAGTTGTTGAGAACTGACCAAGTTGTCTCCTTGTGCTTCTCCTCCAGAGCAGAAGCTCAAATGGCCAGGCTGTTTCCAAGGTCTGCCCTCCCCACCAGAGGACTCAACGTGGGCACTTCCCGGTATTTCCTCAGCAATGTCTTCAGTGCCACATACCACAGAGCTAGCTGAAATCTGGGCAACAGTAAGAGAGGGGGCATTAATTTCTAACCCTTGGGTCCTTGTATAAAAGTACTTTCAGTTGTTCATGACAACAGTGCCAACCTGGTCCCAGGAAAGTGCAGAGCCCTCTCCAGTTCCTTAGGCCAACAGCCAAACTCAGGGCTTGCCCTTGCCAACAGCGTTGCCTTTGAAAGGGTACGAGTGTTTGCGTGTGGCCAGGGAGTCCCCCAGATTGAGTCAAGCCCAGCTTTTATTAGCAAACCCTCACCCTGGCTCCCAGGGGGCAACATGGGGGCCTGAGGTTACAAAAAACCCGCGGTCCGATTTCTTCCTGGATTGCGCGGGTGCTTCAGAGGCCTCGCTGTTCAACCGGTGCTGCAGCCAGGCTCTAACTCCCCTCCACCATCTTCCACTTGAGCGACTCCTCCTAACAAGCTGCCGCGCTGGCAGCGACGGTGCACAGCCCCACGGCACCTGTGCCACCATGCGCTTGTTGGAGAAACAACCCCTTACCGAGTAACCCAAATTACAGGGCACTCCAGCGTCTAAATATAACCCCAGTCGCAAGCGTCCGTCGCTGCAGCAGCCTCTCCTCTTCCAGCCTGCATGACTGCCTTGGAGGAGAGGCAGCGAGTGCGGGGAAGGGGCCTGGGTGATGGAGAACGGGGATGGATGGAGCCCCTCATGTGGCAGCTGACGCCTCCATCCCCTCCGGAGCAGGGACTGAGGGAGCTGCAGCACTGGTCCCAGCGCTGCCTTGCCAGCAGGTTTCCTTCCTGGCTGGCAGCAAGGGAAAGCCAGGCAGCACCAGCCATCCTCTCCCTGACCTGCCTGCTGAGGTTTCTGACAGAGGAGCAAAAATCACCATCTGATGCTGGGTTTCAGGACACAAACAGTTCCTTTTCACATATCCTCCACTTGAATGCCTACTGGCATGAGGCTGTGACTGACACCACCCCTTATCACCCCTACCCCATGCCCCATATCCTTTCATTTTCCAGGAAGGTATCTTTGGGAACCTCCCATTCTCATCCCATTCCCACAAGGATCAGCAGGGCGAGAGGCCATGGGAGATGGACAAGCATTTAAAATGCTTAATGGACAGAAACGGGCCATCCTGAGTGGGGGTCTCAACCTCTCATAATATTTCAGAGGGAAAAAGAGAGACAGACCCTCCTCCCCCACCTTGTACCAATATGGTGTAGGGTTTAAAGGAGGCTCCCCATAGTGAGGAGCTTCAAAGCCTTGCCAGCCCCTCCCACCGAGTGTCCTCCTGGTTCAGTTCCACCCTCCACATTTAAGTGCCTTTCATCCTTCCTCTTCTTCGTCCTCATCGTTATTAGGTTCCCTTCCCCCACTCCCGCCCACTCCCACCCTTGCTGGAGACTGCCTTTGGTCAGGAGCCCAATGGGAACCAGCTGTCAGGCGTAGCTGGGATGTCCTGGAGAAAACAGCTTGAAAATGCCTCCCCCCTGCTTCCCCCTCCATGGCAAAGAAAAAAAATCCCGCTGCAAAATGGCCCTGCAGATGGAAAAGGCATCCTGCAGGCCACCCTCCTCCTGACCTGCGTGGGTCCACTCACTGGCTTGGTACCAGGAGGTCCCGGGTCCTGACTCCCTTTGGAACCACGAACCCATCCTGTTTGTCCTCCTCCTGCCAGCGGGACCCTCCTGACCCACACAGCAAGAGCCCAGGGCCCTTGTGCCGGAGCATTTTGTATTAACCCTCCTTTGTCAACTTCTTTAGTGCACCTCACTCCAGCATTGTTCTTCAAAGATGTTCCTGCCCTTCCCAGCCTGGGGGTTGTTGTTGTTTAAACAGCAGCAGCAGCCACACAAGCTGCTAGCTGTCCTGCCTTTACAGGGTGGTCTGTAATTGCTTCCTGTCCTCTCCAGCAACTGGCTTCATTTGTTTGAATTTCTGCCTAATCTCAGAACTGGGGGAGTTTGGAATGAGCGATGCTTAGTCCATGCTCATGGGTGTTTCCCTGCGCTGGGCCAAGCTTAGCCAGTTCTGTAGATCCATCCTGGTAAAGTCACAGTCCCTCGACCAGAAAAAAAGCTTGAGCTTGAAATAACCCAGCCAAGCCAAAACCTGGTCTCAGCGAAGCTGGAGTCCTCGGTTTAGAGGTGCTGTGAGACCAAGGCTTTCTGTGGTCCTTGGATGTGGCAACTGGAGCCCAGGTGTGTGCCGGCAGGAGCAGAAGTGGAAAAAGAAACGGGGGGATGGGGAGAAATGAAATGTTATTTCTCAGACTTCAGAGCTTCGCTGTTCTTGGTCGTATTATGGTATGGGCTGTGCTTGGGGTGGATTTTATCCAAGCCAGTTTGCACACATCCCGCTGACTTCCCAGCGTGCTGATTTTGTCTCTCTGTGCTGGCCTCTGAGCTCCCATTATATTGAAGCAGGAAAAGGGTATGCTGGGGGCCGGCCACGAGCAGAGCCAAGCTGCTCAACAGGCTTCATACCAAACACTGAAAGTTTCTTTTTTTTCCCCTCTCTCCAAAAAAATGAACTTTGGCTTTTTGTTGAAATGGGAAGTGCTGTGGATAATGTCCACTTTCAACAGCACTTTCCATATTGATAAACTAAAACTTTTAAAGAAAAATGCCCCAGACAGTGTTTCCAGAAATAAGAAACATCTTCCAGCATAAACCCTTATGGTCCGTCTGGAGCAGGAAACTAAACGGGCTTTGTTCTTGGGGTCTGGTGCGTGACTGAGGCAAAAGGACAGAGACGAGACGAGTAAGGTGTGTGGTGCAGCCCCGACCGTCTGCCTTCCAACCCACCCGCCGGCAGGACGTCCCCAGGCTGTGCCACCTCTGCCCCTGCTACGAGGTTTGTGTCGGCTGGCACTCAGTGTTTCATGGCAGAAGCATGGGAGAGGTATCCTCCTATTTAGTGCCCATAGGTTACAGGAGATTTTTCCCTTCACAGAGATTAGAACAAAATGAAGCCAAAGTGCCTGTTTTGGACCTGGGGTACTCAGATCCAGAGCCAGCCAGTCCCTAGAAATTATAAACGCAGTGAGAAAATGCAATGGATACTGATTATATCTCCTTGGGATGGTGCTTCCAGCTAGGACTTGGATGTGCACCTGGCAATCTTCAGACAGGACAGAGCTGGACTAGAGGAGGATGCTGCAAGTGGGGGGAGAGGTGACCTGGTGGTCAGGAGTCCCAGGCTGGAACTGCAGTGAGGGATGGACGTGCACAGGGAGGATTTTACTGGGGGGTGAGATAAAGGGGCTGCGGGATGGACTGGGACATATGTATGGCGGGGGAGGCGGGAGAAGAGGAGGAGCTGGCTGCGCAGAGCAGGACGAAGGCCACTGCCGTGTCTGTGAGCGGGTATGTGCGAGTCCCCTGCCCGTGCTCAGGCTGCCTGTGCTCACGCCGCGTGCTGGCAGGTCCTGGAGGATGGCCGAGAGCCTTTCGGCAAACCTGCCCGCACAGGGGGATTATCAGCGAGGCCAATGCTGGCAGGAGTGAATGGAAATTTTGGTTCCTTTTAATACCCCTCTTCATTAAACGGCCACTGAAGTAGTGAGATGACAGCACTGCACAGAATGGGCTGGGCTGGCTCCTTTTTATGCCGCCTGTAGGGGGTCACCAGTCTGTACTGTGGGACTCCAGGGACAGAAAGCCTGCAGTTAAAGCAGTCACAAAAACAAAGACAGAATAAGCCCATTCCCGCCCCTCACCCCGCTAAATATTTTTCTGAATGGCTTTGCAAGCTGTTCCTGGTCCAGATGCATCTCACACACATTTCACATCTATCCACTGCCTGTCCATAGTGTGCATTACATCGCGTGGTGCATATTGAAAATGTATCGGCCTACTGTCTAGTTTAAACTGCATGAATATTACGTGTTAGGTAATATTTTATATGTGGCTGCATATATTTTAAATTAATGTACGGATAATACAATATGATGGCTTTTTAATGCCCCTTGTTGCACATAGCCCCCGTGGCAGATGCTGCTGAAAATGCTTCTAACAAATCCCGCAGGCGCTGGCTGCCGTGGTGCGATGTGGACTGCCTTTCCCATGCCGGAGTGAGGAGCAATTTGCTGGGCCAGCCCGGCCGGGCCTCGCCTTGTGGGACAGGATCAGGCCTTCGAGGCACTGGTTTTTATGCCTTCTGGAACAGGACAATGTGCAATGCTCACTCTCTAGTGCAGCGTCTCTAACACAGCCCGAGTCCCTTCTTTGCTTCCAGGTTCATGCTCCAACAGCGCCAAAGCCCTGTAGGCTCTTTTCCTCATCTTGCCCTCCTCGTGCCTCCAGTAGCTTAGGCACCCTCCTCCAGAGCTCCAGGTTTGTCAGTTCATGACATGCACTGACTAGCAAGGATGATACAGGCTTTACAGAGGGCACTCCAAATGAGGCACAAGTTAGGAACAAAGCAGGAGCATCTGCTTGGGTGTCCTCACCATGAGAGCTTAGGTTTGGGCCGATGGACTTACGTGGCCCCAGCTCCCCTTCTGCTCAGTCTTCTGGTTTTGGTACAAAGTATCACCGATATCCATTCCCCTTCCTCATATCCATTCCCTCTCTCCTTCCTTGATTACATGCAGTTCTTAACAGAGCTCTGGTCTTTCTCTGGCACTCTGTTGCTTCACTCGCAATCCAGACTGTCAAGAGCTATCTGTTCTCAGAGACAAGCTCCGTGCTGTGATGTGAAAAGCAGGGAGGAGCTCAGGTTGGAAAAAAGATCTCCAGCGGTGGAGTGCAGCTGGACCACAGGAGACAATAGAAACTGACCATGAAAGTTCCTATTGTCCTTGTAGTGATCACCTAGGCATGACCTTAGCGTTAGTATCTGTGAAGACAGTCAGCGAGGTCTGAGACAGAGACATCCATTTTCCAGGTGGAGCCCAGCGCTCAGTGCCAGACCTTTCACTCACAGAGACACCCCCCATCCGCTGTGGCACCACGGCCATGATGAGAACAAGCCCTGAACAATGAGCCTCAGGGACAAAGGAAGGGGAAGCTGTAGCCCTGGCTTTAGAGAACGGGAAAGAGCGTTCCCAGCTAACAGACAAGAACCATGTTGCTTTTCTTTTAGACATGGCTGTTTGGCTGCCAGTAATGTATCTGCTAGCTGACGGCTGGTTTTAAAGCATTATCCCAAAGGGCTGCAGCCTTGCCAAGGCTTTGACGTTGGTGGTCAAGATACTAAAATGGACTTTCTGAACCAACAAAGAGACATGATCTGATTGGTACCAGAAAGAGATGGGGGAGAGGAAAACATACATGGTTCTGATTACCTGGCTTCAAAATCATGGTAATAAACCCAAATTTGGGAAGCAATTAGAAAGGAAGAAGAAGAGCAAGAAAAAGGGGAATGAGAGAGTCGCCTGGCGGTCTCAAGGCAGCCTTTCAAGGATCAGTATTTGGATAAAAGCCAACATATCAGCTCTAATCTTTGGCTTTTTGTTGGACTTAACAAGGACTTTAAAATGAATCCAGTCGCAACTGACGGGCCCCATATGGATCCTGGTTTGAAACCTCCTTCTCAGCGCCGAATCAAATAGTCTGGGACTATAGAAAGCTGTTGAGGAGACTTTAAAAGGCAAAAACAAAGGCAAAAGCACACACATACACTCACACACATGCACGTGTGCACACTCGTACACACAGGCAGTGCATGAAGACATCAGGCTCCGTATCAGTGCAGAGTTACCGCAGACAAGTGGCTTTGTGGCTCCACAGAGGGGCTGTCTGTGACCATGACGATACCACGATGATATTTCCCTTGATGCCACTCAACTGAGTCGTTTCCCAGACTCTCTGTGAGTTCAATCACATATGCATCTGTAGATTGCCTTCATTTACTGCCTTTTATTTCAAACTTTGATAAAAAAAGTATAGATTTTTTTTCTTCACGTTATCAAAAAAAAATTAAAAAACATTCTTCCCTCATCTTTCTCTGAAGCTGGCGCATCTCTCATCTCCCCAAGCTACACCACACTGCGAGAACAAAGGCATCTGACCTGTATCCATGGCAACCCTCAAATTCTACACCTTTGCCTTTTGTACAAAGTACCCCCTCCCTTCGTCTATACACACACATGCATATGTACACACTCATTGTATCTCTGTCTACATACACATACATATATACATACATATGTGTGTATATATAACGTATGCGTATGTATTTGCCAGACATTGTTCCCAATTCTTACAAGAGCTTCTGTATTTGCCTCATATGCCAGCTGAACTCGTATTTATTCCACAGTGGGGTTTGCCTTTCAGGTGACGGCAGGGTTAACTTAAAATCCACTGATGGCCACAAGGTAGCAGTTGGTTCAAGGAAGAAAAGCAAGTGTTGAGAGTGGAGAGAAGCAGGAGTGTAAAACTGGATTATTGGATAACACTTGGCATGCCAGGGCTAGAACAGCTGGCCTCTGCCTTTTCATGGCCACTGCCAACGATTCAAAGGGGCATTCACCTCTTCAATCCATCAGTCAACTCGAGGGGAAAGGCATCACATCCCTGTGAGGAAAAAGTAACAACAACAAAAAAAATCCATTTGATTGTTCAAAAGGGATGTGCCAAGTGGGAGCACTGCTGGGTTACATTTTTAGCACCCCACTCTCACTCTCATCAGACCTGGACTGACTCCTGACTGCCTGCAGCCAACTCCCGTTTGCAGAGGGCTTGCCCTCAGCCAGCTACAAGACCCTTCTCTGAAGCATGGCCTCTGCCTTTGTGCTCTATTTGCTTTGGAAGGATTTCAGTGCTTTGCAGCAGAAGCCAGCCACCAACGGGTGAGGAGGATGGCACGTGAGAGCATGGAGAACGGCACCCAGCAGAGCCGAGGCAGGGCTGGCAGCCAGGAGCCACGGCACGTGAGAGAAGGTCCCTGCAGAAGGCAGCAGCCCTCGGGTCTCACCGAGTTTTAAACTCAGCAGGATCCTGGAGCCACAGCCACGCACACAGACCGGTTTCACTGATCAGCTGATGGGCAGCATCTTGCCTTCTTCAAAGGTTGGTTCTCAAGAGCTTGTTAATTTGGGAAAGGCTGGCACCACCCGGTATGTCATACCCAAAAGGCTGTCAATCCCCGAGCTCTTGGAAGATACCAAAAATTTGCACAATAACAATCGTTGGTTTTGTAGTAACTCTGCAGATGCAATGAGTTTCATTCTGGGAGGGACTATTTAGAGCTGCCACAACTGCATCACACAGTCCTCTCTCAGTCCCTAACAATGCCTTCCGCCCAGAGGGTGAAAGGACTGGGTAGTTTAACCCACTTCTCCCCAGTTGCACTACCAGCATTGAACCCTGGGGAAAAGGGAAGGTCTTCTGAAAAGGAGGAGCTCAGCTCTGCTAAAGGCACTGACCAGAAGACCTCCCTGTGATCATGTTGTGTCACGGTAACAGTCCCTGGACAGAGAGGGCACGGTCAACCCTTCCTCCTCCCTCCCTTTTAAATGCTTCCAGTTGTCAGTTTAGCAATATAAAAACAGCTGAATTGTGGTTATAGACAATGAATGATGCAACAGAATACCTCATGCAGACATAGAAGATTTGCTGCTCATTTCTCTTCAGCAGGAGGGCCGTATGCATGGGACCGGGTCCAAACTTATTGACGTCAACAGAAAGACTCCCATTGACTTCAATGGGCTTTCACTGGGACCATTATTCCCTGCAAGAAGCCACTTACTGGGAAACCAAGGGAGGATCTAAATTTGTGTGGAACAAACGTAATGTCGCCTTGGTCCTCCGCAGTACCAAGGCACGGCCCGTGGAGACTGCATTTCCCAGCATGCTATACTCCATCTTTAGCCACCAACAGTAATACGACATGCTGAAGTTCCTCCACAAAGAGGGCTGATGTTGCTGCTCTTTCATCTAGCCAGACGCAAAAATGTCTGAAATACCTAGCGGCACAGTCACGCTTTGCTTCACTGCTCATCCAAGTTTTCAGAGGAATGGCCAAACTGTCGTGCTGAAACCGTAATTACACTGAAGGCGAAGGTGGTGGCTGGAATGGCTGGGAAGCAGGACTCTGCTTTCTGCGCCCTCTGCCATTGACTAGCCCCACCATTTCCTGTGCCTCGATTTCCCCATTAATAAAGGACATCCTTTGCAGACTGATGTGATGTCCCGTTTCTGCGTGAAGCGGTGAAAAGCTCCTAGTGGAACAACGCTACTGGAACTCCCATAGCTCCAGTTACGGATTTACTGCAGGGGAAGTGTGACTCGGCAGAGGGTCCCAAGTGAGGAGACACAGCTTGAAAGCCAAACTCCAGGGACTGCATCGCCATTTGGCATGATCCCCCCTCACTCTCCAGAGCAGGTCCATCTGCAGGTACTCCCTCTTGGGCTCTCATACCTCCCTAGAAAGCTTCTCCCTCCCTGGCCAAGCGCCTTCCAGAAACCAAGCAGCTCTGTGTGAGTTCAGACTGAAATAGTGCCTGCATCCCCCAAGTAAGACTCCCCACTCTTTTTAACTTACTCATTCATCTAGAAATTGTTGAGGATCATCTTTTCCCCAGGCTCTCCTTCTGAGCTACCAGACGCCGGGGTGCTGGCTCTAGGCACCACTGAACTTTGCTTCAAGTCTTTGTATATCAAAAGATGCTTGAGGTATTTGGGCCTGTAGTTCAAATTCCTTGGCCCCCTGAAATAAAGCCTACAAGCTGTTTGACACATGGGGATGAAAGGGGAAGCAGAGAAGAGAACGCTAAATAAAAGGACCAGCGTACACCAGTTCCCCTCCTCAGCTGGGAAGATTTGGACACGCAAGCAGAAAAGAGAAGCTGTCTTCTCCCTGCCCTCTGCTCCATGACCCAGACTCCCCCACCCCGCCAGCCTCCTCCTCTGTGGGGAGGAGGTCCGGAGCGAGAAGCATTCCAAACACCCCGCTGGTACCATGTTTATACAGCGTGTCCTCCTCGCCTAGCTGCTCAGAAACAGCCCCAGAAGAAAGAAAGGGAAGGGAAAAACAGAGAGAGGGAAGAAATGAACAGCTTGGGCTTTTTGGCCAGAAAACAACATTTTTTGTTTGTTTTTCTAGCAAAAAAGAAACCCTGCCAGAGATTCCCGAGTTTTCAGATTTGAAGGTGTATCTTGAACTGGAGACAGGGAACTGGATATTTGGTTTATTCCCTTTTCCTACATTAAATAAGAACCGTCAAGGACTGATGTTTTTGGCGGGAATAATCCTTTCTTTATCACTCCTTTGGGTGAGGAAAGGAGTAGGGTCCATACGCTTCAGTTTTAGTTCCAAAATCAAGGAGAAAACAATAGAGATGTTAATTTATGGACCTTGCGGTTCTGGTGCAAGGACTGAGCTCTGGCTCCTCTTGGCTGTTGTTTTCATTTGAAATCACGGTCCCCAGAGAATGCTGCAAGAAGCTGCTCCACACTGATGCAAAGGACTCTCCAAATGCAGCAATAGCCACAGCAAGGGCTGTCTCCTCAGACACTTCAACAAACTGGGATAGCACATGGTTTGCTGTAGTCCTTTTTGGGTGTGAAATAGCCGCGTCTTTCCAGGAAGCACAAGAAACTAGTGCTATGCCAACAAAACCATGGACAACATCCACATCTTCTGGAGTTAACCATTTTTAGGGACTCAGAAGGATTCTTCCTTAAAGAAAATATCTTGGAGCACCATTAGTCCTTTATCAGCCTCTTACGAGACCCTCCTTTTTAGGACCCACGAACACTCCAGACGTAATAGACGTAGGTGCCACTTGTTGCTGTAGACAAGGGAGTCTAGAGCTTATGAGCAACAGCCTATGCCAAATTCCCACACCATGCTGCCAAAAATACTTTGTGTGTGTCTCAGTGATGTGAAAAGTTTCTCTGTGTTGTTTCCTCTGAACATCTCCATTTTTTTGTTGCCAAATGCAGGAAGGAACATAGTATAGAGACCCGCATTTCCATCCCCAAGGCTGGAAAAGGGCCACTCTCCAGGAAACATAGCTTGGTTTTAACCACAAAACAGTATGAAGATGATAAACACCGTAAGAATGCATTCAAACATGCCTGGGTCCAAGGGAAGCCACTTCTGAAATACCCAAGTGTTTGAGAAGCGACATTGGCTGTCATAACCCTGACTCAGTTGTGGGTGTTATGGTACCAGAGAGCTTCACAGCCCAAAAGCTCGCGCCGTGTGTCCGTTCCTCCCTCGCCTTTCCCAGGCAGTGGACCATAGAGATGATCCACTAATTTACCCTGGTATCTTCTGTTCACTGCTTTATTTATATCTTGGTTCTCAGTCACGCATGAAAAGGGTTAATTAAGTGCATATTGTGGAAATGCATGACACCGAGGGAGTACCTTGCTCCAGTCATTCTCTGAGGTACAGAAACAACATACATGATGAACCACACTGGAAGTACAGGTCAGGGCTGTGCTTTCCCCTGTAGATATGTGGGTGTGAATTGGAGTGCCAATATGAATTATGTTGTTAAGCAAAGGGCTGATAGTGCCAGACGGAGACAGCCCAAGAGTGGGAAGATGCTAGGCAAGCTTCCTCCATCTGTCCCTATTAACGCTTTTTGGTCCCAGGCCTCACCACACCCTTCCCACATCTAATCCTCAGCATCCACAAATTTCTGTTCACCTTTCCCTGGGTCAGAACGGCCCCTTCCCGTTTTCTGCCTTGGCCATGCAACCGGCTTTGCTGTGTCCCTGCAAAATGTCCTTCTGTGCCCCCTGCCGTCCCTCAGCCCCTGCCCAGTCTGCCCACTAGAGCTTTGCCACTGGGCTTCTGCTAGAACAGTTTCGCACAGGATTTTTCCCACTTTCCTGCGTGTTAAGGTACTTCTTTGCAGAGAATTTCTGGGTCCATTGGTTCCAGACCCGGGATATCTACTCCTGCTCCCCGACCGGCAGGATGAACTGTTTCATGTCCAGGCTTCGGAGGCACCATTTTGGCTCACTTTGTCTTTGCAGAGGAAGGCCAACCTCATCTGCCCTCTATTACCCACACAAAAAAACATCTGTGCAGCTTTTATTATGTTTATACAAGCCAAATAGCTTGGAAAAGGATTATGATTTTCATTCATTCACAATATTCCCCCCTTCATAATTGTCCATGGCATTGCACCATACCAAGACTTAATTTGCCTCTTAGTTTCTGTTCTGATGGGCCTGCAACATGCACCCGAAACGAACATCCTTGTTCCTCGACTGAAGTTTGACTGACCAGTGCCTCTCTTAATCCCCTTTGATCTGGGGGAACAGACTGACTGAAGTTTTATTGCTACTGATTAATCCCCCATGATTCTCTGTGAGGGAACTGCCTGCCGCTTCCCCTTTTTAGTCTGCCAGTGTTTGAGACTGTAAATAAGCCTCACATTTATTGTTAGCACAATATACTGTTTTATAAGGGGAATGCAGCTGTCTGAGAAAGATCAGAGCTCTCTCCTGTGGCGTCCTAGCATGAGAGGCATTCCTTGGACCGTGAAGAAGCCTGGGAGCAATGATACTAGCAGCAGTAGCTCTGCTGGTGGTTCTCCACCTGTGAAGGCACACCACCAAAAAAAAGGTGCCATTTACCATGGGGCCACAATTACAGGCTGGCCGTCCCTCTGGAAGTTGGACGGTTTGGTTCGTACACACTGGGCAGCAGCAGGCACCTCCCAAGTTCAGGCGTGCCACTCCAGCCCAGGGCCTCTGCAACCTGCCAAGGGCTGGGCTGTAGCTCCAGCAGACTCATTAGGCTCAGTGCCTTTGCGAGGCCCCTGCATTGCCTCGGACCTGCGACCTTGCTTGCAGTCTTCCCCTCCCGCAACAAGAGCGAGCAGGTGACAAGGAATATGGAGGACCACAAATAATCAACTTCGGCAGTGAGATTTTGCAATCTGATACACTGTTTTGCTTGCCGGAGGAAAAAAAAAAAGTGCACTCGTTTTCCCTCTCTGCACAAGATTCTCAGGGAAAGCAGGAAAGTCAGTAAAATCAGATGAGAAAAAACTGTTAACAGCAAGATTTGCCAAATAAGTGAGTGCATTCAGTGGCCTGGAAAATGAGCCGGCGAGTGATATAAGAGCTCTTTCCGAATTCTGCACACTCAAGGAAACATTTAATGCATTTTGAAGTAAAAATACGCCTTGGCTCTTGCTGCTGGCGTAAATATTTGTGTTCGCAAGTGTTGGCAAATATTTGAGACATCTATGTTGTTTAACCAAGAGCTTTGTCTCTCAGAGTCCATCTCCCTGTTTGCCTCCTCTGTAATCACATTAGCCAGAGGAATCCTCTTGGCATTTATGCGGAGGATGGGATCAGAATCATTTCCATTCGTGCCTTAAAGAACAGGCATGAGCTTACAGAAGACGACCAACAAAGGGCATCAGAAGAGCTGACAAAGATCATGCCCTACATCCGTTTAATATTGGTACACTCTCCTTTAGGAGACGGCTAATTTAGCCTGAATTTGCAGACACAGGCAGAGTCATGTTGAAGGCCGTTCTTACCTCTACAGTAATTTCCAAGCTTTTATTTGCTGTATTATATATAAGGGAACAGAGGAAAGACAGCTTGCCTTCTGCCATGTCTATGGTAGTAGTTCAGGTTAGGTATGTTAGGACTTGATGCCACTCTGTAACCAACTCTTGTACAAAAGTTTGATGCCTTGACAGCTGCTGAGGAAAGAAAAGAAAAGTGCAGGGACAGTAGGAGTTGCAGCATTGGCAGCCTGGGAACGGAGAGGAGGAGGCCTTAGCCTCTGCAGCGGGACTGTGACCACCACCTCGGTGCTTCCCAGGTCTGGGCATACAACTGGCTACGTCACTTGTTCGTTTTTAGTCTTCCTTCAAGCACCAGTTATGTTATTATTAAGCAGCAGGTGAACCAGACAGCCGTACAGTCCAGTTCACACACTACAGGGCCTGCTTGCACGCAGCATCATCCACCTCCAGCCCTTCAGGGTGCAGGCAGGCAGGCTCCTGCCTAGCTGGAGGCATCGTAGAAGTTACCTACTCTATTCTCCATTACGGACTTCAAGAGAAGGTTGCTGGGGGAACCCCTCACCATGGGGTACCTCTAGTGTCACCCAGTTTAAAGTCCACTGTGCTCGTTCAGAGCCCCATAAATGCTCCTTGCTAACCCATAAATGGACCTTGCCAACTTTGCACTGAGGCTGATGAAGAGCATTCACACAAGCCGTAAGCCCAGCTCAGCAGCAGATGGAAGATCTAAGTGCATGACAGTTGTTTCCATAGTGACTTCGTGACTAGGCTCTAAGACCTGTCCTCCCCTGTGCCCACCATCAGTGTCAGCACCACTAAAAAATTGTCATGCTAAGAAACAATTAGCAAGAAATTCCTAAAAATTGCTGGAGTAGAGCAGTCACATTTCTTGAAGAGGTCAAGGGGTGCATTCAAAGCATTACAGATAACTCTAGGACTTAGCAATGGGACAGTCAAAGCCTTTTGTACTTAAGCTTGGGCCTAGATAACGTACTAAAGATGTCCAATTGGAAAAAGATGTCACATCAAATCCTGACAGAACCGAACAAAAATTGCCACCGCAGCCAGCTGAGAGCCACCGGGGGGGGACCACAGATGAGTAAGTGTGGGATAAACAACCATGAAACCACCAAAGCCTCACCCACCCTCTGGCAAGGACCATGGTGAGAGTGACTTTAGACGATGAGGACCACACTTGTATTTTACCATTCTGTCCAGAAGTGGGCATACGGAAGCGATACAAGAGTGCACACCAGGCTCTTCCAACCTGTTTATTCAGTGGAAGATGTTCAAGTAACCAGAAAAAAGCACGGAACTGCACTTCGGGGCGCTAACCCGAGCCACCACTGTTTTGACAGGTTAGCCATCACGGACAGAAAAAGAGCTCCTGTTCTGTGCCCTTGCTGGCAGGTTCCTTACAGCTAATGCATTAACCTCTGAATAAACAAACGACTAAGAAAGGCCCTTTCCTAACCTAGCAAAGTACAAACACAGGCTACATTCTTCTGATTATAAAACCACAAATGCAGGACATACACCTGGGAACGGGCTCGATATGTTTTCTCTTTGATTCCAACCTCTTGGGAAGATTAAACAGTGTCATTGCCAGGTTAATACATAATGACCTCAATGTCTCGAAACATTATTGCATTGCAAATAAGACTGACATTTACATATTTCTCAGTTGCCCAAGGGTACAGAAGACATGTTTCAGGCGCCTGCACTGGGAGCGTGCTGGAAGGCAGCAGTGCAGTGCGGTGCATGGAAAGCAAAGGGGTAGACACAATGTTAATGGACAGGGGAAGGAGGGTGGCTCCCTAATCCCGAACCCTCTGGCCAGACCGGCAAGCAGCTGTCAGTCAGCAGTGTGCTAAAATCAATTCTCCCGAGCTGAGCTGAGCTGAGCTGAGCGCTACCTGTGCCAAAGGAGGCCCCCAGGGAACAGAGCCGCCTTCCATTTCCTCCTGCTCAGGCTGCCGCAGAGGAGCAGCAGGAGACCAGCTCACTTTCCGAGCCAGTTCTGGAGGATGGCCTTCACATGGGAGTGTCTCGTGTCCAGACACACAGCTGAGTGGCCTGAAAGGAGATGCGTGTGCCTGTCTGATCTGTGAAGCCATCAATTCCTGGTGGCAAGGGGAGAGAGTGAAAGTCCCCGTGGGATTATCAGCACTTCTCAGTGTTCAGCTGCAGAGAGGTCTGCAGATAACGTCCCTCTAGCTGCAGCTACTCTACAAACCTAGAAGCACAGTGGCATAGGGAAGAGGAGAAGGAGAGGGGACGAGGAGCAGCTGGTGAAGCTCAGGGTAGCAGGGCACCGTTGATGGCTGTGCTGCAGCATGATGCCACGCTCTCTTATCACTCTGCAGCAACACCAGCCACTTTCAGGCTGGGGAAAACCAGACTGAGCCTGCAATCATCAGCCTACTCCTCCCTGTAGGTGGTTACAGCCCACAACCCCATGCTTTCCAAAGCCTGACACTGCCTGTGAAGATGAACTTTTCTCTTTCAGGCTTGTCTCTGGTCATACGGAGCGGCTTTCTTTCCATGACACAAAACAACGTGATCTCCTCGTGGGCTGTTCTCCATTGCTTCCAGACCACCACTGCTGAGGCTGGGAACGGTGATGCTGAAGGACCACGCTTTGGTAGCTGCCAAATGTTAAAACCACAGGGCATGGGCTGTCAAGGAGCTCAATACTGGTAATTCAGCGGCACTCAGAGGGTAAGCGTTGCCAGCCGCAAGGCTACCAAGTCCCTTCCCACATTCAGAAGACCAGGCGCCAGACTTTTTTGTCCCTGAGGGGTTTTTAATTGCCCTTTCAGAGGCAGGCTGCTGCGGGCTGGTGCAGCACCTTCCCGTGGGTCAAGTTATTCCCTGTCAAATCCACAGGGATATCCCTCCTTTGAAACACCCCTGCCCATGCCCTGCCGCCCCTCTGTCACCTCCCGCCTGGTTTCCACCTCACCCTGCCCTGCCTGGGAGGGGGGGGTCACAAGCAGCCCCAAAACCTGCTTGTGGGGGTGACCACAACCCAGCCACGGCCCCCGCCAGACAGACGGTGAGAGAAGCAAGGCGCTGAGCACGCCTGCCTGCCCCTCACACGGAGGGGACGGGGACGGGGCCGTGGGCCCAGGCCGCGCGCCCGCCTGGAGTTACTGCGTATGAACCCGATGACAGAGGACTGAACTCCAGCTCTCCCCTCAGCCAATAAATCTCGCAGTGGTCTAATTTTGCTAGGAATGATGCCTCAGGGAAGGCCTGTGTGGTCCAGGAAAAGCAAAGCAAAGCATGCTTAAAACCCCCTAATTCTGCTTATCAGCTCCCGCCTCTGCCGCCCTCCTCCCCCTCAGCGAGACAGCACCTTCTAGCACCTTCTGCAGGGACGCGGCTTATATAGACCACGCCAGCCAATCAGGGGGCAGGACGCGAGGCATGTGACAGGAGACTGTCTGCCGTGAGGCCTGGGCGGCGCGGGGCCCCGGGCCGGGGCTGTGACGTGACGTGACGTGACGTGACATGACGTGACGAGATGACGCGAGGTGACATGACGTGAGGTGACGGATCGTGGTGCCGCAGTGGAAGTCGTGGGGCTGCAGCCGGCCCCCCCTCACGCACCCCCCCAGCCCCCCCCCGGGAGCACCGGCCGGCTCGCAGCCGCCCTCCAGCCCGAGGACAAGCCCAGCGCCTCCTCTTACGGCCGTGCCCTCCCACCCTGGGCCTCCTCTTCTGTGGAACAGAAGTGCCGAATTCGGGTTGTCTGAGAGTTTAGCTTTTTGTGAGGTCAGCCGGGAGCTTGGAGCGCTGTTCCCTGCTTGGAGAGAGTGGGTTCACGGCGGTTCCTCAGGCCTGGCACCGGGACTGCTTGTAGGGGGCATGTATCTTCATCATCTGGTTTTGATCTCCCTGCGGTTTGGGAGTGCCTGTGACTCCGGCGCCGTTGCTGCCAGGGCTGGGAAGGGGCTCTCTGGAAGAACAGAGGGAAGGGTCCTGGCTGCCTGTCCCCCAGCAGCGAGCAGAGCTCCAGCCCTTGCTGCAGGGGCCTTGCTGGGACTTCCCGCAGCCAAATGAATTTGCCTTGTCGGCAGTGTGGGAGCGCGGAGAAGGAGAGCATGCGGCGAGGCTCCTTCCCCTGTGCATCATAACAAGACGTTAATTCGAGGTTTCTGCAGAAGACAAAGGGAGAGTTGTAGCTGTTTCATTTGGGGGTGGGAGGAGGCTCTGCATCCAGGAAGCACCCTCCCCCGGGAGATAAGGGAGACCTGGCCACCCACAGCCCTGGCTCGCCAGGAATCCAGGCTTCCATATGTACAAACCTGGTGCCAGAAGTGTCGTTCCCATCGTCAGCAGGCCACCCACCCCCTCCCCCACACCTTCCCTGCCTTCTCCCTCCTCCTCTTCTCTCTCCTTAACCAGCTGACTTTTTTCACAACCAGGAAACAATCAAACAACCTCTTCAGCTGCTTCAGCTCCTCCTCCCCAACACCGCCATCTCCCCCTGTAAAGGATGCTGTCAGTACTCCCAAAGCCTGGTGTGCTGTGCCGTGCAAAACTGTTATTCCAGCCTCCCAGCGGGGAATACCCTCTGGGCTGCAAATACCTGTGTTTCGTTAAGTAAATAATCACACAAGATAAAATATCCACCTTGATGGTAAAATGGAGGGAGGGGAGCAAGAATGCAGACCTGGTGAGTACCAGACAGCAGCCCCTGAATCAATATCATGGGTACCGTGAGGTGGCTGGCAGTTACATTATGCGCCTGCCCTTTCTTCTATAGGTAGATGGTAATGCTGGCACCCACGGGAGGACAATTAAATGCAGAGCCTTTAGAGGGGTCTATGGGGGGAGTGTTGCATTCGGGTTTTTAAAATAGCTTTCAGAAAGAGCATGGCTGGGAAATATATTCAGTGCGACTCACCCGCCCTCCTTGGGAAAGGCTTGGAAACCAGCCAGCTGTGGTGTTCCAGTCTTACAGGGGAGCGAGGAAGAGGAAGGTTGATGACCCCAGCGGAGGGAGAGCTGTTCCTAACCGACTGGGGGACTTTCTGTGCCACTGTGGGTACTAGTGGATGCTGGACCCTTCGGAAAAGCTGACCCCCACTGAAGCACCACGTGGAAGAAAACCCAGCTCCTGTGGAAAGCCCTCTGCCGCTTTCCCAGGGCCACTGAGCAAGTTTATGCTGGAGCCAGGCATTGATCCCAAGTGTCCTGGCTTGTTGCCTGCGTGCTCTAACCACTAGACTGTAGTGCTGCTGCCTCCCCTGCAATGAGGTCTCGGACGTTTTATTGCTCACCTGTTTGGGAGACTTCACACGTTCAACATCGAGGCTTATAAACCTACTGAGAAAAGAGAGGAAGGGAAAAAGTGAAGGAGGAGTTCAGCCAAGAGTGAAATACTCGGGAGGTGTTGTAGCCTCGGGCCAGTCCTTGCCAAGGTTACCCAGGTCCATCCCAGACCATGGGGGAGGCAGGCAGGTAGCTTGCCCACACCAGGATCACAGGGAGGGAGATCTCGGGTCAGCTATGGGAGTCTTGGGGTGGCCAGGACGACTGGTGTGGAGCAAGCAAAGGATCGTGCCGGGTGCAGGTAGGCCTGATGGGCAGCTTGCTGCTGCACCTAAGACTGTGAACTGGAGGTTGAATCAGGGCTGAGAGTCTCCTGGATTCATTTCTCAGTCATTTATTCAGATATAATTGCCTGTCTGCCTGTCTTAAAGCTAATGACTGGATGTGAAGATTTCCAGTTAGGGTTTGTGAGAAGGTAATTACATTGCAATCTCACTGTATGACTATTCCTCGAATGAAGATAAACTTGTTTGAGTAGGTCTGCACATCGCAGGAATCAGTTGTATTACAGAGCCCAGGCATGGCAGGGGAGATAAGGAATGTTTTCGCTGCTGCTTTTTTATCTGCTGACCTATTAAAAGCTTTTCTGTCTGAAGGGGGTGAGGAGCAACCAAAGGGGTTAATCCCACAGCTCCTCATCCCTGATGAACGTGATTTAAGTCTCCTGGTGAGACTTGATCACTTGGTTGGGGTTTAGTGGGTTCTCTTAACTTCCTTTCTAGTAGGTGCTAGTTTGCTTTGTTGAGATGCCCTGAGCTGAGCTCCAGTTCCACAAGACTGACTTTACCCAAGAGGGACCCTGAGATGGTGTGAAGGGTACTGCAGATCCAGCCAGGAATACAGCTGAGGCCTGGGAAGAAAACCCTGACCTGGGGAAGCAGGGAGGGGGCCGCAGCACAGCACCCATCAGCAGGACCCGGGGAGCAACAGGCTATTGCTGTGAGATTTTGGCTATTGGCGGAGCTGTGTATCGGCTGCTAGCAGGGGGTGCTCCCAATCGTCATCTAGGTCGTCTGAGTGCAGGCAAAGCACGCCGTCCCTGTGGGTGAAGTCTGTCTCTGGCTGGCGTTATCAGAGCCTGCAGATGCACAAAATTCACCCTGTTATTACAGGGCAAATTAACACGGAGCGTCCGCTCTAAACATCACCAAGGAGCTAGTAAACTCCAGCAGCAAGACATCCTTCCAGGCTTGATCAGGTACAAGCCTGATGGCTGGGTAAAACCCTCTTTCATGTTCAGGAGGCCCTTGCTTTTTCCAGCACTGTAGCATGATGGGAGCCTACATGAGAAAACACAACCGAGTTTCTCGCTCTGCCCCTGTACTGGGCAGACCTGGGGTATAAGCATCATTTGGGATTGCGTAATTTACCATCAGTCTTGTCACCTACGGCCACTTCTGGGTAGCACGCATTCGACTGCCTCCCACAGTCACGGTCCTAGTGCGGCTCCTGACAGTGCCTCGGGTGTGCTGGCTGTCCCGTGGGGACAGGAGGAGGCACCTCCACTCTCTGCAGGCTTCTCCTGTTCTGTTACTTTAAAGCTCTCGCCCTTCCTCGCAGCACAAGCCAATGCACTGAGATCATCTCTCGGTCCCATCTAGCTGTTAAACCCCCTCAAATCTTTCTTGCTCAGCAGCACTTCATATAAATCCAGTAATGTGCATATCACTTTGGCGGCCAACTGCTTTTGGGTCAGGAGGGAGGGGGCTGCGTGGGGGTTATTATTACAGTCACTGTTCCTTTTCCCTAGGGGATCCCAGGAAACCGCAGGCTGCCAGCAAACGTCTGGAGGGTGGAGGCATGTTGGGGACCCCCGGGAGTCAGCTGGCAAATTTGGTGCGCTGGGTATGGATTAACAACGCATTAGGGCAGGGGCTTGGGGCTGCATTAAACAAATCCTTCCCCTCAGCCTTTGCAAACGCTAGTGATTGTTGCCTTAAAGAAATGCAGAAGCAAAACAACTTCAGTGCAGGGACGGTGCTTAAGCATCAGGCTCGCACCATTAAATATCACTGAGGGCTTAAGGGCATTGCACAGCGCTTCCCTAAGGGAGATAAATGATTTCCTGGGATGAACCCAACTGGCCCACTCTGTGCTGCATTTGCTTGATGTTGACGCGGCCAGAAGAACACTCTTTGGCATGAATAAAACATGCTTCTTGAGTAGCAGCAGCAACTAGTTTGTCAGGAAGAGCCCCTGACTACGACAGGGCAAAATGTGTGAACCTGCCTTTCAAGGGATCGCTGTCTGAGCGGCTTTCAGGAGCAGTGTAATCACAATTACCCCCTTTCCTGCTGCGGCAGGGGATTTATCCTGGTGGACAAGGAAAAGACTCTTCTTACCTGATTTTTCTCTCTTCTGCAGCAATCATCCAGAATCGGTGGCAAAACCCACCCTGGGGAGAGGCATTTTACCCCTGAGGGCCATTAGATCCCCTGTGGGGTCATGACCTGTTTGTTGGAGGTCCCCGAAAGGTGACTAAGAAATGCATATTCAGATATGTGATACAGGAATCACCAGCAGTATCCTTCCTTCCACCAGGGAACACTGAAAATTGAAAAGAACTGAAAGCTGCTGCTTGAAGTGCAGAGCTTTCTGGCTACGGAGTCCAGCTCTACCACCGGCTTCTAGCGTTAAACTGGGGTGAGTCACGTACCTGCTCTGTACTTCAGTTTGCCCACAGATCTGCATCCTGGAGCGTAACTCACAACTTGCATGTCTCAAATACTTTGGGACTTTCATGTGGAGAGTTCTGAAATGGGAAAAAATCACTGTTACCAGCTATTTGGATGCAGATCGGCAGCACATTGAATCCAGTTCATAGTTCCTTGCATTAGAGGGATATGTTGTGTTGAGATGGAAAAGAGGACGGGAGGAAACTGAAAACTGCTGCTCTGATGCTATAGAGGGCTCAGACATACACCTAGCATTAAGGCATTGAAATCAACCCTGCTGACATGGGGCTACAAGTGATTAAGAAAATTCTAATGAAATATTTGCCTCCTGGAAAACACTATTTTATCCAAAATAAAACCTTTGCAAGAAGAAAAATTTAATTTACAGATCAAACAAAAATAGTCCTAATGAAGCAGTGCAGCACAGCTGGAAATTTCTGATCTGATTTGTCAAAATAAATATTAGTATTCTCTTTTTATTTGTAACTTCATCACTTGAGATGTGTTTTGTTACAATATTGTAATAAAATAAGGTCACTGTGAAAAGCTGCTTTTTAAAAAGCAAACTATTTGCAGTACTTCTGTAAATCAGAGGTATCACTGTGAAAACTAATTCCAAACACTCTGAGTTTTCTGAAACCTGAAAATGTTGCCACAGCTCTGCGTGATGTCTTTGGGAAGGGCTGGGAGAGTGGCAGCAAGAACTGTAAATCCTAGAGAAAAGGGAAATCTTCCTACCTGTGAAAACAGTGTTCTCTGGAGAAATGTTGGCTTCTCCACCATTGTGCCTCCTCAAGGAGAGGGCAAACAAACATCTGTCAGCAATAGCAGGAAATGGGTGATTCTGTCCTGGGGTGAGGCTGCCTGGGG
Organism: Aptenodytes patagonicus; assembly: GCF_965638725.1. Classification (NCBI taxonomy): domain Eukaryota; kingdom Metazoa; phylum Chordata; class Aves; order Sphenisciformes; family Spheniscidae; genus Aptenodytes; species Aptenodytes patagonicus. The sequence goes on along the minus strand of NC_134957.1, from coordinate 10,648,332 downwards.
TCCCTTTCAGTACTGATTTTTTACCAGTCTGTTACTCTGATGCCCCTTTTCCCAGGAAAACGGTGGTGTGCCCTGGCTGAGAGCCAGGAACCCAGCCCTCCTGCCTGCCTTGCTCCTAGGTGTACCAGGTGAGATCAGGAGGCTGGTAACTCTTCTGTGCCTTGGTCTTCAGTGCCCGGCTTCCCAGATGGGGTTTTTGTGATTTGCAAGGGGGTTAAATTCTGAAAATGTTTTAATATCACTGAGCAGGCAGCTGAGGAAAGACTAGGTCAAAGTATAAACAAATTCTAAGCGCCTGGATCAGGAGAATGACACAAACTAACCCACCCCTTAAAGTGCTTGTGACCACAAACCACATCACTGCAGAAAAGGAGACACACTTTTCTTTTCTTGTTCTAAGTCATAAAAATTACTTACCAAGGTGACAAATTTATGGCTGCAGTAATTACATGATTACTTTATTATGTGCCACCGGTGTGAGAAAATATGTATTAAAAAGTCACTTACGTCCAAACCAAAAGGGCCAGCAAAGAATTATTGGAGGCAGTAAATAAATGTGACACATACAATTATTTACTTGGTCGGAAGCTAGAATTTTGGATTGAAAACCAGCAGTCGTGTTCAAAGGCTTCAGGTGGTGGTGGCAGAAGGTTGGGCTGGGACCTGCTTGTCCCCGCTGCAATCTGGGGGTGGAATGCAGCTTCTGGGCAAGTGGGTGGTGGGACCTTACAGCATCAGCCTGGCTTGACTGTGACCTCTCTGGGGCAGATCCAGTCCTCAGGGCTCTGCGCTCTAACAGAGTCAGGGGTCCCGGTTCAAGGTGGGAACAGGGTGGCTCTCCACACTGGAGAGGAGGGAGCTGCAGCTTGGTGCTGGTCACTGTCCCCCCAACCTTCCCCTTCTCCCAGCAGGAGCAGGAGGAGGAAGCCCAGCTCTGTCTCAGTTCTGGTCCTTTCCCATCTCGCTCTTCATCAGGAGAACAAACCCAGCCTTGGCCCTCCTCACAGCAGCAAGGTTCCAATTTGGCTGCACAACTGACAAGCTTTGAGGCTCCCAGCAATAATAAAAAAAAAAATTGACTGAAATGTCTTCAGACTTACGGTGTTTGGCTTTTCCAGGGTGGCACAAACTACAGCTGTGAGAACTCATCCTGCAAACGTGAACTACCAGCTTATAGGGCTGAATGCCGCCAAGCCAGTCAGTGAGGACCGGGAGGACCGGGGAAGGGGACGTGGTGGTCGGAGCAGAGGAAAGGGGGTCTTTCGTTCCTCACCTGGCCCAGCTCCGAAAGGCTGAGCGCAGCCAAGCCCTGAAGCACATGCTGTTAGGTACCAAAGCAGCCCTGTTTGTGGCAGGGCTGGCCCTTTAGCTGTGGTGCGGTTTCACACCGGTGATGGCAGCCTGCCCCTTAGTGTCTGTATGGTCCTCAGAGCGCTCGAGGAGTGTGCAGTTACGACTACATGTGGTGACAAGCTAATCTGATCTTTAATTTTTTTTCTGTTCTCATTTCATTGTCTGTAAAAGTAAGTGCTTCTCTCCTAATGCTCAATTTTACCTTCCCCATGACCCTCCAAAGACATTCTGTAAAACTTTGAAAGTGCCTCTGATCTCTCACAGCAGCCGGCTTCATTTGTGACTACTATTAGACAGCAGATTTAAAACAAAGTCATTGAAAAATATGGGAGTTTGTGATTTTTTTTTTCTAACTTACTGCTAAGATATGCCATCAGGGTTCTGAGTCCTTCCTTTATAAGATGAGGGTTTCTCAGGGACCTTATGCATAAAGTTTACCTATACCAAATCTCTTCATTTCATGAGGGGAAACCAAGACCTCGAATGCTGATCCAGGAAGGTAAAAAAAAATATATAAAAATAATAGCATCGATAGCCTCTGCAAGGATATTAGGCCTGTCCATCCTGGTATCTCTCTTATTCTTTGGGCAGGTGAGGCAGTGAGTGAGCCAGCACCAGTTCCTGCTCTTCACACCTACACGACGCCCTGCTGCTCAGGCTCCCAGCGTTGTGGGGGAAGGTTTAAACCTTCCCCCTGCCAAAAACTGCCTTCTTTCGGAGACAAACAGCATCCTGGAAACACTCCTCGTTCTGATGGCGAAGTTGATTCCTAAACCTTGCATTAACATACATCCAAGTCCATCACTTGAGCTTAAACTAAGCCGTCAGATTCTATCTTCAATGTATGTGCAAAGGCTTTGATTTCAAAGGAGCCACGCAGTGTGTGCCTAGATGGGCAGAGAATAGAAAAGTTCACAGCGATGTCGTGGTGAAGATGCAGACTGTTGAGCTGCTGATCTAGATCTTTTTATTGCCCTTTTATGGTGGTTTCACATGGTACTCTTTTTTTTTTTTTGCCTTTTTTAAGGGAATTTGCTTCATTTGTTGGTTAACTGACTCTGGGTGAGGATGAGGATGGTCTGGAGGTTTTGGCCTGGCAGACTGCAGCCCGGGCATTGCTCTGCGCTACCTGATGCTGTTGATGCCTCAGGCCCCAGGCTCACAAATGGACAATGTCCCACCATGGACAGGCAGGGCTGGGACCAGAAAGGAGCACGGGATAGCAAAATCCAGGGAGAAGGCTGTGGGAAGCTTTAATTACCTCGTTGTCCCAGGAGGTCCCAAGCGCCCCAGATACTAATTGCTAATAAATGTTCATGCTGAGTAGCTTTTATTTTTCCAGTGAGATGGAATAACAGGAAAAATATGTGAAAGTCCCTGGACTTCAAGAGTGTGTTTTTCTTTCATTTATATTTACCTAATTACGCTGTCATAGACTGCTGAAAATTATACCCTCACCCCCTCACCCCATCCCAAAAATGACCAAATAAACAGAGCAGCGACTCCAACTGTGTCAGACAACACAGTTGGCGATAAAGGAGAGATGGAAGGGATGGTTCTGGCAACCCAGCACCTCAGAGCAGGGACCCTGGGGCCCTGGGGTCAAAGACCTGCACCCAGCCCCAAAGCTCACAGTCCAATGCCCCTTACCATAAGCAGTGCTGTGCTCCACAGGCAGATCTGCTCAACTCCTTGAGGAACTCATGGGGAAAAGTGAGAATGGAGGAGGTAAACCAAGGGATTTATTTGGGATTGGCTGTGTTTTCTGGATGGTAGCTTGGCTGTTCCTTCATAGCCTGCTGACAACATGCCACAAAGCGATGTTCTTACAGAGATTCTTGACAGGCCAGGTCAACACCGAAGACCACACCTGGGAAGTCGCAGCCCCCATCACTACCGTGTAACGAGTTCCCATAGCTAAAAGGACAAGTGACACAGGACAGACCGAGCCCAGGGAAACCGGGATGCTCTCAGAGCTGCCATCCAAGCTATAGCCCATGTCTGAGTTACATCCCAGTTGTGTGGGAGATGCCACCTCTGCTCCAGTGCTGTGTGTTTTTTATTTGGCAGGAGAACGAGCTCAGGCAGGTCTCTCTACACCCAACGTGATTTAACCCAAGGTTTCCTCTCCGGTCAGGTGTGCAGTCTCCATCAGCCGGTCAGACTGAAACCGTCGGATGAGGAGGATAGTTTTATCAGATTCTGGGTAAGCAGCTCGCTCACCTGTGAGCAACGGCTGGGGCTCAGGCTGGATCCCAGGCTCTTCCTGTGATCGATGTGCTTCTAATTTGAATAGACTGCAGAGGAGTGATTAAAGTGATTCTGCCCGATTAAGCTATGGAACGAGGGGGTCAGGCTTCAGGTGGTCAGAGGAGGGAGAGCTCAGGCAAATCATCGATTGCTGGGTTTGTACCTACTTCGTGCAAGCTCTCGGTGGGGCACTGGGCAGCCTGTGTCACACAAATATATTTTGCTCAACGAGAGCATGAGGGAAAGAAGGAGATGTGGAGATGGTTGTGGTCTGTGCCACACAAGATTCTGTAAAACCGGGGGAGAAGAGAGCAGAACTCGGAGCAGAGCTCTCCATCGCAGGGCTGCAGTGCCTAAGGTGAGACCGCACAGTATTCAGCCGAGAATGGAAGTGCCCCGATTTTGCCTTGTTTAAATTACTGCTATCTCCATGTGTACTCTAGCAAGGCCTGGTTTGTAGTGATGCTAAACCAACAACATAACTGTAATTACAACCAAAACTAATCAGTAGGGGAAATGGCTGTTCCTTTCTTGCCGTGTCTGCAGAATCCATTTTTAGTGTGTTGTGCTGAGACAATAAACTCCATAACACAGATCTGCTCTACCGGCTGGCTCGGCTGTGGTGGATTCAGCACCGACGGATGACTGTGCTGTGTCAGGCGGGGACTGCTGTCCGTAGGCTGACGCTGTGATCTGAAGGGGATGCACGTGATGCTCCAGCATGGTTCAGTTTTCAATTCCGAATGGAAAAGCAGGGGCATGGTCCTGCATATCCCGTCTCCTGAGAGAAATCTGACTTCTTCCAGAAGACCTCATTAAAGTGAGTTGGTTGACCAATGGCCACAAGTAAGGCATGTCCTCTTCCAGAGGGATATGGAGACCTCCTGGAGATGGGTGTGCTCTGTCACAGGGTGAAGATGGATGCTGTCTCTTCAAGGGATGTGCCCTGCAGAGTATGCCATGCTGCAGTTTGATTTTCCTCCTAGTTTGCAAAGAAACATGACAGGGCAAACCTCTGGTTTTACAGAGACTTGGATGACAGGAAAATGCAAAACCCCAATCTTGACCGAGATTTTCCTCTGTTAATTGGGTACAAAATACTGGTTTTACTCCTCCGTAGTGTGGATGAATCACAGTTCCAGCCGAGGAGATCGATTTCCACGTACAAACATAGCCTAAGGTCTCAGGATTTCCTCCCTTTATTGCAGCTCTGGCCAATTTTGTTCTTGAGATAGAAACTGATGGAGAAAGGAAATGTTAAATTTGTGTGGGAGGTGACTAGGGCCTGTTCAGAGCTGGGCTGAGGGTTTTGCAGGCAGAGCCGTAATTGCAGTGCCAGTGATAACAAGAAAGCACCAGCACATCACACTGGTTTCAAACCCAGTCAAAAAGTTAAGCTTGTTCTAAAAGAGCTCCATTTCATCTAATCTACTTTATGGCCTTTATCTTGCCAAGACCAGGATGATTGCAGCCCACCTCGGTGCTATATATATTCATTTTTTGCTGTGACACGTTTCATATAGGTGACAGCTACCAAAGTGGCTGTGCGGGCAGGCTGGAAGTGGTGTTGCAGATTTCTGCCACGTTGCCAGTGCACCTCTGACTTTTCCTGAGAAGGGCCTTTCATTTGGTGAGCAGGGAACAGAGCAGTCTCCTCCTGTTCAGCGTGAGATATGCAATTTGCTCTTCTGGTTTGAGATAAGTAAGCATCTTTCTAAATATCTGCATGATTTTCTTCAATGCAACTAAGAGTTTCTTAGGAGCATCGCTGGGTTTTCTCTCCCCGCAGCTGGGTGAGGTGAGAACGTTGTTATTCTGCAGATGACCATGTGTAGTGGTACCCACCGCACCGTGCCAGTGCGAAGCACCGTCTCGCCCCGCTGTGCGTGCGGGTGCAGCTGGGCTGCGCAGCCGGAGCAGGGGAGCGCTCCCTGGTCCCCTAGCGTAGGCACGGCCAGCCAGGCAAGTCACCCTCTCACTCCCCAGCGCCGCGTGGACGCTTGAACGCGTGCTCCCTCGATGCATTTCAAACACGTTGAACGGGCTGTTGAGGGTAATCTGGCTGCAGGGCGCTGCCGCTCCAGGGATGTTCTGCACAGATCTGCTGAAATGGCCTCGTCTGTCGGGAAAATTCACCTGGTGAGCCGTCCAGGTGTCACCTGGGGCTTTGCACAGCGGTCACGGCTGAGATGGAGCTCCTCCAGGGAGGAGCTGATGGTCCCATCAGCTGCAAGCTAGGCCCTCGCCTCTTCCCTCTTCTTTGGGAGCCGTTATTACTGAGGAAACGTGCTGCCCCTCAGCCACTGGTACTTGGATGCTGTCAGCACATCCAGTGTTATACTGGACGTTTTAAATAACATTTAAGTCAGCAGAGTGTGTGGTATGGTAACCACAACTGTGTATATCACATAGGTCTATAAATATAAATGTATGTACATATGTATATAAAGAGAGAGAGAATAGACTCGGTGAGGAAGGCTACAAACAGCAGTGGGATCACAGTTAAAATCCAGTATATTGAAATCGATTTAAGCCACAAAGTGCAACAGGAGGTATTATAAATACAACAGATAGTTATCACAGCTCCCAAACGGAACTTTAGGAAACCTTGCCCGAGTTTCTTTATGTGTGTGTGCCATGCGGTGTAGGAGATGTATATTCATCTCCAAAAAGCCTCCGTATCTTTCCCACGTGCTCCCTAGCAGCGCCGGGGCGCAGCGCCGCAGAAGCAGGCCTGGCACCGTATTGGATTACTAAAGCATTCCAGCCCCATTCTCACCCACAGAAATGGTCTGGTTCCTTGAAAAATTAAACCCACTTAATTTTATTTCTCCTCTTACGATCCCCTGTCCGCCCCCCCTCCGCCTGGCTGGGCTCTGGCACGGGGACGTGCGGGTTTGCAATATCGCTGCCGATTATCCATGCTCGCTAATGACACAATAGGCAAATTACACGTCTCCCTTCCTAATGAATTGGGATTGATGGCGACGGTGAGCTACCAGCGCAAAAGCAGCAAGAACCTGTCAGGGTTACTAGACCGCTGCTGTCCCCAGGACAACATAACACGGCAGTGACCTGCGGCCCCTCGGGTAACCCTGTGACACCTGACATCATTTTTCAGGCACTTGCAGTTTCTGAGACCTCATTCCTCTCCTTCCCCCTCTCCCTTTCCCTTCCCCTCCCCACCAAACCCCGCGCTCCTGCTTCAGTGCTCCTCCACATGAAGGTGCTGCACAGATTTTGCTGCAGAGCTATTAAGTTCTTTTAGTTTCCCTGTGGATCCTATTAGCCAAAGAATTTGCTCCTTTTTCAGGGCTCTTTTTTATTATTTTAAATGAATACACTTCAAAATATGTGTATATATATACTTTTGCTTTGAGATGAAATTTTGGAGTTGAGGCTATGCACACACACTTCTGCCTCTTTCTACCTCAAATATTTTTTTATATACATACCCGTATGAAAAATCAGTTACTGAATTAAATTCCCTCTGTGCACAAAGTTCAATGAGCAGGCTGCTCCGGGCAGATTCGGTGCCGCAGCTCTTTCCCCAGCGCCAGAAGTCTTGTTTCATGCTGATTCTCCTGTACCTGCCGTTTCTCCCCAGCCCCTTGGTGGAGATGCCGGCTGCTGGTCGGGCTCTGCAGAGGGGCGAAGGTGGCTGGCTCGGCCGGCTGCCTCCTCTCACAGCCCAGGGGCTTGAGCAGAGCAGAGCTGAGCTGGCTCGGAGCAAGCCTGTAGCGTGCAGCCCTGCCTCGTTGCTGGATGGTCCCCTTCCCCTGCTGAGGGGCCAAACACACGCCAATCTCTGAGGCACTGTCCGTAAAGCATAAACAGATATATTACCATGGCTCTTACATCGCAGCCCACGTGTGGGGGCTGTCGTGGTTGTTGGGTGACCTCCATGCAAACCCCAGCATCCTTCCGCCGCGCGCCCTGTGCCGTGCGATCCGGTCCCTCTCCCATCTTCCACCTACAGCCCTGTGCATCATTATACTCTCTCTCCTCATTGCATCTCATTCCTCACACCACAACCCACACGCCTCTCCGTTCTCCACCCTCTCACGTGTCCCATCTCCTCTGCAGCCCCTGCTTCTCTCCCACTCCTCCCTTCATGGACTGCCAAAGCTTTGTGGCACAAACAGGGCTTTGCGTTCAGGCTGACTGCTGCTGCCTATCCACCCACAAGAAAGATTTGGTTGTGGTGGCTTCACAAAGCTCTCTTTCATTTTCAAGCGGCAGAGGGAGGCTGCACTTGTGGATCTGTCTGGCAAGCCACTCCAGAAGGCGTTTGTAAGAGGCAGACACGTTGCCAAGAATCTCATTATACATCCTGATTCACGGCGTGGTCCAGCCCTGAGAAGGATGCTCTCCAAACAGCCACCCCATAAACTGCACGCCAGGATCTTGGAGCTGAAGGAGATGCTTCTGTGGGGCTGGAGGGGATGCCAGGGACCTTGGGGCCCCGTGAAGAAGCTCCCACTCGTTGGCCAGACTCACAAACCTCCAGGGGGAAGAAAACCCGCTGCCCAAGGAGGGCAGAGAAGAGGTCTGGGAGGGATGTGGGAGGAGGATGGAGAATCCACACCAGGCTTTGCACACCGCTCGGCGCAGGCTGGGAGAGGACTGCAGGAGTTCAGCCAAGGCAGACACCCAGACGGGGCAGCCATCATCAGTAAAACTCACAGCTCAGTCTCTCTGTCTTGATTTAAAGAATTTCCACGCGGCCAAGAGCTGAAGTGCGGAATTGCTCTCCCGTGAACACAGCTACTAGCAGCCTGACTGGGTCCATTAAGGGGTTAATGTCAGGTTACAGTCAGAGATCCATCTCCGTTTCAATGCTTCATTAATAATTTTGTGGTGAAACAAAGCAAAACCATCCAAGTTTGGTGACAATTTTCCCACAGTCATACGCTGCTCTGATTCATTTTCGTCCACAGATTTGAGTGGTAATGGCCTGACCACAGAACATTTCCTGGGGATTAATCATGGCTGGGAAAGGGCTGCAATGCCGAACTGCGCTCCAGGTGCCCCCAGATTCTCCTTCTTTGTCAAGAATTAGCTGGTGGTGAGGTCACTCCTGCTCTGACTCCACTGGTGCAATTATAAACCAATACATGCTAATTAACAGCAGTGTTCAGACACCAAGGTGCCGTGCTCGCAGTAAAAGCCCATCTCCTGCCCAGACTCAGGCTGTCTCTGCTCCTGCCCCGTCATGCCCGGCCATATGCTGCGTGCAGAGTGTGTATGCCCTGGGCACCGGCAGGCATGGGCGTCCTCGGGGAAGCCCCTTACTTGCTGCCTTTTTTTTCCTGTCCCCCTCTTTCTGCTCCGCGACACCTGGGCACCGAAGTGACCGATGGATTGATGGATGGATCAGGTGGGTTTTCTTTCTGAAGCCTGCAGAATATCCCCTGGTTTCAGACCCTCCGCTTTCCTTCCACTGAATGAGTCAAGCCTGGAAAACAAAGTCCCAGGACATCATTCAAGAAAATGCCTTTTTTCTGTGCACGAACAAGAAATTCCTGGTCAGAGCTGGTGTGGGAAGGGGTGGCTCCAAGGGGTGGCTCCCCTCGCCTGGCTGCCGTGCTGGGGAGCGGGCTGGGCTGGGGCCGGGGCTGGCTCGGGGCGATGCCTGGCTCTGCAGGAGCCCCCCACAATACTCCCTGTGCAGGAGCGAAGGTGCTCAGGGCTGGTACCTCCATCCCTGCTTGCTGGAGCCAGTGGAGCCAGGTTTTCCCCCGGCACAGGCAGCGATACAGGTCACTGGGGAAGGTCTGGGGCTGGTCTGCAGGCTCTGTATGGACTGAGCGAGGTGGAAGATGTGTTGGCTCTGGTTCCTCAGCGCTGCAAGCTGTGAGATCTCCCTCCACACCTCGCAGGCCTGCTTTCTTTCAGAGACCCTGCAAGGTGGTCTCTCCCTCCTGCGAGGCTGGTTGAGCTCCACCGCTGGCTCCCCAGCCCGTTCCTGTGCCCCTCCTGAGCTTCACCTGGACTAGCAGCTGGGGCCCTGTTTTCCAGCTGCAAAAAGAAACGCGTTTCTCCAGCTCAGGGAAATATTCGTCCAGGTTTCAGTCCAGTTTGTAATGGAAAGAGCAGCTGCTGGCAAAAGAGCTCTCCATTGCTCCCGGGCACTGCAGGACCCCTCGCTGGGTGCTGCAGCCACCTCTCCACCCGTGTGGGTGGGCAGGGGTGTGCTGGGGCTATCGGGAAGCCTTACAGGGACAGGTTCACCATGCTGACTTTTTCTGCCTCTGACTGGATGCAACGTGCAGAAATAGCCGGAGAAAGGGAGCCCGCGGGGTATTTCTGAGCTTCTTTCAGGCTCGTATTATAATATACAAATGCCAGGGGGGGAAAAAGCAGATTTCTGCAGGTTTCCAGCCTGCGCAGTGC